>NC_066324.1:5476412-6101412 GCF_022539315.1 Serinus canaria | reverse complement strand
GGCCCTTTGGGGCAGGTTTCACCCTCCCTTCCTATCTGGTGAAGGGCAGGGTCTGGCTGTGGGTGATGGCACAACAGCAGTTTCAACTAAGGATAAGCATCCAGCCAAAATTGACAGGATTTTTTTTTTTTGAAGTGGCTGGTGGCCAACATCAAGTTCAGAGTGTTCGGAATGTTTAATAGATGTTCATAAATAAAACATAAATATCTCTGAGCAGTGCTTTGAAGAAGTCAGTGGTGGACAAAAAGAGGTGTGAAATGGGATGCTCAGGGTTGGGGGAGAAGTCAGTGGCAGAGAGAACTGAATGTGGCTCTCCCCTGCCCAGGCTGTCACCCTCACTTCTGGGCCATCTTTTCTCTCAGCAGTTTGTGCAAGCAGACTAAACCTCACTCAAAATCAAAGTGGGAAGGGCAACAGAAAGGAGGAGGTGTTGCTCAGGGGAGAGAGAAATGGCTTTGGGCAAGAGCTGAGAGAAGCTGGGACGGCACAGGGCAGCAGGGCAAGAGCAGTGGCAGCACCAGTGGAAAATGCTCTGAGGTTGTAAGGAAGGAGGACCAGGAGCTTTCTGGGTGAGGAGAGAAGCTCCCCGTGGTGATGGTCTTGCTCTCACACACATTTCTTGTTGTCTCTTTTGCCTTTCATGTTTTCCTGCTCTCCCTTTATTTTTAGATGTGCACTGGCAGCAAATGAGTTCTCAAATATCAAAATTCTTGACTTGATTAAAGAAAATTTATTGTATGTGCCTCCCATCTTTAAACAATGAAGATTTGATACCCTCTGGAGACCCGGAGCTGTATCCTAAGGCATCCCCTCCCTTTCAGCCCAGGCTCAGGGCTGAAGTGCAGGGAAGGCTGCAGGCAGGACCAGCTGTAGCTCAGGCAGCAGCCTCAAGAGGGAGAGAAGGCTTTCTCACAGGCTTTTGTGACCCATGTTCAAAGGGAAATGCCTTCAGAGAAGAGAAGGCTGGGCTTTCTGGCTGTCCAAAACTCAGACCTGCAAATCTGTTCTGTGGCTTTGTTTTCCCTGATGCTTCTCTACTACCTAATCCTTCCCTTTGCTGCTGCTGATGGCTGGGGACTTCTTTTCTCAACCTGGGGGCTTTAAAGCTTAGCCTGGGATGAGGAATCTCACCTAAACAGATTCAAGTCTGCACCTTTTCTCCTTGGTCAGAGACTCATCATCCCTGCCTATGACAGGACAAATAGCCTGGACAGGAGGGGAACAAACTGATTATTTCCCTTGAGCTGGAGGGTGCCCTGGCCCTGTGTGGTTGATCACTGGACAAGAGCAGCACAATTGGACAAATGACCAATATAATAGCTAACAAATGGAAGGCACTGCTGCCAGCAAAGGAGCTGGCTATTTAAAGGCAGCAAGAGGTTTGCAGCATCAGCCCTAGCAACAAGGACAAAAGTTGTTCCAAACACATGAGGCAAAGCCACCATGAACCCACTGCAGCATGCTATTAATAGGAAGGGGGCCTTCATTAATTTCTTAAAGGGTGATGCCAAAACATCAGAAGAAATTTGTGGTGCACATAAAGGAGCAGCACGTTGCACTGTATCTAATTGCCAGAGTAATTATTTTCTGCTATGCAAATTACCAGGAGCAAATCCACTGCAGTACATCTATGTGTATTTAATTATCATCAAGAGCTGGAGTTGAGGGACTAGATTTAATATGTTCATAACGAAATAGCCAGAATTTGTGTGTGCATTTGCAGAGAACTCGTTATTTTGCCACAGCTGGATTTGTTTATTTTAAATAAATCATTATGGCAGATACAGTTTCTGCCTGCTTGCCCATCTGCTGATTTATCATAAAAATTGTGGTTTCATTTCTATGGGTGGTTTCTATCAAACACACATCACCCCTCTTGCTTGCAAGCTGCATGTTTCTGTAGGATTTAAGGAGTAGCTCAATGCAAAGAAAAGCCATTTTGTCCATGGATAAACAAAGGCTGGAGGAATAGGAGGAATGAGGACCACCTGGGTGGGTTAAGGTTTTGGGTCTTCAAACTTACCAGCTTGCTGTGGTTTAAATCCAGGGCAAGGATGAAAACTGGAATTCTAGCAGTGCCCATCTGTAAGCCAAACCTCTTACTGTTCAATGGTTATTTGGTGGTCTGCATGAGGCAAGTTGATGCTTTTGGTTTCTAGGGAATATTTGCTATTTTCTCATCATAGCAAGAAACAATAGAAGTGTACACAGGATGCAGGATTACCACTCTGAACCTGACATGACTCTTCCCCTCTTAAGCTTCACGCTTTGTGGGCCAGAGCTTTACTAAAGATACTGGGATATCATTTCAAGGCTCAGGTTATAAGAAAAATATTAAAACTCGGAAGAAATACTTTTGCCACTTGGTCATATTTTGGTGGTTTTCTGTTAATGGAACTCTTGGAAAAAAAAATCTGAAATCCAGCAGTGTAGGTAGCTGTTCAGCCAAGAAAAATCATGTTGTGTAGTCCCCAGGAGCAGAGTGTGTGACATGATCCTGTTAAGAACTTGGAATCTGCAGCTCCAGTCAGGAAAAGTGATCAGTAAGGACAGATTTATTTCCTGTGCAGCTTTGCTTACCTTGATCTGGCAGCACCAGCCTGGCTGCAGTTGGCTTCCATTTAACACCCCACTGTTTGCTGTGGTCAGTGTTTCAAAAAGCAGGAGGGCTCCAGGCTGTTACTGTCCCCACGTGCCAGGGGAGTGCCAGGTGAAAAGGTGGTTGCACCACAATTAGGAACACAAACCACTGCCAAGCCTTTGTGTTCCTCTGTTTCCTCTCGTGGACACCAACTCAAGTGACACAGCACAATGAGCCAGGGGTGACAAAGGGTCACCAAGGTACCGTGCTGTGTCCCAGGCTGGGGCCAGCCGCTGTGACATTTCCCTGACGGTGCCCACAGGACCCTTTTGCACAGTGTCCCTGAGCTGGTTTGTGCATAATTGATGGGTACCCCGAGGTTCTGCCTCCCCCTCCTCCCCAGGACGTCCTTTTCTGTGTTAGTTTATTTTTTAAATAATTAAGAGACTGTGTGACTGCCTGTCTATCTGTCCCGCTGGAATTCCTCTCCAGCTGCTCTCATCCCTTTCCACAGCCCCTCCTTTTCCTCCCCAGCACGCTTTTCCTTTCACTCTACTTTAAAGGGTGCCTTTTATTTCTGCTTTGTGCAATGAAACCCCTGAGCACTTCTTGAATGAGATGCCCTTTGCTGCTTGCTGGTGTCCTGAAATCTTTCCTGCCCAGATTCCCTCTCTCCTTCCCATTGAAGGAATCCTTTGATGCAGGGTAGCTTTTGCCAATGGGCACTTTCTCTCCCTCCAAACCAGTGACAAATCTCCTGTCCCTGCAGCATGAAGGGGTGTGTGCAGCTGGGGATGGCCAGGGGACCCCATTCCCACCCTGTCTGACCCACGTGTGAGGTGGTGGGGCTGAGATCATTCCAGCAACACTGCATGCATCTTCTGAAGGTATTGGGAGCAGGGATAAGAGTCTGCTCCCTCTCCCTTCCCAGATCATCCACTTCACTGTGGTGCCAAGCAGCAGAGAAGCTGTGGCACATCTTAATGCTGCTGGGAAAATCAGCTTTTGAAGGTGTTGGCTTCCCTTCTGCTGCCATGATGGCCTCTGTTCCCAGAGGAAAGTCCTTCAAGTAGAAGAAGAGAAGCCTCAAAGCACAGTGGAGCTGCTGGAGATATTTGCTCTATGTTTTGGGCTTTGTAAAAGTGGTCTGCACCGAGGGTGGATGATGTGGCCCTGGTGGAAATTGTGATTTTTGTGTAAAAGCCTGAGATCTCAGGGCAAGGCTGGTTTCTGGGCATGGATTTGGGAGTGAGAAATGCTAAGACTATGCATTTCTCTTTTCATTGTCAACAGAGGATTTTGTCAGGTTGCTCCTCTTGACCTCATATGAAGACCATCTACCTATTTTAATCACTTCATAAATAAACTTGCTCCCCATCTCTGCTTGCCTGGGCTTGCTGCTCTCCAGATCCCCTTTTTAATTGACACACAGCTTGTGCTGTGGCTGGGGGCTGTGCCAATAACTCACATATTCCAGGCATGGCAGGCAGATAGGCCCCCTCCCTCCAACACCATCATTCCAAGCAAACATCAGACAAACACCCAGCTTTGATGTGGCTCCTGGGCCTGCAGCCTCAAAAGAGGAATCTTTGGAACCCCCTTTGCACCGTTCCCCGTGCCAGAAATTGCAGCAGTGTCACACCAGCCAAGCAACTGGGTGCTCAGCATGGCACAGGGAAGGGTTTGCAGCTCCTCAGCAGGCAGGGTTGTGCTGGAGAATAATCAAGAGCAGCAGCCTGAGGTCAGCAGGGATTTGGGCTGTGAAAATAATAATAATCAGGGATGGGGAATGGGTGATAGGGCTGTTGTTGGACCATCTGAGGCACTTGTCAGAGGACATTAGCCCTGCAATTAGGAGAAGCTGGGGAGGAGGGAAGGGAAGACAGCAAGAACAGTGCTGCAGCAGGGAGGGCTTTGTGTCACACACAAAGCTTTTTTCTCAGCAGGGCTGCTGGGATTTGCTCAGGTCCCCTCCCAGATAAATTAACTCAGTACAACACCTGCTCCTTTAATATGGCCAGGCTAACTCCACTGAAGACCTGGCCTTTCTTTCTTTCTCTCTCTTTTTAAAAATTTTCTTTCTTATTTTATTTGTTAAATGACATTGAAGCAGCCTATGAACTCCCTTCTCTTGTTTTCTTCCACCTCTAAACCACCCTTTCTCATGAAGGGTGAGAATGTTTCCCCCCACAAGAAGGACTGGGAAAAAAAAAACAACCAACCAAACAAAAACAGTTGAAAGATTTAGAACAAACCCCCCCCCCCCAAAAAAAAAAAAAAAAAAGCCCAAGCTGGCAAGAGGTGAAGGGTATGTAATTGCTATTCCTTCTGCAGCCCACTAAAGCTGCATGCTTTAACCATCTGAGGACAGCAGGAAATTTTCTCTTCTAAGAGAGTCAAATGTGGGGTTTGCATTTTCTTTCTTTTCGGGAGGGGTGTGGGGTGAAAGAGGTGGGCTTCATTTTCCTTGGGATTACCTAAAGCTCCTTCCACTTTTATGCTGGCAACGTGAAGTTTCATCAGACCTCTGATCCTGCCCTGAATAGAAATATAGCATTACTGCCAAGCAGAGCAGAGGGCTTGAACTCAACTGGATTAAAGCACTGGATTTGAGGCAGAGTTCTTGGCTTTGTGGAGGGAGGTGTGGGGGCTCCTCTGCTCCCAAATTCAGCTCAGGCCTAGGGGAGTCCTGTCTGTGCTGCTGGCTGAAAAACTTCACCCCGAGTTTCCTTCCAGGAGCTTTTGTTTGATGCTCAGCTGTCCCCTGGCTGCAATTCCATGGGTTTATCCTTGACAATGCCCCACTGGCAGCAGGCTCCCTGTCAGTGGGGTGCACCTCAAATTCATGGAGATGTATGCACGAGTTTAACTGCAAATAAATGCCACATTTGCTTATAGCTTGGTGTTTGCCTTTCCCATATGAATAAACATCCCTGGCTGCTCCTCTCTGTCCTGCCCACACCCTTGAGAAAACTTTCACAGCCTGTTTGCTGCCCTTGGCTCTCAGTTTGCTCTTTGGACACTTTCCTTGCCAGATTTTGCAGGTTTTTTCTGACCTCTGCTGATGGCCCAACGTGTTGTGGTTTAATGGTGTGTTTTACAAGGCAGCAGAAGCCTCAAAGCATCTCCCCTTGCCTTGCTGTGTGTCGTGCCTCCCATCTTGGTGAGCTTGGATGTATCCCCACATGTCCAGTAATGAGCATGGGCTAATTGCCTAGGCAGATAGAAAAATAGATAGGTAATTTGTAGCTATTTAATTTTACATTAGGTGGAGGGATGTAGGGGCAGAGGCTAATGTTGTTGGCATTTCTTTTCAGGGTTGTTAACCAGATATGCTGCCTCTGGGGCATAACAATGCTTCCCTCGGTAGAGCTCTAATACTTTTATTACATTCTTATTAATTTAGCAATGGCCTAAAGTCTGTGAGGCACCTTCCAAGGCATGATCCCTGCCCCGAGGACCTTGCAGACTAATTCCAAAGCATGATACAACCGGGGATTACTCAGTGAGAGCCAGGCCCTAATGGAGGAAGGAATGGTTTGTGTTAGATAAATGGATAAGGATGAATCAGTGCAAGAGTTAATCAGGTTGTTCCTTACAGGCACAGGGGATAAAGCAGCTCCTCAGGAGATCTGTGGTGTCTTTCAAGCAGGGACCAGAGCTGGAGGTGTCCCTTGTCTCCCACATCCACACGGATGGATGGCAGCTCTGGGAAGTAATGTGAGCAAATGCTTTGTCAACAAAAACCTTGGCTGTCACCTCCAAAATTGGCCATGTCCTGTCCCCCAGGAGCACCAACAGCTCTCACTCCACCTCCCCTCTTAGTCCTTTGTGGGGCAGAGGGCTAGGGGAGGTTTTTTATTTGGAGTGAAATTGTAAAGCTGCATCTTTTTGCCACAGATTTCAGTTCCTGGGGAGCCGCAAAGTGATGGTCCCAAACAAAAGAGCCACGCAGGAAGCTGGGAAAGGGCTTAAGCTCAGGGGTGGCCAAAGGGTCCCCCCACCCCCCCCAGCACCTGTCCTCCCTGTCTGAAGCCTGGGAGCTGCCCAGCACGGCGTGGGACAAATGGGTCTGCAACAGCTGAGGGAGCTCAGGGCAGGCGGGAGGAAAGTGAGAGCAGGAGCCCTCCCCTCGGAGCAGCAGGGGCTGGGGGGAGCCAGTGGGGAACATTTGGTGTCCATGTGGCATCTGGCAGCAGAGTTTGCTTCTCTGGCATTTCCTTTGGTGAAAGGAAGAGCAAAGCAATTCCTCTCCAAGCAGCTGCTCCGCTCCTCTGGGAGGGAACAGCATCCTCCTCTTCCTCCTCCTCCCTGCCCTGGCCCTTTGGCAGGGTGCTGCATCCCAGCCCCCTAAATTAACACCCCCAGCCCCAGGTAAACATCCTTTACACTCATTTACTCTCTCATACTTTTCTACTACTGAGAAAATAAAACCTCTCTGCATCACTTACTTTAAGAACGAGTTGCTGTGGCAACTGGATGCTGCTCTCAAAGTGCTTGGCTCTGTCTTCTTGACATCATTGTTTGACTTCCAGTTGCTGGAGCAACAGATCTCTGGGAAGAACCAGTGAGGCTGAGGTTTCTCTTTATTTCTTCTTTTCTCCAGGTTTGCTCTGGGGCCTGGAGCAGCAGCAATGGTTTGCTTTTCACTGAAGACACACACAGACTGTTAACATATGATGGGAAGATGTCAGGCAGTAGCAGGAGGAATGGGGGTAAGGTCAAGGGCTCCTTACAATGGGGGAATTCCTACAAAACTGAAAAAAAGAGAGGGAGAATGAATGAGCTGTTATGTGTCCCAAGATCAGAGGGTTAGAGAAGTGCCTCCAGCACACTCAGTGTCAGGCATTTGCCATGTAATACTTTTCTGTTGGTGGTTCTGAGCCCCAGGTTTTCCCAAAGCAGAGACACAGCTGGGGTGACAAACAGAGAATGTGAAATGCCATCAGATATAAGTCAATACCACAATGTAGCTCCTTCATTTCCTCTCAATGAAATATTAGACTTACAGCTTCCTTCCAAAAACTCTTTCTTGCTGTCCCTGTTGTCTCTGGCCAAAGAGCAGCTGTGTAACCCATGCCAGATAACTTTCTGCTGCAGTGGGATGCAGGAGGGCATATGGGACAGCTGTTCACTGAATTATTGCTCTCTCCAAGCTGCCTGTGCTCCTTGGTGATTGTTCAGGGCTCTGGCTGTAGCCACACAGGGTGGTTGGGGGTGCTGCCCATCGGGTGCACCAATGTCCCCATTGTCACCATGTCCCCATTGCCACAGGGGTATCTTGGTGATGCACTGGGACTTCAAGAACCAGAATAATGTTCTTTGTCAAAAATGTTTGCAGTGCTCAGCTCTGTTTTCACTGGGTTCATGCACTGTGGTGGCTGCTGACATCCAGGTCCTGCCTCAGCACTTTGGGTGAGCTGACATCATGGTCCTGCACAGAGCTCCTGGTAAATGGGGCTGGTTTGCCCAGAATCACGGACTCCTAGAATGGTTTGAGTTGGAAAGGACCTCTGAGATCATCTAGTTCCACCCCCCTGCCATGGGCTGGGGGTTTTCTCTGGGATTAGCTTGAGGTGACAACAGCTACTGACTCTCAGCCTGATGCAGAGTTCCCAGTTCTCCAGGGCTGAATTTTGAATTTCTCCCTGGCAGGAGGCTGACCAGGTGTGGTGTAAAGGCCAGGGCAGGAGGGAAGCTGGAGGTGGGATGGTGGATACACTGGAATAAACTTCTGGTGTCACTCATTAACGAGTAATAAGTGAAATGTCAAAGCCAGGATTGTTTTTTGGCAAAGACTTTAACCTTAAAACCTTAATTATAAACTCCTGCACTTTTAGCAGGCTAAACATTTCTTTTATTGCCTGATAACACAACCATAAGATTTCAATTTGTATCAGTAAATTAGGAGAGGCCTTAAGTGATGCTGTTGTATGGGCTAGGATCCATGAAATTTAAAGTGCAGTTTTTAATTGAAACAGATTTGAAGTTAAATGTTAATTTGGAAAACAAAATTTGAGAAGTAGTAATAAAAAATGTTAAATTTCTTGGTGTCAAGATAAAGGCAACTGTCATTAAAAGGTACTTAGACTCATAGAGTCATTAAGGTTGGAAAAGACCTCTAGGGTCACCAAGGCCCACTGTTAACCCAGCACTGCCAAGTCCACCACTAAACCATGTCCCTCAATGCCATAAAATTACTTAAAAACCTGAGATTTTCTTGTTCTGAGAATTCTTGCTAAGGTATCTGGCTGTCCAGCTCACAGCACATTTCCATACATATACAAAAGTGCAAACTTTTTCACAATGAAGTTATGGTTTCAGTATTGCACCCTCAATGCCCACAAAGTACACAGAATTCAAATTAACAAATATACATGCCTCAAAGTCTACACAATGTCAGCCACAAGTATGCAGGCAAGAATGCTGGTTGCTAGAGCTTGGAGTTAGCTGTTAGTGAACATTTGTATGGTGCTCAGATAATTTGTTCTTTAAATGCCACACATGTACCACACGGTTCAGATGTGGTTTGAGGAGCTATAAAATGGGATTTCAAACTGGTTCTGTCCCTACTCTTTAGAGCCATGGCTCAATTAGGGCTCAGATGCATCTCAGCTCTAGGGCTGGCACCCTGAGTCAGGGATTTGTGACTAGCTGGGGTTTGTGGGAGCTGAAAGGCCTGGATGCAGCTGCTTATTAGTGAATTTGTGCACGTGCCAGTCTGCAGTGAAATGTACTTGAAATAACCTATCCTAGATGCCTCTATGAGGATGATGGCCCTGATGATTTAGCTATTTCGGTTCCAGCTTGAATTATTCATGTATTTGAAAACACTCATGAATTATTTGTGTTTTCGCTAAATATATAATTTAAAACCCCAAATCCTTCCGACAAAATATAATATTTATTCATTTCTCACTGCTCTGGTGTGCTGCCCCTACCCTGAGACAGTCCTTCAGCCAGAGGCTCGTGGGGAGATGCGGGGTCAGGGCACAGTGAAGGCATCAGCATCCCTGCCCTGACCTGTGCCCACCAGCCCCTGTTGCAGCAAGAAAAGTTATAAATCTTAGATTATATATTATAAATGATAAAACTTAGATTTGGCCCCAGTTTGTTTCCTTTAGCTTCTGGGCTCTGGGTTTTGGGGAATGGTGACTGTCTAGCACACACGGGTTTAGGATTTAGAGGCTGCTCTCACAAGCTGACACACCTGGATTTAAGGTGCCCAGCAGTGGATCAAAGGAGCTTGATCCCTGTGATGGAAACTCCTGATCTGGTACAAATTCAGCACCTGGTTCAAATGCATTTGACAAACCTTGATTCTGGGAACCTTTTTGCCAAGTCCAGATCTGTGTGTCAGCTTCAGATTGACATAGTGTGGCCAGCTAACTCAAGGCTGCAGCACATCACATCATGTGCTCGGGCTAATTCAGCAAAAATGTGTTTGTGTTTGATCCAGATCGAATCTGTCCTGCCACGAAGCCTCAGAGTACAGCAGATGTGATATTAATAGATGTGCAACCACAGCCTGAGCCTCTCCCCCTCCCCAAACATCTGCAGAGAGGGGGACGGCAGAGCTGGGAGGAGGCATCCTGCAGGGACAGCACTTCTGCTCTCCTTTAACTGTGTGAACTTCCCAGAGCTTACATTAATTTTAAAGAAAGCACTTTGGCATAACTGACAAAAAATCTGGTCCCTTCACCTCGGGGGATTTGTTTCTTCCAGGGAAAGTTTGAGTACCTGCTCTCTAATGAAGCATCTTAATACATCATGTGGTTTTTATCTTTTCTTCTTTTCCCTCACAGCTCTTTCACTGCAGTAAAACTGCCACAGTAACAGTGGGTTTTTAACCTCTTTGGGCTTCATATTATCTTAATGATCTTGATTTCACCTGAACATGATATTGGCCTGAATCGCCCAGTGCCACTGCTGAGCCCTTGAAAAATGTCCTTTCCATTTGGTTGCTTGTGAGAGAACAAGGTCTGGGTTCTTCCTCAGTTAAAGAAAAAAAAGGAAAAAAAAGAAAAAAAAAAAAAAAAGCTTCATAGTTTTCCATGAGATTCCCTGGTCTTTTTGCTTTTACATTGACACCACATTCCAGCAGAAATGTTTCATTTTCGATGCTTCTGTCATAAGACTTTAGATTTTCCCCCCCTCCCTATTAGCTGATTAATGTGCTTTCATTTTGTCTAAAGTGTGTGTGTGAGTGTGTGTGCGTGTCCTCAACAAAAGCCTTTTCTCTCTTCATCTCTGTGTTCTGGGACTGGGGCCAAGTTGTGATTGTAATAATGTAATCTCTCCTGAATACTTGAAGTGATGGGAAAAAATGAGATTTTGAAAATGAAATAGATTAATCTATACAGCTAGAGGGGGGAAATAATGCATTTTAATTAGCTCTTGAGAGTAATTTTCCTTAAAGTAGTACAAGCCAGGTGTGCAAAAGTATTCTCCTGCCTTAAGAGTCTTGTTTCTCCTTCTGGAGTCCTTGGAAGAGATGGTGACAAGTGACAAGTTCATTTGGGATGCTTCTGTTGAAGGCACTGAGCATAAGGTAACTTGATGGGACCTGATTTTTTAGAGGTTGCACTTAAGGATCCATCTGAAAATCAAGCTCCTCTCCCCCTAAAAAAGCCTCAAACCCTGAAGCAGCTGCTCACTTCAGCTCGCAGGAGGACTCTGGTTTTTTGTGTGCTGGTGCACACAGGGGAAGGGTGATTTATCAAGTTGTTTTATTTAACTTTTGTTCGGGATGAGATCATTCCCTAAAAGGTGTTCACAGTTTATTCCCTGGCTGGCTGGGGCTGCTGTCTGCTCTGCAGGCAGGAGGGCAGGGGGGAATGAGGGTGTTTTCCACCAGGCAGGGCCCAGGGCTGTGCTGCAGGAGAAAAGCTGAACTCACTGAGTACTGGGAAAGGAAAGTCACTTGTCATGGTGTGCTGGCTGTGCCCACTCTCACAGTCTGGGCTGGGAGAACACACCCAGGCAGTGGCTGGGGAGCACCTTCTATACAGCACCATACTCCAGTGACTTCTGACTGTCAGACAATGCTCATTATAACCCTGAGTGCTGAAGCCACCTCAAATATTCACCCTAATTTCTTATTTCTTTAATGGTGAAGGAGCAGTTTTCTGATGGTACAGCAAATGAAGTGTGGTGACTGGGGCTGGAGCAGTGTTTGATTCATTGATAAAGATGTTTGTTCAGAGAATCGTGGAATGGTTTTGCTTGGAAGAGGTTTTAAAGATCATCTAGTTCCAACCCTTGTGCCATGGATAGGGGTCCCTTCCACTAGACCAGGTTGCTCAGAGCCCCATCCAACCTGGCCTTGAACATTTCCAGGGATGAAAATGTTCAGGCAATTTTTGGCTGATTGAGTCTGGTCTTTTCCCAGAACCACCTCCATTTCTCCTGTTCCATCTGCATAACAAAAATCTCCCATCCTGGAGTGCTAACAACCTCCTCGACCTCCTCTTTCAGCCCTGGTCTACAACCAGCTGCAAAGGACACACGATTTTAGAGAATGTGCTGTTTTACCTCAGTCTGAGTTTTACATCCCAGCCAGGCATACTGAAATTTTTCAAACTTCCTTTTCAATCAGTCACTTTGGCATCGTAATGGCTTGGGTTGCTCTTTTCTTAAGTCTGTTTTAATTCTTTACTTTTGTATTTTAGCAGCAAGTTGCCTTGAATTTACAGTTCCTGTTGAATTCCTCTATGAATAGCACCTAGGTTTCCTACTCTGCAGCTGCAAACAAGGTTTAAAAGCTTTTGGGATTTCTTGGCAGCTAATAACTCCCAGACTCCAGCATAGTTCATTTTCAAAATGTTTCTCATGCTTCAATCTGGACAGCGTTGTGCAGGTCAGGGAATCCTGTCAGACTGGGGGCCAGGGGAGGATGTTCCATCAAAAGCTTTTTTGGCAAATTAAAGGGGGAAAAAAAAAAAAAAAAAGGCCAAAAGGACCTTTAGGAATACTGTTTAATATCCTTTCCATCCAAAATAGGAAAAGCACCTGTAACTGATGCCAAGCACAGGACTAAATAAATAAATAAATAAATAAAAATCCCCAAGCAAAGACCTCCAAGTGGAAATATTTCCTGAATGATCTCACTGAGAATCCCGTAAGTGGCTGGATCAGTTTTCCAGGGGAAAAGGGAACATGGGCTTGGGCTCCATACTGAAAGACAAGAAAAAGCTTCAGGAAAAAAGGATGAGCCAAACCCAGATGCAAGCTGTCAGAGGTGCTGGGATTTTTTTCATTCCTGATTGGGACCTTTTGACATTTGCACTGAAAATGTCCCAGGAGTACAGCAAGGCTTGAGGGGAGGAAGGAGGTCTAAAAATTGACACAAAATGACGCTTGTAGCTTTCAGCTTGTGCCCACCCTGGCACGGAGGCAGAGCTCGAAGGGTGAATTTTGTCCTTGCAGACCTGTATCAGTGTGTGAGGGGTGTGGCAGGCGATGGGTTGAGCAGCAGAGGACTTGTTTAGTGTCACCTTGGACTTGAGCAGCTCCTTCAGCTGTGCTGTGTGCTCAATGTGCATAGGTTTGGTGACAGAACATTTCTAGGCTCGTGCCCTCAGCTGAATTTCAGGCTTCTCATTATTACAGACTGGCACTTTCAGCAAGAATATCAAGCTCATCACCAAGTTGGGGTTTGTCCTTAACTCAGAGTGGATCTTTTCTTGTGTCTGACCTAGAGTCAGATACTGGCTCTCCTTTTTAATGATGTGTCTGCAATTAGTATTTATTTTAGATTTAATCAGTCAATGCCTGTCAGCTAAAATCTCAGTAATTATGATCTTGTTGTCAGGGAGAAAGGAAATTAAATCTCATGAGGTGACACCAAGGCTGTGAGTCTGCTCTCAGTGTGTTTGGGATCCTGGGCAGGACTGAATGTATTTGGGGTCATGACCCAGGGAAAAATGCAACAAGTTTTTTTTCTGTATCTTTGGGCCAAATTGATGCACTAAGACACATTTGGATGGGTATTTTCACTTAGCAAAAACACCTGCTCAAAGCTGGATTTCACTGTTCTGAACTTTTATGACTCATGCTCAGTTTTGCTTCTGCTCTTCTTCATTTGTCCCTCCAAAGAAGTTAGACTGGATTTACCCTGAGCTCCTGGATGTATCCTGAGATCCAAAGTCCACCAGCCTTTGGTTCCAGCTGCACAGGAAATATTGCAAGGCATTTTCTTGTACAGGTTAAGAAATATAAGATGACTGGATCACACAGATCAGATCCTTTCAACCTGTAAACTGCAAGGGAATAGGAGAGGCCTCCCTCCTATTTTAACTGCCAGGAAAAAGAATCTTGAAATCTTTCTTTTCCATTGCAACACAGGCTCATGAGATAGAAGCGACTGAGAGCTGCCAAAGTAAATCCTCACTGAGAGCCTGCTTGGAGCTTTAGAAAAGATCTGAAGAACTTATCTGAGTTGAATTAGTTTGCCTAATCCTAGTGATAATTTGGCTGGAGGTGTTCACTCCCCTCAGACACACTGCAGGCTGCATGCCGTGGTACTCAGGCACAGATTTTACAAGAGCAGAGGGTCTCAGGGAACTTCCCCACCACCATGTGAACACCTCCAGCTCGCCAGACTGATGCACTTCATCAAAGTGGGCTTTTCTGTCACAATTTGATGGCTGGATGTGAGGTACAAGCCTGCAACTGCAGGTCTGCTTAGCAGGAGAAGTAATGCATGTGCCATATGGTAGAAATTGATGTCTGGTAATAGATGTTGCATATATTCCAAGAACAACATTTGCTCCAAATGAAAATTCATACTCTTTAACTCTTTTTTAACCTACAGCTTGATTTCCAGTTGAGCTTTCTGCTCAGCCTAAGGTTCTGCTTTCTCTGAGATTCCACAGCATCCATAACAAGTCCTGCACCCTTCCTCCACAAATACTCTCTGTGGGCTCAGCTTCACATGTGCCTTCATCCCTGGTGCCCTGCTGGGAGGGCTGCAGGGTGCTGACAGCTTTTAATGAGCTGCAGAAACCCAGGGCAGACAGGGCTGCTTTCCAGGGGGGAGGGCAAGCTTATCTCCTAATTTCCAATCTCAGAAATAGTCTGGGGTGCTGGGAGATGAAGGGCCTGTGTGTGTCAATGCAGAAGACAATTCCAGCAGTGTTTCTGGCACGTGGAGATGATGGAAACACCACGACAGAACCACCCCATGGTGAAGATCTGGTTGGAGAGGGCATTTCTGTCCCAGGCTCAGTGTGCTCCAGGACTGTGCCCATCTCATTGAATGTTTTTTTTAGGAGAATCAGAGGGAAGAGGCTCCAGCATTACTGAATAGCTCAGTATTTTATTGCATTTGGGGTTTTATGGTCAGATATTTCATTTTAAAAAACCCAAACAACTTTTATTTTTTGGTGTAACTTACAGTATTTAGTTGTAAACCAGTAAGTTACTTATTGGGGAAATTAAAGGGATCAAAAAGAAAAATTACTGAAGAGTTTGTAAGCCTCAGAGTAAGGCTGAATCTTATTTTCAGGAGAGATGTGATCCTTAAGTACGTCATAAGAATGACCCTGCTAAGTTCTTCCTGCATAATTTAAACCTGACTTGGTTCAGCAATAGCAATACTTCACTCTTTTTGGGTATCTTCAGCAAAAATCACCTCTAAATCATCCTTTAGGAACAAATGTGGAAATGCAGTAATGTCTGGGTGGAGGATGAAGTGTCCAAACAATGCTGGCACTGCTCAGCACTGAGCTTTCCTGCTCTGGAAATTCACAAAAATACCGTATTTCTCTGAAGCTTTCAGGGGCGTGGAAGGTACCAGAATATGCTCAGTGAGTTTAGGAAGAACCATGCAAACCCTGACTGCAGGACTGACTGGGGTCTCCTCAGAGCTTCATACACTGATTTATGAAGGGCAAAGTGTTCCCCTCTGCTCCATGACCTCTGCAAGCTGGTCCAGGAGAAAAGGGCATCTACCAACCCTAGGATCTGCAGGATCCATGGAGATATGGATATCTTCAAAAACAGCTGGGTTCTGGGTTTAGGACAGGCAAGCAAAGGTCTTCACCTAGGCACAACAGTCCTTCAGCTGCTCCACACATGATATTGAAAATATATCTACAGTCTAGACCACTAATATGAAAAACATCTAGAATCTAATATAATACAGAAAATACAAATTAATAATGCATATATTGTATGTAGATGTTCTGGGCACAATTATACCTTCTCTCTGGCATGTTTCCCTTTTCTTCCTCCCTGTACATGGCTCTGATCAAGCTGTGCCACTTGAAGTGCATTCTTTTGGCTTTTGTGAGGCCTTTTCATTCCAGGGGGGGGCAAGGACCACCTGGCTCAGAGTCCCACCAGACAGAGTGGCAAAAGCTTTGTCTGGTGAGGTCCAGGGGGTCACAGCATCAGATCAAAATGAGGGAACAAGAACAGAGCAGAGAATTGCAGCCAATATGTTGGGAAAGACTCCAAGAAAATTGCAAAGCTGCCTTTTTCTGTGGACAAGATGTGTTAACTGGACAGTGGAGTGAGGGAACACCAGGAAGAGACCCTCATTTGCAGAGGCAGACTTTATCCAGTGCTGTCTCCTTTCTCCTGGGCTGGCACATGCCTGTTTGGGCTGGTGCCAAGGGAAGATGCAGGGCAGGTCCTGGGCTTCTGTGGCAACCCCAAAGGCTGTGGCTCTCTGTGTTTGTGATTTACAAATCACATGTGGCAGCAGAGGGAGGTTTTCACGTCTCCTTTTCCACCAATCTCTGGCTGTAGCAAAGGGAACAGAGTCCTGGGGCCTCCTTCCACGTCTGGCTGTTTTGCTGGAACAAGATTTGGGATGCACAGACCCATTTTTCCCCCAGCTATAAGGGGAAGAGAAGGAGAGGGGGGACTGCTGGTAGGAAGGAGAAAGCCTGCATATTTTTCCTTCATGATCACATAAGCAGCCCACACTTATACAGGTTATAGGTGTTGGCTTCTCAGTTTTAATGTGATGGGAAGGTGCCTAGAATGATGGATGACCTCCTTTAGTGGAAGAAAGCTTCCTGTAACTGTAGCCATAAATTCATATCTAAATCTCCAAGAAACTGAAAGGCACTTCCATCTGCCTGAGGAAGATGATGTTGGTTTAAGGACTTTTTTCCTATCAATATCAAATCTCTTCAGAGAAGGGGGCTGTGAAGAGAGTTGCTCGTGCTGAACTGCAGTTCTGTGGGAGCTATTTCCTATTCTCCTGAAACTAGACAGGACTACCATCCAGAAATGAGCTGCTGGAAAATACCCTCTCCCCAAAACACACCAGTTGGTGTGTCCTTCTGCAGTCACTCTGATTTCCACCTTGGCTTAACCAGTCAGTCCAGTCAGGGCTGGCAGGCTGCATTTCCCTGTCACTCTTCCCAGCCCTGGGATGAGGTGGATATCTGCCTGACAGTGGCACAGGGAAGAGCAGGTTCCAGGGCTCAGAGCCTGCAGATGCACAGATAAAGATGAGAGGACATCTGGTCTCACCCGGGCTCTTGGCAGAGGTTTCTGAAGTGGCTTCAGGTGGGGAGGAGGGAGGGGCAGGGGATCATCCTCCCTTCTTTTGAAAACGCGGAGGGTCCTGGGTGGGGGGAGCTGCCAGATGTGAAGGGATGCTCAGCCAAAGCAAAACTTCCAAAGGCTCAACCTGGTGTTCAGGGGTGTTCCCATGTGAAGCTTTCAGACTGGTCTCTCTCCTCAGCCTTGCTCCCAGTCAGAATTAATCTCAGGCTGGTGGTACACTGCCCCACCCTCAGCCCCCACAGCTTGCACATATCAACTAAAGATAGGCAAGTTTTGGCTTTTTTTTTTCAGGTTCTTGTTATTTAAAGAAAGAATAATCTTAAATAAGCACAATCTGTGATCGACCCATAAGGACACTTCAAGGTTGTGCCGTCTGATAAGCACAAATAGAGATTGACTATCTAAAAATTCATATATCCCCCCTGAAGCCCCCCAGCTCAGAAGTACAAATATCTCTCACACACAGAATCACCTAGGGTCAAATTCTCTGCTGGTGTAAACTGGCAGAAATCCTCTGACTTTTCCCATAAATCAATTTAATTAAAAGTGTCTTCTGATGTGTCTTTGTTTAGCAATAATGTTCATTTGAGAAGGTGCAATGGCAAGAAAACAAATCCCTTTGCATCCCCTCCCTCCAACCCTCTGGCTAAATTTTGTTTGTAAAGAAAATATTTATTTTTTAAAACCGGAACAATAAATGCATTGTTCACAAGGAGTCTTTTGTTCTGCCAATGCATCCACTCAGAAGAAGCTTATCTGAGGTTGTGTATTGGAGAGGGAGGAGAGAAAGGGCCAATTCACAGGTATAAATTGCCCATAAACAGGGACAATGAGTTCACCTGATAAAATCAGACCACCCTCCCTGCAAAACTACACCTGAAGCATAAAAAAATTAGTACTTTTTGAACTTCTGAAACGCTGTGATTTATTTAAGAACGTTTTTCTTTTATCTTTTCCACAAATCTGACTATTCCACCGGGACTACCCCATTAGGCTCAATTCAGCAAAACGCTCCCGAGCTTAAACTCACTGGCAAATCACTTAAACACATGCTTAATTTTGGGCAGAAGCTTAAGTCAGGCATTCGAACCATTCATGTGTGATTTATTCCTGTCCTTCTGGAGAGCACCAGGAATGTAACTTGGCCAATCCGCAGCCGATAAGGAGGCAAAACCAAAGTGACAGACCGAGGTGTTGGGAAATGTTTGCTCGGCTCTGAACTTGTGTACGGGCTGGAACGGGGTTCAGATGTTTCCTTGAACTCTGTAGGGATTCCTCACGGGTTTTTTCCCCGCTTTTCACACGGGCTTTAGGCAACACGAGGGCTCCTGAGCCCCAGGTGCTCTCGCTCAGCGCTTGACAGCATGAAACACATCAGGGCTGCTTTGAGAAAGAAATTGGGACAGATGGGCCAGCCCTGCTGGATTGCTACGGCTGTCAAGGGTCAGCTCTCAACCAGGGCTCTCTCAGCCTTCAGTGCCTCTGAGATTTTCGACGGCTCGAACTGTGTGGAAATGTGCCACGAGCACTTTCTCACATTCGTGTCCCGCGGGATCTCCCAGGACCCTGAAGCGGGAGGTGTCACCGTGCCACTCTCATTTGTCGCCTACCAAGGCAGTCCCACGAGCAGGTCGTGCTGGTGACTGTCACCACAGTCATTCCTTTAAGGACCCCTGTGATCTTCTCGCTTCCCCTGGAGAAGGAGCCACCCAAGCCGTGCCCTCAGGTACCAGGTTAGAGCACTCCCAGAATGACCCAGGATGTGTGCGCTGCTCTTGCCTCTGGTTTTAGCCCACCCTGGAGCTCTCCCTCCTCGGGAGGAACTGTGTCTCAGCCCTCCTCTCTCTGCAGAGCATCCCACGGTTCCCAGGCACTGAAACCGATGGGATCATCCCGTGGTTTCCAGAAAGAAACCGATGGGATCATCCCGTGGTTTCCAGAAAGAAACCGATGGGATCATCCCGTGGTTTCCAGAAGGAAAGTCTTGGACACTAAAGGAGATGCTTGGGGGGGAAATCCAGACATGGCATACACACTTTGTTCAGGAGACTGACGGTGTAGTGAGCTCATGCAAGGGTGAAGTGCAGGAGGTTCAGGCTGGCTCTGTGGAAGGGCTCCAGCCCCACCTCTCAGCTCATCACCCCCTGCCTCTGCTCCCCAGGAGATGAGGGCTACCTCGTCCTCCATCCTCACTTCTGCAGTCCGCCCTGAATACAGGGGTGCAGTTCTTCCATGCATGAAAAAGAAGCCTCTGTCGGTGCTGCTACAGTGAGACCATCCAGTGAAACCATAATTACTTTATTAAATCCATTTTTTTCTCGGAGGTTTCCCCACATTTTGCTGGATGTGTTGAGCTGATGAGTCCTGTTCACTTCGTGAGATGTTTAAAGGCTTTAATAAAGAATCTGGTGGATAATTTTGTCCTTTGAGGGCAAGGATTTAAATTTTAGTCTGTATTGACTGAGGATATATTGGGGGGTAAACTAATATTTCTTCCATAGAAGTCTTTAATTTGATCCAAATCACCTTATTTTACAGAGTTAAACATTACTGCTGGAAATAATTTCAGATTTGCACAACACTGAATCCTAAGAATAGTTCTGAATAGGGCTTAAAACTTGTGTGGACTGAAAACTTTTGGGGACTGGAAGAAGGAAAAGAATCAGAAAGGGATAAAAGACAGCAGGAGCTAAGATAAAGGAAGACAATCCCTTCATCACCTGAATAAAACCCACTAAGTGTTGAAATGAGGTCTGAAGATATTCGCTGAGACTGTGAAGTAGAAAAGCAGCAATTATTTCTTTGGAAAGTCTCTCTCAAGGACTTAAGCAGAAGCCTGGAGGGGGCTGCCTCCAGCTAGAAGGAATTGCCCCTGGCTTTACCAGGAGAGAGGGAAAGAAAGGAAGCAATTACCCACTGAACAATGGCGCATTAAGAAGCTCCTTTTGCTTCCAAACCCAAGCTCCCTCCCCAGTGAGATTTCCAGCTGGGAGAGAGGAGGAGGAGGAGAGGGCCCGGAGGGAGGCAGCAGCTGCATGGGAAGGATGCTGGAATTCCTCTGAGGATGCTCAGGGGTGGGTAGCTGGAATAGGGTTATACTGTGGACCCACTTTTTGCAAGCCTTCCTTCGTCAGATGGTAGCAGAGGAGGTTTAGACTGGAAATTAGGAAAGTTTTTCACAGACAGGACTGTCAGGATGCCCAGGGGAGGAGTGGAGTCACCGTCCCTGCAGGGATTTAAAGGACAGGTAGATGTGGCACCTGGGGACCTGGTTTTGTGGTGGGCTTGGCTGTGCAGGGATGCTCTTAGAGGTCTTCTCCAACCTGAATGGTTCTGTGATTCCTGTTCCTCTCTGCACTGGCTCCTCCACACCCACTCATCCACCCAAAACTCATCCCTCTGCTCCTCTGGAAATTGGGAGGAATCGAGGAGGATTGGTCAAACAAATAAAAGTGGAAATCCTGGGCCCATTTAGAAAAAAAAAACAAAACCCACCACTTTTAAAAACTAGAACCCAAATCAAACCATTGCAGGTCCCCTCTCAAGCCTGCCTTGCCATCAGGGCACATGGCAGAGCATCTGGCATGCAGCAGAAAGCTGCTGGGGTTTAAGGCATACAGTGAGATCCCTGGTGGGTGAAAGGAAGGGGGAAGGAGGGACTGCTCCGTTCACTGCCCACACTGAGGGGGTTTAAACACAAACACACACACAGACACAGACACACATTCTCTTGGTGGCTGTGCTGCACCCTGGCCTTCCAGGAGCAGGGCATTCCCCCATGTCCATGATTCCCCAGCCCTTGGCTGTGCAGGAACAGCCCATGGCATCTGTGTGTCAGGCTGAGTGCAGGGAACAGCTGGAGCCTGCTCTGCTTTATGAGGTCTGTAAAGCTCTTGTAGGTGCTGGCAGCCCCTCTGCCCCTCCTCTCCCACCCCAGCCACATCTCCCCCTCCTCCCCCAGCCAGGCACCCAGCCTTGGCCTCTGGCCCCAGGGCTGTGCACAGCTGGACAATATTTCTGGGCTGCTTGAAACAGCCAATTCCCACTGCCTTTCTCAGCCAGCCTCGCTCCTCTCTATGCATGACCTTAAACCCTTCTTCCTGTTCTTCCCCTTGCTGCCTTTTTCTTATGCTTTGCCTTCCCTGACCTGGTTCTGCACTTTTCCTCTCCCCATCCTTTTGCAGTTAGGTCAGAGGGATGCTTTCCCATCTCTAGGACACTTATTTCTAGTTGTCATCTGCCAGTGGTGTTCTGCCTCCCTCACTACTCATATTTCTGTCAGGGCTGTCCAAAGGCATTTCTGCAGCCACAGGTTGGTCTGAGTGGAAGGAGGTGTTTGCTCATCTGGGTGGAAACCACCCCAAAGCCTTGGTGTCTGTGTGCACCCTCCACTCCTACCAGGCTCCTGGAAGCTGCTGCCTCCCATGTGTTGGAGGGTGTTATCCCCCTTTCATTCTTCTCTGGATAGAGCTGACTTCAAAGAGATTTTGTTCTTCATATCTGCAGGTCAAAACGCTTGGGAAAATGATGCCAGCAGGGTTTTCCCTGCAGTGTCTGTGGGTCAGGAGGTCAGCAAGGAGACTGGTTTTGTTCCCTGGTCAAAGGGAACTCGTTGCAGCCCCTCTTGGGGTGGTTTGTGCAGGAAATATTGGGAAAACCAGCCTAGGCAGGGCTGCAGTGCCCCCAGGGACTTCAGTGTCCATCCAAGCCAGAAGAACCTGATGGATGAAATGTGGACTTTGGGATCATCTAACAAAGGTGATCTTGATGCACTAGTGGAAAGTGTCCCTGCCCATGGCAGAGGGGTTTAAATGAGAGGATCTTTAAGGTCACTTCCAACCAAAACCCTGCTATGATTCCATGGTTTTAGGCAACAATCTGGATATTGGTGTGGATGCAGCCACTGCTGGGCATCAGTGCTGCAGGTCCCTGGTGTTTTCATGTCCTTTACAGCATGAGTCTATTCACCCCTGTGGAACAATGGCCAGACCTTCTCTTGAGTCCTGTTTTTTAGCAGATGTCTCCTCCATTCATGCTGTCAAGCCTGAAGTTGACACTATTTGTCACCTTTGGTGTTACTGGAGTGGATCTGAAGACAGTGATGGGTTTGGGTAGGTGTGGGGAGGATGAGAGCAGATCACAGGTGACCCTACTCACAGATGGCTCCTCTCTGCTGTCTGTTGGGAAGGGTGATTGGAATAATTAAAGCCCCAGAGCTCAGGTGTTGAGCTGATGCCCCTGCTCAGAGAGCACAAATACCCACCCAGCCCTAGGGAGGGTTGGTTTGTCTGCTGGGACCTGCAAGTTGTGGTTCATCCTCCATGGCTTCACCAAGGTAGGATTGTGCCATGGTTTTACTCCTAGGTCTCTTTTTTCACTTGGGGACAGGACTGTGGCTCTGTTGCCCTGCCCAAAGCTGGGAGTGAGCAGCAGAGCTCGTGTGTGGCTCCCTCTGCAAGCTCCTCTGCCTGGCAATCCATAATCCTGATAAAGCACCATCTGGGCTGGAAGTGTGTGAATATCCAACACAACAGCACCTCACATTCTTTCTTTGTGCTTATTAATAACAAGCTGTAAAAATAGCAGTCAGACAAGATGAGATCATAAGGCTGATGGTGGGATGCCATATGCTGTCTGTTTTACTGGGGGAGGCACACACAGGAGACCTGTGCTCTCCTGCCAGAGCAGGGTGGGGCTGGGGGGCAGCAAGGGGGCTAGGGGCTCTATCTTTCCTAGGATAAACCACTTAGGATAAACAGAGAGGCACTGCTGGAAATGGCTGAAAATCTCTGAGTCTGAGCAGCAGCAGGTCTGTGGACAGGACAGCTCTTCCCTGGGTTTGTGGTGGTTTTATCTGGTTGTGACTCCAGCTGCCCTGTCCTGACCACATATCTCTATTTCTTTGAGGTGGTGAGCCCTTAACAGAAATCAAAGATTTTTTCCCTTTTTTTTTCCTTTTTTTTTTTTACTCTCTTTACTGTTAAGAGTTGAAAAAACACAGCTAGAAAATGCTGGGCCCATTTATGTTTGTACATGCTTCAAAAAGATGATGTGTATCTTGGCCAGCTGTGGAACAGCAACATTTTCTGTGCTTAAAGGAATGATATTTCCAGCACCTAGCAGTGTCCTATTTGTCTTTAATAATCCTCTGGCTGGGAAGTGTTAGTGTAGATTAGGGCTCTTCAGATTTGATAGCTCATGGACAACAATGCTGTGTTAGTGAAGTGTGAAGGGCAAGAACCTGCTCTGTGCTGACCCAGGGTGCTGTGACTTCTTTTGCCCTGGGGATTCCTGCCTGTGTTACATCTGGGCTGTGGCTCATGGCAAACAGCAGAAACAAACTTTCTGACTCTTTCCTCTGTTTAAGGAATTAATTTTCTGACTCAGAGTGTTGCTCCCTTGGTAACACCCCGGGCTGTGGAGCTGCATGTCCTGCAGCCCCTGGTGCTGATGCAGCTCTGCCTTGCCAGGGGAGCTGTTTTTGGGGGGTTACTCTTTTGGGGGATACCCAGACCAGCCTCAACGAGGCTCAGGTGCCAATTAAACCTTGCACAACCAAGAGCAAGTGGGACCTTTGGAAATATCCCTTCTGCTGTCCCAGGATGTGTGCATGAGTCATTGTCTGGAAATCCAGGTGGCCAGATGTCCTCCAGACCCTGCTGGAGGGGGCTCCTTGTAGAGGTTCCTTAGAAGTGTTATCTCTAGTTCTGGCTTAGCCCATGATTTTGGGGAATTCCTTCAGAATTCTTTGTGCCCACAGCAGGACAATCATTGCTGTTTGGCTCTGACAGAGGGTGGAAGTGTGCACCTGGGAGTGGAGAGTCAGTGCTCTGTGAAAGTGGTCAGGACTGAGGATGAGAAAAATGAGAATCCTCAAGGAAAAGGCATCTTACAGGGGTAAGAGGGCCACAAAAAACCTACCCCAAGCAACTTGCTAGACCTCTGTGGGATTTTTGGTGATCTCTGTGTAACTTGGTGCGTCTGGAGCAAAGTGTGACCTTTGTTACCCAGGCGCAGGTGAGGAGCTCACACATCCCCAGGCAGGGAGCCAGTGCTTGTGGGGCTGGCCTGGGGGAGGCATCTGCAGCAGCTGGGTCCATCTCTGCCCCCCACCCTGCTGGGAGGGACAGGGCTGTTTTCACAGCTGCCCCACACTCGCTCTCCAGCTGCTTTTGGCCGTGGTGCTGGTGGCTTGCAGGGAGCAGAACCAGGGACCCCTGCAGACCCCTGCTCCAGACAGCTGGGGAAAGGCTCCTTTGGGTTTTCCCTGTGCCAAGGGCTTTTATTTCTTAGCACAGCATTAGTCTGAGGGCTCTGCCCCTCCCTGTTCCCCTCCTGCCCATGGGCTGCTGGCTCCATGTGAAACACTAGTGGATGATGGAGAGTTGGTCTGGAGTTTCAGGAGGGAGGCACACTCCTGCCTAGGGCTCTGGGTTGTGTTGGCTTTGCAACCAAGATGGTATTCTTTAATTAAAAACAAAAAAAAACCCAAAAAACCAAACAAAAAACAAACAACAAAACAACAACCAAAAAAACCCCCATGACTTTTCAAATTGTTCCAAAGCCTGGTGTCAATAAGAAATGAGAACATTATATTGCTTTTAGACAGGGACACATGAGCTTACGATGAAAAATCAGTAAAATAACTAGTGTTGAACTTAATAAACTCTTTTAAAAGCTGTGAAACACCAGGGAGTCCTTTTTTGAGGGAGATCATTGTCTTTCCAGAAGGAAAAGCAGATTTCTGAGGAAAAAGTGTGACTAGATCTAGTCGGTAACTTGTTGGCCATGAGTAGAGATTTCTCTCTCTGCCTCAAATCCACCTCCAGCCTTCCCCATAGCCCTGGGCTGAACTGTGCCATCAGTGTGCAACCAAATTCCATCAGCCTTCATAGGTCAGGCAATTCTCTTCCTTCTTGAAGAGGCAAAATCAGCCAAAGCCCTCAAATTCTGTTGTTGTGAGGAACAGGGTACAGCAAGGAGCAGCTTGGCTTTAGGGCAGCTCCTCCTCATCAGTGCTGTCATCCCATGGCAGCTGCTGCTCCTGCCTGTGCCCATCCTGGGGATCCATAGATTGGGGCTCCATAAAGCACTGCCATGGTCCAGGAGCAGGGCAGAAAACCCCTTTTTGTATCTGTCCCTGGAGGAATCTTGCTGGAAGGTGAATCAGGGCAATGGCTCTGCAGGAGCCTGTTGTAATTGCCAGATTTAAGATGTTGGGCTCTGAATAAATCTTAGCTTTTACTTTGCTGGGCTAATTCAGGCTTGAAAACTGAAGTGACAGCTTATAGCCAGGCTTTTCTGTTTGGCTTGTCCAAGATTGTGGATGAGTGTTACGTGGCTAAATGCAAATAAGCTGCTTCCAGAAAACACAGTCACAAGTGCTAAACTTATTATCTGCATGGGCTGGTGGTGTGAGTGACTGGAGACCACATAAATTACCTTTTTTCTGCTCAGAGTGAAAGTGATACTGGTGCTGTAGTCCCTGACAGTAAGGAATGACTCTTTCTGGTTGGACAGGTTTGATTGGCTGCTAATTTACTCTCCCTCCTCTCATAATTCAGCCCAGCTTTCTTGATGTGCTCCGCCAGCTCCCCCCAGTTTGCTGCTAGGAGGATTTCCATGGAAGGGAATTGTGGATTCCAGTTCAAACATGTGCTGAGCACGCTCCTGCTTGATGGCTCCGTGCTCAGGTGTCGCAGGAAGAGACAGTGTTTTGTATAACTGCAAGAAAAATACCATGTTCTAATTAGGGTAATTTATAGTCCCTTGCAGGCTAAAACAACAGCTGATGAGTCATGGAAGTTCCTTCTTCTGACACTTGCTGAAAGAAATGTTATTTTAGCTCCCATGGTTTTTGGGGAGGGGGGAGGAGCAGGGTGTGGAGGGTCTGAAATGCCTCAGCCCCCTCTCCAGCACCTTCCTCCTGCAAAGTGTTTCCTGTTCAAAGCTTTCTGTGCAGTGAGGGGACACTGATTGTGGCCATGTCTAATTATCAGTCATGGGGGATCCCAGTTTGAGTGTTTGTGTCTGAACTGGAGCTCCTGAGCCCACTGTGGCTGCTGGGACAGGAGGTTTCAGGAGCTGTGATAGTGCCACTGTTGAGTTTGAGGCTGAGCAGGCAGAAGGATGAGCACTCAAGGCCCCCTGTGCTTTGCCTGGGCACAGTGAAAGGTGGGACTTTCAATTCCATTTTCAAGGATGGTCTTGCCACTGAGTTTCAGCCTCATCCTACCCCTCTGGCCCAAGACTTTGCTCAAACCAGCCTCTGCAACGTGAGTCACTTGGATTAAAACAAAGCTTTGCTCCTCAGTTGGGATTTCCACCCTGAACGTGTCACTGATGGTTGGGTGAGCTGAGACAAGCAGCTCAGGAGCTGACTGTGAACGGCAGGAGGGACAGGCACAGGGGTGGGGGACCCTCCCACTGTGTCCTGGGGTCTGTCCCTGGCCGTGTAAGTCTGGCTGTGACCATCAGAGGTCAGCAATGGCCCTGCCCAGCAGCCAGCTGCCCTCCCTGCAGCAGGCACTGCAAAGCCCCTCCATTGCCCAGCCACAGGGGATGCCACGTAGATATTTTGCTCAGCGTGTTGTCCATGCATGTTTGCAGTGGCCAGTGACATAAAATAAGCTCCCTGGTGTCTAGAGCAAGCTGTGTCAAGGGTTTTGTCCATATTAAAGCTGAAGATTCCTTCACTGAATGTTTTTTTCCTCCTGGTTGCTTGTTTGGCCACCATTTGTGTGGTTTATGCTGTTGGAAGACAGACTATTCTCCAACAGCAGGTAAGAGGTGGCTGCCTTGCACCACTGTCTATGAACTTCAAGGACTTATGGAGGCTTTTGGAGGGGAAAAAAAAGCATTCTACAAATCTGAAAATGAAATTGCAAAGAGTTCACCCAATGACATGTCAGTTATGAAGGGTCCTCAGACAGCAAATGAAGTGGCCATGGCTGGTTCTGCTGAAGGTGTGCCAAGGACTCTGCTGGACCACAGACCTCAGGCTCCTTAGAAGTGTTATTTCTAGTTCTGGCTTAGCCCATGATTTTGGGGAATTCCTTCAGAATTCTTTGTGCCCACAGCAGGACAATCATTGCTGTTTGGCTCTGACAGAGGGTGGGAGTGTGCACCTGGGAGTGGAGAGTCAGTGCTCTGTGAAAGTGGTCAGGACTGAGGCTGGTGGTGCGTGAGGATGAGAAAAATGAGAATCCTCAAGGAAAAGGCATCTTACAGGGGTAAGAGGGCCACAAAAAACCCATCCCAAGCAACTTGCTAGACCTCTGTGGGATTTTTGGTGATCTCTGTGTAACTTGGTTCATCTGTGTGACCTTTGTTATCTAGGTTTATCAAGGTCAATAATAATAAAAAAAAGGCAGGAAGAATGCTGCCTTGTATCCTTATTCAAATGCTCTGTGCTTGTGTAAAAACCCAGAGTAACTCCTGAGGCAAATGATGATCTCAGCTGAGTGGGGTCAGGATTTCTGCCACACACACACAATTTTAAGGTGCTTTTCCCAGCTATTTTTATAACTGTTCATGAGACGGTATTTAATCCATTACTGATATTTGCAGCATGACTTTAAGAAAACAGTGAAGGATTAAATTATTTCCAGAGGAGCTAATTTCTCAGGAGGAAAATTTCTTTCTTAAGGACTGCACTTAACCTGAGAACTTCAAATCCTCAGGTAAATTTATCAAGCTACTGGTTGTAAAAATATATTAGTTCAAACAGATTTTGGATGAAAGGATCTCTCAAGTGAGTAGCACTCAATTAAACTTTATCTGAATCTTCTCTTTCCTGATGTAGTTGGTCTTAGTTTTTTTGTCCATCTTTGTAGCAAGAGGCCTAAAATCCCATTTTCAGTTATTTATGCTGAAGTTTTAAGGGATATAAAAAAACTTCAAAATGTACCATTTTAAAGCAACATTTTCAATGTTTTTTCTAATTTTTTTGGGGGGAGAGATGCTACTTTCAAATATGATTAATGGAAGTTTGCTGATGCCTTGTAGCTCTTCCTTTCTTGGTCTTATTCCACCCTCCAGCCTCTTCTTTTCTTCCTCTCATCAGTCACTGCTGTGTGAATTGTTTCACCCCCTCCTGGACACCAAGATGCCATCTGAATAGTCCCAGAGAGAGCAAATGATTTTGTTGTTCTGGTTAAATCCCTGCATGATTTTCCTGGAAAAAGGAGAACATAAGCAGAGGTTGCTGAGACAACAGTGGAAGAATTAATAGCTGCTCATCAAAAGTCATTTTTTCCCCTCTGTATCTAACAGCTGGGGTGACTTTCTGCAGCCATGTGTGGCAAACACTTGTCATGGTGAATGGAGATATTCTTCTCTGCCTTTTAGGAGTCAAGGTTGGCCTTAATGAAGAGTCTCAGAGGGTTTCCATGTATGAGAGTGAAAAGTTGTGGCGTTCAGTGCAAATCTCCAGTGCAAAACAACAACTAAATAAACTATTTAGTGCAATACAACAGTTGCACTGTGCAGCTTGGCTGGAGCAGCCCCTGGATTTGACAGGGCAGGGAGGTGGCCACCAGCTGTTGTCTTTTGCTTGTGGCTTCCTTCTCACCACTGGCACTGGCCTGAGGAGCTGCCCTCTGCATCTCTCCTCCCAGTTCCATATCAGATGACTTCTCCTCCCTCTGCAGAGACTTTCTTCTCACTGACAACATCCCATAGCTTGATGAGCTGGGTTTTCAAGCCCGAGGAATCATCCATCCCAGCTTGTTCTCCCGTGCCACCACGTGTGAGGCTCATCACAGGGGTGGTTGGTGCTCAGCTCCCTCCTCAGCTTGGGTGCCCTGGTGGATTCTGGCCTAGATTAGCCCAGCTGCAGGAAAAATGAGCTAATTAATGCTCTAGGGCTGAAATTTGTTTCCCAATGTGTTATCTCCAGAGATGTCTCCTGAAGGAGTCCAAGCCTTGGCTTGGATGTCTGAGGGGTTGGCCTGGACCTGCCAGTGACTCTTTATCCCTCCTATCACAGGGATGGGAGAGGTCAGTGCCTTGGACAGATACTAGAAATATGGGTGGTATTTCTGCCTCTGAGGCAATTCCTCTGTGATCCTATGGTCCACTCTTGACATCCCAAGTGCCTTGGCAGGATTTAAGCCCTTTGTTTTAGGGAGCAATAGCTAAAGTTGGTCTTTGATATCCTGTGCCTTTGTTTCTCTGGGTTAGTAGTGCTCACCTGGGTGCCAGAGCAGTTTTAGGGCACCATTGATGGTGCCAGGCTTGAGCCCTACAGCTTCAGGTGGAACTTGCTGTCCAATTGCAAAGATAAAATTCCTCAGAGAGCTTTGAAACTCAAACTCACTGAGCATTCCTGAAATAGTTGTGAAATGATATTGAGTAAATACCCAAGGCAGTGTTTAGATGTGGCAAGCAAAGATGCCCTGAAGCTGTTGAGGCTTGCCAGTTGCCTCTCAGGTGTTTTCTGGGGCATCTAAAAAGCACTTTGCTTTTGACATAAGTGACCAGCAAGGCATGTGAAATACCCAGGTAAGGTGGCAGTCTGCTGCTTGAGGTGGAATCTGGCAAATGAACTCCAGGCAGTTCAGCTCTGAAGTGAGAACCTGAGCAAAAACATTCTTGATGCTCTTAGAAGTGACTTTTTACCACCTGCCATATATCATAATTGGTGTGCCTGGGGGGGAGAGGGGGGAATGTCTCCTTCGCTCCTTTGTGTTAAAATAAAATCTTATCTGAAAGGCTTTAAATCTTTCCAGGAAGATAACCCTCCATCAAAAAAGCTGAAATAAGTCTGGGCTTTAGACATAGAACAAGTGAAAGTCATTTTAAAATCCTCTATTAATAAATTGTCATGCTTATACCTGGTCTATTTCTGCTAAGTGTAATTTATGGAGGAGCTCCAGTGGATAAACACAGCACGGGGAGGGATAAATTCAGCAACTTGTAAACACTGCTTGTGTTCCCCTCTCAGGACATTTGAAGGCATAACAAGAAAAAATTCATTGCTTAGACCACAATGTATTTAGGATTGTCCAGATCCTGGCCAGCAGAGTCAGGTTTGTGGAGCAGCTGATCAAGAATCTGAGCAAAGCCTAGAGATGAATCCAAGCAAGGTGGATCTTTCTCTGAAGTGTCTACAGAGTCTTGCTGGTGATTGCATTTTCCAAGTCTTATCTCTAAAGCTCCTTCAAGGAGCTCTGATTCTCTTGTTTGGGTGTTTTTTCTGCAAGCCATCAAAGCTCTTCTTCCAGTTCAGGAGAAACTGGGTTTGCTTTTAGCAAATGTGGACAACATGGGCAAGCAAAATGTGTCTCTTGACCTTCATGCAGCTGGGGGAAAAACTCATCAATCAAGCCAGAGGCTGCCATGCTTTGTCAGGCAGTTCTGAGCTGGTGTTCATATGGTTTTGGAGTCAAATCTATTGTGGTCAATTATGCAGGGAATTCAAAGTTGCTGCACATGTTGTTATGCTCCAACAGTGCATCTGAGCACAGGGCAAAGCTTGACTATGTGCTTCTGACTTTATTGCTTTATTTATTTTGACTGTTGCTTTATTGACTTTGTACCATGGCAGAGGTTTCTTAAGTAAAAAGGTTAAAATTCAACACATCATTCTACACTTTAAATGCTTAATTCATATTTCTAACTCAAGTGAACTCCAGAAATCTCTGTTTCATGCTGACCTTGTTAGGGTGCCAGCCTGTGTCCTGGGATGGTGTGGGCAAGCCCTGGGGTCTGCACTGCCAGGCTGAAAAGGGGAGGGGGGCACAGCACAGGTTGGGTTCACCCTGCCAGCTGTGGGCAGAAAAAGGCAGGGACAAAAGGGAAGAGAAGATCTCAAGGGAAAGGATGTGGTTACTGGTGGGACTGATTGCAGAAAGCTGTGGGCTGGGGATGGGGAAGAAAGCTGCTGGATTTTCTAGGAAAGGCAGTGTGACAGTAGAAGATGGGCTGCTTTTAATAATCTGTTCAGAGCTATTTCTGCAAGAACAATGAATCTCTGTGCCTCAGTCGTTCCCCATCTGTTTTCAGAACTCATCTGAAAACTCATCTTTCCTTCCTTTCCTCTCCCCTTCCGCTCTCTCCGCTGTCATTTTTATTTTAATTTTGCCTTTCTGCTCTCCAAAGTTTTTGTGGGGATGGAGCTTGAATGAGGCAATAGACAAGGTAACACACATTAACCAGCAAAGCAAGAGCTGATTTATTTTTATTGCACCCATTTATTTTCTTCACACCCCAAACACCTTCATAAAGGAAATGATTTAACCTTTCGAGTAGGAAGTATATGCCAAGGGCTTGTGTTGTAAAGTATTGTGAAATGTAAATCGAGAGAGGAAAGGCATAAATCCCTCCCCAGTTTGATGCAGCTTTTGTGAGGTGCTCCAGGTGAAATTGTTTGCTGTGGGAAGGGTTCCTGCCTTCACTCCCTGAGCAAATATGAAAAGTAGCCTTTGTATTTATATACAGATGTAAAAAGGATCAAGGAAGGGAAAGACATTTTTACCTCCAAAGGCAGAATTCCTCCCTCTCTTCCTTAGTTCGTGGTGGAATCCAGGTGCTTTGGGCACTTTGGGAGAGGCAGAACACGAGTGAAACGGGGATATGAGGTGTTAATGGGTACAAATCTCTTAATGCATTAAACATAGGCTTAGACATTCTCTCATTAGCTTTTCCAGCTCCCCCCACCCAAACTGCTCTCAAGGGTATGCTTCCCCTGGGTCAGAATAATCACCTCTCTGCTCTGCCATCAGAAAACCCCTGCTCAGCGACCATTTCCAATCTTTCATTAGGATAATTTTACCGCGTAGATATTTTTTCCCCCCCCTCCTGCCAAAATACCCAGCCATACGCTATTATTTTCCTGCTGTAAACTGCCACCACTTCCCTTTCTGAATGGATGGATGTCACTTCCCTTTCTGGTGGATGTCAGGGAGAAGCCTGACAGCCTCCTCTCCTGAGAAATGATGGAAGCCCAAAGGGCAGGGTCTCCAGTGGATCCTGCTCCAGCTGAGCTGTGTGCCTTGGCAGAGGGAATTTGGGAGTTCTTCTTGCTGGGGCAGGTTTACACTAAAGGTCACAATCAGACTCATCGTGCATATTTCTTTTTTCTTCCTTCTTTTTTTTTTTCTCCTTGCAGCGATAGTACTGAAAAGAGCTGCGTGCCAGGAATGGATATTGGTGGTGATAAGGAATAGCAGTTTGCCTAAGCTTGTGAAGGGATTTCACTTGCAGGGGTATGAAGTCCTTGCTGGGGAAATGGCCAGAGGTTTGGAGCTGTCAGCTTAAAATCAAGTTAAAGAACATTGTGAGTTTGGTGTTTCTTTTTCTTCCCCCCATCCCTTTTTTTTCCTTTTTTTCCCCACCCCCCTTTTTACTTAAACATAAAATGAAAGGCTGAGAACCCAAAAATCCACTAGGAAAAAAACAAGCTCCCCAGATCCCATAATTTCAAAATAAACTCCCTGTTAGCAGCAGCTTTGCTATGGCTCATGCCATTTTCCTGCTGTAGTTAGCTTGAAATATTTTATCCTCCCTTTCCTGCAGATCTCCTGACTGTTTTGAAAATGAGACCTTGTGTTTTTCCCTTCAGCATCCACTTTATTCTCTGCTTGTGTTCGCAGACCTTAGGATGCAATGCATGGCAAGGAGGAAAAACAGAGTTAATTTGCTGGTGTCTGTTCAGAGCATGATTGCTGTTAATTGTTGAGCTTGTCCTCTCCTGACTGCAAAAATAAGCTGGTTGAAAATAATCCACTGTGTGCTTCTGTATTTTGCTGACAACCTGCCAGCTACCAACTAGGGGTGTGATAAATGCCCAAATGGCTAAAATTTCCAACCAGCTTTCCACTCTCCTGCTTTCCAAGCCGTGCTTTTAGTGTCAGGTTTGCCATCCAGGTGCCTGCTGCCTCCTGCACATAAGAAAGTTCAGCAATATCTCCAAACCAGCTGGAATTTCAGACTTTGGCCAGCCTGTGCAGCCCCTGAACCTGGGCCCACTGCTACGTGGTGATGCCAAAGCTTCTTTTCCATGGCTTGGCAAAATTCTCCTGAGCAAGGTGATGCTGCTGCTGAGCCAGTTACAAGCAGGTTTACACTTTGGGGGACTGTGGGGAGGGATGGTGTGTGTGTCTAGTGCTGTTAGACTTGAGAAATCTTACTAAAACACCACATTTATTGCCTGACTGGAATGATGCAATGCAGGATCTCTGCCCACCTTGTACAGCCAGAGAAGAAGTTGGGTTTGGCAGTTCAGGTGCATTCAGTAGCTGATAAAGGTCCTCAGGTTTTATAATTCTAGGTCTGACCCTTTTTTAAGGTGTAAAAATCCTCAGAACCTGGCTTTGTGGAGATGGGGATAGATCTGCCCAGGGCACAAACTGGTGCTGGCTGTAAATATTCCCTCTCTGTTGTGCTGCTGCCATGAGCACACTGTGCTGTCAGTGCTTTGCTGGACCCCCTCAGGCTTTAAAATGATTGACCACTTATTGTCTGGGAAGTGAGTGGCCTTGTCTCCTGTCTCTTTGGGAAGGGGTGGACAAATATTGAGGCTGTGCACTTAATAACTTTCACTTGTGTCATTCTCCCTGGAGATCCATAAGCAATATATTTCTTGACTCCGAGGTAACTCCTCAAATGAAACTCGGATGCCCTGAGAAATACCTGCAAAACAGACAGAGCAAGGATCCACTCACCTTAACCCAGAGCTCTTGTTTGAAGCTGAGATGTAAAATACAGATGGGAATCTGATGTTTCTTTGAACCCAGATGCAGCTGAAATTAAAGATGTAATTCATAAAAGCTGAAGACATCTGGACTGTCAGTTTGAGCTCAGTGGTTCTCTACCTGCTGAAGCAGAGAAACTAAGTGAGGACAGCACAGGTGGATAATGTGGATTTTTTTTTTAAATTATGATTTTTTTATTGTTCATTTCTTGTAAAGTGAAGGTTTTCTTAGAGTTTAATTGTGCTTAGAGGAAAGAGTGAGAATAATTTAACTGTGATGATTCAAAATAATAAAATGAAGGATAATAGGGCAAAGGGAAAAGCTAATTATGAACATTCAAAGGAAAGGCCTGAAGTGGGTCAGTTCTCTGCCCTCTGAGGTTTTTGTAATCCTGCTTGCTTTAACACCTCATGCAGCTTGATTTAAAATGTTCATAGTAATGGGAACTCCACTATTCCATAAGCAAGGAGACCTCCCCATCCTGAGCTCTGGTTCAATCCTCAGACTAACGTGTCACCACCTTTATTTCATCCTTGTGCTCTCATTTCTTCACACCCTGCAATGCTGGGACACATTCTATCTCATTTTTAACCAAGAAAATGATCCTTGAAGAAAAGATCTGCAGCCTTTGTAGATCAGTTTTCTACACAATCTTGGATCCATGGCAGAATGGTACACACTTCTCTCACTTCAGATTAAGGTTCGATGGAAATGCCAGGGCTCTGATTTAATATAATTTTACAGAATTTTATTTTGAACCAGGGCAAGGGCCATCATTATTTCTGGATATTCCTCATTGTGTGGATTTCGGGACAGGTCAGCCCACCCTTTCAAAACAGAAAAACCTCTGTGTATCAGCATGGTACAGAGCAGCAGTTGATCACAGATAATATAAATAACAGGACAGGCTCGTGGAGTAACATGAGGAACAAAGCTGACACAAAGGCTCAAAGATAAACGAAACTAAGAATGAAATCCATGCCATGAGAGCAAAATGTCACAGCTGGAGAACATCAGGGCTCCCAGCTCCCAACAATGGTGCTGCATTAGACACACGGGCCAATGCATTTTCCTTTTTAATGGGAAGAAAAAACAGATTAACAGACCAGAAGGGAACTGCAGTGTGAACTGGTTAGATCTCTGACAAACAGCACAGGAGCTTTTTTATTTCCTTAATGATTTGAGCATTTGATGTGGTATTTCTGAAAGCACATTGGGACCTTTGTCTGAACAACCAGTCCTGAATCGCTGGGTGGAGAGAGAGGTCCAGAAGGCAAAAGGACATGACTGAGGTCACACAGAGCCTGGCTTTAAAGGAAAGAAAAGCTTCCTGCTCTCCAGGCTTGTTCCATCTGGGTGACTGAGGAGGGCTGAAGAATTCTCCTCGAGCCCTTGCTACCATTCACCACTTGCCTTTAAAAAAAGAATGTTTTCCTTGCAGTATTGTGATTGTTTATAGGGTGAAATGTTTGTTTGTTTGTTTGTTTTTGGCATTGTGACAATGAAAGGAGGTTCTACACCAGTTTATTTCTTTGAGGAAATGGGACAGGGTGACTCAATGGGTTAATCCTGACTTTATTCCACTGTGGCTGCTTTTCCAATTAAAACTGCTGGCTGGCAGTTTGCATTGTCAGGAGAACAGTGGGAGCTGGGCTGTGCTGGGGGCTTCTTGCAGGCAGGATTTCTCCCGTGCTCTGGGAGCCACCATGCAGCAGAGTGGCAGAAGCCACTGGAAATTCTACCCTGGCCCTGCAGGTGGATGGAAATGTTCAGCCCTTTCCCAGCCAGTGTGAGCAAACTGATAGCAATTCCCAGGAGCTGGGTCCTAATTACATCTCTGCTTGGGGATCATTTGAACCTTTAATGAGAGGTTGGTAAGGAGAGAGGGAGAGGTGGTTTTTTATTACAGCTGAGGAGAGGGGATGGCTTTGCTGCCAGGGAATGTGGGCTCCTTCCAGTGCCATGCTGAAGTAGATGTCTTTCTCACTCACCATAGAAACAGTAGCTGCTTCCTTTTGGTTGAGGGAGTGGGCAGGTTTGGCTCATTTTGTGGTTCATTTTCCCCCATATTCCTTCCTGGTAGCAGGATTTTGCTTTGCAGAGATGGATTTGACACATCGTCCCCAATTCTAAAATTTGGTGGCATTTCTTTCACTTCTTGGGGGACAGGATGGAGAAATGAAAGTTTTTTTTTGTTTTTTTTTGACCACTATTTCCAGTTTGGTAATGTCATAGGTGGATCCACTGGTGTACAGAGAGTGGTAGGGTTAGGGCTAAAAATGATTGTTTTCTATTTCCCTCTGACTTCTGGCCACAATTTCTGGCTGATGATCAGACAATTGATATTCAGGGATTGTTGGTGCAAAGTCATGGAATGGCTTTTTGGAGTCCACCATGTCCCTATAAACTTCTGAATTGTGTGGCCTGGGAGCTGAGCCAGTATCAGACAGTCTAAATCAACCAGACAGAGAAAAATGCTTGAATAAACTGTTATAGCAATGACAGGAGGGAGTTCTGGGATGTTCCTAAGAAAACAGCTTAAAAAGCCCATAGTGGTTTTATTGAAGTCTCTTCAGCTTGAAGAACAACAAATTGTAAGACCTAGCCTACATTTAAGTCCTGGTGTAGTTGAAAGCCTTTTGATGCTCACTTTGTTTTCTGATTACTTGAAAAACCTAATTCAGTTCTATTGCTGCTATCAGCATTTTGAGGCTTTGGCCATCTAAGATTTGTCAATATTGTTCTTGCCACTCTGCACTAATTTATTGTAGCTTACCTTTTGCTAACTGTGGGTTTTGCAGATAGAAGGTTTTGTAGCTTCAGTGGGCAAATGCTGACCACAGCATATGAGCAGGAATAAACTCAGCTGTGAACAAAAAAAGTAATTTGAGGATTTCCTTTGGATCACGTCTTTTGTGATGCTGAACAAGAGGCTGAGGACCAATGTGAGAAACTTTTGGATAGTACAGGCTGCTTCTACAGTATCATGAAAAGTTCTACCAAGAATATCACTGAATTTTTCACAGGGGGCCAATATGAAGATACTGCCTCTGCTTCTTCTTTGAGGTCTTTATAGTCTAAATGTCTTTGCTGTGGTGCCACCATAGGAATGAACACACTAAATCCTCAGCAGGCCCCTGGGACAATATCACTCTGTTTTTCCAGACTTTGGCACCAGGAAATGTTTCACTGTACTACAGAGTTAGGGGTGAGGATGGTGAAGTTTAAGCTGCTCATCTTCCACTGCCTTCTTTGTTCTCATCTTTACCTTCTTTCATTAGCTTCCCACCTGAGCAGCTTTTTAAACAACCTCAGCAGGCTTGAGAAGGATCATTTCATAAGTAACTGCTCTCTGAATGGATACTAAAAGGGGAGTAGGCAGGCATGTTTTCTTCAAAGTCCCTTGTGCAATGATTGTGGGTGTTGGAGGAATCTGCTGAGGAAGGGATCCCACAGGCTTCAGATTCTGTCAACAGCATGGTTGTGGCTGGAGAAATGAGCCACTGATCTAATAGGGACTTCTCAGGCCCTTCAAGCAGCCATATCTGTCCTTTTCTGGGTATAAATTGGAGTCCTGGAAAGCAATCATCACTCTAAAAAGGCTGGATGTGTCCTGTGTGTATACCTGGCTCACTAACACAACTGAATTTCCAGCTGAAACCCTGGCAGAGCTTGCAGCCAGGTGCAATACTAGCTGAGCTAAAATAAAGCCTCTTAAGTCAATCCAGCTGGCATCCTGCAGAGTGTCTCACCTTTTGGCATCATCTTCTCATTTTCTCATGCTCCTTATTGTGATAGAGCTCTTGCTGTTGCCACAGTTCCTTTAGCTATCATCATTTGCACTGATGCCTGGCACCCAAATGGTTAAATGCATTTGGCTTTGCTGTCCCGCTCAGTCCCTGTAGATTGTGTTGGAAGAATTGAATGAAACTGATAGAGCTAGCATTACAGTGAGCAAAACCCCCTGAAGAAAGAGTAGATGGGTGGATGGAGAGAATGACCCCAAAGAAAACAGCTGTCAAGGGCAGCCATTGGTTTATCTTTCATTGAAAGAGAGACGTAATGAATTCTAAATTAAGAGAAACTAGAAGCAAGGCTGTTTATCAGCTCTCTGCTGCAGCATAAACAGGCACTTTAGAGGTATCGACTGCAGTCCCACTTAATGTGCCACTAGGTGCATTTCCTCAGAGCCTGGAGCACCATGAACCTCAGGCTGGAGGAAAGCTCTGATATTTGAAACATGCCAGGTCAGGGCAAGAACTGTTTTGCATCTTGGTCTCCTTTCAGAGGGTCTTTGAACATGGTTTTCTTCTGTTTGGCAGCTGTAAGAGCAGCATAAGCACGTGCAGCCCAAATGGCCTTCACATAAGGAAGACAAAAGGTACTGACATAGGTGAAATCCCCAGGGACAGCAATTTGCAGGGGTCTCCTTGAAATTACTGGAAGTTCTGAGAGCAAAACAGCTCCTCAGTAGATCTGCTCTGAGAATTTTCAAGGAAAATGTTATCCCACCTTCTTATCTCTTCCCATTGTGGGAATAATTGCCTCTTCCTAGCCACACAGTGCAGACCCTGGATGAGTATTCATCTACTGAATGTCCAAGGGTGGCAAGCAATCTGACAACTGACTCCAAATAATCTAATGAGGCTGGCTGATGAGTTGTTCTTGCCATTCCTGACTATTTTTCTCCACAGCCTGTCTCTGAGATACAGGACAGGAAAGCTGTGTCTGCCCAAAGGTGGGTTTGTGCCATGAGCATGGATTCCCTTAGACTCCTAATTCAAAGGAATTCTTGATGCTGGAAAGCATCATCACCTAGACAGGATTCTCAATTATTTACAGAGACATATGTTTTAGAGAACATATTTCAGATATTGTCCACAGAAATCCCATGTGAAGCTTGCCTTTGAAAGAAACTCAATTCTCAGCAACCAGTTCACGGCAGACTGACTGACATCTGAACTTGTGCTTGTGAACAATGTTCCCAGGAGCAGACTTTTCAGAGCTGATATGATATATCAAATTAACTTGTTTGATATTTCAAAGTGTATCTCATCAGAGCTAGTGAGCATTTAGTAAAACCTTACTTTTTGCTTGGATTTGATGGAAATTTTTTATTCTGATTTGATTCTTCTGATTTTGTCTCAAGTTCTGGTGTTTGTTGTTTTGTGTCATGTTTAGAGTGATGGCAGCAAGAGTTTTCTGGAGCCTGTCCAATAACTTGCAGGTTCTCTGGATTTTGCACATCTTCATTATTGAGCTGTAGGTCTTGGAAGAGGTTGAGTATAAATGGCTGAGCCACAGAGCCCAAGATGCTGGAATGGGTCCTCCATTCCTTCATCAACACCACTTTTCCTTAGCTGAACTGTTGAAGATGAATTTGTCTCAATGTGTCAGCTTAACAAGGCCCAAATCCAGATGCCAGGGATGAATATGGCTCATTTCATTATCTCCTTGTGAAAACAATCCTCACCATCCTCCGCCGCGCTTTGACTCTTGTCCTTACTTGGCCGCGTGCTCTTTTGTCATTTTTGCACATTTTCGTGTCTTTAATTAAAAGAAAAGGCCTTCCCCATGGAAGATTAATTAGGATAAGCGTGCCACCATTAATATCTGCCATGTTTGGGAAGAGATGATTCACCCTGTGATTAAAGCCAAACGGAATCTGGAATCTGAGGAGTAATTAGCCCTCAGCGGCTCGTAAGTCTGAAGGAAGCACTATTTATCAGTGGCAGTGCTAATGCAATTACTTCTCCACTGCAGCCTCCTGGACTGATAAATCATGGCCTGAGCTTTGGGAGAAGCTATCAATTCAGGATTATGCTTCTCTGAGTCTACAAAGAGAAAAAGGGAGGAAACAAAGGGACGAGCTGCTTCTCAACAGCTCTGATCGTATCAAAACTATGGAGGGCAAAGGAATCTGAGGGTCTTTTCTAAATCCATTTCCTGATGTACAGAGCTGTGAAACTTTGCACAAATCAGTGCAACTGGTTGAGATTATGACCTTTTTTGGGGGTGGGCAGAGAGAACTGAATCCAAGAAAAGCTTGTGTTCAAACTGTGAACACCTTATCTCTGCTGGAGCTGAACTTGTGATCCATCTTTCCTCAGAACACTTTTGCACATTTTTCCTGTGTTGGATATTTTTAGGAGTGGGTGGTGAGCAGTGGGTGTTAAGATGCTGCTCCTGTTTTCTCTGTTGCTGGTTTTTTTTTTTTTTTTGGGGGGGGGTGGGTGGGTGGGTGCTATTTTGCAAAAATCTGGAGCACCTTTCCTGTGGAATTTAAAACACATAAACAACAACAAAAAATTTTCTTCTTTCATGTGTATATGCACTCAGTTTCTGAGTTGAGCAGAAAGTGATAAAATGTTATTTGATTCCCTTTGAGAAGCCAGGTGCATCCTTGATGATGCTGCTCTTGCTTGGAGAGAAGTATGTGCCTTGCTCCATGAGGGATTTATCCTCCACACTTCCAATTCCCAGTCCCTAACAAAAAGCTCATAAAATGGTTTGTCTTTCACAGTGAGTAACCCCTGCTCTTCATCCTGGTGTTTCATAGGTGCCATTTCCCAAATCTGAATCACACAGCATTTCACCACATTGAAAGTAAGCTCAGAGAACCTGGGCCACTCCTGGAGTCTTTCCAATGAATTCCATGAAACTCTGCCATGTGCCTTTCATTTACATTGCATTTCTCAATCCCTTCCATTTCCTGTAATTTCTAAGGTGGAACCAACCTGCCAATAAAATATCTGGAGGTTATGGATGAGAATATAATGGGCTAGCAACTGATTGCTGGCCTGGACCATGGGGAAATACCTTGGTCCTTTGCATTATGGTTATATAGAAATACTCTGGATTTAAACTTGACTTCTTATCTCTGACTGCTGCCCAAATAAACAAGTGCAGCTGGGAGAAGTCTAGTGGGGTTCAGACTGGATGCAATCTTCCTTCTCACAGCTGCAACCTGCTGACAGAGTTGTTCTGGGATCCTTCTGTCTTCTGACACAGAGGTATTTGGGCCAGGACCAAACTGTTTCTTGCACTGGTGGGAACTGTGACCCTGTTTTAGGTGTGCAGGAGAAGCCTTGTTGGAGCTGAAGTCTGTGTAGGGTGGAAGACATGTCCAGTGGCTTTTTTCAATCACTCATGTAAGGACTTTCCATTGTATTTCAGGTCTGCTGCTCAAAGCAGAGAAAGGAATAGGGTTAATTGTGGAGCAGCAGTGCAAAGGTGGAGCTTGTCCTTCAAATCCCAGGCAGATCTTCCTTCAGGAACAGGGAAAATGAGCAACATTTGGGATGCTCTTTTCATAGGTGTTAGTTATGTTGGGGTTTTTTTTAAGCAGATGGGCAAGCCAAGTCAGACTGAGATTTCTTGAAGGAAAGGTGAGATAAAATTCCATTGGCAGCTGCTGTGTTGTATTTGTTGACATGTTGGCCGTGTGTGGTACATGTCACAGGGAAACAGCTCCAGCATCAGTGCAAGAACACCATTCCTTTAGGAGCTAAAGGAAAAAAAAATCTGATGTCCCCTTTGACTGCTGGAAAAAAGAAGCCTTAATTACCTACTGGTCCTCTTATAGAAAAGATCTGGCATGAGATAAACATCTTTCTGAGATGATTTTCTTTAACAAGTGTGTCCTTGACCTAGCTAGTGAATTATAGATGCTGTTTGTCTTGAATCAAACACTTTGATTCTTTTTATTTTCACAATATAAGGTAGTTCTGAGCACTGAAGAGTGGTTTGCCTTTCTAGGTCCTGTTCTCTCATGTCAAATTTTTGGGCTGGTATGTTGTTCCACAGGCAGCTTGATAGGTGTGACATTGGCCCACAGACCCTTATGAAGATCAAAGGGATTAAGCTCAAATTCAGGGAAAATATGGAGAAAAGGTAAGGGCTGCTTTTTTGAGGTTAAAAAATTAGTATTTAGACAAGTGGCTCTGCCCTAGTGCCATGATAGCAACCAGTTAAAAATTTTTGGGACTTTAATGGAGCTTGGAGCCATGTGGTGAAATGAGGCATGGGCTCATATAGGGGGCCTGGTAACACTAAACTTCTGTGTACCTCTTTTTATATATATTCCCTACAAGAACACTTGGCTTGGGTGAAGAAAGGTGGTATTAAGAAATTCCCAGTACCTTGATACTGTGTGATATAAAATTAACTCCAGAAATGAAATGCAGGCCAAGAAGTGATGGGTTGAGATGACCCCTTGCCTTCCCTGTTCTGCACTGCCTCAGGTAAGGTCAAGTGCATCAATTTTCTGTCTAGAAGGTCAGTAGTGGGAGCTGTTGGGTTGCCAAGGAGGTGGATTTCAAGAGACTTCTGAAATGTGATTGCTTGGCTGGTTCTAGTTACCCCAAAGTCAAGTTTGTGAAAAGGCTGCAGTGGGGGGAAAATTTAAACAAAAAAGGTAATTTTTTGGGTTTTTTTTCACTTGTGAGAGAACGAGGAGGTTTTGGTTCCTGGTGCTTCTGTTAGGGGCTCAGTGGACCAAAGGAAGAGATTTGCAAGGAGAAGTTGGCAGGATTGTTCCCTGTTATGAGTTTTGTAGCATAAACCCAAAGTCTGCGCTGCAACCCAAGCATTTCTTTTCCCTGATCATAGGAGTGGTGGATAGAAAGAGGTGCTGGGGATGGAGAGTACTCCACCCAGCCCTTAGGATGATCTGCTAGTTGCTTATTTATGGTCTGTGGTTGGAGCTGGTGTTAAAGCCCTTGCTGACTTTGCAGTGGTCAATAATACCCAGGAGCTGGATTGTCAATACCTCATAAAGCTGGGGATGGCTCACAATGGGAAGTGAGGTGAGACTGGCTTTAGATGTAATTCAACCATTCAAACTTCTTTCATAAAGGCTGGCTTTTGTTGTTTTTTTTTTCTCCCTGAACCTCCTTTGTTATTTGGTATGGCTGAATGGATTGAAAGAGAGACATCAAATCTCTCACTCCTTCATTCCCAGCTGAAAAGGCTCCTAAAGAAGAAGTGGGCTCCCATTTTAACTGGAGGGAGTTGTTTCCCACACACGTGGTTAAACACTCAGAGATTCCAACCCAAAGTGAGTTTTGAAGAGGTGCTGAGGCAGAAGTCTGTTCCTGAAAGCAGTTTAGATGTGTGTGGCTGCAGAAACTCTGCTGATAACATTCAGGTTCCTCAGTCATGGGCTGCTTCTGCTGGCCTTGGAGTAATGACCTCACCTGTTCCCATTCCCAGCACAGTAATCCCAGAATACCCACATCACCCCTGCCTGGAATAAGCATTTTTAAAGAATATTCTAGGTCTTGTTCAATTCTTTACTACTAGTGATTAATTGTAGTTCTTTCAGGAAGTAGGAATTGGGGCTTTTTGCTCACTTCTGGTTTTGTTCTTGTGGTCTCTGAAAACCTCAGCCAATGTGTTGATTTTTTTTCTCCTCTTTGTTCCTTAATGCCTCAAATACTCCCTGATTTGTTAAATTCTGGCTGTGATTTGACTTGAAAGTATTAAAACAGCTTTTAACAGAACTACCTGAGAAGTCTGAAACAGCTGGGGAGACAACTTTCTCTTAGGAGATTTAAAGCCTTTTCCTGGAGCTGCAGGAAATTTTTCAACATGGCAGAAAGTTCCTTTTGCTTTCCTCTGTATCAGCCTGGAGTTTATTCACCTCCTAGTGTTTTTTTTTTTTTTCTGTGTGTTTCTTCCCACCTGCAGAACTGACCAAAATTCACCACTAATTTTCTAAACTTGCCTGTTTGCCTAGTTTCTTCAGAGGAACTTGAGATATTAACAACTTTAAGGTCCCATGCCAAAGCCTGATGTGGGTGTGCAGTTTGGAAGCAATCTGTGGAGCTGCTGGCTGCAGGCAGCTGCTGGAGTTTTAGAACCACTGTTAGCCAGTTGTAAGAACACAGGACCAATTCTGAGAAGGGTTTTCCCCTCTCTTTACACTTGTGCAACTCAGCAGCTCACTCAAAATTAATTGTACACTGGACATACACGTGGCAATTGCAACTGAGCAGCCCCTGTGACCAGAGGGAGTGGGTAATTGGCTAAAGTGGAAATGATATTTCATGTTCTTTGCCCTGAAGTTACTTCTGGGTTTCCCAGGGGCCTGCTGCAGTTTGGTTTTATTGACAACCAGAGGGTACTCACTGGCCCTGCCCTTCTTTACTGTCCTCTTTGGGGTTCCATTCCTTGACACTCACACAACAAAATGCTGAATTAAGTGTATTGCATGAGGAAATGCTGTGCAGGGCCTTCAAGCCGTGCAGAAGGTGGATTGTATTGCTCAGCACCTGGTGTCCAAAGAGCTCATGGCAGCTGCAGGCAGGAGCTGGGCTCCTTGGACCTCTCTGCACTGTGTGGTGTCATCCTGCCTTTACAGGCAGCACGGGGAGATGCATGGAAGTGCCATGCAACAGATCCTCATGCTCTTTTCCTTCCCTCCTTTCTCTGGGCACCCTGAGCTCAGCAGGACCTTTCAGCACCCAGCAGGCACCCCGGGAGGCTGCAGCAGGGATGAATTGTGTGCCCAGCCCAGCCTGGCAGGAGCCCCAGGAGGATCCTCTGCTGTCTCGTTAGCAGCAGACACCCCTGGTGGTGCCTGGCTCCCGTTCAGGAGGCAGCCAGCCATCCCCACTCAGCAGCTCTGCAAGCACAGCCAGCCCTGCAGATGCCTTCCAGCAGCATCCAACAAGCCACAGAGAGGGGCTTCCAGTCCAAAAGCCCTTTGCTGTTTTCTCTGGGAGCAGGTCTGCTTGCCTTCGTGGTCAGCCCTGCAGAAATAGATTAGCAACTGCCCTTTCAGCTGGAGGGAACAAGGCAGACAGTTCAGGAGGAATGTGATCTGAGTGGGCTAGAAAGCTCAGACCTGAAGCATCACTGTAAATATCAGAATTCCCTGCTGGTCAAATGACAGGCCTGGGTAGCATTTCACTGCTGGGTCTGTTTAATCTTTGTCCTGTGCCATTGGAAAATAGAGAACTGTGAATTTCCTGCTCAATGCTTCATTTTTATGCTGATGGAATCACAAAAATATCTTTTAGGACCTTTGTTTGCAGGTGTAATAAGCCTGGGGGGGAAAGATGATGTTTTTACCATCTGTGCTACTCCAATGTTTCTGCAGCCAGTGGAATTAATTATTATTCTTTATTATTACACTTAGTGACAAACGATCTGCTTTAGTGAGGAATGGAGGAGGAGTTAACATTGCTGGCTTGCTCATTAGCTGGAGCTGAATGGAGCTGTTCATGTCCTTATCAGAGATCACCTCTGCTGGTCTCTGACCCTTCAGTGTGTGCATCCATTTCTTCCCAGGTGGAGAGATTGTGCCCCAGTATTTTTGGGCACCATCACAGGGTTTTCCAGGTCCACACTGAGAGCTTGAGGTGTAGACTGGGAGTGTAGGAGCCAAGGGTGAGAAGGCCAGAGGCAATGCACACTGCTCTTTCCCTGGCTGAGGGAAGCTGCCTCAGCTGCTGTTGCAGCATTTTGGCCACTTCTCTCCCATCCTGGGCTGGCCAACATGAGGTCATCCCAAAAAGTGCACCCTGATCACTTGGGAGGTAGGGGCACAGGGATTTATCAGAAGGAATCCATTGGGAAATAATAAGCACACCAGTGATGTCAGGGATTTCTGCTTCTCCATCTTCCATTCCTATCCTATTTTTGTTTTGTAGGCTGTTTATGTCTATTTTTGTATGCCATTTCCTGTTACCCTCCTAAATGAACCTTTTTAACAGAAATCTCCTAACACCATATGTGCTGGTGATGAACTCTTTCCTTGCTACCCATTTGCATTAAAGGCTATTTAGGTAATTACACTTGCTCTGGGAGACAAATCATTTCAGGAATCCATCCTGCAGCTGCAGAGAAGTGAAATTCTGTTGTGCCAGCGATGCCAAAGGATCTGCTGACATTTGTGTCCAACACAGCAGGGGAAATAAATTTTGACCTTAGACTGTATGGATCAAAGTGAGCATTGAGGGCTCTGATCTTCTTGCCCCACCTTGTCTCCTGGCCCATGGATTTTGTCAGTAATTCCAGCTCTCTCTGGTGGCTTTGCCTGAGGCTGGGGATATGAAAGCTTTCTCTCTCTGCACGGCTCCAGTAGAAACAGGAGTTTATTAATTTCCACACCTCACTGGAAAATAACAGGGATGAGGCATCTTGAGGAGTTTACATTGAAGTGTTTGGCTGGTTTTATTCTGGCTGGGAGACTGAGAGCTAAAATCACAAGTGGAAATAATGCAGGTTAGGAGAATTTTGAGACTTGGAAAACTGCTCTTTTTGACTCTTTGGCAACCCTCCCCACAGAGGCACAAAATGAAAATACCTATAGCATTTTTCTGCTCAAGGATTTGTAGATAGCAGAGAAGAGATAGATAAGCATTTACATTAGCCTAAAATATGTGGGTTTATTATGCCATGAGACTATAGTCAATAATCTAAATATTTATCACAGCATTTGGGAATGTTTGTAGGTCCTTCTTTATCTGCTTAGTGGTTTTCTCTTGTGTTATACTTTATGACCTGACTCAAGAGTTAAATACAGTCAGTTCACCAAAGTGATGCCAATGGGAGTAGATGCTCCTAAATTTATGGCCCTCATTGCATCAACAGACTGTGTTTCAGATAAGATCATTTGATTGCAATTGGTTTCTTTTTTTTCCAATTTGCTTGGATTGCAAATTCTGTGTATTGGCAGAAATAATTTTTTTCCCCTGTATCTGTGTAATAGCATGTAAATTTCTGGGTGAGCAGGGCTGCTTGGCTTTCTTGTGATACAGGGAAGAAGCATTAAGAATTTAACCAAGTTTTCTGTCCCTGGGAATTTGAAGATGGTTCAATTACAGGTCAAAAGCAATTCTGTGCAAACTTCTAATTTGAAAAATGTTACAAGAAGGAAACATACATCATTAACTCATTTCTCTTACAGGGATAACTCTTTTTCCTCTTCATCTTTCTTTCAGCAGTAGTTTGGGGAGCCTGTCCATATAATTAATGATATCTGATTTATGTTAATCACTTATGATGTCTTTCTTGCTATGAAAAATGACTGTATTAAGCACACATGTACCTACCTTTCATATAAAACCTCCAAAACACGCTCACTAGAGTGAGACAAAGGAGTGCTGCACTTGAATGCCTGTGCTTGACAAACAGCAGATATGCTCAGGAAGGAGCTGGAAATTGAAAAGTCAGTTCCTCCAGCCTCTGGGGATGAGAGGGTGGGAAGAAAGGAACATAGCAGGGGCAAGACAAAGAGAGGTTACAAAGGAGGCTAAAAGGGCATTTCTCCTGTCCTTGCCCCTTAATGGACACTCTGGCCATTGGCCTCTGAGGGATGTCCAAGGACTGCATTAAATGGATCTTCTCATTGTTTGTAACAATGTGGTTTGCTGGGTAGGTTTGGAGCAGGCCAGGAAGGAGGTAAGGATTTAATGACTCTGAGCTCTTTCACTGCCTGTGCTGAATATTTCCCGGAGGCTGCCAGCCCAGAATGTTTCAGTGGAGCTAAATACATTTCAATTACTGCTATTTTTAATTAAAAATAGATGTCACAACTCATTTGACACTCTGCTCTGACTTGTGCCTTGTTTAATCTACACTTATTTAGATGAGTGCTTAAGACAGGCTACTGAGATGGGGAGTCTTTGCAAATTGAAGTATGAATCTAATTTCAAATGACATTTTGGCAGCCCCAGTAAGCTTTTTTTTTTTTTGGAATTCTGCTTCATCTTCCATCCACATAGAAGAGCTCCCCACACAAAGCAGAGACAATGCCATGGCATGGATTGAAACCATGGGATGGGTGCAGGGAGCTCTACTCACCCCCCTGTGCTGGCATTACCTGTGTGTGTGAGGACAGCTTGGCATCCCTGTGTGGTCTGCAGCTTCTTGGGGTGGTTGAGGTGAGCATGTGCAATAAAGAGAAAAGGAGAAAACTGCTTGAACCTGAGCTCTTGTTGAATAGCTCTGTCTCATCAGCTGGATTCTTCTTGAGTGAAGGCTTTGCCTTGGTGTCCCTTACAATTTCTGTCCTATTTAACATGGGGAAGCTGGTAATTAAGAATCTCAGCTAAAATGTAGCATCTGTTATTTTTTTTGGTGGGATTCATATTTCTCAGTCAGTTTTCCAGCTTGTGCCATGAAGGGGTGAACTGTTTTGCTGAAGGCCACACAGTGAGTGGCTGTGCCAGGAGGAATATCTTACACAGTTTTTTATTCCTGTAAATGTCCTTTATGACAGTGATACTGTGCCACCACTGAGGCAGGTGTTCAGTGGCACAAAGTGTCAGCAGGTTTGAAGAAGTAGGGTAGGGGAAGAAATGGCCTTTCAAATGTGGCTTGTCTTATATTACAAGGAGAAAAAATAGAGGTTTATTTGTTCATTATTTCTTCATTGGAAGTAAACGCTTCTTACAAGGCAGAAAATAAAATTAAGGAAGAGATGGTTGGTTGGATCAGTCTTTGGCTGATGTGGCTGGGAGCTGCCAGCAGTGGGCTCATTGATTTCCCCTCACTGTCCCTTCCTCCCACCTTGCTGTCCCCTGCTCCCCAGGCTGTGACACATCTTTGGCCAGGTCTGCTCCTCTGCAAACTTCTTCCAGACCACTGGGTAGGTTTTCCAGTGGTCAGTCCTGTTGTATTTTTGCAGCCTTTATGGAGTAGTGGAGAATTTGGCCAACTGACCAAAGCCTGCAGAATGTATCTCAAACTTTCAGCTATAATCCTGCACCTCCCTTTTGGCAGGACTTTTTATAAGACTTTTGCATTCCCCCTGCCTTGTTCCTCCTGAAAACCTCCTTCCCCCACTAACACCTTAGGCTGGCTGGGATCCTGGAGTCTCTCCTTTCCAAATGAAGGGTCTGGCAGGAGGAGGGATTGTCCCCCAGAGTGGTGGTTTCAGCCATTAGAAGAGCCCTAAATTAAGAAATTTTGCTTGGTATTAAGGCCAGGATTTCATAATTTTCTGCTTTTATTAGTTTGTTTGTACTTCCTTAGCCCCTGGATTATAGATTTTAAACCACAGACCTTGCTGCAATCCATCTCTGTTCTTTCTTAACTGTGCTGTTTGGCTTGGTCTAATCCCACTAGACACTCAGCAGAATGTCTAAAAAGCTGCAAAAACTAGGGGAAAAAATGCAGAGAGGAAAAAGAGGGAAGAAAACCTTCTTTTCTCCCTTTCACCTTCCAGAAATTTTGGCCACACGTGGCCCAGAAATGAGAACTTTCCAAGACAAACGGGCTGCATTATCACACCAGACTCCCCTGGCAAGGAATGGATTTTGACAGCCTAAAACCATATTTTTCCTGTGGATGGGGGAACAAATAGTTGCAAAGCAAACACTGAGCGTGTTTGCAGGTGCTGTGCTCCATTGTGTTTGCCAACCAGATGTTCAGTGCTGGGACGCTGCCCTGGCCTTTTCTGGGATGTGAAATGTCACTCTGGATGAAATAGAGCAAAAAAAACCCCCTGCACAGTCTCTTAGAATGAGCTGAGCTTTTAATTTGTCAGCTATTAATATAGCTGTGTCTTTGTATGGCACAGGGCACCCGGCAAAATAAACATGTAAAATCTGACCTTCAGAAAATTAACTACCATTGGACCATGGAAATCTGCCTTGCTGCAGCAGGCTGTGGTGTACCTAGGTGCTGTGGCAGAGCTTGAAAATCCCTTGCCATATGTCACAGGACTGGAAAGGTTTCAGGGAGCTTTCTCTGCCTCAAGTACCTCGACCTGCTGTAGCTGAGTGCTGCCATGTGCAACTCATGGTGTTCCAGGGAAAGGTGGCAGAGTGTGAACTTCCAAAAGGCAAATATTAAGGATGTCTGTGAGTAACTCTAGGAGAGTTGTGTTTTCTCTATTGCTCCTGCAACAGGTCAGATTTGGGAGAAAATATTCCAAAATGTTAGGATAGTGGTGCTGGGTCTTGTAGCCAAAGATCCAAGAGGGAATTATTTGACAAGCAGGAGGATTTGAGCAGCTAAGCTTTGCTAACACAATTTTGCTGTCAAGGTGGGTCCTTTCTATGCTGGAATGACTGAATACAGCTATTAACTGCTGCTTTGGCTCAGTAAATCCACTGGTGCTTCCACCCTTGCTTGAGTGATGTCCTACTTGTGTTCCTTTCCTTTTCTAGCTCTGTTCTTACTGGAGAACAGCAGCAAAATTGGTGATGGAAATGAAGGAGATCATACTAATCTTTACCAAGAGGGCTCTGAGGAGGTGATTGGGATATTGACTCTCAAGCTGTCATTCCCTCTCAAGGCTGGTGGATGTTTTTCTCAGTTACTTGGTTCATCCAACAACATCTTGACTTAAGGTTTTCTCTGAATGAGCAGAAATTGGTTTTCACTGCAAGGAACCTTTTACGGAGTCAACTTTTCCTGCACTTCAAGGATCAACTTTCTTCTCCCTACTGCCCAAAATGAGGCCCCCTTTTTTTTTGGTTGCATCTATCACAAGGACCACAAGAGTGGCTTCTTTGTTTTCCCTGTTTTTTTTTTTTTTTACCTCATTTCACACACACACAAAACACTGCCCTTGTGCTTGAAGCAGCACTGCTAATTGACAGGGATTTGGAGGAGGCATACACATGTCAGCTACTGTCTGCTCTGGGATCTCTGGAGAGTATTAATCATGGAATCACAGAATTGTTTAGGTTGGAAAAGACCTTTAAGATCATAGAGTCCAACTGTTAACCCAGCACTGCCAAGTCCACCACTAAGCTATGTCCCTAAGCATGAAGGAGCTCTTCTCTTTCATCCTGGCAGCTCCTCTTAAAGGTTTTCTTTGTTAAAATACCACAGGCCACATTGTCATCTACACAAAGGCCACATTTCACCTCTCTAGCAATGCACGGCATCCTAGGGCAGATATAAATAACAATGGCCTTCAGAACTCCCTTTGTGCTCCCACAGAGTAATGTAAAACAGCCCAAAATGAGAAATCAGGGCTGTGTGAGAGGGAGGATGCTCAGATTGTTAATGAGGTGCTGTCCCCAAACACTTGAGCACTGTTGATTCCTTTCCAGTTAATAAACCATTTATATGTGGCCTGCTTTTAGCATGGAACCAAATGCCTTTTTCACTCAAGCTGTGATGTATAATTATATAGCTGACATCAAACACGAGCAGATACCAAGTCAAAGGAATGAATTTGGTCCTGTTCCTGTAATTCCATTTCCATGTTAACAATTTTTCTCCCCCTCTTTAAATTATATTTTTATTGAAAGCTTCAAAGGTCAGCTTAGACATTCAGAGAAAATTTGTAACTCAGATTGTTTAGTATTCTCTCATATGGCACAGCCCTCCATTACCCTGTGTCAGCAAATTAAGGAAATGAAAGTTGTGGCCAAGGATTACAATAGTGCTGGTGCTAACCTTTCACAGCACATGGAATGCTATCAATTTTAGCCACGGGAGAAATGTGCTGTTCACACACAGCACAAGTGGGTGCTGAAGTTTTTAATCTAAAAATGAAATCTTGCCTGCTGGATAAACCTCTTGAGCAGCTGAGATCTTTTCAGCCACACGTTTTTCCTTTATCCATTTTTCCTTCCTTTCTTCCTCACCTGGAGACAGAGGGACATCCATTCCTCTTGACTGGAAGGGCAGTACTGTAGCACAGAGATATGTGGGTGCCCATTTATTCACAAGATGGAGGGTCAGGGGAGATGGATGGATAACCTACAGACTTTTTCTTAGCTGCAAAACCCTCCCAAGGTCTAGCAACAAACATTCACCCAGCATCAATCTTCTGTGTAGTCCTAGGGAGGTTAATGGGATTGCTCAGCTGTTTAAGTACCTTGCTGAATGAAGGTGATAATTAATCAGGCTGCAAATTATTCTGCAGAACCCAATTTTAATGTGAGGTTTGCTTTACTCAGTAGTTGCTATATAGTTGTCCAGTGCACACTTGATTTAGCTGGGCCAAGAAAAGACTGATAGACCAGTTTCACTTAATTGTTATTCAGTGCTGGGTTTTGATTTCCCTGGCAGTGTTTCTTTTCCCTTTCAAACATGGCATTTTTGACCTGCTTTTCTCTGCCTTTGCTCCAAATCACAGCAGCCTATACCCTGTAGTCTTGGAAAGGCTTTAGTTTGGTCTCTAAACTTTAAAGGCTAAAGGCAATACATAGATGGTCCTAAACTGTTGTCAGAAATGAATTTCCCTGGAGTGCACTGTAATAGGGTCAGAGTTTATTGGGTAATGCTTAGTTAGTAGATGGCCCAAAGATTAGGAGTTATTTTAGCTGGGGCATGAATAATTGAGCTGAAGGCAAACTAAAGTCAGAGATGCCTCTTATCAGTTTCTGTCACTGTGGGATATGATCATTCAGGCTTTCATGTTCCACAGAACTGGTGTTAAGTTCAAAGAGGTGCTGCCAGCTGAGCAGGTGGGGAGCAGCCAAGGAGCCCATTCATGCTGAAATGCCTGGGTAGTCTGTAAATGCTCTTTTGGAGAGAGAGGTGGTCGCTCAGGCAGCATTTCACAGCCCCTGATTTCATCTCCTGCTTTTATTTGGATTTAGAAGGGGTTGCTCGTGGCTTGTGTTGCCTGCACAGCATCACCCCAGCAGTGGGTGGGAGAATCAGCTTGTTGCTGGGCCAGGTTTAACACCCCTTCCCAGTCCTAGAGTGTTTTAAGGGTCATGTGGGCATGCCCTTTCCTACCCATTCTTTAGATGAGTTTTGCTGTGAGGACGGGCTGGTGGGAGCAGAGGTTGGCTTGGGAGGCTGTGATGGGATGGAAAAGATCCCCTGCAAGCAGAAGGTGGAACTGGGAGGTGAACCATGCTCTAAAACCCCCACAAAATGACCCATTTTCTATGTTTTTCTGCTGGAGTCTGTGAGCTGAAGATGTCTATCCTCTGCTACTTTCCATAGAGCCCCTCATGGGGCTGCTCCTGATTTTAACTCACTTGAATAAAGATGATGCAGTTTGCTCAAACTCTTATGAGCTCATTTTGACAGGAAAGACTCTGTAACAAAGGGGCTAATAATATCCCAGAGAAGGAGAATTGGAATGCACTGAGGATCATAAACTTGTCATCTCACAAAACTGCAGCCAAAGGAAGATGGAGACTCATAAGAAGGAGGTTGAGTTAGCCTTGAAAAACAGGTCTACTTTTGGATTTAGCAATTATAAAATCTGTAAATAGAAGGTGTATTTTTTGGGGGGGAAAAAATGCTGAAGGAAATAGAGTTAATGTATTTTAACTATTTTATAATCTCTTCAGATATGCATAGAAAGACCTAATCTTATTACTTCACATGTAAGGGATAGTAATATTTCACACAAACCATTTTCAAAACTGTTGCATTCAGCAGAAAATGGATAGAATTTCCCCAGGGCTGATAAACTGGCAGGCATTAATTTGGGAGTCCATCAACCAGTACTGCACCCAGAGATCTGAAATAACTGGAAAATGAACAGGCAGGGAACTGTGCTGCTGCTAGAGACCATTTCAGGGGTGGATTAATGGGACAGCAATTCAGAAATGGATCCCTGATGCCTGGATGGCCAACCTGCTCCAAAGGTTCCACCCCAAATAGCAATGGGGGTGTGGAAGGGTGCATCAGATGACATCAGTGCCATACACAGAACTCAGCACAGTCTGAGTTAAACACAACCCACAGCTGCCAAGGTCGGGGGCATGGAAGTTGTGTCCCAACTCAGACTTTTGGGATGTTATCCTTCTCCCTCAAACACCTGGCATGTTCTTTTTAGCATTACTTTTAACTGGTAGAACTAAGGCTTGTTGGCATAAGAAACACTGCAACTTTATGCTGGGCAGGAATGGCAGAAGTGAAGCTGACAGGAGGCAGCCAGACTACAAATTAAAATTGAAGCAGACCAGTCTTTTCTCATTCCACTAGCTCAGGAAAATATTGAAAGTAAACCCCTGGCAAGTCAGCAGTGAAAAGCAAATTAAATTTGGGACCAGATGGTGTAGATCAGTATAATACAAGTTGATGTCAATAATGCAGTGTGATTAATGCTGCCAAGAATATCACAGGCCATCTTTCCCAATTTCAGGTGTTATTTGTAGCCCAGGTGAGGTGCACACAGATGAGTGCACAGATCATTTTGGAAAGAGGGATTTAATTGAATCTCTGTTCCAAAAGAAAGGCTGTGTCCAGATTTATCTGGCAATGTGCAGCCACTAGAGACTGTCCTGGAGGGGGGAATCTGGGGTTAAGAAGAAAAAGAGCAGAACATGGGGTTGTATGGGCCGTGTCTGGCCATGACACTCAGTGCAGGACTGGATCCTGGCACTGAAGCTTGTGTGTCTGATAGTTGGGCAATGCATATCAGGTTCAGGGATGTGATTTCAGCATGCTTCATAGCATTCCAGCAATTACAAATGTTGTTATTTCTCAGTAAATATGAGTGTATCTAGGTAGAGTGTTACTTCATTAATATTGGCTTATTTTGTCAAACTCTTCAGTGGTGGTGGGTATGGTCTGACCATCTTGCATCCTTGAGACTCTTCATTTTCAGAGAGCTCTGTGAATTAATGATGAAGAATATTTCATATTGTTAATAGTCTCAGTGTCGTAGCTCATCCTCTGATGGCACACTGAAATTCTATGTCAATATCTGATAGAAAAATGAGGTCTATGCAAAATAAAGGCCTCACTATTGGATTAGATACCAATCTGCAAAACAGGGTTGTAAAAGATGAGTTTGATGATAGAATGAAGAATAACTTTAAAAGTGAGTCACATTGTTTTGAGTGATGTAGTTGTTTTCCAGGAAAAATCTGTTTCCAAGGATCAGGGCATCCTTGGCAAGCTTAAATGTGCAATAACATCCCTTCCTAGTGCTAAACCCTTTTCTTTTGAATGTTTTTTGGTGAGGAACTTGCTAAGAGACTCCTCAGGGGATGAGTATCAGTCAAAATTGACTTTTTGCCACCTTTGCCCCTAGGCTGACATGAAACAGGCCATCTCTGAGGGAATATAGAATCTTATTCCTACATCCTATGCATAGGGATTTAGACATTCAGATAGAAAATCTGACCTTTATGGAAGAATATTTTGTTCTCTGACTCTTGCCTTTTGGAATACATTCTTAGTGACTTGATATGCAAGTCCTTCATTCTCTGGATGTGCCTTTTTTCAGTGCTTCTTGTGCTCATTAATCACATTAGCCATTTCCAGTCTTTGCAGCACGCTGGGAGTTAATATATTCACTCCCTTTTGTGTGTGTTTATAAGCATGTGTCTCCCCTTTGGTTTGTATTGACTCTGAAGGCTGAAGTGAGGATCAATGGCTCAGATTATTTCCTTGCTGTCAGCTATTGACTTTCTCTCAGCCTGATAGCAGAGCTCCTTTCCCAGGGTGATGCCAGCAGAGCAGGGATAGGAGGAGGGGGAGCTGAGCAAATGCTTCACAGAAACCTTGCACTTTATCTCAAGGCATCTTTAACTGAATGCACATGAAAATGAGAGAAATTGCCAGAAACATGCAACTGAGGGTGGAAAATTAGAGAGGGTGCAATTCTCTATCCATGATGCTAAAACTGGGATAGCTTTTGCCTCAAGAGGTTTATTTATTTATATGATGATTGTTGTTATGCTCAGATGGTTTTGAAGCTGAAAGTGATTTCTTTAGCTAAACTGCTGTGCAGGTTGGGCAGCGTGGATCCCCTTCACTGCAGCAGAAATAATCAAGATCAGTATGTGTGCATACAAAATCCTCCAGTTTCTGAAGAAAGGCTTTTCCTCCGTTCATCTGTTATACTGTGGGTTCTTGATTCATAATTCTCTGCTAGATCTGTAATTATCTACATCAGAGTACAGAAGTCACAATTTAATTCCTAATTAGAACAGCAGCATTTTCCCTTTTCTGCCAAAGATGATGCTCAAGTGTCAAAATAGAGAAAAAGGGTAGATATTTTCAAGGGAAAGTGAATTTATTGGAATATTAATAGCTCAATCTTCTATTATAACAATGGTCTGCCTTCCAGAGTTCCTTTTTTTTTTTTTTTTTTTTAATAGGGAAGTAAACATTTTTATCTGGAAGAATTCTTTAGGCTTTGAATTAAAAATTATAAGCTTTTAGTTGACAGTATAGATAGGGAGGAAAAAATGATGGAGTTAATAGGGAAGGAGAAGCTGGGCATGAGTGAGTCTCTGAAGGACTGGCAGCTGATCCTGGAAGAAGAGAAGGTCCTGTGTTGGTCAGCATCTCTCCAATTTGGCTTCTTTTCCCACCTCCACCCCTGAGGATTAGGACACTCCTTGAAGCCAAAAGGAAAATTTCCACTGACCTCAGTGGACTGGAGCCCCTGGCATTGCCCCAGGGCTGGAAGGCTCAGTAGGAGAATGTGTGTGGCAGCCCTGACCCAAAGTCTGGGTGCCAGGGTGGGAAGCTGGAGAGGCAGGTGGGATGTCTGGTGTTCCCAGTGTGAACTGGGATTGGGATTTTATTCCAATAGGATCCACTGCTCTGCTGGGTGCTGTGGGCATGGGGGTGATGGGGAAAAAGCTGAAGGAGGGAAGGATGAGTGTGTCCATGTGCTGAGAAACACCTTGGGTTTGGATCTGGCTTGGGTTAGCTTTAGATACTGAGTCTGCCTGATCTGTCAAAGTTGGAGCTGTAATTGGGCAGTTCAAGATGTCAGGGGAATTTAAAATAAATGTGTTGATTAAAGGCAGAGTACGGTTTAGCTGACCACAAAGTTGGCACAATCTCTGTTTTGCACAAGGGAGATCCTCACAGATCTTCCTGGGCTGGGATCCAACCCTGCCTTCCTCTCCCCATGCTTATTTTGTTGGTCAGCTCAACCCCACATTTTAATCAGCACAGCCCATCATTAATGTACATACCTAGCTATGTGTAAACACAAATATATAAACTAACTTCAGCTAGGATGGAAAGATAAACAGCTGCCTCTAGCAGAATTTCCCCCCCTGGATCTGCCTGAAAGCAGACAGTGGAGTTAACTGTTTAGCCCAATTTAGTTTTCATTTAACCAGACCAGAGAGTCTATATTACAGATGACACGTGGCCACCACAGTAGCATGGTTGCTGTTTACCTAATCAAACATGATTAATGCATTGGATTTACATTAGGATCTGCTTTTCTCCACTGTGAGAGTAGTCAAGGGATTCTCTTTGTCTGCTAGCAAGGAAGAACAGGTTTTTTATCCTATTCTGCTTATTGTGCAGTCATGTCAGCAGTAAAAAATGTCTTTTAGCATGCCTTCTTTTATCAGTAGAGAGATCAATACAGCAACTTTCTGAAAGCATAATTCAGTTACATGTGTTGTGGGAGACTCACATGGACTCTCGTGGTGAGGATGCTTTTCAGATAGGCAGGGAAAGACATCATGGACTTTATTTCAGAGCAGGGTAAGATTAAAGGGATTTCAAGTGTGCTTTGAAAATATCTTATAAAGGAGGATGGTTCAGGCTTGCAGAGGGATCCGTGTTCCAGAATGGAAATCAAGCATTGCCTTTGCATCAGTGGTGGAACCAACAGAAAATCTCTGCTGCTGAATTGGACCTGAACCTGAAAATCACAGTGGTGGATGGTGAGCACAGCAGGTAGATGGATCTTCAGGGTAAAGCCACCCCTGAAATGGAAAGTTTTCACCCAGGAAATAAGTGTAAGGACTAAACTCTACCCTGAGATGAGCTGAGAGATTTTAAGGTGTTTTGAGAGGCGTTGGACAGACATATCCTCAGTGAACCTGCACTTGGTGAGGGAGGGGTTCTGAAGCCACTAAAGGAGGCACTGAGCTGCACCATGTTCTGCTGCTTTATCTTGGGCAGGACATGCTGTTAAAGGAAATACAGCAGCACTACTGGGTGGCTTCTCCTGGCAGGAAAATGAGGAGCTGACCTGAGTTAGAAAGTGGGCAACCACTTAAGAGTTTGGCTGGGGCATCACTCCAAAGGGCTTGAAAAACATCCACCCAGAGTGGTGTAGAGGATTTTGGAGCACCACCTGCCATAGTTCTGGATTTTATTTTCTCGTTTATAAACACCAGGGAGGTTTCCTTCTTCCCTTGAAAAGTGCATGAGTCCTCCTTTACTCCAAAAATTTTTGGGCCAGTACCTTCCCTTGATTGTCATTCAGAGTCCTTAATAACCAGTCAGGATAAATTTAATAACTCATGACTACTTTTTTACAGCATGCTCACAAAATCTCATCTTGAAACAGGAGAGACATCCATAAAAGCTACTGAAATCCAGAATATTTATCACATAAGTGACTGTAACACGTTTCTTCATATTTTTCTGATGACTTTGTTGGCCTTAACACATTGTCAGCCTCGTTGGACCTCACTACCTCTCTACAGGAATGTTTTAATTTTCAGAGAGATTCCTGTACTTGTCATAGTCATTAACATGTAAATACATCTCATAAAGCACTGAAATGAACTAACAGTTACAGCTTTTCCAGCCATTAACACGTGTGATAGTTAAGCCTGATTATGAACTTCACCTCATTGGCAACACATTTCTGTGGCTCTCTGTATTTCTCTCCCTGCTCTGAGCTGGGCTAATTTGGGAGTCTGTAAAGCTAAAATCTAATTAATTAAATAGCAGCCCTAGTTCTTGCACCAGGCTTAAATGTGCCAGGGAGCATTTTTTTCCAATTCTCAAATAAATCTGCTTATTGAAAAAACCATCCTAGAAATAGGAGTCTCTGACTTTGAGAGATGCCCTGGAATTTAACAGCCCATTATTTTTATATGGGCAATTTATTGCAGTCAGAAGTGATAGAGTTCATGGAAAGCTGGTGGATGGAGGGCTGAATCATTCCATCACCTGTCATGACTCATTCCCATCATTTCCGTCCCCTCACCAAGGGTGCATAAACATGTCTGCAGACTTAACCATGGCCCAGAGCATCTCATTAAAACATTGCCTTGCTTAGGTCAGAAAAAAGGTTATGTAGCCCCATGACTAGATGAGAAGAGAAGAGGGATTGAGGTCTTGCTTCATTCAGAGAATGGTGTCCAAACCAAAAGCACACCAAGGGACTTCTGCTTGGGCTTTTTTCCTGAGAGTCTCACCTTTGCAGGCAATTCCACAGAGATGATTCCTTCAGGAGGTGTATAGAGCAGTTTGGTCTGGCTGCTCTGCTCCTCGAGTTCTGCCTGCTTTCAAGGCTCCTCTCATTCTCTGGGTGATACTGGATATGGTGACCTTGTCGCTGGTAGCCCTGTTTCAAAATATCCTGATGAATCCTCTTCTCTAGATACAGCCAGATGTTCTGGAGGTAGTGAGCCAGATGACTCCTGCTGGAGCTGTCATACACATTTCATGTATATTCTGTCCTCTTTCCTCAACAGACTCCCATAGGGTGAGTGGTGCAAACCCTTTTGTGGCCTGGCTTAATCCACCTTCAAAGTGTGCTCTGAGGGTTTACCCAGCCTGTTCCTCCCAGCAAGAGCTCTCTGGACCCAAGCTCTGAGCTGACCTGCTGTGAGCTGACCTGGCCAAATGCCACGTGGCCAGAGTTAACTCGAGCAGAATTTATTAGCTTGCAGAGGGCACAGCATAATCCAGTTACACAACTTCGCTTTTGGAGCTGCCTTGTGTCTGGCCAGGTTGGAAGATGGGTAAATGTCTCTGGAAAATTATTTATTATTATTTCTCAACAATGAAATCTTGTTATTTGCTTGCTGTAATGGCTGAGAAATCTAATCACTGATTAAGCTTGCACTGGGGTAGGGATACTCCAAACAGAGCAGGAAAAAGACAGTGTGTGTCCAAAGGAATTCATAATCTGGGTGTCACACACTCTCCATAGCAAGAGAGCTCCAGGCCGAGCCCAGCAGCAATCAGCTCATTTTCTCATTTTCACAAAGCACCAGTGTGCTTTGTGAAAGAAACACAGTGCCAGTGGGGAAATGAGGGCATTTTGTGGCTCAGGGTAGGGTTGGGACACACAGCAGGTGCTCCCTGATGGACACAGACTCTGGCACTGCATCCCTGGAGCGCAGCGAGGCACGAGCAGGTTTGGGTTTGCCAGCCCTTGGCCTCTGGTGGAGCTCACAAAACAAGAGCAATCTCTGTCCTGTCTCTTCCCCAGGCCTGTGCCTTGCAGACATCACCCCAGCAATTGTTGCTGCCTCTTCCTGAGCTGAATCCTTGGCTTCCTGGGCTTGGTCCCTGGCTCTGCATGGTGCTGTGATGTAATCCTGCGAGCGCGGCCCCTCTGCTGCACCGAGAGCATAATGCCCCATTATTCTCTGGACAAGGGTAGGGGGAAACAGCTGCTTTACTGATTAAGTAAATAAAAGCATGGCTCTCCAGTCCTCCTGCCTCATCCAGCGTGCAGAAATCTGCCCAGGCTCTGTGCATCGTCACCATCCACTCAGCTCCTTGCCCCCGAGTGCCATGAAAGCAGGCAGTGCCTGCAGCTGGAGGGCTGCCCTCACCTCTGCTCGCTCTGCTCCAAGTGGTTTGGTGAGTCAGGCTCTTTGCTTTTGCACAGAAACCCATATTCCAGCCTGCCTTTCCATTTGCTCATGCCCCTCTGCTGCCAAAGTAACCATGGCAGGGCTGGGGTGGAGGGGAGGGGAGCTGTGCTGCCAATCTCTCATTAATTTCTAGATGCAGGATGATGGGGGTGATGCATGTGAGAGTCTAATAATAATGACCTGAGGTCCCAGGCATGGTGAGCAAGGCAAACTTCTTTAACTAACAACTTAATTATAATAAATTTGAGTCTAAGAGCACCAGGCAAGTAAATCAATCAACCCTTGCAGGCGGGCTCATTAAAACTAGCAAAGTACAGACCATAAAGGTCATCTTATTAAAAGGGATTAGCATTTTCCAGTTAAATCCTCTGCTGCCCATAGGTGCTGGGAGAGAATGTGCATTCTGAGGTTCTCTGTTGTTGCAGTGGTAGAGGGCTGGCCCTGCACAGCAGTAAATGCCTGCAGTCCCCATGGTCAGGCTCTGGGCAAGGCTGGATCAATGCTGGTGGACCTGTGCCAGGCTTGCCCAGCTGTGGTTGCCAACTGTCCCATGGAGCAAGTGAAACACGATCAGGGCTGAGGGCTTTCTTGCAAAATACGAGTCAGCTTGCTCTCCAGGCTTTTCTCTAGTCCTCTCTCACAGACTGAGACATCACCTCAGTAATTGTTGTTGGCTCTTCTTCCAGTGACTTCTCTGTCTGTGTGGGATGTCTCCTCTCCTGTCAGGTCTTAATATATTGTAGCCCTCAAGCAGCATTTTTTATCTTTGCCTTTCTTTCCTGGCTGAGTGGTACAGTACTTTGGGTTTTCTAGTGCTTGGAGAGGCAAATTTTCACAGGCCCAATTATGACCTTGTTCCTTTAGGAGAGTATATTTACCTTGGAGGAAACATTAGACTGAGACCAGCTATCAAAACAGCTGGCATCCTTCTTCCTGTTTTCCTCTTCTCTCAGATGCAGTGTTGATGGCAGGAGAGGCATTTTTTTCCCCTTCCCAAACTTTTCCTCTGCCCACACTTGCATTCCAGTGATGACCCTTTGCCTGTGCTGCCCCACTCACTGCTATTGTGGAAATGTGGTCTGAAAATTGCTGTGTTTTCTCTGGGTCCTGGGGCAGTGGGGCTTGCAGGGGATGGTGCTGGGAGGGGTCTTTCCTGCTCCTGCATTGCATTTTGGATGGAAACTGATATTTTTGGAGGTAAAGAGAAGTGTCTCACAGCAGTGTCTGTCACTGGTTGAGCAAAATACCTGGAGTTAAGAGGATTTTTTCCATAGGGAGGCAACTGCACTTGCCTGAGGAAGGTGGGCTACATACCACCCTCTGCTGCACTCCCACAGCTCTGCCCCTCTAACCCCCTTCTGGATGAGGCTGTTCTCTCCCATTAGGGGCACACAACCCAGAGCTAGCAGCTCAGTCAGCTAGCTCTATTTTATTTTTGTCACTCAGGAGAGTGACTGTAACAGGCACGGCTCATGGCACACTTCCCTCAGCTCCTGCTGTGCCCAGGCAGCACTTTGATTGCACAGCAGTTTACAAATAACTGCCCTTCAGAGGATGGAAGTTCCCCTGCACTATACTCGATCATTTCCAAAGGTCTTTTTCTTTTAAGCCCTGGGAGGCCTTGGGGGGCATGTAGGAAATTAAGCAGAGCCTTGGAGCAGTTCAGGAGTTCATCCAGAGCAAGGAGTTATGTGTTGAAAAATAAGGTGGGAGAGGGAAGGATGAGAAAAAGAGGAGCATCTCTTTTATCCCACTAGGCTTCCCTTTGCACAGGAAGCACTGAGGGTCTTTCCTGCTCTGCTTGACCCATCAGCAGAGAATATCACAGAGAGCTACAGGCTGCCTGGGGGAGAAAAAAAAAAGAAAATACTTATTTTCTACTGTGTTTCCATTCAGCTGTCACTGTGCTGCTTGATGATCCTGTGCCATCTCTCTGTAATAGCAAAAAACTGCTGAGCAGAAGAAATGGGTTTTGAGATTGGCCTTGATAGGGAGGTGCTGGCAAGTGGTAGGTGTCTACCAGCCTGTGCTCCCTCATCAGCTCCAAGAGCTTGTTGGGGAACCTTTGGATAATTGTCACGTAATTCTTCTGCATCAGGCTTGTGATTTGGAGTGTGTAGTACTTAACACCGGGCATATCAGCCAAGTTGCTTAGCTGAAAGGCTCTGCTGACTGCACAAATGTATTTCAGCTTAGTTCAAGAGCTCAGCCTCCCCTGCTGCAGGTGAGGGCAGAGTTTGGAGCCATTTTTATGCCTTTGCCTTCAGGCACCTTCAGCTCCACACATCCCTGGAACTGAGCTCTGGCTGGCACTAGCTTTGCATGGTTTGGTCTTGATGAAGGAGTTGCCACAGAAGAGGAGGAGCCCCCTGTGCTCCCCTTCCCTAAGAATCTTTCCTGCTTCCACAGGGGCAGGAACAAATTCAGGACAGACCCAGGACCATCATCACTGTGTGAGTTCTGCCTGCCAGTGTGATCAATGCAGGATCCAAAATAGCTCAGTTTAATTGGAATATGCAGAAGATGCCTATTCTTGGTTCTCTTGTTTCTTCATATTTTCCACTCACCACCTCCCCTTTGCATCCCTTCAGCCTTTGCCTGGAATTCACCTCAACCCAGAGGCTTCTTCTATTTTTTCCCTTTTTTTTCTGGGAGGTGAGGGGTTAAAACAATAAATATATTGGTTCCTGTTTTTCCTCTCTGCAGCTCCTGAGCTCCAGCTGGGCACAGACATGGAATAGTAACAAGTCCATGGGAAAGGCTGATCTTCTCACAGCCCTTGCAGCAGCACTCTGAGCTCAGTGTGAGCTTCCCAGAGCACAGAGGAGAGCTGAAACCCTCGCTGATGCTGCCAGGAACTTTCTGCAGGGATTAAAGCAGTAGGGTGGAGATGAAGTGTGTGTGAACCCAAACTGGATTCCAGGTGTCTGTGAGGAACAGTGCACTCGGTCTCCAGCTGAATTTAAGATATGTATATATACTTACATAACCTGTGGCTATTGGCAGTTAGCTCTTTATCATCCAGAGACACAGCAGAACCTTCCAGACCCTGAAGGAAAGCTCATTTCTGGTGGAAGAGACAAACAGGAGGCAGAAAGAGGCAGACTCTTAATGATAACTTTGTTTTGCTTTCGTTCTTTCATGGCAGGTGCTCTGCTTCCATGAACTGCAGCCCTGCTACAAACACTTTCTGTTCCTCAAGAATTCCTGATGGGACAGAGGGAGTTCTGCACCCTTGCAGTTGGATGGGTTTGCTTGGATTGGTGTCTCAGCCTAGAGGATGGCAGGGGGGGACAGACTCAGCCCTGCACAAAGACTGGCATGGTGCAGGCAGCCTGGGTGGTCCCAGCTGGGTGCAGTCCCATTTCCATTTCCCTTTGGCTCTGTGTGTGCTCATGGAGAGTTGCTGTGGCTCAGTTGTCACTGCTGTTTCATTCTAATAACCCAAGTGCTGTCTCGAAGCCCAGCTCTAATCTGGTGTTAGGGAATGCCAGTTCCTGGGAGGTCTCCAGTGTGCTGAGCATGGCTTATCTCCTGGGAATGCTGCAGGAAGGAACATCCAGGTGGTGCTAAAGTTGTGGCAGGGGGACTCACCGGGTTGGCACAGGTTGTATTGGCACTGCAAGGTGACAGGGTGACCTTACATGTAGAGCTGTTAGGCTTTTGTTTGCTAAAAGATGCTAAAACTCAGTCAAAAGCACTGAAACTGGAGCAGGTAGAGATGAGAAAGCACTGATGGATGTTTGTTGTCTCAGCTTAACTGGGGTGGAAGTGCCAGGAAGGCAAATGAAATGAAACGCCCCAAATTGTGCCTGATGTCACTTAACACTGCACTTCTTGCAGTCACTTTGAATAAACACAAGACATCTCTTTATTTTCATGCATTTTTGATGGAGAAAAATAAAGGAAAAATAAAATAAAAATAAAATAGAGAGCAGCAAGAGAGTCTGTACTTCCCCTAGCCCTCGCCAAGCAGTAGAGAGCAGTGGGAAACAGTTAGCAAAGGTGTCAGATTTTCTCTAAGGGCAGTCACAAAGCTCTTGTGCCAAACACTATTTGACATTTAATTTAAGACCCATGTAAAGTAACAGCCAGGGCAGGCAGCAGGCAGAGTGTTCCAATTGACAGACTGGCTCTATTTGCTTTAATTTCCTCAGTGTGATGGCCAAGTTTATCTGTGAGCGAGAAATACTCAGAGTATTATTTTTTCTGCTAGCCCAGGATGAAAAGAGAGCTCTGTGTTGTGCTCAGACACCGTTTTGGGCTTCAGGTGGCCCTCATTAGGGAGCATAATGCAAGAGAGCTGTGCGTCAGCAGCGGAGCAGCCAAAGAAACTTGTGCTTCTTGATTAAATTCTGCTGAAGTCAAACACTGCTCCTGGGCTGAACTGAGCCATTCAGCAGGTTTAAAGGTGCAGAGAGGGGATCTGTGTGTGTGGAGGTTTGCAGCCTCACAGGTGAGAGGAGAGCAGGGAGAGCTTCCTTCTCCTTAGAGGCTGGGTCAGGAGCGCTTGGGGCAGAGGGATTTGTGTGAGGATGTGTCCTGGACATGTGCAGAGGGACCATCCACAGCTCCTCGAGTTGCTGCTCTAGAAAAAGGTGTCCCTGCCCAGAGCAGGATGGAAAGAGATGATCTCAAAGGTTGCTTCCAACCCAAGCCATTCTATGGTTCTGCTCTGTGTGGTTTGTGCTAGAAGCCCGAGGATAGGGAAGGAAAGGTCAAGGGTGCTGAGGGGAAGGTTGCCAAGGGGTTTTTTGCATTCTAGTTTCTTTAGTTTTCCTGTTGGAGCTGAGAAAACTGATCTGGTGTGCTGTTGAGAAGGTAAGATGGGAATGAAACCTACTTGCTGAGTGGTGGGAGTTGGCCTGTGTGAGGAGGGCAGCAGTAGTGGAAGGTGTGCTGGCTGAGTAGCTAATACTGGCAAAGGGGAAATGTTGAAGGTGCGCGTAGAAGAGTCAGGAAATGTATTAGTTACTTGAATTCATTTTTTTAAAAGAAAATAAATGTGTTTAGTCAACAGCATGAAGTGTGGTACCTCCAAGGGTATCTGTCTAGTGATGGAGAGTGGGAATTATTATGTTAACCACAGAGATAAGGAGTTTCAGGGGAGCAAAGTCTGTGAAAAAAGTGATTTGTCGCATTGAAGAGCAAAAGCAGCTGCAGAATATGAAGCAGTGGGAGGAGAAGGGTTCCCCAGGCAGTGGGACAGAGACAGCAGCCTGCAGGCAGCATGGGCTGGGTGGAGGAGCACTTGGCTGCTTTTCCAAGGTCATTAGGTAGTCTAGACTTTCCCATAAAAGGGTCCCATTTGCTGGAGAATCCTTGGGCTACCACTGCCCCGAGGGCTTCACAGAGAACTTAAAGGCATCCAGAACAGCCTGGCTAGACTGAGGCACCTTCCCTGAGTTTTTCTGTGTGTATGGACCTTGGAAGACAACTTTGGGGCAGCCTGGCAGGAATGATTTCCATGGGACATGCAGCCTGCCCCAGCAGAAGGCAGCTCTGGGGCTGGGACACTGCTGCTCCAGACTGGCTGGGTTTAGCTCCACTTCAGGTTCCTCACCCAGCAGACAGAGCAGAGGAGCCAAACCCAACTGCATTCCTCTCAGAAAGCCAGAAATTAAAAAAAAAAAACCTGCTTCTGTGAGCTGATGGAGGCATTTGAGGCATGACTCTATATTTGCAGTTATTCCCAAAACTCAGCAAGGAGACTTCAACCTTTGCTACAAACCTCTCTTGGTGCCTCATCACTGGCTTGTTTGACCAGCTGGTTGGTGCCATCCTATGGCTTTAAGCACTTTAAATACCAGGTGTCCTCCCTGTCTCAGAGAGCATCTCTGTCTAGCACAACCCACCTGGAGAGAGCTTCTCCATAGCAGTGTTCAGAGTAAATCACAAGTGCAAAACCCTCTAAGATCCCAGAGTGTGCTCTTTTTCCTGTTAGCAGGGGCTGCCAGCTTATGCTGCAACTTACCTTGGAAGGAGAAACCAAAGGGAGATGCTAAAGGCAGGGAAAAAATGACTGCAGCTTTCTAACTGAGTCAGGGGGGAAAAAAATCCAAGATTTGTTCAAGACAGGGTTTGAATGTTTGGAAGACTGGCAATTGTTGGGTATGTTTTTTGCAAGCCCAGCTATGTTATCCTTGTCTTAGGGTCCCTTTGGAAGCCAGTGTCAGGAAGACTGGCCTGGTGGGCTGAATCAGGATTTGTCAAAATGAGGGGTCCCTGGGGACAGACAATGGTGCCCACCCCAAAAAACCCACCTTGGGGGCTACAGTGGTGGATGAAGAGTGTGGCCAGGCTGCTGCCCAAGGGAAACAGTTTGCTGAATGAGAGCAACCCTCTGGCATCTGCACAAACTTGGATGATGTGGATTTAAGCCTTGGGGGGTTTGTTGTCTGACTGGGACCAGCAGTGTGATTGGGACAGCCATAACACAGCTGGGGATGATTCCATCCTGGGAAGGTGTGACTAACCTGGGGCCACTGTAAAACGGTTTCTGTGTGTATTTACTGGACATTTTTGGGGCAGGTTTTCTTTTTCATAATTGGACCTTGCTGAACAGCAGTTGGATGTTTCAGCAAAGAGAAGAATGTGTACTAAAAATCAACCAACATTTGTTGGCTCCTCTCCTAAGTGGGGAGGAATCCTGGATAGCACAAGGGCAGCTTCCAAAACTGGTGTTTACCTTTGCTTTGCTTTTAGCAATCCAATTTCTCTTTGTGAGCTGTGTGTGCAGAAGGGAGAATATAAACTGAGTTTATCACAGCAGCAGAGCTGGAGCAACTCCAAGTATGTTGGAGTATACCCTGGAAATAGGAGACTGCTTATCCAATTATTTGCAGCTTGTTTTCAAGGGAAAAACGATTGACTTGAGCCCTGCACAGGGTAAATCCTGTTAGAGTGTGTCATTTTGTCCTTTGGAGTGGGATGTAGTCCCAGGTTTCATGAGATGTTGTTTTGCCTCCTGGGATTGTTGAAAAGCTGCTGTGTCAGACTGGGGATCTTTAGTCTTCAGATGGGAAAGTGCCTCTCTGTTGGAGTGAGAGATGAGGCTTAAGATACACATGATAAGCTCCCAACCCTTTTCACCTACTGCCACGATTAAATTTGTGAGAAGAGTCACAGTAATAAATAAACTATACATTATTGAGGGTAAAACCTCCCAGGAGGGAGGCATTGAGTGGTATGGAGAGGTACAGGCACACTTAACAATGAAACAAAGAGACAGACTTTGGCTGAACATCAGGAAAAACATACTGAGAGTGAAATAAATTTGGCTATAGGACTGCAACAACAGTAGCAGCAGTCCTGTTACCCAGGCTAATTTTAAACACCTGTAGGCATCCCTCCCATCTGGGTGTGGTAAGAGAAGAACTCTCATGCATAGTTTGAAGATGTCACCTTTTCTTTGGCCCAAAGTTTTCAATGAATTTTTTTTTTAAATCAAAATGGGGATAATTTCTTTCCATCTCAACCATTCTCTTTGTAGCAAATTTTAAAACAAAAAATCATTTTGGTAAGGTGAGGGGACAAGGGAAATTTTCAGCTGTTTTAATGTGGCTCTTCCTTTAAAGGGGTTTGGAATCAGCTATAATCAGACCAGCTTTTTGCAGTAGGTAGCAGAAACAAAGTGAGCTGGAGGAAGATATTAAAAAACAATTTTCTCTCCAGTCCCTATCACAAACCTGCATCTTCTGAGGTATAGGTGTGTCTGCACAGAGTGGTAGCAAGATGCTCCTTGCCCTCACACAAACCAACCAGAAAGGAGAAAGGAGTCAGGAACAATGTTTGGCCAGTGACTTGGCCACATCAGCCATAGCCTTCTCCAAACTCTTGCTTCTTCCTCCTGGCATGTTTTTTTCTTGTGGGCAGAGTGAATCCAGTATGAGAGCCCTGTTACTCATTCACTGGGAGTAAGCACTGATGAGAAGAGGTGTGAGAGGTAAGGAAAAGATGGTGCAAATGAGTCAAGCCCTCCTCAGTGCCTGTGTGGGCAGCCTGAGGGCATCCCAGGCTGCTGGTTGGGAGGGCATGGAGCTCTTCCCCGGGCTCCTGGCCATCTGGAGGGGCTGGATGGTGCTGGAGGCTTTTGTGTTTGCTCCCTGGCTTAGTCTCTCACAGCGTGGTTTGCAGCACATATTTTGTGACGTGAGAATGTGCTCTCTGTTCACTTCTAATGCACCTGTTGGTTCCACTAACAGGCCTGCCAATTAAACACAAAATTCAAATCCCACAAGGAGCTTGGTTGCCTATGCTGGAAGATGTATGTGTGTAATAAATGGTGTTATGAGGTATACACCCAAGCCTATTTATGAGTTACCATATGAGAGAGAAAGCAGGGTCAGAGTACTGAATAGGCTCAAATAACATATGGATTTATGTGCTAGATCCACCTTCCAACCCTTTATTTCATCTCAGGCAAGTTATTTAGCTTCTCTGGGCCTCAGATCCTCTGCTGAGGACATCTGGGACAATAAAGAAATCCTTTTTATCTGGTGTTTTTTTGCTCTGGTTCCTCAGGCTCAGAAAAAGGGATTGTCTCTGTGCACATACTTGATTTTGTCAGGGTTTTTAGCAATGCTCAGGTGTTGCTGTTGCATTTCTGCTTTGTACTCTTGCAGACCAGAGACGATTCAGGAGCAAAAGCAGAGATACTCCTTCAAGTCCCCTTTCATGTTTCATCCTTGGTACCTCCTCTCACAAGGAAGTGAGCTGCACTTTACTCATCAGAGCAGAGCTAAACTTTGGTTTCCATGGAAATCAGGTACCTCTGTGTCCAGCAAAGTCCTGTTATTACTCACCAGGAGAAGGGCAGCCAACATTGTACTTCAGCTGCAGCTGACAGGCAATTTATATGGGACAAATCCCTTAGCAGAGGAGTCCAGCCTTTCCTGAAATCTTATCCCTTGCCTCTCCATGCAGCTCGTTCCAGACAGATGCTGACAACTGGAGCTGAGTGGTGCTGAGGGAACGTGACACAAAGCTGCAGCAAATGTATTAATTGCACTGCTCGGGGAGGGCTGGATTCTTTCCCCTGCCCCTCCTTCCTCTCTGCCAAAGCTTTGTGTGTGCTGGGAGCCTTGCTGGGTTTTTCTCATGTACGGTAATTAACTAACACAGCCCCGAGTTCTGGGCATCTGCTTCACATCCCGGGAAGGTGCGTTATTAACCCGAAAGGATTTGATACCCTCCTGCTGTGCCCCATTTTCTCTGCTCCTGCCTGCTCCTTCCATTTGATTCAGCCTCCCAGGTCCATTAAGATCTTCACAGTTGCCCATGCACAAACCTGACAGGCTCATGGGGAGACTCTAAAACGATGCTGGTTCAATTAGCAGGATATAATTTGCCCTTTGGTGAAACCCTGGGCTCCCCTGCCAGGCTAAGCACTCGCTGCCAGAGCACTTAGCACAAGGAAGGGTGTTCCCATCACATCTTTCTCAGTGGCAGGTCACAGGAACCATGAACCCAAGTAGCTGCCGTAAGAAAGGAATTTTATTTTTGTCCCGATTTTATTTTTCCTCACAAAATGAGTTTTAGAGAAACCAGAAAGCCCAGTCTGGATATTCGATGTGAACAAACCAGCTGGCAGCTGTAGTTTTTATTTTAGCCTGGGAATCCTTCTGGCTGTATTTTTTTTCCTCCTTCCCCATGAGCCCCTCTTGCAATTTGAGTTGTTCTGCCCTACAGGTCACAGACCAGTTTGCTGTACGATTTTCTATCTCTGTGTTGATCAAACACTTTTCTGAATGATTTGCTGTTTGCTGTGGTTGTTAACCTCCTGAGTACTCAGTCTTGCTTCTCTCTCTCACCTCTGAGATGTGCTGAAATACCTGAAGAGATACCAATATCAGATCATGCATATTCATAGTGGTTATTCCCCATTCAGCTGCACAGACCACAATTTTCACGTGTTCACCAAAAGCAGATATGAGTCAAACCTTGAGCAAAAGTGATATTCAGGATGGGGGGAGGGAAGGAGAGTTGAGATATAATTTAGGGTTTTTTCTCAGCCTTCAGCCACTCTGGACAGTAGCTGTTCCCATGAGATCTTTTGTACATCAGCAAAGGAATGGATTTGTGTGCTTTGATGGTGGAGCTTCTCACACTGGAGGTGGTCTTCTGGAGAGATGATGTGGAAAAGGCTGATGGCATCTGCCCCTGCTGGGGTAGGGAGAAGTTTGGCCAGAACTGCTCTGAGGGTAGTGCCAGAGTTTGGTCTGGTTGCACTGGCTCTCTCACACGGTGGGAAAAACCTGCCCTTAGCTCTAGTCTTGAGGAATGCTTTTTCTTTTTTTTCATGTTACTTCTCTTTCCCAGGAGACTTCCTTGGGTTTATAAATGACTGCATTTCCCTTCAGCATGACAGCTGCAGCTTCACCTCTTCTCGTGTGAACCTGGAGTCAGGTCAGGCTAAAATGCTGAATCCTTCCTTTCTCCTTCCCCTGGTTCTCTGGCCCCCTCCTTCCTTCCCCATATCAACTGCCTGCATTGCCATAACTTGAGGATTAGCTTTTTTCCCTGCAGGACTGAGCTGAAATTCAAGTGCTTTACCGAGCAAAACAAATCTCTTCAATATTAGCAAGGCAAAGCAAAATGCTTGAGCACATGTGGTTTTTGTTAGCTGACTTCTCCCCCAGCCTCATGTTTGGTCACAGTGTCAAATTCCCTCTTAAATATGCTTAGGAGGTCACAGAAAGCAGGTGAATAGTCATACAATAAAAATCACATCACACCTCTTAAAAAAAAAATAAAAATACATCCCCTCTTTCAGTCTTCCTCCCACTCCACCCATCCCTATACACAGTAGAGGCAAAGATGCGATTATGCACTTAGTGGGAAAGAACTAAAAATGAGTTTTCCTAGCAGGTTGGAGCACAGGGATGTAATTAACAGATCAGGCTGCTGCAAATGAAGACACAGAGTTATAGGGTGCCCAAAGTTAAGCAGGTACATCTAGGTCAGGCTCTCAGCAGATACAAGTTGTCTTCCCTGGAGTGATTCCACGTGGCAGCATGGTCTGGCTTCCAAAGGAATGTGCTGGTGCCAGCTGGGTGCTTTTGGGAAACTTTTGTGTGTTGAGTAAGATGCTGAGGGGATGGCAAAGGTATGTGTGCAGAACACACCTCTGAGTGCTCAGTGCAGGTGTGAGCAGTAAAGCTTGGATGGGGCTTTTGAAACCATGACTCAGTTCCTTTAGGAAGATCAGATACTGGGTTTCTGTTGTGTTAGCAAGGGGAGCTGAGCCAGGGCCACAACACCCCCAGTGCTGCTCAATGAAACTCACACAAATCTCTCTGATTGGTTTGACCTTATGAAAGAAATTCTAATAAATCCTCCAGGTCCTGGTAATGAATTTTATGAGTCCCCCCAGCAAAGGCAATACCTGTGCTTTGGCAGATATATGAACTAACTCAAAGCTGGCCTGAGCACTAGAGACAGCGTGAGAAATGTTTGTGAGTTAAGTCTCTCAGTGAACCCAGTAGCATTGCCTGAAGAATATTCATTCATTTTACAGCATAGATAGACACCTGCAACAGCAAAGGAGCTGTGGATGCCTCATCCCTGGAAGTGTTCAGGGCCAGGCTGGATGGGGCTTGGGGCAGCCTGGTCCGATGGCACCCATGGCAGGGGGTTTGGAAACAGAGCTTTGCACCTGTGGGTTTTATTCAGGTTGTTTGTGTGTATACACTGATTTTAATGGCCATAAGGTGACAGAGTGAAAAATAGAAATATCGAGGAAACTTCATTGTGTTCAACTCTGTGCTTGGGTATTTACTTCTCTCAGCAGGGCATTAGCACGTGAAAAGGTTTTTAACAAAAGGCTGTCACAGCTCGAAGCCAAGACCTGCCTCTTGTTTTACTGAGCAGGGTGTTGGTACTTTAGGTACCTTTTGAAAGAGAAGCTTGGTATGTGCAGGTGTAAGCTATGAACCTTTGTAAAAAGCAGTGAATTTATTTAAGCTGAGATTTGTTCTCGGAAGTTAGTCTTTGGGCTGTGAAAACAATTCTCCTCATTACTCTAAGACATTTTTTCCTGGCAATAGATATCCTGGTTTTTATCTTGATTACTTTTTTTGTTCTCACAACCTTGCACTCTGCTCCTGAGTCTTCAGTGCTCTGTAATTTCCAGTTTTTCCTCTATGTAAAATAGAGGATGAAGATAGCAATTGAAAAAATTGCAGTGGAGAAGGTTTTCAACCTTTGCCTCTGCTTGCTGGCATACTGTGAGTCTTAAATAACATGTTTATAAGGTGGTCTGATGTGTGACATTCAGATGAATGCAAGTGTCGTTCAGAGGTGCACAGACCTGCAATTTATATAGTAAATACACCTTTCATGTTCTGTAAAGTCAAAGTCAATCACCATAGTCTCAGGGTGACAGTATTTTAAGCCATAGCTGTGCAATTCTACCAATTAAAAAGTTGGGAGGCAGAAAGGTCACAATAATTCAGCCTGTTTCTCTCTGGGAGTCTTTTGCCTATGAAAAAAGAAAGAAGCAAACTTGGTGCAAAAAGGTTTGACTTCTAGGTTTGTTTTTTATTCTTTCATGGGCTCTAAAATCCATGCAATTGCTTATAAGGACTCTTGGTGATTGCAATGATAGTGTTTAGAAGCAATTAATTTGGAGCTTTAGTCTCATAAATAGTAGATGGCAGTTACTGGAACTCCTGCTGAACAGCAAGGGAAGCAGCCCTGGACCACTGGGTTCTTTGGGGTGTTCAGCTGAGACTGGAAAAGAAGAGGTCTGTGGTGGGTGGGAGGGTAGGTGTGCTTGTATTATATGTAAGCAAAGAGGTACTGGAAACATGTTTGCCTCTGGAACACGTAGATGAAGTGCTTTCCTCCTCTTTAAAGGAAACTGTAGCAGTAAAAAAATGAAGTGACAAGAATGAGTCTTAAAAGTTCATCCCCTAGTGAGATATCTGAGATTATTACTAACATCAGCTTTTTGAAGAAAATCAATAGCCCAGAGCTATCTATTTGAAAGCATAACAGAAGACAAGCCATAAGGGCAAAAACCTCCAAAACATCCACAGGTAGCAGCTGAAGAGGGTGGTTTTAAAAACCATTATTGTTTTTGCAACTTTTTACCAGTGGTTGAAGTTTGCTATTAGAGCAAATTGGTTACAGTGGCAATATCCTCACAGGGAAACGTTGCTTATACCTCATGTGTTTGTTTTTCCTAAGAATCTAATTTTCTGTTTCAACCAGGAGCAGAGTGCAGGGATCTGCACAACATTATGGCAGCAAGTGTTACCCATGAGAAACACCCACTGAGCCACCTCATGCTTTAAACATCCGAGAGGATGAAGCACAGCTCAGTTGCCCGCTGTAACAAGCAGTAAAATAAATAAATAAAGATAGAGAAATTGCCAAGAAAAAGTGAAATGCTCCCCACACACCAGGAGTAAAAATGTAACAGTGTTTTGTCCCTTCTGGGCAGCCTCAGAAGGAGAATTAGGGAAGATTTAAGTTTTGGGATAATTCTGCCCTTTGCTCTGCAGAAGCTGCCAGACCCAGCTCAGGTCCTCTAGCCCTGGGACATTCACCAGTGATGGGGACAGGCAGCATGGTGAAATGTCCCATCATGCTGGGGCAGGAAAGTGGTGGTGGAAGTGTTGATGGCTTTGATCTGCTTGGGACTGGTCACAGGGGATGCCCACGGGTTGTTTATTCCTGACAGGACTGGAGCTTGGCAGCAGCAGTGGAGAGGAGGATGTGCTGAGGTGGAGAGGCTGGGGATGATGAAAGACAGATCTGCCCACTCAGTTTGGGAGGATGGGGTTGCTCTGGGAGACAGTCCTGTTTCTCTCAGCACAGCTGCTCAGTTTTGATCCTCTACTGCCTTACTTTCTAATGAGCTTTTGGATTTGGACCTTTTTGTCTCGTTGTCACGTGTTTTTCACTTGTCTTTGTGTCTTGGGAGCTTGGTGAGTGAGGCTGGGCTTGGAGCAGGACCTGCTGTGATGACAAATAAGGTACAACCAAAGCCATGGGCCCCAGATAACAGATGTTCCATTCTGCAGGACACTCCAGTTTGGGCAGTTTAATTTCTAACCAGTTAAAGATCCTTCTTGTGAAAAATGACTTCCCATTCCCAACCTTGTAATGAAAGTAAAATAGTGGGAAGACAGATGAGCTAGCACTCCAAGAAATCTATTATGTAGCTGGGTGAGAAATAAAACAATTTGTCTCCCCCTTGACTGACTTTTCTTACACCAAATAACTGTGTAATTGTCTTAAACCCCAAATAGAGAGCCCAGTCTGGAGGGGAGAGGTTCTTATATTTCAGCTGGCTCCCAGCTGTTCAGCTGGGGGGAGCAAGGTTGTGTGTGTGAAGGGAATGCACTGGGAACCCATTTCTCAGAGCTGGGACCCTTTTCCTGTTTGTCAGATGCACTGATTATCTGGAATAAGTTTTCTTGCTAAGTCTTGTGTGAGATTCTGGCAGTACAGCTGCCTCTGAGCCCAGGAGGAGTCCTCAGCTGGCTGAGCCCTGGGTGGACGGTGTGGGATTGAGCACTCTGGGAACAGCAAGGGGAGCTGGCTGGAGCCATGGGGCTCTGAGCTGCACCTTGGATGTGATGGGGCAAATGCACTCAGGAGCCAAAAGATACAACAACCCAAGTAGTTATTCATATTTTTAAAATTTTGCATTATTTAAATTTTTACACTCTCTTAAAATTGCTGAAACAATGCAAAGGAATTTTGTGGGAGTGACACTACTTTTTTTCTGGGTTTACTGTACAGCTGGATGTGTTATTGTTCCTTCCTTACATCACATTTTGAAGTGCTGATTCTGAATGCTCTTCTTTTTTACCATGCACTATACAGGCTCCATTTCAGAGCTAGACAAGGCAATGACTTCCCCTAATTCAGAGATGTGGATATCTCTTCTGATGGAGCTGGAACTGATGGAGTTTGGATCAGGAAGTGGAAGAGACTTCAGGAAATATCAAGAAGCCATTTTTTCAGCACATGGCTTGAATCTTACCCCCTGTGTGGGTGTCTTTGTAAATTGTTTTCTTAAAAAATGACCAGTTTTATTTGAAAAAGTGTATTTTTTTTTTCCTCAGTATGAGGCATGTGAAATTCAGAGACTATTAGGTCTCTAAGTTTTGTCCTTGGGCTATATCTTTCAACTCCAGCTTTCAAAACAATCAGTAGTTTATTGTGTTAGGGCAGATTTCTCCTCTTCTGAGAGCAGAAACTGTGCTTCAGTATCAATGTTGATAGTAATCTTTATGAAAGTTTGAAGTTGTGGTATGGAGAAATTCAGAGCTCTCAGCACAGTGCAAACTTTTGCAGTTAAATCAATGAGCTCCCCTGTTGAGAAGTGAATGACCAAAGGCTCTGCATCATCTCTGCCCCCTTACATAATCCCAGTGGTGTGGAAAGTGGAGCTGCTGCCCAGAAATTAGCAAACAGTTCACAACAATGAAGGCACAATGGCACACACTGAGCACAGAGCCAGGGAGGAAGTTCAGGTTTGTGTAATCTGAAAGGAGAGGAGTCAAATCAGGAACAAACAGACCCTTGAAAAAGCCAGGGGTGTGGAGGGGATTTCTGTGCCTTTCTCTCTGCTGCAGGGATGAGCTGATGGCCAAGAGCAGGCATTGATTGTCCTGCTGTGCCCTTTGTGTGTGTGTGAAACCTGCCCAACTCCTTCTGGGACTTCACTTTCAGGGCATGATGAGTCTTTTTTGTCTCTGGAATGACATCCCAGCCGTGAGCCATGAGAGCTGTTCTCTGCCCAAACCCTTGGCAGAGAACAGGGGGGAGCAAGTTTGCTTTCAGGAGCACCCAAGGATGGTTTGGGCAGAATTCTGTTGACATTTTGGCATTGCTTTGGTGAGGGCTGTTCTGTTTGCTTGCATTTGCCCTCTTTGTGGACGGATTTCCTCCTGCTCTGTGCCTTCATGCCTGAACCTGTCTTGTCAAGATTTGATTTAAGAGTGTGAGGCTAAGCAGGGGAAGCTGTCCCCTGAGCATGAGGCAGCAGGGCACCAGTTCATCCTTTACATGACCTCCTGTGATGATCCAGCTCCTGTTTCAGTGGAACCTCACCAAATGAGTTTGGCCAAAGCATAGAGGTGTGTGTGGAGACTCTTCTGAGGGTTTTTCCTCAGGTTTGCTCCCATCCCTGGAGCAGGAAGGAACGGAATGGGCTCCTTGGCAGCTCGTGCACAGCCACTCCTGCTTGGCTCTGGCCTTGGTGCCCCTCCACACACCTGCAAGGTGCAGAGTAAATGACTGCTTCAATGGGAAGGAGCTGGAAAGCACACATGGTTTGGAGCCTGGTTGTATTAAAGAAAAGCTAATGACAGATATTTACATGGAAATGTCAATAAACATTTTCTACATGCTTTTTGACTGGCCCACTGGTAAATGTATTCCTAATGGAAACAAATTGGATCATCAGTCAGCCCAGTGCCTTTGTCAGTCCTGAACTCTGTTTAAAAATAACATTATTTTAACATGTTTTTAAAACACCTTTTCCTAACATGATCCAGAAGGCTGTATAAAAACAACTTGGAATAATCTTGAAACCCATAGAGGGCCAAGCTAGAGAAAAGGAGCCAACACCTTTGGGCAAAGAAAACCAGAAAATCTGAGGAGAAGAGCCAGGAAGAAGGGAGGGAATATATTTTCATGGAAAAATCTACCTCTAAAACAACACGCTCTCCAGAAAAGGTATTTTTTTTCCTTGAAAAATCTCCATGTAAAATGAATACAATGCTGTATATATTTATTTAGTTTTCTCTATATATCTATTGAATTTTCTCATTGAAATATCTCATTAGCACCTAGAGTCATCAAGCTTTTGTCTTTGGAGCTTCCTCAAATTATGACGTTGGGTGTTCTATAAATGGAATAAGAGATTGGGGAATTTTGGGTTAAACATTTCATAAAGCAGCAGCAGTGTGCAGCTCAGATGCCAGATTTATTTTTCTGTGACTGGTTAACCCATGAATGGAGGAGACCAGGTGTTTAAATTCCACATTCTTGATATTGCCCTAGCAGTGTCTCCCAGCCTGTGGTAAATCACAATAATTTGGGGCCACTCTGAAGGATGCTAAAGTAAGGCACAGGTCGAGAAAGACTCTTTTAAGGAAATGGTAACTCTGCAGTTTGTGTCAGTCCTGTTCCTGCAAGCTGACACCTCAATGAGTGACAGCAGCACAGGTAAATAGAGCAGGGGAGCTGAGGTGAACAGAGGCACACTCCAGTGACAGACTCTGTGCCATCCTGAGCTGGTGTCACTGATGAACGTCCTGATCAGTGAAAAAGCCCCAGGGTTTGCCCTGCTGCCTTCAAAGACTCTGATGGAGCCCAAGCCAAGTCCCAAGGCACAGATTTCCCTTCACTTGAAGCCTGCTCCCCCTGGGCTCAAGTCCTCCCTGAAGGTTTTCAGGTGTGGTCATGCAGGATCAGGAACTCCTCATGAAGTTGGTCTGTTTCTCTTTTGGAGTTTGGTACTAATATCTGTTTGAAAGTAGGAATGTTGAGCTCTGTTCTACTTCTCCAGTGAGATCTGGAGCAGCCCATTCTTGCAAAATAGATGCAAAAGAATGAAAAAGTCAAGGAAACAAAAGCCAGCCAAGAGTTGGAAGCATTTTATTGTGCTTAATGGTCCACAATGGTAGACTCGAGGTAGAATCCACTGCAAGGGTGAGGATGTAGTTTCCTGCCTTTCACTGACCAACACCTATTTAGTGAGTTTAGTCTGCAATTCTGGGATGGTGGGAATGATGTAGTTTCAGGCATAGCTCCAATTTCTGCATCCAGTAGAGGCCCCTATTCTGCTGAGTCCTAAAGGTGCCTGTTCTACTTTTCCAGGTGAGGATCTGTCAAGGAGTAGGAATGATTACTCCAGACTTAAGAAGGAAAAACCTTTATTTCTTTTTGCTTTTCTCTGCTTGTTTAACAATAAGCCCATGATTGTTATAAACAGAGGCTGTATCTGGTCCCACTCCTTTATGGATTTTCTGTTCATCCAGACAGACAAAGGAAAACCACAGACTTGAGGAAAAACTTCTCCCTCACAGAGAATTTTATGATGCACCTTTGTATGATATTATATCAAAGCAGAGAAAATATTTATGGGAGAGTTTCCCAAGCAGTGTGTGTATTTTTGTGCACAGCCATGAATGCATGTGGATTCTCTCTGCTGGATAGAAAGCTTTTGTGATGGTTTAAGAAAAATATTGAGCTACCAAGGGGACTGGATAAGCAGCACTCTTCTGAATACTTGTGCTTTTCCCAGACAGTATTCAGAAATAATCTTTGGCTGCTGAGGCAAGAAATAAATAAAAAAGCAGCAAATTTGCTCTGATGGGGATTTTTTTGGCTTCTCTGTGAGCCTGGATCATGTGACTGGATTGGGCTGATTTACGAGCAATGCACTGCAAATCTTTTTGAGGGTGCTGAATTCAGAGGCTACTGGGCACTGCAGTTAGATAGTGCTTGTAGGATAGGGGGATTAGAAAAAATAGTCACGTTACAGCTGCCCTGTGTCTCAGAGCTTGTTTGGAAACACTTTTAATTGGTCTATCTGTCATGCCTTTGGTTTGGATTAAGAATGGCTGGTGCTCTGTGCTGCCCAGAAGCAATAATCTCAGCAAGACCATGTTCTCTTCACAGCTTCATTAACCTCTACAATAAACAGCCAAGGCTTTGCAGCATAAATGTTCACAGAGAAAATGTTTTGCAGCTCTTGTATGGGCCATCTGTCTTTTGACGTAGCCATGGGTGAATGCTAGATAGTTATTTCCTAAAGAGTTCACTACAAAAACCAAATTTTCAGGGCCCTGCAGATATTTTCAGTGGCCTTCAGCTCCTCTTGCGTGCATCCATTCCCAGAACTCTCTTGTGGGCTCCTTCAGCAGAGTTGGGAAGGCATGAGTGGGTGCTTGGGATGTCTGTAGCCTTCAGGAGGGTGGAAGTGAGGAGACAGGTTGCAGTTATTCCCCTAGAAAATAAACAGTGCTTTCACACATGCTGCATCTTGCTGATTTTGGCACCAGACTGCAGTATGCCCTAGCTGGAGGGAAGAGCTGGGTGGAGAGACCTCATGGAAAGATCTGCTGGATAAGCTTCTCTTCTCATCTGGGAAGTGCTTTGAGAGAGGAGCAGAAAAGGGCAGAATAACCCAACCATGCAGGGACTTGGGTTTATGGCCAAAACTTGGCTGAGTGACCTGAAAAATAGGGAGTTGGCTTTGGGAACTTGCATGTTCAGATGGCCCTCTCAGGCAGTAACTAAAGTGGTACCTAAAACAACAAGTTCCACATAAGAAAAAAAAAAAAAAAAGAAACAAGACAACAAAACCAAAAAAGAAAGCCCAAACCCCACAAAACCTGCCAAAATTTAGCAACAATAAATGTATTAATGGTAATTGAAAAAAAAAATCTGCATGCCCAAATCCTGGAATGGTGTGGAGCAATGTGGGCAGAGAATGTGTGACTCTGCTTCTTCAGCTGTCTGTGCTTGACACGAGCAGGACTGAGAGTTGGCTCGTGAGGTTAGGTTGAAAGTGGAGTTGAGAGAAGGAATTTATGGTGTTCCACACTGGGATTTGGGTGTGAAGCAGTCCCTCAAGCTTATAGGGTTATTTCTTTGAAAGTAATCCCATGATAGTCCTGAAAACCTGCCCTATTGCTGGCTCTGCTAAGGCTGTCTGGGTGATCTCTCTATGATGGTCTGTCTTATAAAATATGCAATATCTGATGGAGCTGAGATTGATTCAGGCTGTAACGAGGTTGTGTATGTGTTAATAAAACCCTGTTAGGCTGCTGATATAACAATGCTGCTTCTGTCACAAATTGTTTTAACTTCAGCTTGTGGCAAATAACTCTGGGCTCACAAAACAGATTTCCCCACTGGCCTTTGAGTCACTTAATAATGATTGGAAACAACATTTTCAGGGAGAAACTGCAAGTTAAATTCTAGTGTCTACTTGGATGAAACTCCCTTTTAAATCCATCTTCTCTCCGTGTCTTGTGTTCATCCAGGTACTCAGAAGAGTTTTCATCATCCAACCTTAACTCAGCTGCCTCGTTGACTCTCAGCCTACCAGCAGGGAATGGGCACCTACCAAGTACATTTTGGGATGGCATGGGATTTTATTGGAACTATCTATGCTTTTTAAATCTCTTTTTCCCTTTCCAGAAATGCTTTAGGGTTTGATCAGAGTCTTAGAGGAATGAGTCCATGGGACAGCAGCCACTTGTTTTATACACAAGCTACTGGAAAACAGACAGGATCTCTTCATTCAGCTGAGATGGCACCTTCTGCATTCTCTGGGTCTCTAGCCAAATTCATCCCAAAGATAATGGGTACCACAGGTAATTTAGGGAACAAAGAGCCTCTCCCTGCAGCTATGTGCAACTGCTGGTGGTTACCTAATGCTGCACCTGCACACAATTGCTGATGGTTTCATGATCCTATCTCCTGCTATCTCACACAGTCCACTTGCCTCTCTGACACTGCAAAATGTCTTGTGTTGTAGACTCTCTTGTGGCTGGACACTTGCAGGCCATGCATCTCCCTCTGCTCCAGTTCTAACAGAATTTCTCTTCATTTTATTCCCCTCTGGTTATATGGTTTTTTTCAATGTACTGAGAAAGCTCTCTTGTGCAAACCAGAGTGGTTGGTGAGGTAGCTGAACCTGATTAGTATTTCTGAGCAGCTCCATGAGATAATCTGCAGTCATCCTTCCTCCCTGTTCCCTCTCCCTCCCTCTATTGCAAGATAATTTTATAGCAGTGAGATCATGCATTCAGAGATGTTGTCTTGATGCAAATCTGTATCTGCTAACACATCTGTGTGAACCATTTCACATCAGCTTTTGGTAGCAAACTGAGGTGTTCCCATTCCTTCATGAGTGCTGAGCCTCTTTCCTTGTGGAATTTTCCAATGATGAAACAAAAGATCTATCAGTCAGGAATTACATCTAGGTTGCAAATCTCTTTTTGAATCATCTCACAATTTTCCCAGCTACTTCATGGTCTCAAGCCATTTAGATTTCCTTGTCTTGTCTACTTTCAGGAAGATTTTACTGAGCTATTTGTTACTTACTGATTCCACTTCCTACCTCTCTTAAAACTCTGGATCATGTTAAGTGGATGTGTGGAAACCGAATATGAGTGGTTTGCCAGAGGTCACTAACAGCTGTTTGAGATCCTAGAAACTCTTGGAACCCTTTGCTCTAATTATGAGAAATAACATGTACCTGTATTATAATTTTATCTGCAGATCTTGAAATTATTCATAAATATCTGTCAAATATTCACCACTCCTACATGGGAAGGTAAAAGCCTGAGCGAATGGAAGGGCCACATCACCAAAGGAACTAAAATAATGCACTGTCCCTTTCATCCATGCTGAGCTGCTCTGGATCCACAGCTCTGAACTTGCAGGACAGTGCACTGGGAGAGCCTGGGATGTCAGTGCAGTACATGAAAGCCAGAATATGGAGTGGAAAGCAATGCAGATTCACAAAGAATTAAGGGTTTACACAGATGCTTTTCTGGGTGTGGGTGCTTTTAGGGTGTCTTATTTGCTGCTCTTGGAAAGGAATTCTTGTTGCTCTTTTCATGCTTGAGCTGCTTTTTTTGCATTCTCAGAGCAGATGGCAAGAGAGACAGTTACATTTTTGGCTTGGCAATTCCTCCAGAAGCTAACTCTGCCTCTCTTTTGCTTAAACCTATGGAACATAATTAAACCAGGTTCATGAATTGTTTAGTTAATTAAAAAGAGGTTGGAGAAGGCATTAAAAATATCTGGTTCTACCTCCCCTGCCATGTGCAGAGACACTAACCCAGGTTGCTCAGAGCCCCATCCAGTGAGACCTTGAACACTTCCAGGGATGGGGCACTCAAAATGTGATCATGTGGAGCTGACCTAAAGCTCCGAGATCACCTGACTTGCCCATGTGGACATGGACATAAACCCTCAAAGAAAAGATGATTCCAGACCCCATGGGAGAGTTACTGCAGGTGTAATTACTGTGTGCACAGCAAACCACATGAGCTTAACTCTCCATGTTGAATTGGAGTGCAAAAATGCTCATTTGGAGGATCCTGACTCATCCATTACTTCACGTCAGAAACAATTTTCATATTGAGGAGAGATTATTTACATTTGATTACTAAAAGCTGATGTTTAGTCAACAACTATTTATATTTCTGAGGGAGATAAGTAATTTCAGTTATTAGTAGGCAGATATATACAGACCTTAATGAGAAGGCTGCAAGGATTTCTGTGATGAATTTTACATGAAAGCACAGTGCTGTATCTGACACCGGTTGTCCAAACTGGAAATCAATATTTCTGGGTCTGATGACACTTATAAAGAAGGAAATCAAGCTTGTTAGTGCCTGTCATGAAATGAAGTAGGAATTTAGTTTTCAGAAAATACTCCAAGATTTCTGGAAGTCTTGAGGACTGAGGATTTTTTTAACCAGCTTATCCAAGGTACTCTTTTCCTATATAAAAACCTGTTATTCTTTCTATGGCTATTTCCTGGGGGTGGGTGCATGTAGGGAACCATGTTTACTGTGGAATCTAATTTTTCTCCATAGTGTTTAATTACACTGTTTTGGTCACATACAACTCTAATATCTTATGATTAAACTCATGAATGAATTATTGTCTCAGAAAGTGCAATGCTGAAATAAAGACGTGGTTTATTTTCATTTGGCCAATTACACAACTTAAAATCTGACTGAACACAGGAGGTATTACTCTTAGGAGGATTTTCTCAACTATAGGTCTATTTATTTAAATAGTAATAATAACAATAAAAACCCTTAAAGAATGGTTTGAAATTGAAAGCCTTTAGAATGTAATATAGAAATCTTTCAGAAATATCAAAAATAGAGAGGTTTATAATAACTCAGCCATGTCTTCACCCATGCAAGACAAACTGGTAACTCTCCCCAGACTTTATTCTGCCAATTTCTCATCTTTTTTTAGTCCCTCTTTTTATAACCCTTTCTAGCTACTAGAACTGGGAGGATGAACAGCACCTGTCAGTCATGAAACAAAATACAGGGGAATGCCATTTTTAGATTTTACAGCATGTTTGTTTTGGGCCTCTATGGAAGGAGTATTTTTGAGCTGTTCCTTGGCCAGGTTAAATACTGAATTATGGATCTAGATTTTTAGATACACTCCAACCAAATCTCTGCTTGGCAAGTCCCTGTAGACATGTGTAAGTCAATGCCATGGTTCATTCCATGCTTCTTCAGTCAGAAGAGTTAGCCATGGTTCAGCATGAGGCTCCTTTGGTCCCTTCTGCCAAGGAGGTGAAGGTGGGGAGGAAGGGCTGCTCTGTCTGCCTGTGGATGAGAAATTAAATGCTCCAGCTCTGCAGTGCTGAGCATCCATCCCATCTGAGGGATACTGTGAACTGCTGCTCACATCTATCCATACCCATAAGCCATGCAGGGCAGGGTGAATGGAGTATTTGGTGTTCAGGCTTTCGGAGAACCAGGAGTGAAATTTCAATTTGTTCAGAAAACAGTGCAGTGTTTCCATTTCTTCCTGTCTGGCTTAACCAGTGCTCAATATGGGCCTGTCTTGCTGAGTTACTGCCAAGAGAAGGTGAGAGTGTGCTGCTGTGAGGGGTGAGTGAGCAAGGACAGCCACCCTATAATCCAGCAGAACAAAACTGTGTCCTTGCAGGATAATACGACAGTGTCCTGCAAATTATTTTTTTTTTAAAGTAAATCCTTTGTTGATTGAGTAGCTGAGGCAGATATTTGAAGACCTCTATTTGCTCCCAGTGTAAGTGTAAGCTGATGAACTGGGGGCTTCTGGGTTTTTTCATCCATGCAGTGCTTGCTAATGAACCTTCCCCGTGTCTTTGGAGAATCCTTCATGGTGGTGAGAGGAGCAGCAGGTGAGCAATGTGGTAGTGATGCTGTCCATATGAACCCAACAGCTTTCACCTTTTTATTTCCCAGGGGAGTAGGTTCACATCTCAGGGCCCTGGTCCCTGCAGGCTGGGCATCTCCAGCCACCTCATTGCTGGGAGAATCTGGGAAAATGGAAAAAGCTATTGCACAGCAAACTGAAGAGTAATCACCTGGTTAAGGATGAATTTCTTCCTGAGCCAGATCTAGCAGCTGTCAGCTGGGGAAAATATTGACAGAAGTAGCTGGCCATGGATTTCAGAGGTAGCAGAAGAAAATGATGATGTGAGTACTGTTCTGGGCAGAGGGCTCTGATAATCTTACCAAATAGTGGTACAAATTTTAGCCTCCTGTTATCTGTCTTCACAAGGCCTTTCTTCCTGCTACTATCTTTGTCTGCAGGCTGACATTCTGGGATATTCTCAAATGTAAATACCTAATTGTGCTTGCAAATCAGGTACTTAAACTTCCAAATCCTCATCGTCTTAGCATCTTTATTTTCCAGATTATATGAATCTTAAGGGTCAGAAAAGGAGATTTCCATCTGTGAAGCTGTCATCCTGACACATTTCATCCAGGACTTGTGGCATTTTGTAAATGCCACTTTAACAATCAGGGATGAGGAATTGCCCAGAAATGTTTTTGGTAAATGAATGGAGGCCCTTTTAGAGGCAAAAATGGAGACTGTCACAGCAAACATCCCCAGGGCAATGTATTTTCTAGGCTGGACACTGTTACCCATTGGATCTGTGATGGAACACGGAATTTTTCTCTTCTGCTTCACTTAACCTGCCCAAGCAGCTCCTGACTAATGAGAATGTCTCCCTTAAGAAGCTGGCTCCTGTAGAAACAGTGGTGGGCTCTTACCTGTCCTGCTGTAGAGCAAATGTCAACTTTTATGTTTTGCTTTCAACTTCAGGAAACACCACAAGGACCAAGTAATTATTTCAGTGTGGTTTAAAATATGTGTGCCCTCAGGTAAGAGTAGTTTAGCAAAATGAATCACTGCGCAGTTAAGTGGGATTTGGATCTTCAGATTCTTATTTATAACATAATTTTAGTGCTGAGGGGAGGGTGAACCAGAAGTTTTGTGATAAATAGAGGCTTAATTATGGCAATAAACTGTGGCTTCTTTCTCAGAATGGCAGCCTCATTTATTTACTTTTAAAATAGTGTGAAATTATTAGACCCCAGGAAAAAAAATAACATTTTATCATCCAGAGTAGTTCTCCTTCTTTTATGAGCTATAATTAATAACACTCTTGCTGCAGTTGATGTTCTCTCCAGAAGGAGCCCAAACACTGCAGTAGAGCTTTGTAATTTTTTTTTTCTAAGGCACTTCACAGATGACTGCAGTTATTCTTCCTGTGAGACATTGTGATGCTATTCCCACTGGAATATTTGTCAAAGTGAAGCCCTGACAGCTTGAAAACATGATGGGGAGAAGAGCAGCTCTGGCTGATTCAGTCTGGGCACAGGCAGTTCTGTGGCAGTAAAAGGCAGTCACGCAAGTGGAAGCGTGGACAGGATGGTGCTGTTGTCTCTGTGTGACAGCTCCTCCAACTGTCTCCTGCAGACCTTCCTGCCAAACTAAAATATGGGCCTCCAAAAGCTCCTTGTGTCTAGACATCAGATCAAGATTGTTGAAATTTTCTTAACTCACGGTCCCAAATGCCTTTATGGTTGAAACATCACCGTCGTGTTTTTGCCCGTTACAGATGTCTCCCATCCAGGCAGTGTTTAGATTCCTGTAGCTCTGAAAGTCTTACATCCACTTTTTGTCTAGGTCCTGTGTAATATTTGAGGCAGCAGCCTGCTCTATCTACTGGTTTAAATAAAACTCATGTCCAGGTGGTAGCTTTTATTTCATTTCAGCAACATCATTTTTCCTCTGACTTTGACAGGTGCCGTGTGGCTCAGTTATAGGACCTGAATATATCACTGTGACTCTGCTACCTATGTACTCATTCCTCTCTCTCTAATCCTCCAAATGGCTTTTCTTCATCTCCCAGAGCTTTCACAGACTCTTCCCCACTTATCTTGCAGTCTGTATCAAACAAGATCAAGGTTCCTGCCTCCAATCAGCCCATAATGCTGCCCTTCATCACCTGCTCATTACATTTTCAATCACACACTTCTGCTCCTTTCTCTCGGGCAATCCTCCACTCCTGGAGGGAAGCCACCATCAGCCCCCCCTCCCAGAAGTGCCATTTTCAGCCCTGGAGTCCATGCTTTTTACCCCATCCTGATGATAATCATTGGGTCTGTGGAAGGTGCATGCCACAGTCCTCATCTTGATCTCACCACTTCTTTGCAATTTTTCCTCTTTCTCCACATTCCTGTCATCTCTTGCCTTTGGATGGTGACTTCTTTCAGGCCAGGGTGGCCTCAGTACATCGTGTGATGGTGACACAAAATTAGTAACAATAACATCTGAAGAATTTTGAAAGATAAAAATCTTCATATTCATTATATTAACATCATAAATTTGGTCCAAATAAGACTTCAAAAATAAACTACTTATTTAGCAACTCTTTGCTGTCCTATAAGATAATGACTTATTTATATATGTCTTTTTTTCAGTCTTTTAGGAGATGTGGGAATACCTTCAGTCACAAGAACTACTCCACAGCTATCTACTTCCTCACCAGCAGCATCAGAGCAAATTTAAAGACATGGTAACATTCTGAAAAGGATACAGAGAAAATGGTTCAAATTAACTAAATCTCTACATTAGTGGATTATTCAAACCTTCTGGGGGGAAGCATTCATGCAAAGTTAAAATTGCCTTAATTCACTTTGGAATAAATATTCAGTTTTAAAATATTCACACAGCATTTGGGGACATTATCTCCTCTTAATAATTTTTTTCTGGCTTCCTGGTTTGCCTGGGTGGGAAACTCAATACTGGGCTGGGAACTGAATTCTCTCACTTGACCTCTCCTCAGCTGATCTTTGGGATGCACCTCAGAGATTTGCTTGACTTGGTGCCCAGATACATCTCTGGGAGCCTTGTGCTCACCCAGCCGTGTTTGGAGTCAGCTCCCAGGGGCTCTCTGGGTGCAGCAGAACCCGGGGTATCCGTGTGAGCAGCAGGAGCTTTCTCAGATGGTTCTGGACGTGCTGCAGGCAGACCTGGGACTGGCACTGGCCCCATTCAAACACGTGGTGAAGAACAGGGATTGCAGCTTGCCAAGCTCATTGTCTGAATCCAGCTCTGCAATTCTTTGTCCTTCCAGAGGAAGACACATGGCTGCATTTAGCAGGAGAGCTGGTAAATTGAGTCATTCTTTTGACCACCTTTTAGCACCATCAGAACTGTTCTTCAGTCAAAAGCCCACTCAAATTACACTTGTTTAAGTTTAGTTGTCAGACTGTGTGGGAGACTGCTAACACCATCTCTACTGCTTGAATATATGTGCTATGAATATTTCAAATGAAAGCCTCTCAACCCCCCCACATTAATTTTATAGATGGATAATTAATTATCCTCCCTATGGCAACTGGCTGTGGTTTTTATTAACTTGCAAATCAAAAGAAGAGCCTGAAAAACGACAAGCTAATTTTTTAATAAGGTATGTCTTCTGTGTTTATTTGTATTTTATTACCCAGCAGTCTGTAAAGTTATCTATTTAATTTGGAAAAACGCATTATCGCGGTTTGAGCAATCTCCCGTGGAAAAAAAATAAAGATTATTTTGCAACCACAGTGTTGAAATACACTGTACTGCAGTCAGGAGTATGCTAACCAGATAGATATCTTTGCCTGATTTCAGTAAATCAAAATCTCCCTCTCTCATTATAATGATTGTGACAGTAGTGTTCATAAAAACCCTTGTATGGTTTTCTCCTGATATGTTCCCAGACATGAGATTTCTGCCTGCCATAATTTTATTTTAACTTTTGAGATAGGCCCAGGATTTTCATTTCAGCAACAAGTGTTTTGCAGTTAGTTTTGATGGAGTCAAGATTTCACTGGTTCTCTCTAGCCTGCAAAGCCCGGGATTGTTCCACCAATGTGTGATGAAGTTTGTACAAGCAGCTCTTCCACATGAAGGGAATGAAAAAGTACAGAGGAGCCCCTGCCAATGCTTGCTTCATATCAAAACTATTCTGAGGAAGATTCTGAGAAACGAGGATGAAAATCACAGAGAGAGAGAAAGGAAAAAAAGCCACAACAAAAAAACTGCTGCAATATTTTCATAGCTGTTTGTACCCTTTCCACAGAGTTGTGTTTACCACTTGTTGTCCTGCTGTGTGTGTGGCTGATCAGGAAACAACCAGCTCTGCAATCCTGGCCAAGTTTAGCAAAGTCACTAATTGCTAATTGCTTTGATTTCACTTTTCAGCTTCTTGTCCCATGGAGTGCTGTCTCCTGCCTGGGACTGTGCCTGAAGGTGGTGACAGATTCCTGCTGCCTGGGGGCTGGTGTCTCCTTCCCCTCTGGAGAAAGGCAGCCCAGCTCTCTATATCCCTGCTGCCAACAGGAATAATCATTGCCCTGCTCACGTGGATCCATCTGCTGTTTCATCCTGCTTCAGCCATGGCAAGTCCCAGATGTGCTCATGGATGATGTTGGGTGCCCATAAGGGAAGAGGGGATTTCTCCCTTACCCCAAGGCCAGCTTTTGGAGATGAGCTCATGTCCCCTTTGAAGCTCTGAAACAAATTGCTCTGTTTGTTGCCCTGTTGAAAACTTGGCTAGAAGTCATTGGCTTTCCTTCTGAAGTACAATGGTTTATCATCTCCATATTCCTTTTGTTCTATTGGCCTAGTTTAGAGATTTTTTTTTTATTATTATTCATATTTATGCATCACTTCTTGGAAGCCTGTGGGGAAGACAAGATAGAGAAATCATACTTGAAAGAAAAAGCTGTCAAGCTTAATCTGCTGCATTTCTCATTTTCTGGAATGGTGGGAAGAAATCTCTGTGAGGCAGTTGTTTGGACAGTCTGATCCAGCTCTAGAAACCCTGGCACGTTTGTGTTTGACTATATAAAAGGTATGGGTGAATGTGAGAGCTATAAATCCAGGTAAGTGGGGAATTCAGACCCATGGTTTGCCAGGTGACAGCACCAAATGTGCCTGAGGTGAGGGGGCTGCAGCCACAGGTGCCCCAACAGGCAGGAGTTGGCTCCTAACAGCAGCTGGGAGCAGACCTGAAGCCACAGCATCATTGATCACCATCATATTTACAGGTTTAATATGGCTGGTTTGTGTCTGCAGTGAGAAAAACACGATTTTGGATAGCAGTAGTGTTTTGTCTGCCTGAGTGATTAGTGTTTCACTTAGCACTCTGCCTGCCAGATCCAGAAAGGATGCAAGCTGGTGTGTCATATCTCTCTCCAAGACTGTTAGGATATTTATTTAATCAGAGGGTGAGGGAAATGTTGTGCTAAGCACCTCAATGAGCAATGTGACCATACTGGGGAAGCAGGACACGTGCTTTGACGTCCCTGGGGGTGAGTTGGTTTGTTTCAATCTTCATCATGGGGTTTCAGAGGGGAATCTGAGTTTGTTGGACTCCTGGAGCATCCCCAAGGTTGCAGTGGGAGCAGGCTCATGCAGGGGTTAGCTGACTTGCTGGAATTGAGCTCCTTGCTCTGTGCTGACCCAGTAAGGCAAACATTAGAGTGCAGGTTGGCATCCAGCTGCAGTGGCCTTGACCAGCAGGAATTGCTGATCCCCAGCGCATCCCATGGGATGTGCTCTCTCTTTCTCTGCTGCTCACACCCAGAAATAAAACTCCACACACTCTTGCAAAGTTCTTCTCAATTCAGAAACTAGAATCTGGCACCGATAATGAATTTTGAATTCCCTGGGCTAATTAGGTGTAGCCTGAAAAAGCCAGAAAGGACTTTGCCTTTAATTAGAATTTATGTTTCATAGAGGTAATAAATCTTGCTGGGGTTTAGGGCAATCCATGCACTTCTTTTGCTTTTTATTGACTCAAACTTTGGTTTCCCTCCTTGGAGTGTCACTGATCAATATCTTGCCTTCCCATATCATGCTGTTTAACTAACATTTTTTCCCATGCTATCCAAAACTAGATCCTTACCATTAGTAAGCGATATGCAAAACACTTGATTTCTTTCCAAGCTCAGGATAATGCAGGATAATCCCCACCCTACCAGCTTCCCTGGAAGAATGCAGCAGTCACATTTCCTTTTTCTTTCTTCGAATTTTGTTCATAACCTTGCTGTACTGCAAATTAAAGAGAATATTCTTTTCAGCCCTGGCACCAACTTAATTTAATTTCCATATTTTCATTATCTTCCTATTAACCACTAGCACTCTGCAACAAAGAAGCTTTTTGAAATATATAAAGCTACAACCATTCCCTGCTGCAAGCTCTCAGGGGTGCTTCGATAAATTACATCCTCATAATGAAGAAGTAGGGGAAAGAGTGGCAACAATAGATTTTTTTCACAATGAAATGAAATCAGGATTTGATCTGATGCAACATGACTTGCTCACAGCGCAGACAGAATATCAAATTATCCCTGTGAAATTTAAACCTTGCTGTATTCCTCCCCTTGTATCCATTGTTCTGCTGGAACCTTGAAGACTGCATACAATAATTTGCAAATGGGGATTTAGTTGATACAGTTTACTTTTGTCAACTTTCTCAATTTAATTATCTTCAGCCTACAGTCTAATTTATGTGTTTGATGTCACTATTCATTAGCAGTGCAGATGCAGCCTGGAAAGGGATTGTAAAACAGCCCAACAATGCAGCTGGCTTCCCTCCTTAAACACAGAGCACCAGTTAAACACTGGAGCTGGTTACAGAACCAACACCATCAGAAAAATTACCACCTCAAGAGGCACAGGAATGTGAGTTTGTATAAGTAATGTCTGTAAAAGCTGTAATATCAAAAGGATGTAGTTCTAATTCTGTGCCAGGACACATATCTGATTCATTGGCTGTCACTTAGAGGAGAGACAGACAGACCCTAAACTGGAGTTATGATTTTCAAGGTCACTGGCCAAATGAAAAACTGGCAATACATTTCACTGTGGGTTACTGTGAAATGGATTTGTTTCGGTTTTCTGTTCCTTCCCTTATATAAAAATGCCTTACACTGTTTTTAAACAAGTCTAAGGTTTTATATATTCAAAATGAAATATTTGGGATTTTTTTTGTTTTAAGCACAAACTACAAAATGAAGGTCACTTCCATCTGAAAAAAAATCATATTTAAAACATTTTTTGTTTCCACTTGTGTGGGTTTTTTATTTTGTTTTAAAACCAAATATTTCCACAATCAAAACAACTTACTGACACTGACAGAAACAGGCAGGCAATTTTGATTAACTGAAATACACATTTGTAAGGAAGTTACAGATATTGGTTTGGCTGACTCTGCCAAATACAGTCCCTGAGTTTAGTCTCTGAGTTGGTCAGAGACCAAATCAAGGCTCTGGCTCTGCTGGTCTCCAGCTCTGAGGTGAAACCCTGGATTATTTTATGCCTGCCCATGGCACAAAGGAAGGAGTTTTTCCAGTTCAGGCTCATCCTGCTGGCAGGAAGACACCTGCTCATGAAAATCTTTTCATCACACCTTCCTCCCCCCATCCATCTTGTCCCTGGGGCATTAGTGGATCCCTGGAAAGAGGAAGGCTGAACCCTTTGCTGTGACCTCCTGTCCCTTGCTGCTCAGGGGATGAGCCCTGCTGGGTTCCAGGACAAACCAAGTGGGCACACTCTGCTCTGGGAGGTCTGGTTACCCTGGCAAGGCTGATCTGTGCTTTTGGCTCTGTCTCTTTGCTTTCAGAATAACAAAGTAGTGACTGGGAAATCAGGAACTAACTCATTAAAACCTAAAAACCCCCAGCCCTCCTCCCCAAGCCCAAATTCCCTGCTGGTGTAGAGCGCAGAGCTGTGGGAGGTCTTGCTTGGGCTCAAAATCCTCTGGGTTTTGCTGAAATCTCAGGTTTCAGGAGCGTGGCCTGCTGCCCTTGTTTCCCTGGCCATGGGGCTGAGGAGGAATTGCTCAGTGCCTGACCTTGCCAGCTGGAGCTGCTGCTGGTTTTGGGGGATCCCATGGGCTGGCAAGCAGGTGCCAGGGGCTGCAGGGACTGTCTGAGTGGGAGGTGCTCTCTGACTCTGGGGTCTTTGGGGTCTGAAGCTTGTGAACCTTTGCATGCCACTCTGGGGATTGCTCCCAGGTATCTGGGTCAGACCCCACCTCTTCTGACTGAGAAAAATCCAGCCCACAGAGCTGTAAAAATGTAGAGCCATCAGGTGAATCGTTATGTGTATCAATTAAATCAACCCTTCCAGTGACAAGGGGATATTTGATTTTCAAGCCCCAAAGGACAGTACATACTGTATTACACTATGGTGATATTTTCTAATAAATTATCCAGCTGACATCTTGCCTCTGAGGGGGAGAGGCAGATTGTTAACAAAGAAGACAAACCTGTCTTTTTCCTATTCATGCCTCATTTCCATTATGCATAAGGACACTGCTCTCAGTGCTCTGTACTTTGTGTACTTAGTGAATGATGAGAGATGGGACAGGAACAATTCCTGAGCTGCTTATACAAATACATATATATATATATATATATATATATATATATATATATATATATATGTATGTATTTATTTATTTTTAATATAGAATCATAGAATTGCTTAGGCTAGAAGAAATCTTTAAAGTACATTTAGTTCAAGCTCTCTGCTGTGAATAGGGACATCTTCCACCAGATCAAGTTGCTCAGAGCCCCATCCAATCTGACCTTGAATACTTCCAGGGATTGGGCAGCCTGAGCCAGTGCCTCACCAGCCTCATTGTAAAAAACTTATTCCTTATATCTGTTCTAAATTGTTTGTGAGGTTTCAGTGGTTTGCAATGTTTGAGAGAACCACTGAAATCATTAAATTGGAAATAATGAATTCTCAATTAATTCAACATTTTGACCATGTAAGCTGGGGGCAAGGGAGAGAGATGACAGCTGGTGGAACCAAGTTTTGCAAACTTCCATGAGTTTTCACTGCCCAAAAATTTTTTTGTTAATTCCCAAGTTGTTTCAAAAGCTTTAGGGCATCTGCTAAGGGATGAAGAACCACACAGTGAGGCACCTGTAAACAAACAGGCAAAGCAGAAGTTAGAAGGCAGTTGTGAATGAATCTACATTGAAAACACTCCTCTGATTCACTTTTCACATTTTTAGGAAAGTGCTTCTTGGGACTCAGTTTCACTTGAATACAAGACATGAGCTCATTGTCTTTACTGGGAGCTTGTTATGTATAAATATCTATTTATTAGTACTTGATTCAACAAGTCACATGAATTTGGTTCCAGTAATTTCTTTTTTTTTTTAAACAAATTTTCATGCAGATTTATCCCATCAATATGTGACAGAACAACTGATTTGCTGGGCTCTGTTTTCCCTAGTTCTGCCTCCAAGAGGGTTTTCACAGCTTTTAAATAGGAGTTGTGGCTTAGTGTCTCAGAGCTGCAAGTAAATGGCAGCTCTCCACAGGGAAGGATGTGTCTGAAAAAGGCTCAGCCTCCTGTAGACAGTGGCTGCAGGAGAAACCTTAATTGGGTGTAGGAGGGAGGAAGGAAAGAAAGCCCTTGACAGGTTGAAATATTTTTCTGTAGCAGCAGCATTTTAGAGGCACTTGTTAATGAAAATGATTGATTGGAAAATGAGTCAAAGCTTTTAAATCTTAAAAAAAAAGATTTTTTTTCCCCCTTTCTTGAAAGTGGATTCCTCATCTGATTAGGAAGACAAGAGAATTTTCCTCTCCACCTCCAAAGAATGAAAAGTTCCTTCAGGCTCAGTGTTTCTGAGAAGCACTGCATAATTATGCACAGGACACCTGGTGCATGTGTGTGACAGGCAGGATGAGGTAGCTGCTTTGCTTTTGAGACAGAGAATAGTGAGAATAAAAGGTGAAATACCTTTTGTACTAACTGTTTAATAATGTCTTTTGTCAAACAAATTAACACCAGACACCCTCCCCAAAACCCAACCTAAGCTAATGAACAGCTGGAATATTACCTGACATCCCACCAAAATTTTTAGATAATATGGATGGGTTCTGATGTAAAATAATGAAAATAAAATAAATGACAGGCTGTTTGCAAATGGCTTTATTGTCTGTTCTGTTCTAGTGGAAGTGGTAGGCTTCAGTATGAGTAGGGAAGGTAGAAATAATGGTAGGAATATTAATATCCATCTTCCACTTATGTCACACTTCCAAGCCCATGAAGTATATGCTAAGATGATACATGACATCAATGGAGCATTAATAAGAGCTCAAGTATAAAAAAAAATTCCCAAAGTGAGAGATTTTCTACCAGTTAATTCATATTTGCTGCCTATTTATATTTCATAAATAAAATATATCTTTTTGCCACCTGCTTATATAGCTGGCACTCATAAATAAAATAGTGAGCCAGTAGAGTTTGAACATTAGGAAAGGGAGTGAATATAATTTTAAAATGTTGAAATTAGGTGAGGTGGAACAAAAGTAGCTGGCAGGCTGCACTGCTTTCTGTGTATTCAGCTTGCATGCAGGGTTTATATGCCTTCAAATTGTTTGAGCTTTAATGGTCATAAAGATTAGAAAAAATTAAAATCCAGTGAAGTAGAAAGCAGGGCTCTCCCCACACACATTTTCTTAATTCAATTTTTTTTTTTTAAATGGGTCTGCTTCCAGCAAAATATTCGGTTCAGAAGCTCTGACCTCAGATAAATAATGTGTTCTGCCATTGTTTTAAACCAGTGGGTGTTGTCCATGTGCCCAGTGCTGGCTGGGTGGGTGAACACCCTGCTGATCAAGGTCTCTTCTGGCAGCAGCCCTGAGGTCTCTGCACTCCCAGGAGTGAAGCTGCTCACCCTGGGAAAAGCTCAGGCTCCATTTAAAGGAAAACCTGTGCTAAATACCCCTTCCTGAGGATCCTGAGGGTGAAAATGAAGCAATTCCTAGTTGGAATTGTGTAACTGGCCAGTTTTGGCTGCTTTGAGAGGGGTGGGAGGCGTTGCAGGCACGGCTGGACTCTCAGATTTGTCACTGCAGTTCTGGTGCCCTGCAGCCCTCAGCTGTGGCTCCTGTCCCAGGGTCACCTGTGGGGGTTTTGTCTTTAAATGATGGCAGGAGGGGCTGAAATGATATTTTTCCTCTGCTGGGCTGGCTTTATCCTGTGAGCACACACGATGCAGCTCTGGGCTGTGTGCCTGGGAGCTGCTGATCCTTGGATCTCTTCACAGGACCTGCATGGACAGAGATAGGGAACGTGTTTCAGTCCAGCTCCTGGGCTCTTGTTTGCAGTCCTCTGTGATGCTTCAGTAATCCTGGGAGCTAACAATAATAATATCAAGTGTCATTACCAATGGCTTTTTTAATCATCATTATAATTCTTATTCTGAATAGCACTTAAAGCACATTTTTATCTTTCGTCGACAATAACGTGCAGCCTCATAAATATTTAAATTGTCTGATTAAATTATCCGTGCTGAAACAGATAACTGGGCACTTTAATAAGCTTAAACTAAAATCTTGGCTGTTATTATCTCCCTGGAGAAGAAAGTGATAAATGTTCCCTTGGCCCAGGTGACCCTCACACCATTCAGATCAGCAGCGGGCAGTTCTTGTCAAACCTGAAAGATGCCTCAGAAATGAACACAAAATTGTTGATAATTAACAGCAACCATCACAGTCTGTCTTTATATCTCTCCAGCTGATGAATATAAAGAGGGGACAGAAAGCCTGCATGGCTCCTCTGCTCCAGAGCCAGAAAACCAAAGTGGGGGGAGATGCTGCATGGGGTCAGGCTGGGTGGGGCATGGAGCAACCTGATCCTAGTGGCAGGTGTCCCTGCCCATGGCAGGGGGGTGGAACTGGATGATCTTTAAGACCCCAAACCTGGATGATCTTTAAGACCCCAAACCTGGATGATCTTTAAGACCCCAAACCTGGATGATCTTTAAGACCCCAAACCTGGATGATCTTTAAGATCCCAAACCTGGATGATCTTTAAGACCCCAAACCTGGATGATCTTTAAGATCCCAAGCCATTCTGTGGTGGTGCTTGTATTTGTGAAGGTGTCCCACTGGAGAAGTGGAAGAGCTGTGATGCCTTAGAGGTGGATAAACAGCTTTCACTGTTTAAAGTCCCTGTCAGACACTCAGAGACACCAATCTGGAGTCTGTGCTGAGATTGTCAGAGCCAGAGAGGACTGTGTTGTTCTCTTGAGGCACATGCCAGCCATGGGATGTCACCCAACTCTCTGTTCAAGTTCCTCTGGCTGGCAGCTGGATCGATGCAAGCATTTCTTAATTGAAAAATGAAATTGTTATGGCAGCTGCTGTTTTTCTCTCTTTGTGTTCCTGGAAAATGTTGAAACAGCCTCTGAGTCACCTGTTGCTGACTCCTGAGGTCATTGCCCTCGCTCCAACAGAGGAATCTTCTGTACCTTGCCAGCCTGAGTCAGTGAAAGCTCTGTACAAGCACCTGCACTGGGTCCTAACTCTCCTCCAGGCATGAGAGCATCTCCCAGAGCCACTTCCAGCCCAGAACTGCAATACATTGTGATTTCTCCATTTCACACATGACATATACAAAATACACTCTGGGGTCTGCTGGAGTCTCAAGGCCTTGGTGGAGAGAGAGAGGAACCAGATGAGCAAATGGGGAGGGCAGGGAAGTTTCAGGGCAGGGAAACATGAAGATAAGGGGGAATCAGGTTTTAAGCAGAACTTGGGACAAGTCTACCCTGTGTGGAAGCAAGAGAACATCATGGGGTGGGGGGGGGGAAGAGGAGTGAAGATCTGGAGCCAGGCTCAAAGCTGGTTGTTCTGTGGAGCTGGTGAGTGTCTGCAAGACCCTCTGTACCATTAGAGCCTCCTCTGCAGGAGTGGGTCAAGCTGGCTTTGTCTGATCCCAGCCCCCAGATCACTTTGCTGCTGACTTGCAGTGGTTACCAAGCCTTTGGCTGCCTGCTCAGCTATTTCATATCCTGTCCAAAATTCTTGTGCCCCTCCTTTTTTCTTAATCACTTCTGCTACCCACTCCACTGGCTCTGCCAAGCAGCTGCAGCAAGCAGGGCTGGGAGCCAGGACCTGGTCTCCCTCACCTCAAGCAGCAAGAATTGTTTTGTGCTTACTTTTTGTGCTCAGGGGAACAGCTCTGAGCAAGGGTGGGCTGGGTTAAAGCAGAGAGGAAGAGAGGCAGAAGATTCCTACTGCAACCTGTTAGACTGGACAAAGTCAGCACAGAAAATGTGGAGCACAAAAGCAGGAGGCACAATCTGATTTTGCTTTCAGGCCCTTTAGTCCATCACAAGAAATCAAGCAAAATGTTCTCAACATCCTTCAGCAGCAAAAAACTCCCCAAAAACAATAAACCCTCCACACACAGCTGAAGAAAAAGAAAAACCAGATTGGTCTGAAAATAAAATGGAAAAGCAAGAAATATAATTAACAGACTTATTACCTCGGGGGAAAAGAAGGGTTTGTTTTGCAACTTCACAGGATTGGAAGGATTTAAATGTTAAGTGAGTGCCTGTATATCCCTGTGCACATGAATTTCTAGCTGTGTCTGTGCTTTTGTGTCTGAGTATACAGATGGAGAGTTGGCAGGGGTTGTGTTACTCAATTTATATGTAAAATGTATATACTTTATTTATACATTTGATAGGAAACATGGAACAAGCTGTCAAAAGCAGGTGTGGGGTATGTGTGTATGAGAAATGCCTAATATATACTTTCTCCCTCCTTCCAACTTACACAAACACACCCAGCTCTTCAGACCACATTTCCACTCCATTTTAGGCCAAATGCTCCCAAAGTCACTGAGCACTCTGCACCTTTCCCTGCAAATGAGGCACTGGCAAATAACAGCTGAAAACCCACCAACCCCTAACCTCTCCTTCCTTTTTTTTTTACTTTTCTTTTTTTTTTTCTTTAAACCATTTTCCACGATTTTGCTGCACTCTAGTTTTTCAAAAGAGAAACTTCAAGCTTCAAGAGCTGCAGGTACTTGTCTTGCTGAGAACAGAGCATATAACACCACTCACAATTGTTAGGCTGGCAGGTAGTGCCTGGCCCTCCCTGTTAATTAATCTTTAATGCCATTAATTGGCTGTCTGCTTGGTGGCGAGGAAAAAGGGTAAACATTGTTCACAAATCAATTTAATTCTGCTCCTAACCAGGTTGTTTTCAAGGGGATAAAAACAATTATGAGCACTGCAGTGACTGGACACTCAGGCTTTGCTGATAACACCCCTGGAACAGCAAAATGCACGAGCCACACTCACTGGTGCAGGGCTGCTTATTGAGTTTTTTCCCTCTCAGATTGACTCATTTGTTTGTTGTGGACCCAGGTAAATGAGAAAGGAAGAATATCATTGGATTTAATTCCTTCTTTGCAGCTGACTCCTTTATTTTATACCCCAGGCCTGGCCTAAAAGAGACCTTTTGGAGTCTGCTGCAGCCCCCCAAAATACAAGCAGTTGTTCCTTGCTTACAGGGTGTTTTTTCCATTCCATAGCAGGATCTCAGATTTTTCATTCTGTTAATCACTGTGACAATCTTTGCTCCAGCCCCTGGGTACAGAGCTGGCATGACACAATGGTGTTAAGCTTTAGCATGAGGGCTGGGTGTGACAGCATTTGCACAGAGCAGGAGTGGAGTGTGGAACTGCCCATCAATTACCCAGATTTCATCAGAGGTGTGCAGGGATGTGCCAAAATGAGCAGGTGTCAGGGTGAGGCATGTGAGTTCTGTACAGGCACTATCACAGATGCCATGGGTGTTATAAATATTATAGATTATCCCTCCCACAGAAGAAGGGCCAGAACTGGGTGATCTCTAAGGGCCTTTCAAACCCAAACCATTCTATGATGTCTTTCCAGTAGAGAGCTCTGCTGGGCTCTTCACAGGGAAAGGTCTGTGTGTGTGTGTCTATAAACTCTTATTCCACAGTGTCTCCCGAGCTTCATCTTCTATTTTAAAACCTTTCCTCCTGCCAGAACTGGCCTACACAGCTTAGTCAAATACCCTGAAATACCTTCTAGTTAGCTGGTGCCCTTTTCCATGTTCTTTAGTAAAGCTGAGCCAGTGGTATGATAGTGTGACCATCTCCTACACCAGCCCTGGCTGAGCTCAGAGAAAGCTGCAGGGGAAAGGTTCTCCTGAGCCTTCAAAGTGAAACTCAGGACTAAGCAAAACCATCTGGGCAGTTCTGCTGCCCTGAACTCCAGAGCAACTCAAACCACCTGGGGAAGGAGCCTGGTAACCCAGGAAAGCTGGGACCAGGGCAGCAGGGAGACTTACAAATTATCTGTGAGCAGCAAAGGAGAAGGTTGCTCCTTGAGTTCAGGGCAGGAGCTGAAGCATTCACAAGTAAAATTTGTTTTGCTTTAGGGAAGAAAACATATCTTCCCAGAAATGTCTTTAGCAGAGGTGAGACCTTTTGGCTTATGTGCTGTGCACATGGCAAGGGCTATGGGCTGGCAGCAGAGCCAGGAATGAAAGGAAACAGCCCTGGTAGAGGAAGAGGCATTTGCAGGGCTCTGGAGAAGGATGATTTCATGGTGACACTGGATTTCCTGCTCGGCTCCACACAGAACTCGTGGTGTGACCTGGGGTAAGTCCTTGTGTGAGAATTATGGCTTGATAGCCCTGCCCTGCTCTGGCTCTTGGTGCACAGTGCTGCAGGGAGCACGAGAGCTTGGAGGTGCTCTGCAGGTGGTGGCACTGGATGGGCAGAAGCCACGGATACAAATGTCTGGTTGTGCAGTTTCTCACTGATGTGCAAATTCTAACTTTTATTAAGGAGTTGCTAATTTAAAATAGTCTGTATTTTTTGCTCTTCCTGAAGGACTTTGAAGGTTTTTTTCTGTGGTTGGTAGGAGTCAGAAAGGGCTTTGTTTTGTAACCATGAGTATTTAACCCCGGATGAAGTGATGGTTTGGGTGTATCTGGTGCTTTGGCTCTTGCAAGTGTAGAGGTGGGACCTGGCTGCTCTAAGTGAGGCACACTTAGACAAAGCTGAATTCCTTCAGCAGAACTCAGACAAGAGCTTTGTCCAAACTCCTTGTGGCATTTTCTGTTCTGTTGTGACAGTTCTGAATGCTCTGCTTGCTGCATTTTCTTATCTAACATGATGGCATTTATGAAACCTTTGTTGCTGTCTTTCAAGGGGACTCTCTGTGTGCTTTTAATCTTAAAATTCTTTGATATGGAGAATATTCTTTGTACTTCAGACATTTCCACAGAAACCCACTGGTGACTTTATGCTACTGGTTGAATTTTTACTTTTTCTGTGGGTGAAAGCTGAGTAGAAATCCAGTTCCCAATCTATTTTAAATGCCACATTCACCTTCCCCAGGTAGTTGAACTGACATTTCCTGTGTGTCCCTCTCAGGAACTGAAGCTCTTGCCAGGATAACTCCTTCTCCCACACAATCTATCAGCTGCTGTTGGGGTATTCAAAGATTATCTGAAGCTTGTATTACTTTTCTTTTGAAAAATTGCTTTAACTTAATTACTCATAGCAATTCAAGAGGGTAATACTCTCACTGGTTGGGGTAATTAGGAAGCCTTAATTAGCTCTTTAAAAAATATCAAAATGTAGCTATGTCATTGCTATAACATCCTCATTATTTCAATCTGGCAGCTTTAACTGGTGCATTTATGTTTCTGATTTACATATTCTTTCCCTTGGTGCTGAACAATATGACTTGGAATAATAATAAAAAAAGGTAAATTACTCCAGAGAACCATTACATGAGAGATGTGGGTATAGACAATATGTGAAGAATATTCCAGTATCTTACAGTTAAACTTGGTTTATTACTATAGTACTTAAAATGCAATTAAATTGTGTTTTTGGCTGTTACTTTGTTGTATCAATATCCTTGTCTTTCCTTAAATTCAGTGGGTGTGCAGGAACACATTATTGCTCTAAACCCCCCTTATTTCTGGAGGGTAAAAATGCCAAATATAAGCTCCTCTCAAATACAATGCTAAAGCTTTCAGAATGCTAAAAAACCTTTTTGTTGGACACACCTGAAGGTTTTGCTCATGATCTTGAGTCAAGCAGAAGGTGATTTTTTTTTCTTTTTTATCTTTCAGTCTTAATTAGAATACAAATTTTTGAGCCTATCACTACTTTGTTCCAAAGGAGACATAAATTCTTTATATAGACTCATATTGTGCATTTGTCAGTATATAAAAAAAATTGCATTGCTTATGGTGAAGAAAAAAGATAAACCTTTCAAATGATCTTTTAATAAGTAAATAAATACATTTTGACCTTTAGTCATCATGTGCTTCACTGTGATTCAAAGTGATTCTTTAGGTAGGGACTGAGGGGTACTAGAGGAAATTATCCTTCCTTGGATATACAGCTTTTACCTATCCAAGAGATGCTTCCAGGAGTGGAACAGGAATTCGAGGAAAAAAAAGAGGTGGCTTTAAATAAAAATAAATTGTGCTTCCTATTATAAAAAAATTATTTTAAAATTTATTTCATTGCATTTTGTATAGAAAAGTCAGGATTGAATTCCACAGGTGGCCTGAGAAGGCTGCAGCAAATGGAGGTGAAGGTCTGGGGCTGGAGAGGTGGTTTTAGGACAATCAGAACATTTGGGACACTATTTTGTAGATAAAACTATAAATAGCTCAGTTAATATTTCCATTCCAATTCCCTATTAGGTCTCTTATAGCTACCTGTATGTATTAAAAAGGGGAAGACCACAGGGACTAAGTTTGTGTCTGAAAATGCAGGGAGCTGAGAAGTAATTTAGAAGTAATTTATCTGAAGTATATTAACTGATACATGAAATTGAAGGAAGGCAGATGAGTGGCCTCTTGGAGCTGATTTCATGATGTTGAAGGATGGATTTTTTACATTTGAATGCAACAGTTATTCAGGATGGTTTTCACTCTTAAAATTAATACTCAGAACAGAAATTTTAATTTTTTTTTCTGCATCAAAGCAAAATCATACCTTATTCTTAATGCAAGTCAGCGTGACTGTCGTGCAGGAGTTCACTCAATAATTGACAGTGGTTATCTCCCTGCTCTTCTCATTCTCCTGCTGGTCACTGAGGCTGCTGGCCCTGCTCTGATCTCCTGGTGCTGTGCTGACCAGGAGATCCTGGACCTCAGCAACTCATTAGCAGAACCACCACAACCTTTACATCCTCTCTCCAGAGAGTTCTCTTTGAGAAGATCTGTTCAAACCACTTTGATCCCCCATTAGTCATGCTTGTCACTCCCCAGGTTTGATGGCACTGGAAGGTCTTGAAAGATGCTTTTTCCTCCCTTTAATTTCTGCTGTCTGCAGAAATGAGCTCAGCCTCTCTTTTCTGACATTTCCTTTGCCATAGCTTCCTCAGAAGCAGGGTGCTGCTACAGATATTTTCCTGCTGCTCTTTGAGATGTAAACATGAGCTTGCTTGAATAAAAACCATGCCACTGGATGGGAAAAGTGACCAGTAAGCAGCAAATCCAATAGGTTTTCCAACAACATGGCATCTAAGTTAAGAGACAGCCTCTGGCATTGATGTAGTCCACCTCCAGTTTATTGAGATGCTGGGGATTTGGGAAGTTTCTGGATAAATCTGCAAACCTGGCTGAAACAAACCAGATGAGTCTCTCAGTTTTTGAGCGCTTTTTTTATTTTAACGCAGCGTTTGCCTTCTTACAATGGCTAAGCAAGCATGTTCCTGTGAAATCAGCTGGTTTGTTCTTCTCCAGCCATGCTTACCCTCTGCAAAGCCACAGGATAAACTAATTAGGGATTTGCTGTTTGGAGAAAGTTGTGATAAGTTTGCCGACAAGGGCATCGCCTAATCTCACTGCACACACGTCAGTGGCCATACATGTGTGAAATTAAGTGGGCTTTTGCTGATTCCCACAGACTGCCTGTTTTTATCTTGAGACAACATTCCCAATCATAACATGCATTAACATCTGCTATCAGGGGCTTACTGTAATAGGTGTAACACCAGCAGCAATTCTTTGATATCACCTTCAAATGCATTGTTGAGGCAGATCACAGAAATGGCTTTGATAGGCTACATGATTTACCTAGAAGAAGGAAAAGCTGATAGGGAAAATAATCCTGCAAGGTTTTTGCTCCAAGTAGAAATGGTACAGACGGATCTGGTACCTCAGCTGCTGATAGGAGCTGGTCTACCTGAGGGTATTTTGTTCTTTTAAGCTAGTTTTAAGTGAAACAATTGGTCTGCTAAGACCTTGGAATCAAACGTACACCTGCATTTGGGAGGATGATGGGAGGTTTGAAGTGATAATAAAAGCAAAAACCAACTACCTTCTATGCAGTGGAAAAGGATCATCTTCAGTTCTAAAACCTAAGCCTAATTTTTCTCTAGGTTGCACTAAAACAATACTTATTTAGCCTCCACAAGATTTGCTACAGGCAAAATGTGATTGTTGTTAAAGCACCAGATACACGAGGCCAAGAAAACAGCATTCCATTCGTTCAGTTATTCTGTAGTGTGATTATTTAGTACTTGTCAAGAGATTTCCAGCTGGTTGAAGCTTTCTGGGCTTTCAGCTGAAGCACAGTTGTGGAGGCAGTAATGTCCCAGTGGGGAATAGGGTAAGAATACTAAAGTACAGGGTTTATCACACATGCCTGAACTTAACTGCAGGTAGGCTCAATAAAACAGCTCCCCTGGCAGTCAGCAATTACTTCATCCCTTCTCACTGGGGATGCTCCAGGACAGCATTTGCTCTGAGCTGCTCCAGGTCCACATGCAGTGGCTGCAAGATATCATCACACCCAAAACGTGGGGCATGGGGAGGGGGGAAACAAGGAAAAATGAAGAGGAACACAAGCTTTTTCTTGCTCTTGAAGCATTTCATCTCAGAGCTTCTTCAGGTCCCTGTGCTTTCTGTGCTGCTGAGTAGAGCTCAGCATTCAATTTTCAGAGGGTAAAAGGTGTTTGGAACTGCAAACCCTTGGCTCTGAAACAGCTGTGGGTGTAGGGGAGGGTGTAAAATGGAGGGAATTTGTTATTATCTGATGGCATATAAGGATTGATTATTTTTGTTCTATTTTATTTCTGTGGGAATACGAGTAGTGAGGGTCTGCAAACTGAGAGTGGTTTGATGCTATGCAAAGAGAAATCTTTCTTTTTACCTTTTTCCTTTCTTCCCCCTAACCTCAGAGAAAATTCTCACTTTTCTTCCTATCTGGAACCTGCAGTCTGTCTCTGTGATTGAACTGAGCCTCTGTTTTCAGCAAAAGGAAGGAGATGGTGGAAACCTCCAGCTGAGACTGGACTGACTGGACATGTGATTTACACAGTTAACCTTAGGGGTGTTAATGAATTTGTAGCTTGTAGGGAGCAAAACCAAATGGCTGCTTATGAATGCACTAATTGGGATTGCTGAGGCTGCTGCACACCAAGTAAATAACTAGGATGCATTTGGGATATTTGCCCCATGGTATTCAAAGCACGGAAGAAAATCCAGGGAAATTGCAGGAGAGCCTGACTTAATCAGAAGTCCCTGCTGCAGCAATCAGGATCAAATGAACAGTAATTGTGTTAATCAGCTTGTGAACTTTTGTGCCATGTTCATAATTTCAAGTATCATCAAATCCTGTGCAGTGGGCCAGTTGCTGCTGCTATAATGAAATATTGTCTGTGGGATGGGGGATTTATTCTGTTGTAAGCCAGTTGCTGTTTTCCCTCTGGCAGTTTTTGTAGAATCCTTGGATATTTTTATTTTATTGTTTTTATGACTGAAGCAGAAGAAATATTCCAAAGTACAGCTGTGGAGTCTCTGCCCTATTTTTCAGGAAGGGGATTGTTTTTTGGTACATCTGCTGAAGGACTGCTCTCCTCTAACTGAGCAGAATGTTGTCAGCTCTGGGGAAAAAACTCAAAAAAATCCTTCTTTTACCTTCAGGTCAGGTTATGGCTGACCCTGAGAGAACTTTGCTCCTCCAGCTGTGCTGATGTCCTGGGGTGACACTGCGTGGAGATGAGGTTCCATCTGTGTCTTCCAGGAAGTCACTAGAAAAATCAGGAGAACCTCTAGAATCCTGCTAAATATTCACTGCCTTAAAGCTGGAGCTGGATGTGCAGGAGTTCCCTGCAGGCTGGGCCCTGCTTGGCTGCACCAGTCAATCACACCTCACAAATAAGGAAGGTTGTTTTGGCAGGGGTGGTCAAGGCATCAAATTCACCTTGCACCTGGGGGAGCAGCATGGCCCAGGGCTGAGCTCCCCAGCTGGCTCAGGTGTGGAATCCCTGACCTGGGCTCTTATTTCCCAGTGCTGCTGCTTTTATGTCCCAAAATGGAAGTTTTCCCCCATCTTGTCTATTGAGAGTGTGAACTCTGTAGGGTTCTGAGCTGTAACCCAGGAGCAGCTGGACTTGGGAGCAGCTGTGCTGTGATACTTTGGCTCTCCTGGGTGTATTTGCATGTTTGCTCTTTCCTTTTGGTGTAACTCTTTCATGGGTAATATTTTCATTACAAATAACCATAAAAAGCAGCAATAAATGTCCTGCCTAAAGGACTGAGTGAGGTTGCAGTGATTGGAAGTGCATTATGCCACGATGTAGCACACAAAACTTCTCCATGCTCTCATTCAATTAAAATGTCACTTATTTACGGGCCCAAATCTTCCTTGCAGAAGTCACTACAGATCCACTCCTCATCTGGGACCCCTTCCCCTCTCCTGAAAAATCCCAAGCCAAGTATGACAAAAGCAGCATTAAAAATAATCTTTACCTTCCTGGAGCCAGAGAGAGAAACAGAGACTGGTGCCCCTTTAAAGTCAGGTTCTGTTGAAGCCAAAGGGAATTTTGCTTCAGTGAAAATGGACTTGATCCAAATGCAGAATGGGAATGTAGGAAAAAAGTGGGTGCAGAAAGTGCAAAGCAGGAAAACTTGAAAAGTAAAGTAAATTAGGACTTGAAGTAGCCTGTATTCAGTTTTGCCCACCACTCTGTTTCCTTTGTCAATTTAAATTAATTAGGCTGTTCATTAGGGCACAGTCAGGTTATAATGCATCTTGGCCAGAAGAGTATGTTCTGTTTTGGTTTGGTTTTCTTCCCCTCTTACATGAGCCAGTGCTTTGCAGCACAGGGCTTGGATTCCTTGGGAGCTCTCAAGTGTATCCCAAACACAAATGCAAGCCTGTGTGTTGGCTTTTATTTTCTTTTTTTTTTATTAAGGTCAAATGTGATCTATGCCATAAGCAGGGGAAGGGTCAGAAACAGGAGCAGAGGGAGGTGAGGGGGGCAGCTGTGATCACATCCCCACCTCAGCACATCAATTAAAGCCTCTCCTGTCAGCACTGATGGGTGAGTGCCACCAGCACCCTCAGCTCCCTCAGAGCAAGGCTGACAATGTCATTTTATTGCTCATGTCTCATCTTTATGGGGATTTGTCTACAGGAGTCTTCTCACACCCAAATTCCTGTCTAGCAGTGCAGGAAAGAAAATAGCTTGTCTCATACCCTATTTTGATTAATCCTTATGAATTATGTGGTTCTTTCTGCCTGATGCCATAGCTAAATTTCAAAATGCTTCTCTTGGTCCTGGTGTTGCTGTCCCTGCTGTAAAACACAGGGCACAGGGAGAAGGCACAGTTTGGCTTTCCAGTCTCCTGACCCCTTGTATGGGGAAATCTTATTCCCTTCCTTTTCCTGACAGGAGAATAGGGCACTTCTGAGGTCTTCCTGGAATCACTGCAGCAAGTTGTGATGTGAATAATAGATGACATGAAAATCCCTGCCCAGCTAAGACAGAACAGTACAGCCTGGTGCAGTTTTCCTGTTGCACTGAGACACTGAGCTGAAAGCATCCAAGCTGTCATCTGCAATTAGAAACAAAGTTAGAGCACCTGATAAGAAATAAAAGCTCTCATCCATTGCTGTGCTCTGACTGGGGATGGTGATGTACCAGGCCTTTGTTCTGAGAACAAATCTTCTCCTTGGGAAATGTTTCTGTCCCTGTATTGCAGAGAAAGCAGCAGCCTCCCTTTTACCTCCTGCCTTTCTCACTCCCTTCCAGCTCCCAAGGAAACCTGTTTGCAGCACACAGCCTGGTCTGGGAGGTGGCAGTCCCAGCTTTTGGGGCTGTCCCCAGCCTTGTCCCACTGCCCCTCTGCCCCGTGGACTCTCCCCTGCTATTTCCCAGGCTTGGCTGCATCAGCTATTGTGGCATCTTCCTGGAAATTTCAGAGTCCTTCTGAATATTCCAATTTTTTAGTCATCAATTTAATGATGCAATCATCCTTGCCAGGTGGGAGACCTTTTGCTGTCACTTTATCAGATTTTCTTCTGATCTTCCTGAAGCCTTTTCCCCCCCCACCTTCTCTCTGGCTTATTCTTTTCACATTGACATGGGCTGTTTGTTTTTTCATGCTCCTTTTCCCCTCAGGGTAGTCTGTGACCCTACTATTTATCTCTCTGTATTTTCATTTTTCTTTGTGTTTTTCCTCCTTTGGCATCTTTGCTTCATTGCCCACCCTGCTCATGTTCCCTCTGTGCCTGATATCCCCTTCATAGTCTGTGCTCTTTCATCTTTTCCTTATAGATCACCTGTGCCTGCTCAGTAATTTATTTCAGGATTTCTAATTTCAAAAATACACCTATTTCACTTTATCTTTTTAATTAATTTTAATGTACTTCATTAGGTGACAGCTTGAACCCATCAAATATAAACCCCTCAGCAGAAAAGAGTGGGTGAAATTACTAAATCAAATTCAGCAGAGAGTGAGCAAGAAGCAGCTTCACATCTTAAACACAGGCATAGCCTTAGTAAAAGTTGTATTATTAAGTAAGATTTCTAGCTTGATCTTTGTTCTTTTTTCTTCTTCTTCTTTTTTTTTTTTTTAAGACAAATGGGAAAAGGGAATGTGTAAATGAAATCAGTATTTTCTACCTCTCTTGGTTAGGGAAGGTTTTTTTCTTGTCAGCCCAGAAGGTCACAAGGATAGAGTGGAATATAAATGACTCTGAAAATGTTTAGATTTCATAAAATTCAAGCATGTACACTTAACATGCTGTCTTTGATTGGACTCTGCAGTCCCAAACTTCCCGAGCAAATTAGGTGCTCTGTGCTGCAGACTTGAGAAAGATTAGTGACATTTAAAAAGTGGCTATTTGGAGGGAAATACATCCTAATGATGACCATAAGTCTTTTGTGTCTATTCATGAATTCATGAGGTTGGCCTAGTGCATCAAGAATGAACTCTAGGGACAATAAACAGAAACTCAGAAATGCTGAAATATGAATTGCTAATGAGGTTCTTCAACCCAGGGCTTGTGTTGGAGCCTCTTTGCTTACCTGGCTGGTGGCTCAGGGAAGGCATTGCAAAGGATTTCACTTGGAGGAGATAAAATAGGTTAAATAGGTTTGGGGTTTTCATTTCAGCTTGATAGTTGTCATTTCAAATTCAGGCAAAGCACGCTTCAGCACACAGGAAAGTTAATTTGCTGGGTCTCTCTGAATAAGTAGTTTCCTCTTTCTAATTTGTACCTCAATATCTGCTCATGTTGTCCCTCAGAATTTTATATTACTTTTAATAGGTTGAATTTTCTTAGGGTAATTTGGACTGAAGCTGGGAAGATTCAGCTCTGCAGAATTTAAGTGGCTGCAATTATGTACATAACTAATCCATCAGCCAAAAGTTGAGCGTGGATCATCAGGGGAAGGACTTATGATCCGTTCTGTCTTCTGTAATTTGCTTTTTCCAATTACACAATGTCATTGTTGCAATGGATAGCATTAAACATGGATTCCTCTTCTGTCATTGCCATTTTCCCTGCCTCACTGTTCTAAATGAGGTTTGCAGTTATTGCAGCAGTGCTGTGAGGAACCAGGGGTGCATTAATTAATTAATGTGTCAGCTGCTGCAAACCTGGCTCACCCCTGCTGCAGCGTGGCTCTAGAGCTGGCATGGGATGTGTTGGGGGGGCAAAAGCAAAATTCTGCAGAAATTCGGAATTATTCTCCCAAACTCACATTGCTGAAGTCTGTGGCAAAGCTGGGGAGAGAAACAAGTTGCTGCAGCCAGTTCATCTCTGGTTTAAGAAAGGCTCCTCCACTTGTTTGCTCTTCAAAGATACTTTGCAAGTAGCCACGTTTGGCCTCTTTTTACGAGAGCAGAATTCCTTCTCCCATCCTGCCTTGTACCTGCAGGCTTTGTTTGCAGAGTACCTCTCATTCCACCTCCTGCAGACCCCTCAGGAGACCCAGGCCACTCTGCATGTTCCTGGGCTGGCACTCACTGCCTTTTACAGACAATACATGGTGCTGCCACACAATTAATTCTAGAAGTGGCTTAATTGCTTTCCCCTTCAGAGTTCTTGCTCTATTTGGGCATTATTTCTTGAGCCATGGTTTGATAGTCATAGCTCCACAGCTGGTGTGGGATTTGTGTACTGAAGTCCAGCTCTGCTGTTGGCAGTGGGCAGAGCCCAGAGGAAAAGGGCTGGAAGGTGAGGAAAGTATTCCTGTTTCATGGGAATTGCAGCCTATGGAGCAAGGGTCTCACGTTTTGTGCAGCTGGATCCTATGTGTGAATTGCAAGCCCTTTTTTTTAAATTCTGAAAAAGAACCAGTGAAAATTTACAGATGGATGAAAGGGGGCAAGTGGGGAGAGGAATATTTTTATAAAAACAGTGAATGCAGTCTTAACTCTGCTGTGGAATGGTCTGGTGGTCTTTACAGCTCAGGTGGACACAGGTGAGCCATTGTTTAAGAAGCCTGGGATGAAATTAGCTAGAAAATGAGAATCTATTAACTGTGTGAAGAATCCAAATGAAATTAGTGAAATTGGTCTATCTGCCTAGGGATCACTTAGGGTGAGGAAAAGATGTGCCTGCCATCAAAATAAGTTAGTTTGTTGGATCTGCAATGGAAGAGAGGGAGGGGGAGAGGAAACTCAGCCTTCAAAATGCAGAGCAGCAGTTTGATGCTGCAGCTCTGACACATCCTCCCTGGTCCATGTCCTGGTGAGATGCTCCAGCACTGATGAATAATTCAGGCCCCTGAGAGGAGGCCATTAGACACTGACCCAGCACAGGCCTGGGCCCATCAATCTCTGTTTCTGAAGGAAGCTCAGGCTGCAGCAGCATCCCTTTGAAAGCACCAACACAAGACACTTTTGATTTGCAAGCTAAAGCGGCCCTCAAGTAAGAAAATCAATTCCAACACAAAATGACACGTGGGTTTTATTAAGTCAGCATCGTCTAGCCTGCATTATTTAATAGCATGAGCTCCTCTGACCTCTGGGAAGAGTTAAGCTGCATGAGCAGAATAATGGATGCTTCAGTTTAGCTCCAGAAGTCAGTCAAGAGTTAAGGTACAAGGAGTCTGGCAAAGTGGATTTACCTTCTATTTATGTCCTGGAATAACAAGTAGGTGAAATGTAAAATCTCAGGTCCAGCTAAAGTGTTGTAAAGAAGATCAGGTGCTTCCTTTCAGTACATTTGGTTGACATCAGCTCTGTTTTCATCTGACCCACCCTCCCATTTTCCCCCTCTCCCAAGCCCCCTCTTCTGGTAGCCTTTTGGCTCTGATGAGAGTAGGAAGTTTGCCAAAATCCATTTTTTCCTGATATTTTGGGACTTGTCCTAGACTTGAGTATAAAGGCTGCAGTTTGGAAAGCACAATAATGTACGTAAACACAAGGAGGAAGTGGATTTTTTTTTTCTTCAAAAAAGCTATCATTTGAAGATTGTAAAGTTTATTATGAGTCCAGAAGGTATTTGGAATTTTGAAAGTTCAGGAATGGAAGAGGGGGTGCCATGCTGGGGAGTGGTCAATAGCTGGGAGATGTTCTCAGCTGATGTGAGAGACAGATTTTAATGTCTGCTATTGGCTGTGTAGGAGGTGTTTCCAAACTCCCTGGATTTGACTGGAAATCTTGCAGTTGATAATGCATCCTTGACAAGAGTGCCATTAAAACTACTGAAAAACAATAGTTTTAGCATCTGTTCTTTTTTTCTGTGGAGGAAAAAAATGAATGTTTCAGTGTCTGCTTGTTTTTTTTCCCCCTGAATTAAAGATGTGTGAAACTTTTCAGTCCAAAGTTTATTCCCTTAAAAATATTCATTTTGCTGTCCTATTTTGGCTGCAAATATTTTACCTTATAAATGAAATGCTTCAGTATATTGTTTCAAACAGGCATTTAGTGTTAACATTTTCTGTACATTCAGGTGGTTTTAAATTTTTTTGTCACAGATTAGAAAATCTGTTTATTCTGATGAAACTTTTTTTTTCCCCCTTCATATTTTTTGTTCAGCCAGGAATGTGGCAAATCAATTATTCACACAATTCTATCTGAGTGAAGGCTTAGGTCAGGTTAGTTCTTACTTTACCCTGCCATTCCAATTATTTTCTAATATATGCAAATTCCCTTTGGCTCTCTGATAGTCTAGTCTGTCAAACCTTGGCTGCCTAATTGCATTAAAAATGAGACTCATCAGGCAAATAAGATACAATTCTACCCTTAACAGTTCTAATTGTTAAGAAGTCTGGAGCCATTGTTAAAGAGACCCATCTTTTGATAATATTTATTTATTTTTTTCCTACAGATAATAATCATCTGCTAGGAGCAGAGGGTGATGTTACCCTTCAGCCCTTAGAGCTTTCCCTAGCAGAAATGTGTCAGGCTCCCACTCCTGTGTGTGGGCAATCCCTGCCATGACCAGAAGAGCTTGGAGCCTGAGGATGGGGCTCTGAGTCACTTGTTTCCTTCAGCACTGAAGCCATTTCCCCAGGGACTTTGGTTTTGCAAGCCCAGCTCCATCTTCTTGATGAAGGAATCCCATGACTTCCACCACCACAAGTTTTTCATTTATTTCGGATACAATTAAAAGCAAAGAAATTCAGTGTGTAATTTGCTGGCAAGCCCCCCCTCCTCCCAGCCTCCCACCATTGCCCCCTAACCCTTATGCTTGTTTTCCAAATTTGGGTAATGATGAGACTCAGGGGAGATGTGAATTATAACTTGTCTGTGGCTTGGCTGATGAAGAAGGAGCAGACTTTGTTTCCATCTGGACTGTGTTTTTATTTGTTTTCTCTGCTTTATTTAAAGGAAGCTGAATTTCTTTAAAATATATATATATATTGCATCAGTAAATTAACCTGAGCTTGCTGGTAGAGCAGTGTGACTCCTAGGCAGTCCTTGTCCACACAAATACTTGTTGGTTACAAAGTGTATTATAGGAGAATATCTTCAAGATATACAGAATTCTGAGGGTTTGCTTTGTCTGGTTTTACATCCTGACTTTCTCTGTGATGTTTTTGCTAAATGGAGGGCTCAAAAATTCCTTCTGCAGGGAAAAGAAAAGGTGGTAAGGCAGCCCTGGCTTTGGAGCTGAAAGAACAAGAGATAATTTGTGTGGATACACAGTGTTGCAGCTGGGGGAGCTGATCTCTCCCCTTTTCATTTAGCTCATTCCAAAGAGCTGAGAGCAAGAGCTGAGTGCCCTTTGCAGGCTTTCCAAAAAGATACAAGGGTCTGGAAAGACACACACACACATATATATATATATATATATATGATATATATATATATAGATATAGTATATATATATATAAAATGTATATGATATATAAAATATATAATAGAATATATATTATACATATAATACTAATATATATAATATATAATATAATATATAAAATATATATATTATATATAATATATATATATATAAACCATATATATAATATATAGAATATATCTTATATTTATATACTATATTCTATATTATATATTGTATATATATATGTATATAGATACATATATCTATTTATGTGTATATATATAAAATATATTTTTCCATATATTCCCTATATAAATGCATTCAGTTGACATTATCCAGTTCCTCCCCAATCCACTGCTGTGCTCCCCTGGGTGCTGAGGAGGGTCCCACACTTGCAGGGATTTCCCTGCAGGCTTCTGGTGGCTTTTGGAGCCCTGCACTGCCACACTCCAAAACCCCAGCACCAGCTCTAGCATCTTACTTATCTTCTGCCAAAATCAATTTGGAGCTTTGTTGTAGGACATACAAAAGAGCTCTTGGATGGGCTTGTCACGTTTTTCTTCTGCTTCAAAGTGACCATCAATCTCCACAAAGGGTTTTGATGTCCTATGTCATCACATTGGAGAAGGTTCTTATGGTTGTAGGCTTGACAGGGATGGTGTCAAAATGGAGCTGGGCTAGGAAAAAGATGCTGAAAAAAGGCTATGTGGAAGAAACAATTTGATATTGTTATGTATCTAGAACCTCGTTTCCTTTCCCTGCATGAAATTTACCTCTGCAGGACAGAGAACCTACCAAAAAAACCCTATGGAGGTCCCATTTTGAGAAATGAAAGGAGAATTGAATTTTGAGAAATCAAAGGGGACCTCTCTGAGCAGAAAGCCAGAACACCAATTCCTTCTTGTTCACATTATTCAACCCACTTAATGTTATTAGAACCTGTTGAAGAAGGCTCTGTTTTTTGCTTTTCTCTGGGTTTTTCATCCACTCTTCTGTTCGCCCTGCAGGAGGTGGAGGCCACGTAAGCTCCAGTTCCAAACCCACAGCACACACAGCGTGCTGCCTCTCTGCACTCCACACCCCACACACATCAGTGTGCAATTTGTGTGTGAGGGGGCACTTTTGTTCTTTCTCAGATGGATTTTTCTTTAATCTGACACAAGATGTGCAGGCAGAGAGGACGCAGCTGTTGGAGCAGCACAAAACCAAACACGTGCAGTGATGGAGAACAGCAACGCATCCTGTCTGCTGTCAGGCCTTGGTGCACATCATCTCATGTTTGCTGCCTGCTTCTCTAAGAGGAATTAAACCAAAATATTCAGGAAGGAGCCATTTTTAACATGCTGCCATGAGAAACAACTGTGCCTGACCCTTCATTGCTATCATGTCTATGAAACCCCTCCTTTCTATGGGAAGGGTTTTTTTCCTATTTAATAAGGTGCCAAACAATTTGTCCCAATTCTGTAACTGATTTATTTCAATGCCTTGTCTCAACTCCTGAAGCTTGCTGAAATATATAATTCAATCTTATCAGATCCTGTTATGCTGCTTCCTTCTTGACCATATGGTGACAAAGTTCTGAGAAAGGAAATAGATTTAGGAAAGAAACAATGAGAATTGTTCCTGGATCTGAATGATATATGGAGTTTACTTAGTTCCTACTGTTTCCTGAAAGGGCACTCTGGAGAGTAAATTACTCTGTTAATGGTCTAAGGACGTGTGCCTAAAATAGCTTCTGTCCTGCTGTTAATAAATAATCTGCAAACATGACACACTTCTCAGCTTTTCATTATATTAGGGAGAATTCAGGCTTTTCACAGTCCTGTCCCTGGGAGTGCATTTACTTCTATCTATCTTCTCTCATACAGCAAGAAATAGAACTTTTCTCCCATACTCTAATTCAATGAAAAGACTTGTGTTGGTCATGTTCATAAGCTTTTCTTTAAAAAAAAACTCTAAACCCATAATCAATTGTTCCTTAAAGTAGCATGGGCCTTTTTGATGTTTTTTGGGTTTTGGTTGTTTTTTTTTTTTTTTTTTTTTTTTTTTTTTTTTTTTTTTTTTTTTTTTTGTGTGTGTGCGCTGTTTTTGTTTGTTTGTTTTTAATTTATTTTGGTTAACAAGCCTGAGAAGAATTTAAAAAAAGTTCTGAGTTCTTTGGGGGTGAGGTCACAGGGGACCATCTCAGACTCTCAGTTCCTGCACCTTAATGAAATGGATTGATGTATGGGAGCCACGTGTCCCATGGCAAGCCCAAACTGGGTGAACTAAGATCCAACTGCTGTCACTTCTTGGCTTATAAACAATCCAGAACTTTCTGACACTGAAAAAAATGAACAGCCTGAGAGCACAAGGAAAAAAGGGGATTATTTTGATCTAAGGATGCTTCTCCTTGGAATGTACAAACAGTGCAGATGACAACACCTTACAGCTAAAGGAGCTTTTTGGCACTGGTGGGGGCTGAGTGATGTTCCCCTGTCCCACTGTGCTCCTGACTGTGTAGCTACCCTAGAAAGATGGGGCTTGGCTTCAAGGAGCTGTTTGATTTCTCTTTTCTTCTCATCTCTGGTCATTCCCCTTTCACATTCCTGCTTTATTCCTCTTCCACTGTCCCAGCCCTTTGTGGCACCTCTGAGCTGTCAGCAGACCGGGCAGGGAGAGGAGAGGCAGGGATGGTTTCACTTCTTAATGTTCTTTATTCCTGCCCCCCAGGAAAGTCACATCCATCCCCTGTGAGGTGTCAGAGTGGGGAAAACCAGCCTTGGGGGCTCGGTGTGTTTGGGGTGGTGAATCCCTGGCTCTGGGGCACAGGACAGGCAGTGGCTGCATTTCCTCCCCAAATCTCAGGGCTGCACTATATAATATTCACATTAAAAAAAAAAAAAGTGTGTTTTCTCACCTTGTTATCCTTTAAAATATTTCTCATCTGACAGCATTTAGGAGCTGACTGTCTTGAGTATTTTGAGGCACTGGGCACTGATTACTCACCGGTTGCAGTTTGCTTCAAAGTTTCTTAATGGAGACAGAAAACCTTTTATCTGAAGAGACCTGAAAAGTGCTTTGCAAATAGCAATTAACCTCCATGCCATTCCAGTCGGTTGTCAGCTGTTAACCTGGTGAGCTCTCTCCTGACTTCTTCTGCTGCGTGTTTTTGGTGCCTGAACCTTGATTTAACACAGGAGATTTTACCACGGTGTTGGTTAAAATCTTCTCTTGACCCAGGGATAAGCTGGATGTTTGGAGGTCATTTGGGTTTATAAAGGGGAAAAGGAAAGTTCTGTGGATCCCAGGTGGATTCTGAGTGGAGAAGAGAAAGGATAAGTCAGTATTTGGCTTTCCCCAGTTTCAGTGTGTTAAAGGTTTTTTAGGGCTTTGCTGTGCAGAGCTGAGATTGATCGCTGCAGTTGAGGCTTCCAAATCTCTCAGGATGCCCTGGCTCAAAATGAGAGTCTCTCCTGGCAAAATATTTTAACCTGATCAATAACTGCTCCTTTTGTTTTTTAATTTAATTACACTGTGAACAGTGGCAACAGGCAGTTGAGGGTTGATCTGATAGCTGCAGGTCTCTTCCTGCTCTGCCTTTGAGCAATGAGGTCAGACCCTAAGAAGACCCTAAGAACCTTTAGGTTTTGGTCGTGTTTTCTGCCATCCTGAGTTCCACCAAAACCATCAGCTGCACCAGGATAAAACTGGGTTCATCTGTGGCCAGCCAGCCTCCCACCATGCACATCTCCCTGATGTGCATTTATTAGCTGGAAGGGCTGCAGTAACTCTCCTGCCTCGGTTTTATTGTCTCTCTCCACACTAAAATGCTGTCTCATGTTGAGCAATCACTGAGCTTCTCTGCACCTCAGTTTTTCAGTCCCAAAGGAGTGAAACAATATTAACCTGTTGTTCAGGGGTGAGGCAAAGGTGAATTACTATCTGCAAAGCATTTATAGATTCACAGGTGGAACGTGGCTTTTTTTTGTCACCAGCTTAGCCACAGAATGCCCCAGTTTTTTAATCTCATTTAAACAAAAATGTAGGGTTTTTTTCTGTAGTTCCCAGCTGCAAGGAGATAGATATTTATGCCATACTAAAATAAATTAACTGGGTATTCAGGTAGTGGAGGGATATCAAGGGATACCCTTGACTCTGGACCTCCAATGTATTTTTATTTTCCTTAGTACTCTAGAGACCTTTTCCTTCTCTAAAGTTTATAACAGGGAAGAGTTTGGTGCTGATAGTGGATTTAGGAGAAGGAAAAAGTTAAAGTGGAAAGCTGATGCTTCTGAAATAGGATTACTAGAAATCAGGGGAACTTGTACTGTTTAGTGCACTCTGATGTGGGCAATTTAATTACTGCTGAGTGGCAAAGGTGAGAAGAAAAGCTGGTGGTGTTGATCACAGGTGAAATAGCTCGGGATGGCACGGTGCAGTGTTCACAAGAGCCAGCCCTGCTCTAAGAAGCTCCTGTTTTCCTCAAATATTTAAATATTTGGCTGTAACACTAATGGCTGTTTGTGCTCTGTTCCTGTTGCTGCTTATCCTGCAGGTAAAACACACAAGGTCACTGAGCTGGGCTGTTTGCCAGGGAAGTCAAATTGCAAAATCTTTATTAAAGAAGAGGAAACACTGAGAGCAATGTGTCTCTGGGAATGGATTACATTTTCTTCTAATTACCCAGAAATATGAAAGCTGTGTGCAGGGGAATTACTGCAGGAATTAGCATGAGATTATGTATTCACCCATTTTAAAGAAGGCCAAATTTACAAAGCAGCCGTGATCTACTTATGGATTGGTGCCACCAGGGACTGAAGGGCACCAGAGTTGTTTGGGGGCTGGATCTGCCAAGGTCTGATTTAGCAGCTTGTCCTCTGTGTGAGCTCAGCCAAAGAGGGTGAGCAGCATCCTCTGTGGATGTGAGCAGCTACCTGAGCAGGGCTGCTCCTCCAGAGCTTCAGGTAGTCATTCACAGTGGTACAAGCTCGTGCCTTTTTGAACCAGAGAGAGCCTTTGATGCTCAGAGATGCATATTTTAGAGATTTCTATTCTGTTCTGTCATACCACTCAGCAGATACCATGAAGGGCTGGTGAGGAATTGGGTGTCCAGTATGGGTTGACTGCAATGAGAGAACTGAGACTGCAAACGTACTGATATCAGATACTTCACTTTAAAAACATCTCAAAAGGAAACAAATTCCCACAAATTTCACTTTCTACTTGTTTTCAAGGGGTGGCAATGAACTATTGCTTCAAGACGTTTTTTAAATCATTGTGTCCATGCTCATTTTTGGTATTTTCTGTATATAAATAGTGCAGGAATTCAGGAGCAGACAAGTTTACAGACATCACCTTGTACCACTGTCACTCACTAGCCTCTCATCAGTATCAGCCTCTCATCAGTATTTATTTTTTTTTTTGCTGTAGGTGCAGATATGCTTTGATTTTGCCATTCTTGTAAGGACTTGGTGTCAGCAGGAGGCTCTCAGAGGGAGCATTCCTCTCCCAGCCTCCCTGGAGTTTGCTCTCTCTTCCTTGGGATGCTTGTCTCGGAGCACAGCTGCAGTGATATGGAACAGAGTTCTCTCTGCACAGATATTCATGAATTAAATCTTGCATATGCAATAACAAATTTTAACTTCTAGACAGGGTATTTCATTCCCCAGGGTTTCATAACCCTGTAGCACAGGTGCAAGAATTGGTTCATTTCTTAGGGAAATTTAGTCACCTCAGGGAAACATTATATGTTACCTGCTAAATCCATCTATCCAGTTCCTTATTCTGAGCTGACTCTGGGCTTTCCAAATGCACAAGCATTTCCTTCCTGTGTAGCTTTACATTATCCATTGAAAATGAATTATGCCTTCAACTCTCTAATTCACTTACACTATTTCCAAAGTTGCCTTATTGAATATTATGATCTTCTGTGCATTCATGTTTTAATTTGCATTTGATTAAGATCCCCAGACCTTGTAGACTGACCTTGATCATCCTTGGAAGCAGAAAAAAAAAATTGCAGCCACAAAAGGACAGCAGTACACAAACACGTGCATAGATGTGTATTAAAACTTAAGCTGTGGGGTTTTGTAATCATTTGAAGAAGAAAAACGTCTCCATGTTTTAACATAAACACACTTATGTAGCTTGTTTTATAATATGTTCCCATTTGATGTCGTGCTTCTGCCAGAATCTTTACCTCTCTAACATTCAGTTGCAGAGGCTTGAATTCTTCATCATCTTCTCCATCTCATCTTTGACTCTTCTGTGAACACTCTGACTGCTCTTCCCTGTGCTTCAGTATTTTTGTGTCTGTGGTTTAGAATTTCCCTCCAGTTCTGGCCCTAGTGAAGTCAAGCACAACTTTTCCTTTCCAAAAGGGAAAATGTGGTCACCATTTTGCTGGTGATGGCAAAATAACAGTGCTTCAACACTTTCTGGTGATGATAATATTCCCAGAGTCACAACAGAGCATGGGAAGAACTGAGCAGTTTGTTTGGACTGCAAGCAACCTTTTTCCTCCTTTTTCCTCCATTTTTCCAAATGTAAGTGCTCTGTCCATGGTATTGCAGCTCTCCTGCAGTGAGTGATTGTAACTGTCCACAAACGCAAACAAATAAACAAATTTATCCCTTGAGGACTGTAGGATTGCCAACTAAGATTTTCCTGAGCACTTTACAGCCCAAATAACGTCACCTGCTCATGAAGTAAGTACACCTGTGTGGCATTCATCCAGGGTTTTCTCACTCCATGAGTTGCCTGTGATCAGATTGTGATTTAAGAACCCAATTTTTTATGGATTGCTGCCTATCCAAAATTGCCAGGCAAGTGTGTTTGAGCAAGTTTCAAGGTTCTGCTTGTAAAAGAATTCTGTGATTTTTTTAAAATTTACATAGCAGGTCTGAATTCCCTTATCCCTTCAAAAGGAATTCAGTCAACCATTCCCTAGGCCTTATTTCTTTATTCTTCCTGCACAGCTTTTCTAAGCTGCAGGTGAACTTTCTTCTCTTGATAAAATAATTTCAGTTTTAAAATGAAGCCCAGCTAACCCATGCATCTTGTTTTTTGCTTTTTGTGTAAATACAGCCTGGCTTGTACTTGCAGAACACATCCAGTAGCAAATGCTGCATCAAAACATAGGTCAGAGCACATGCAAGCAATGCTGGATGCCTTTCCTTCTGCAAAGACTGTGGTGGATTTGGGCCTGCCAAGGCACAAAAAAGAAAAAAAAAACAACAAAATTTGTTCCCCCTGCAGAGGATGGAAATCTATGTATATAATTCTTGGAGAAAACCCAGTTCCACACAAAAGCCCAAGTTATTTCTTTCTTTCTTTCATGTTCTTTTTCTAACAACTAAAAAATAACTAAACTGTGCCATCCATCCCAGACAATGGATAAACAACAGCTTTCCCTGAGATGAACCTCTTTGACTTGATGACTGAACACAGATTTTGAGATCCTGCATTGGCAGGAACACATCAATTCTTTGCTTGCTCATGGTTATTAATTTATCAGAAATTTATTTCCTGGAGGATGAAAGACTTGCTGTTTTTTTCTGTCTCTTGCAGACACGTGACTGAGACAGGTTATAGATGGATTATGGAAGGATTGTGGAAAAGATGAGTTGTTTGGCTCCATTTTGACACCTTGCTGTGCTTTTTATTAAAACATATTTCTAATAAAATGCAAAGAGGCATTTACATCAGCTGAGAGTTTGACCCAGGGACCTTGTAGCTTTTTGTGGAGACACTGGCCCCATATAAATAGCTGTTTGTTCGTGCTCTTGCTCTATTCATTACGGTTGAAGTCTGAGCTCATGTCTGTTTCTTAACGCACAAAAAGTCTATAAATTCAGCCGAGCTTGAGTCATTCGTGAGTTTCATTAAATCAGATGTTACATTATGATAAGCCTGGACAATATGAATGTTGGCTTTTTAAGATCCTATCTCCAGAAGAAAAGACTCTCCAGCTATTTTGAGCTTTGCAATTAACCACAAATGTAAATCTTCACTGTTAAAGAAAATACAATATATCGCATTACCAAAAAGCAGCGAATGGGATTTAGCTTGTGTTGGAGAAGACATGCTGTCGTTTTTGTTTTTCATTACCAGAATAATTGTAGCAGATTTATTTAACCAATCATTCATCAGCTAGTTTACAAAAGCTCCTGGGGCTGCTGCAGTTGTTGGACAGTTGACAGAATTATTTAGCTGATAAATACAAAAGATAATTTGATTCAAGTATGATTTCTGCGGGGCTGGGAAAAACACAGCGGTTGTTTTGTCTCCCTTTGGATTCAAAGAGGATGCAGAATTAGATCTTGGAATACGAGTTGGTTTCACAGTTGGCCTCTGGAAATATCCTGCTCTTTTAAAAATAATTTTAGTCATTAGTTCTGTTTGTAATTAAATAAATATAGCTGCGTTTTGCACTAATTATGCCCTCAGTCCAATAAAGCACTTAACAGGTGTATGACTTTAGAGGGTGAATAGTCCTGCTGGCTCAATCTGTGCATAACAGCTTGGTTCATCAAAACACAGTAACTGCTTGAGTCTCACTAGAAGCAGTAAGTTTTAGGTGTGTGCTTGAAATTAAGCATGTGTTCAATTGCCTGGCTGGTGATGAAAAATAGCCTGTTAAATTAGCTGCACATTGGAAAGCTTTGCTGGATTCCGGGCTGTTGGAGTCAGGCTTGGAGAGCCACTTATTTATAATTTACCCTGTGGTACAAATGACCTGATATAAATGCTGCCATTTACTGATTGTTGTGGCACTTGGGGTCCTCAGTAAGATATTTGCTTGTGGACCTGGTGAATTAGAAAAAGGCAAGAAGATTGGTCAGAAATCTGGAAAATGTGAGGAATGATCAGCTGAGGAGCCCTTGCCAGTGGAGGGGTCCAGGAGCAGGACACTGTCCCCATGGGTGACAACTAAATTCAGCCCTGCTCTGGGGAGGTCTGAGACTTTGGCTTTTGATTCCTGAGCCCAGAAAAAAGTTTTACTGATGAATATCTGAACAGTTCCCATGTCAGTGGTTTTGTCATTAAACAAAGAGTGCAAATATTTCTGATCTCTTTTCTCCCTTTTTATGAAGGAAATCCCACTGGAAATAAATGAAATGTGACATGAGCAGAGTGAAGACTGATTTTTCTTAGCCAGGCAAATGTTTAATATTTATTTTATTTGTCTTGTTGGAATCTTACCTTCCAATTGCAGAGGTAATCTGTTTTACACGGATTAAAATGAAAATTTGTACTGACATGATTTCCTGACAAAGGTCAAACAACTCAAGGGCCACAATAATACTGCAAAGTACTATGATTTTCTTTTTCTTCTGAAAAAACCACACTTCTCAAATGAGTTGGAATGTGCTGAATATAAGAAAATGATGCAAAATAATTTCCTTTTCCAAATATGCTCTTTTGTAAGTTGCTGTGAAGGAGGTCTGACAGACATAATCCACTCTAGTGAAGTGTGTAATGAAAAATCCTTCTCTTAAAATCTCAAACTCTTACCTGGACTTTGAATTCCCAAGTCCCCTGTGTGTTAAACCTCTTTATTTAGCAAGGAGAGAACAAGTGTTGCATTTTCATGTAGGACTCAGCCATGGAAATCAAGCAAGGCCATGGCAGAGGTGGAGCCAGAAGGGCTGTTGTCATTCACCCTGTGAATCTTTTTCCCACTGCTGCATTAACAAAGACCTGAGAAAACTATTCCAGGTTTTCCATGCCTCCCTCCCTGCTCAGAGCAGAGATTTAATTACCTGTAATATCTTCCTTTGGCCTCTCCATGTTTTCCTCTGCAAGACCTGCTGTTTGTCCAGCTCCAACCCAGATTTATATTCCAGCATTTCACCATTTGGGAGCACGAATTATTATTTTGTTTCTTTATTTGGTTTAGTTTTGGGTTTTTTCCTTCCCCCTTCTCCTTTCCTCCCTGATGAGATGGAAGAGCCCATGCTCTGCAATCCAAGACACCAATATTTTCTAGGCTGCCTTACATCAGTACATCATTATTATTATCATTATTATGCTCCCCTTCTCCCCCTCCCCCTTATTAATTTATTTATTTTATTGCTGGTGTTAAATGGTTTTGTCAAAAGCAACTCTTTACAGACCATTAATGCCAGAGCAGATGATTGTTTTGCACCAGCCCTCATGAATAATTCAAGCTGCCAGCTCACAGCCCCATCCTCAGCACCCAGGGCTCTTCTGAGGAATCAGGGTTATTAAAGGTAGCAGTGGTGATGAGTTTCATCTCTGGGCAGGATGTGCTCATTATTCCTCAGCAGCAACTCTGTCTTCGAGCAAATCAGACACTGCTGAGGCTCCTTCTCCTGCTTTCCTCTCCCCCTTCTGCTGCTTCTGATGATGTTACAGCTTTTGGGTTTCTCTTGTGCAGTTGTGATAAATACTTTGGGACAAGTGGAAGGAAAATGGTGAGAGGAGTGCTCAGCAAGCCAGCTGCTTTTATTTTTTCCCCTGTTCCTCTTTCTAAACTCATCTATTTCACCACTTCTCATGCTCCTTGCATGCTGGCTCTCTGCAAGCACTTGAATGAACATGTTTACTGGCAGAAATATTCTGGGATTTGGGGAATGATAAGTCTGGAATATTAAAGCAATAAAAACTGTATACATATTCATATACCAGGAACTTGATTATTAATTCTGATAATCTGTTCTCAGCTGTGTTTACAATGGTGGTGAAATCTTATAAGTAAATTGTGAGGTTAGTTCTGAAGCTGGCAATTGGTCTTACTCATGCCAATCACAAAAGAGAACTGGGAAAATACTTGGAAACCAGCCTATTCTCTTGGATTCACCAGAATTCAAAACAACCATGAAACATCTAGGCTCTCCAAAATAATATTAATATCATAGTATGGCAATAATATCATGGTTTTTTGTTTTCTTTGCCTTGTAAGATGATTTCATATTAGATATTCTGAGCTTTGTGAATGTATTTGTATAAAAATACAGTACCAGCCCCTAGGCTTATGCACAGCTGAGCTGCAGGTGGCTTACAGTCCAGCCAACTGCTTGCAATTTCAGCAGGCAAGTGGAGTTTAGTCCCCCTCAAGTCCTGAGGGAAGCTGTTGCTCTGGGCTCTTTGGATGATAAACAGTGCATTTCTATTATAATGTGCATGGCATAATTACCAATTGCTTGATATGGTTCTGTAGGTTACTGGAATGGACTAAAAAGATGGAATTTTTTTTTTTTTTTTGTATACATTTGTGATGCTTGTGCACTATATTTGATTTCTCTTTTTTTTTTTTTTAATGAGTGTGGATTGTTTAAAAAAGCCCCCAAAACCTCCATTATTCCTGCATTTGCTGGAAAGCCTTTCAAACAGTGGGAAATATCAAAGGCAGTATTATACAAGGAGCCAACCTAAGGAAGAAATGTTCAATAGCTGACCATAAATTTTCCAGTTAAACCCATATTTTTTTCAACTTCCCAACCTGCTTAGAATTAATACATTGCCCCTAGGGCTTAGTACAATGCCTGCCACTGATCACATCTCCTTCATCAACTCTCTTCTGGGGATGAGGAAGGACTGGTGTCCTTTCACACTCTTCTGAGAAAGCTAAATGTCTCCTTTCCCTCAATCTATTCAGTTTATTGAAGAGGAGGTTAAGAGGTGATTTGATCCACTAACAGATAGCAGACAGCTCCATTAATCTCCAGGTGGGAAGGAAAGCATGTAAGGAGATCCAGTGGAAGGAAGGGAAAGCTGCCTCAGGTCGAGCTCTGCTGTTTTTGACTCTGAAGGAAACTAACAGCTCACCCAGGTCTGCTTGTGGATTGTCCCTCCTCCGTGTAAAAAACACTGGCATGAGCAGCAGCTGTGATTTTGGTAGAGAAGTGCCAGGGTGGAGTTTGCTGACTTCTGTTCTGCCAGGGAACAAGAGAGCAGAGGGCTGGAGAGGGACTGTTCACAAGGACACGTGGAGGTGGGACAGGGGGGAGTGGCCTTAAGCTGAATTAGGGTAATTTAGATCAAAAATTAGGAAGGAATTCTTTCTTGTGAAGGTGGTGAGGCACTGGACCAGGCTGTCCAGAGAGACAGTGGGCTCCTTGTCAGTGGAAGTGTCCAGGGCCAGGTTGGATGGGGCTCTGAGCAGCCTGGTCTAGTGGAAGGTGTCTCTGCCCATGGCAGGGCGTTGGAAAGAGATGATTTTTTAGGCTCCTTCCAACCCAAACCATTCTGTGACTCTGTGATTCCATGAACACATTTCCTTCTGGCCTAAGAATCTATGGAGGGTGAGAGAAACCCCCACACCCACCCATCTCCCAAATTTTCAGTTTTCACTTAAATGATACTGTGTGCCCAAAGAGCAACAACTATTTAACTTACATATAACAATAACCACTATAACTTAAAACTAATCCAGAAGATAAACATGGACCTAAAATATCTTTGTTTGTACATCCTAATGATTCAGACCTCTTTAAGAAAGCAGAGAGCATTTTTTGCTATGGTCTTGTTCTGTCATTTTCAGGCTGTGATTTCATTTGTCTTAGGAGGGGGGAATTGGGGAACCATGTTGATGAAAGCAGAACTCCTTGCATGAATGCAATAGTCAATATTTTTTTCCTTGTGGGCAGGACCAACACTGCCTGTTGTTAATTTTCCTGGTGGTTCTGCTGCAGCAGAAATGTGGCTGATAACTGCTTATATAAAGACAGTCTTTAATTATTTTTCCCTCCTTCCAAGATAAACTGAGGCCTGAGTAGAAGGAGGCCACAGAAACAACAATTCAACCACTGTTCCACAAAGGTTGAACTCTTGCTTTTTTTGCAAGCATATCAATGAGTAGGTGCCATTCCAGCCTGTGTTCCTAATTACTGGGGCTTTAGCAACAAGAAGCCTTGTTGGACTAATAGGACTAATTTTAAGTAGCCAGAACTTGGAAGACAGGTTTTATTGATATGGATCTGCCCAACAAGCAGGTTGGGAACACATATGGGAAATCCTTCATTTCTCTTTCTAATCCCCCCAGGCTCCTGTTTCCTGAAAAAAGCACCTTCAGATTCTTTGTTTGATGCTTGTGACACAGCTGACTGCTCTCTGCCCTTCAAGCATGTAGGGCAGGGCACTTATTTCAGTGGTGTTATTCTGCACTGTGTCATGTTTTTAATGAAATTGGTTAGTAGGAGGTGACTGAGGCTTCACCCTCCCCAGGCAGCCCCAGATAATCCTCTTTGGTTTTGATGTCTGTTTTCCTTGAGTGGGAAACAAGTTGTTATGCTCCCCAAAATGGATTCTCTGCATATTCTGATTCATTTCAAGGTCACCTGGAGGATATTTGCAGCAGCATTTGATGGAGATTATGCTCTAAAGGCAGGACTGAAGAGCAGTTGATAAGGGTTGAAAAACATTAAATCTGTTCACTTGCTAAAAGCATAAAATCACAAGGTTAAACTTGATTGTGTTCTGTTAACTTGGGACAATGCTTCTGCACAAATGTCAAGTGATGTGAATATTAATAAGCCTTTACTTTAGGAGTATTTTCACCCTCAAAGTGCCTTTTTGTGATAACAAATGAAAGTATTTGTAAACTCTAGTAGCTGGGGATGATGGGCAGATCAGAAAGCAGCAATTTGCTTAAGAAAAAACCCAAAAAACTATAAAGCTTGGGTTTTAATTTTCAAGATTAAGTGCCTTAGAGGGCTTTCATGCCTCAGACTTTGGTGCTCTAACAGTGAGAATCAGTCCTTCTCAGAGATCTGTAACATTTCTAATTAGAACTTCAGGAGTGCAGGTACTAATGAACAGTAAAATGGCACATGCAGGAAAACCAGAATTTTAGGGTTTGGGCTTTCTTGTATGATTTTTAATCTTTGAAATATTCATTAAAAATACCTTTAATTCTTTAAAATGATTTAAGCTGATTTAAGCTGATTTAATACTTGCATTCCCACTGTGAGTTGCACAGGAGTTGAATCCACCTTCTCAGATCCACCTTCATCCATACTTATTCCATGCTGTGCTCTTGAACAAGTACTGATTTGTCTTAGCCTGTTACAGGCAAAAAAAAGATTAATGGAAACAGTTCCTGAGGTTTAAACTAGAAGTGTCCTGAAAAGCTGGGATTTTCAGGTCTGTTTTCCCCTTCTGAAAAACCCATCAGTGCTGCTGATGAGGATCATGTGAAGTTGGTGTGAAAAATCTGTGAAAAGCCTCAGTTTGTCCCAACCAAGTCCTGAACCTTGGTGTAAACCTGGGGAGATTTATGGTTTCAAGATGAAATCAGGTAATGCTGAAATTCTCTTGGGGTTTCAATACCAGGTGAAATATGTTGTTTATTCTTAGGTTTTCCTTTGAACTTGGTGTTTGAACTCCTAAAAAGAGATTATTTTGGGGGGTGCAAATTACTGCCAGATGGCAGAGGATAAGTGTCTGACAACTCTTCCATCCTGTAAACATTTAGTCTAGGTGAGGTTCTGGAATTGGAGGGTGGAAAAGACTGCAGGGAGGGCTGGAACTTTGCATGACATTCCTGTCATTGTTTTTCGAGATGGCTGAACTGGCTCAGGCTACCAAAGGGTTGATGAAAACGAAGAACATTCAGAAAATAAATAGTCTTTGATTTATTTCACAGCAAAGTGCCAAGAGTTGCAACCCGCACTGCTTTGCTCTGTGAAATGTTATGTGGCAACAAGTTCCACTCCAAAAATAAAGATTTGTGTAGAAATGTGCTCTTTGAAAATATTTTAAATCTGTGGCTTGGTAAACTTAAGGGTCTTTAGCCACACTTGTTCCTAGAAAACGTCACAATTAGTGAAAATACAAGGACAGAATGGACTCAAGATGTTCTCTGTCGAGCATGGAACAGAACTTAATCCAGCTGTTGGAGTCGTGTGAGGATGGGGCTGTGCTTAATTTTGTTAGTGTTAAATGCTTGTGAGTCTGCTGTCTCTGAATGCTCACACTGGAACTCAGTGTGAGCATTTATGGCTCAGATTAAACCTTCAGATTTCTCTTTTCTTCCAAGTTATGAGGCATGAAAATGAGGAAGAAAAGGAAAAATCAATGATTTCTCCTTTTTTCTGAGCCACAGTCTTCCTCTCTGCATAGTTTTCCAGTGAATCATTGGCCTTTTTTATGTCTACACAATTATAGAAATCCTGTGAAGGTCCTAGGTGAAATTATTTCAGTGTAATGGATGTTTGGAACTTTTTTGTGGAGTTCAGTCCCTTTTATGTCAAACTAGGCAGCACCTATTAAGCTCCAAAGCTTATTCCAGCTGGACTTCTTCACTAGGTTGTCTGCCTTGCTGGAACAGAAGATGCTTTAGATAAGTGCATGAGTCCAGAAGTAAAAAGCATTGCAACATCCTAAAAAAAAAAAGAGGAAGAAGTTCTCAAACTTCATGCTTCTGACCTGACTGGAAAGGTATCTCATGGAAACCTGGACTGGGTTATTGGTTGGATTCAGTTCAGCACATGTGCACAGCTCTTCTTCACCTGCCATCTGAACAGTGCTTTCAAGGACTCTGATTAATCTCCCTTGCTAGATTGCTGCCTGAAGGAAAAGCCTTGGATGAAAATCCCTCGAGTCTGAGCAGCAATGAAAAATACATATCAGTCCAGATACTTCTTCCACAATAACTCTGTATTATTTTTTTCAGCACATACAGACAGTTCTAGACACACACACATTCATTATCCATTTACAATTTCAAGATGAACTCCAGCACCATGGGAACATTATCTTTTTTTTAGTGTATGTAACTCTGATGTACAGGACGTGACCAATGTGGTTCCATCTCCATCATGGTGCAGTTTGAACAATAAAAAATTTGGGCCACCTGCCACGAAAAAACTTCAGCTTGTGGCTTGACTGCTGGGGAGAAATTTCACAGGTCCTATGGAAAGCAAGGCATGAAAATATACTGTGGGACTGCAGCAGCTTTTGGGAGGGAGAATGTGCCTTGCAAAGCCAGGGCTGCAGAGAGCATTTCATGTCTTTGGCAAATGTGGTGTGCAGGATCTGAGCCATTAATCAAACTCTGACAGCCAGCTCGGGGAAGCAGAGTGTCAGATGGAGGAGGGCTTGCAGAGCCCCATCCAAATGGCATCTGGGGGAAAAAGAAGAGGGGGAGAAAAAACAATGAGAGGAATGTTTATGGTGCTGGAATGATTTTACTTACATTTATTTTAAAGGTTTGGAAATTTATATTGATCTGAGTAGGAGCTGGTGCTGGGGGGGAGTTAAATCAGTGTTCCCTGTTGCCCTGCCAGGTTTGATTTATGCTGGGCATTTGACAACCACTCAGTTCAGAAACCTTTCAGAACCTTCTTTTCAACTTCCTAAGCAAAGCAAATGAGCTTTTTGAAAAAAAAAAAAAAAAAAAAAAAAAGGCAAAATAAGAAAAAAATATCCCACCCTGAAAAGCCAACAAAAACCCCCTTATCCTGAACTAAATTTAGAGATTTCTGCACATCTGGTGATGCTAATGTCTCTGTGATGAGTGTCCAGATGTCTGCTTAGAGAAGGTGGAAGTGTATTCAGCTTGTTTATGTATAGTATTTGCTGACTTCAATTTTGGCAATCTGTGTAATAGCTGCTTTTGTCAAAATAACCTGGCTTTGTCTCCAGTTTCCCCTCCTTTTTAATATTCTCTCTTTCATGGAATTCAAATATTGCATAAGGAAAGAAAGATTCTTTTACTGCATTTATTACATATGAAAATTGAAAAGATAGTCTGGTTTATTGCCTTTATGAATTTATGTATATATTGGAAAATGCAGAGTTGACCCTTTTGAAATCCATGTTTTTTCTGCTCCACTTCTTTTGGGAGGAGTCCATCCTTGGTTCTCCCAGAGATGAGAGGTACATGTAGTCACTGATGTGAAAAAGGAGGTTTTAAATCTTGTGGTGCTACTGGAAATTAACAGAAAGTCATTAGCATCCACTGGGGTTTTGTTTAATTTTCAGCAGTGCCACAGAGGCTGGCTGATCATCAGTACAGTAATATTTACATAGCTCTGCTGGAGATCCACAGCTAAGAAATGTCCTGAGGTTTCTGGTGGTTTTTTTTTTTTTTTTATTTCTTTTTCTTCTTACTTCTAATTTACTACTGTTGCCTTCTATCACCAAAAATATTGCTTATCTCTTGCCCATCTAAGATATATTCTATATATCTAGAGACATGTGCCATGAATATTGGGATTGTTTATCAGAACTGCTTTTAGCATGTTCCCAAATCTGCAGGCACGTGCAATACTCACTTTCATAGAGAACATTTGTTAGGGAAATGAAACTGTGTTTTGGGATGGGATCTTCAGGGAAGAGCTGTTGGACAGTACCATGAGGTACCCTCTGAAGCTGAGTTCATGGATGTTGCACTTAGCAGTTGCATTTTAGAGCCTATTTTGAAATCCCTTTCCAGGACAGAATGGTCCAAAATCCACCAGTTTGGTGGCAGAACAGCTTCAGTGACATGAGAGCAGTGAAAGGACTTGCCATGGACATTCAGTGTTTTTAAACACCTTTGGAGGCTTTTGTGGGTTTGGTTTGTAGCTGGAGTTTTCAGTCCCACATTGGAGGCCTGTTGCCATGAGTCACAGTTGTTATCCTAAGGGCAGAATTGGAAAATTGCAGTGCAGTCTGCAGCCCTGCTGCAGACACAGAGATTGCAACCAGGCTGCTGCTTCTCTGGAGAAACTGCAACCACTTCTGTTCCCTAAGGAAACAAGCTCCTCTTGGTAAGACAACAGCAGAATATAAGATGTATAGAAAAATCTTTAAGAGATTAGACAAGCTGAACTCTGTCATAGACTATCTTTAAAACAAAGAAAAAAGAAGAAAAAATAGGGAAAAAAAAAAAAGAGGATGAACTTGCAGTTACCTCTTGTGTGAAAAACAGCCAACTTAGCCAAGTCAACAGTGAACTCTGTCTGCTCTTCCCCTGCTGAAAGATTCAGGCTTGTGTCAGGGATGTTTCTGGAGTGCAGTGCCTGTGCAGAGGGTTGCCCTGGCAGGTAACACAATCCCCCAGCTACAACGGGCTCTTCCTTCCAAGGCATTTTAATTTTTACAGCTCGAGTGCTCCGAGGGTGCCAAAATAATCAGGGCTTTGCATTTCATGGTCTTGCCATATATGGCCTGGGATCTGATTGCTAATCCCTCAAGGTGGCAGTAGCTTAATTAAAGCTATGTATTGGAGAGGAGATAATTGTAATGTCCTTTGAGTGGCTGCTCCTAATTTACGCCGTGTACAGCCTGATACAGTCATCTATAATGTATCAAAGGTCCACGCTAGATTTTAATGTAAAGCTGTGTAAGATAAATGAACAGTACATGTGGCAGGTGCTCAGTACATGCATTTAGATTAAGCCCTGCTCATTGAGGTGGTGATTAGATGAGTTATGTCAGGGAATTGTAGCTGCTTCAGTGGGTGAGGAAAAGGTTGTTCCGAAGAGCTCATTGGAACGGTGTAGCTGGCACATAATTCAGATATCAAACAATAAATGAGAGCAGGAGGGGTGCAGAGTGCAGTGCTGAGCCCCGTGGACAATGCACACACAAATAGAACTTCTAGGACAGCTAAAAAGCTGTCTGAGTAATGCTCTGTCTGATTAGCTGTAAATACCTGGTAAAGATATTTAACTACATCAAAAGTGAGCTGGGAGTGTTATTTGTTCAGAAATGGGGGCTCATTTGCTCTCCCTGTGTCTCTGTGGATGCAGGAGCATGGGGGTCAAATCCATCAGAGCAAAGGTGGGAGCACAAGGCTTGTCTTCCTCAAACAGTTTTATTAGCAAGAGAATCATTGTGTTTATCAAACTGGCAGAGTTTCTGAAAGAGATAGCTGGGACTTGCTTTTTCAGCACTGCAGCAAGATCATACAGAAAATATGCACAAAAATTAACTCTCCAGTAATATATTTTTGTCTGTGCTGTTTCTGCAGCTGGGCTGGGACAAGCACTGGCTCAGAGGATTTGGTGAGCACTGATAGGCCATGCCCTTCTCTGTACACCATGGGGCTGGGGAGAGAAGGGCATGAAACAGCTCTAAAGAGTGGAGAACTTGAGGGGTCATAGCAAGGGTTCCTAAAAGGGAAATAGGATGAAAGGGGAATGAGAGCTGTGCATGTGTAATGAGCAACTGTTTAGATCTGTTTTTGTTTTACATCTTCAAAGAAAACAGTACAGCCTGGAAATACCAGGCTCTGGCACTCTCTGCCCTCTGTGCCTGTGAACACACTCAGAATGTCAGGAACATGCTAGGTGTTCACAGGAGCCTCTCTTACCAGAACCTGGTTCTTGAAGGTTTTTTTCTCCAGCAAGTACAATAACATGCTGTGAGGTTTTGCAGCCACTTTCACCTTTATATTTTCTCTTAGAGGTCAGTTGAGATCACAGCCCCTGTGATGCCAAGCACAGCACAAGAAAAGGCAGAGTGGGAAAAGGGTGAGGTGTAATTCTGCAGGGTGACCCTCAGCAGGTAAAACTGGAGCCAGGTTGTGCTGTGAGGATCCAAGCTTTAAATCAGATGTACATGAGAGGGAACATGCTTCCAGCTTCTTCTGGTCACGGATGAAAACTCCACAGAAAATACCCTCTAATAAGTTAATATTCCTGGGTGCACCTGTGTGTGATGAGAACCATGAACTACTGGAGGGTCCCAGCACATTCCCACCTTCACATCAGCAATATCTACTCTGTCTCCCACTGTGCACTCTATTAAACCTCACAAGCAAGACAAATACCCTGTGACAAGTGACCAATCTTCCATGTCTTGCTCCAACCTCACGAAACAGAAGGCTCCCCTCAGCCAAGGCTCCTGGAGGGAGCACTGGAGTGGTTGTTTTCCCTTCCTGTTACAAGGAGGGCTTAGCAAACCGTGCCATCAAAGACATAACATTCAATTGACCTTTTGCTTATCTATAAACGTAAAATGAGCTGCAGAGACCCCGATTCACCGAGGAGCCATTTCTGAGGAATTTATTTCCTTCTGCCAGCCATAAAAGTAAATTGCTCCACACAAAGAATAGGCTCAAAAAATAGCACTGCTCGCCTGTAATAAGATTATTATGAAGGAGATGTTTTTCCCTGGGCAATCACAGCCAGCCAATGTGTTATCAAATTTTTATCTTGTCAAATTGCTAGGCACTGATTAGTGTTCTAGGGAGATTTTGTGTGTTAAGCTGGCCTTCTGTAACCTTCTAGGGCCTGAGTACCTAAAAGTGGCTGGATTCAGGGATTGACTTCTATTCTTTGAAGAATGGATTGTTCTTTTTTGCCTCTGTCCTTCTTTTAAGCCAGATTTGCGGAGCAAATCTTTACACAAAGCATTCAAAGAATAAAAAAGTAATTCTTACATGTCATATCAGTCTATTTGGACAAAGCCAGGCAAAACTGTTCTGAAAGGCAACGGGAGGATCAGGCAATAAGTCAGGATTTATCCAGCCAGTTTCTCTTTATGGAGCCCAGGACAATGAGGCTGGCTATCAATCTTGCTCGGACTGTAACTGGAGAATTTGGCTCACTCACTACCAACCTTTCATTCTGCTTTTTCAATGAAATTCAAAGTGGAAAACAATCTTCCTAACAACAAATATTCCTCCCGAAAGGATAAACCCCAGCCCATTGGCCCTGTGTGATTAGAAGTCAGGTATTATCAGGATTTTTTTTTATTTGTGTCCTGATGTGTCATGTACTGATGGAGATGCTGGGCAGGGGGCTGGTGAATCCTAGAGTCAGAGGGAAATCCAAGAACTGGGCAGGTGAGTGATGTGTTTGCCTTGGGAGCCAACGGGCATTGGTGGCTCTGTGTGGGGTCTCTTTTTGCTCCTATCCTGACAGTGGAGCACTAAATGGAATATATTTACTTTAGACCTAGGCCATCACTTTATGCTTTCTGAGTATTTATTGTTTGCAAATGTATTGGGAGTTTAAATCACTATGTAATGCTGATTAATCTACTATACTGTGAAAGTTCAAAATAGCCTTCTCTCTTTCCACATGTTACTCATTAGGAAACAGTGGATTAGTAAAATCTGCATGAAATGTGCATTTAGAACCACGATTTCAAATTGTTCCTTGATTTCTCTGTTCCTACATATCTATTTCAGGATAAATAGTGTAAAACTCATTTCTTTTTCAGTGGCCCCTGAAACTACAGACTACCCACGGTGCTGTCATGGTAGTACTTATATACACATACATACATATATATATATATATATATATATATATATATATATATATATACACACATATATTTATATGCACATATATATACATATATACACACATACATTATATATGTGTATGTATATATATGTGTATGCATATATATACATACATATGCATATGTGTATATATGCATACACACATACATATATGCATATATATGTATATTTATGTATTTGGGTGTGTATAAATACATGAAAAATTCAGATCTGTTTCTAGAGGGACAGAGTTTTCTAATTCTCTCCAAGAGGAGCATCTTAGAAAGCCCCATGTTGGGGCCAGGAGGGACCTGGGTGCTGTGAAATGAGCCTTTGACAAGTGTTTGGGGAGCTGGCTGTGATTTTAACAACCAATTTGACTACACTGCCTCCAACAGATTGGGTGAGGGGCCTGTATTTGGCAGGAAAGCTTCATAGTGGCATGGTTTAACCTGGTAAGATGCTGAAGTAATTTTCCTATTAGGAATCTGGCTTTGCTTTGCATGAGCACAGCGTGTCTGCACTTGGGGTTTCTGCTGGGAGTGTTCTTAATATAGACCAAAGCTCATGCAGATCAATGTCTCTTCAGTTAACCACTCCTTTTTGTCAGAGTGATGCTGAAAGAGCAGGCCCTGTTGCTTTTAAATCACTCCTGAGTTCTCTCTGAAGAAATAAAATCAGTCTTTAAATAAAAGATCTGTTTGCTGCTGAATGGGGTCACCTCAGTCTGGGTGTTGAAGAGGGACCTGTGATCAGCTGGTACTTTCCTCAGTGTCACTCTTTTGCTCATGCATATTCAGCTCCAAAGGGATCAAAACCAGCCTAAACTCCTTTGCACAAGGATTCTTTTGCTCCCCTCTGTACTGATGGATCTAAGAGGGACACAGAGCTGTGCAAAGGGGCTGTGATAGAAGGAGGACCTGCTCTGGGGTGACCACAAATCCAGCTCCTTTCCTGCCTTCACATCTCTCCTCCCCTCCTGTGGTCAACAGCCTCTAAAACAAACACAGGTTTTTAAGCATTATGTCACTTCTGGGCAGCAGCCAGGGGATAAGATTAGCACCATTGTCATCAGAAAGAGCAAGGGCTGTCTCTTTGATGAATGACATTGGATCCTCAGGATCTGTTATTTTGTTATTTAACGTGCCCGTGTATTTTTGGATACGAATGTCCCCAGATAGCCTCAGGATGGGGGACAGGGGAAGGAGAGGGGTGAAGAGGGAGTGATAAGGGAGCTTTGCTGTAGCCCATTTTCTCATCATTTTTGTGAGGGGAAAACCCCCCAGGTACGAAGATCCCCTTGCTCAGCTGGGTCACTCTTGAACCCTCTGTGCCACAAGACAGACCAAACCATATTGAACAGCTAACATCACTTGGCTCATCACTCTTTTCTCTCCCCTTGTGAATTTTTCATCCTTATTTAGCTGCCTGGCTCTTTGGAATACCAAAGGTAATGTCAGTCCTGACCAACTGGGAATCATGACATTTTGAGCTGGCAGCTGCTGGTGAGTGGCCATATGAGCCCAAGGTGCCTGAAGCCCCAAAGCTTTTCTTTCTCCCTTTGTCTGGTTTTCCTCTGTCCTCTTCTCTCCAGCCTCTGCTACAATCCCTGGGACAGTAGATGCCCATTTTGTGTTCTGTGTACTGCCATTTCTCACAGCTGGGAGAGCTCAGATTTGGAGAAAGCAAGTAATGGCATTCACAATCCAAAGACTTCCTCTTACAAGTGTTAAGATGCCCCTTCAAAAAGGAGTTGGGAAAACAAATTCTATTTTTTGGAGATATAAATCAACTGTAGCTGAATTTGGTGTATATTTTTTGTTGGTTTTTTTTTTCCTCCCCAGACTCTTAGTTTCAAAAGAAATAATGTGTTTTAAATTGGGGAAACACTACCATTCCCCACCCCCCCAAACACCATCCAAGAAAGAAATATTTGTTTCTTGGAAATTATTTTAGCTGCCAATTTCATTGCTCAATCCAATGTAAAGTGAAGCAAAGACAAATGCTGTCACTAGGAACAGCATGAGATTGCTTTGTGATCTTAACCCCCTGTACCCTTCAGATGGAGCATCTGTGGCTTCACCCAGTGTGATTCATTAAAGGGATTATGCATTAAAACAAACATGCTTTCTATTACCTGAGAAGCAGGGAGCATCCTCACCACTGTGCCCTGATGGCAGCCCATGCTGATTTCACCATTTCTTTCTCCCCATCAGTTGTGTCCACCTGATATCACTTATCTGGGGCTGGGACAGGGATCCTTATTTCCACCTGCATTTATATAATGCCCAGTGCATTGGGGTGCTGTTCATGGAGCCAGAAATCCAGCAGTGCCAAAATCCCAACAGAAATCAAAAATGAAACTTGAGACAGTAGCCTTTCCTCAGCATAATTTCTTCAGTGTAACCCCTGCATTTGCTGATACAGAAATTATCAATTCCCAGGGTTACTGGAGCTAGAGTGAAAATCAGCCTGGCTCTAATGAAACAATTTCCTTCTTTTCTCTCAATGGGGAAGCTCATAAGCTGTTCTTCTATTAAAGGGGGCTGTGTTTTTTGGAAAAGGGAGAATATGGTCCCTTGAAGCATTGAGGATGAGCAGGCAGCACGTGGCAGCACTGGGATCACTGCAGTCTTCCCATTGTATGACCATCCAACTGGGCCTCTTCCTTCTCTCCTTCCAATTTATTTCCTTACATAGTAATGACCCAGAGGAGGGTCATCACTTTGCAAACACCATTTGGCTGAATTTTGATGAGGGATTTGAATCACTCTGACAAATGGGAGCCTTCTGCATGGCTGGCTCTAGAGGTGGGGGAATGAGAAACCTTCCACCAAGCCTGGCCTGTGCTTTGTCCTGAAGGTCTTTATATGTCCTGCAGCCTTTATACCTGAGCAGACACATGCATGAAGGATTCAGCAATATTAAGGTTGGATGATGGAGGGGAGGACTGCAGGGAATAGTAGCATTCAGCAAAGGCAAGTTTAGATAATTCTAGCAATTACAAGAAGATAATGAGTTTCTTTTTGTTCCTCTCTCCTTTCCCTCTCCTTTTTTCTCACCTTCTTCCCTACCCCATGCCCATCTCCTCGTGCACCTGGGGTACTTGTGCTGGTGGGGGTAGTTAGGATACAGTTGCAAGGTGCTATTTGTGCTTCCCAGGGCTTTTGAAAAGCCAGGAGGTAATTTTACCTTCTGCTGAAGGTTGGTCAAGCCCCAGGTGAGCTTGTGGTGGGCTGGCAGTGCTGTTTGGAATCTGGTACTGCCCAGCAGCACCTTGAGTTATCAGAGTGTCTGGCTCTGCACTGTGTTGGTGACCTCTTAGGCCACTTGGGAACCCCTAGTGCCAAAATGCAGCAGAAAAATTCTTATCTAGAAGTTGAAGGGATTAAAAGTGCTGCTACAGAAGCAATTAGTACTACCTCGTGGCTTTTTATCAGCTGTGTCAGATGTGTCCTACCTTTGTTCTGGAAATGAAGGCCACCTGGGAGTCCTTATGCAAAATGACATTGCCAGTTTTTGACCTTCCAGCCCTGAACTTGTGTGCATTCTCACCAGGCTCTCAGCACACTGGACTCCTATCAGTATCCTGGGATGTGTTCTAAATTAGTGCCTGAGGGGGGGAATGGGATGGAGTCGTGCACCACATGCCCAACTCGGCTGAACTTTCTTCTTGTGCTTTTTATTAAAGTTGTATATCATCAGGAGAGTGTGAAAGTCACATTAGAGAAGGGAAATCATCCCCCCAGCACCCTGGCTTGTCAGGCTATTTTGCATAATAACTTACGGAAATGAACCGGCCACTTCTGATACTCGAGGACAGGCTGGGAGAGCAGGAGCCTTCGGAGGGTTTTATCACAAAAGAGCCTTATGTGGCACATCTGGTTTGTTTTAAGCATCTCTGTGTATTGGGAAGGGAGCAGCAGGGGATGGGGTGGGATTGCTTTATTTGAAATCTTTTGAGTCAACTGTTTATGATGAGAACAATGGTCTTGGGAAAACTGCAACCAGGAGACAGAGCAGCTGAGCACTTGAGCCACTAATGTGGAAAATTCTGTTGGGTTTCCTCACCTGCTTTACTTCCCTGCTGTCTCCAAAGAGCAAGTCCATGTGAATGCTGCTGTGGAGGTGGGGTTTACCTTGTGGAATAGCCTGAAGAAGGCTGAAATTCAAATCAGCCCCCTTTGCTCCAGCACAGACTCTCATTCGACATCCCTCTATGTGCAAAACCCAGCTGTCTAAATCACAGCTAATTATGTAATTATTCAACTGTTGCCAGGGCTTGCTTGGTAATTTGGTGTAGTTGTGGTGAGCAGAAAATGGATGCAGGATGCTTCCATGGGGCAGGAGTCAGAGAAGTTCTGGGGATTTACTGCACCTGTGGCTTGGCCCAGGACTTCTCAAATTGCACTGCACAAGGTTCCCATTTGTAGCTTGAATTACACACCTGCCCTGGCACACGTTCAGGAAAAGACATTACTTTAGTCACCACCCATATGTTTCTTGGCCTTAAACTGAAGAACAAAGCACTGAAGGAGAGTAAAGCAATAAATGACTCTGGATAGCAAAGTGCTCCTTGGTCCTCAGTCCTGGAGCAACACCCCAAACACTGGGCAAACCTTCTGGGTGTGCAATTATAAAAATACATTTTAGTCTCTGTGTCAATAGGCTCATCAGAAATCTTTCAGGATTGTTTGGCTCTTCCCTGACAGCACAGATTAATTACTGTCAAAAATCAAATACAATGTAAATTTGTTTTACACATAATTAAATAACAAGCAGGGACAATTTCCCAACCATACTAAATGCATTGGATTCTCCTTTAGTGTCCAAAGTCTCCCTGCTCTTACCAGCTATTGTGTTTTTTTTCATGACACAGCCTTACAAACTGCTATTTTACATTGGAGATCTTAAGGAAAGAAAACAATTAATTACACCTCAGAGCTAATTGGAATCAATACTTAATGTTTTTAGCTCTCAGTTAATTGCCAAATGATGTATCACTAGTTTGATGATGAAAAATAGATGGATATCTCAGGTTCTTCCTCTAGGGTGCCATTCTGTTGACGTAGAAGCTGGCTCCAATGTTTTCCTTTCCTCCTGCCTGCCCCTCTGTGTTCTGATTCTCTTGCTTTAAATCCCATGTCAAACCTTTGATAATTTGATTATCAAAATATAGTGGTAAGTTATAAAAACTGCAGGGTGTAAGATGGTATATATTTATTGGAAGAAATAAGGAGTTTTAAATTGGAAAATGTTTCATGTGATTGTTCTCTTCTGATTCAGCTGATGAAGCGTTTGTTTCGTTCCTGGTCCACGGAGGAAAGGGAAATATATCTTTACTTGGTTCTCACAGAATCACCCAGGAGTGTCTGCAGTAATTGAGTGCCTTCAGTTGCAGCTGGGGGCTCTCCTGGGGGTTCCAGAGATGCACAGGGAGGGAGGTCAGACCCTGAGTACTTGTTGATGTCCTGCCGATTTCCTCAAACAACAATTCTCCCCCAACCCTTCTAAAACTGGCAATGTGCCAAATGAGTGATGTGAGCCCCTCCAGCTCTTGTTCCTGAGGGTCACCCCCACACAACCACTGTGCCAAGCCCCAAACTCTCCAGCTCCATAAGCAGCAATTCAGCCTTTCTGCAGCCACCTCACCCCGTGGTGTAATGCACCTAAATATTGCCATGTTCTCAGCAGGGCTGACTCACACTGCACAAACTACTTCCACCAATAAACTCCAATAACCTGCTGCCAAGTGTTAACTGCTGCCTCTGCTCAGGGCAATGTGGACAGCCAGGCTGAGGACCAAGTGTGGCTCTGGTCAGTGGAGGTGCCCAGCAGGTCTGACTCAAGTCTGACTCAAGGAAATCTGTTGGTGTTAATGTTATATAGAAATTAACACTTAGACACCTTCTGGTGGTGCACTGACACCCACTACTTTTATTTGTGGTATCCAGCATTATTTCACAGTTGGAATAGTCATTTTATAAGCATGGTAGGGACTCTAGAAAATGTTTTGTCATTTCCTTTCCACTCAACTTCTTCCCAGAGAAACAGGCATGCACAGAGCCCTGTTTATGATACCCACATTAATAATCAAATGTGTGTGTGTAGGTGTGAGGATTGCAAATAAACACATCTTAAAACAAGATCTATCTCCCTTCCCTGAACTGGCCTGCTCCCAAATGAACTCAATTGTAAAATTCCCTCATGCTGAATTTGGACTTTTTTCATGGATGAAAACTTCACGTGGAGGTAGGGGAATACTAAAACCCTCCAAATATTTGGGTGGTGCTGTGAGCACTGAGCAGGACCCAGTCCATGGGAAAGGCAGGCATGAGATGGACCCTTTGCCTGCGTGCTGCCTTGCCTTGTACTGTCTAGAGATGGCTATAAATGATTAGGAAGAGCAGTGGTTTTCTGTGTCTGTTCTCAGTTTCTCTTTCTGCAGCTGACAGCCGTTGTGCATGGCCAGTTGTTCTGTTTTCTCTCTCTACAGTCCTGCTGTTTCTCTTAGATGGCTGAGGGTGTTTTCAGACAAATCCTTGGGAAACAAGGAGGAAACTTAAGGAAGAGCAAGGAGTGAGGTGCTCCCTCTGGTTTACCTGTTTTCATGATGCTGTGACCCAGGGCAGCATCACCTTTTCAGTCCAAAATCTGGAAGCAAATGTTATCAGTGCTGGTTGGGATTGACTCTAGGGTGTAAGGGAACACTCTGGAGAAGGGCTCAGTTAAGAACTCTGCATTGTGTTGGATTTTTCTCCCCTTTGTCAATCTCTCATCCCTGTTGTGAACCTTTCTTGGTCGTGTGACCCCTGTGGCAGAGGGACATCTTTGGGTGACCCCTTGTCAGTGCTGGCAGTGAGCAGTGGCTGGGTCTAATATTCAGTTTCTCTGTGAATGTTTTTCTTCCTTGAGCTTATTGAAACACTTTTTTTGACAGAAAAAATTGAATTTCTCATTGAAAAAAGCAGACCTCTAGAATATCCAGCTCTATTCACTGTGAAAAAGGACTAAAATCTAAATACTGTTGGATAAAAACAAAATCAAAACAAAAAGCTCTTCATCCCTTTCTTTTCCCTAGCATTATTAAAATGAGATTAAAAAAAAACCATTATGAGATAATTTAAAATAATGTGTTTTCTGTGGAGAAAATAGAATAGATGGATGACTTTCAGCCTAATTCAGTAACTGCCACTCAAGATACAACTTGGAAAGAACTTTCTAAAGCTGGAAAGTTATTCTAATGACATTTGTGGCTGGGGAAGCATATGATTTTCTTTTGTGCTTTTATTAATATTCTCTATTACATGAGGCAGCTTAAAAACCTGAAAGAATAAATACTTTATCAGCATTGTTCTGTCAGTCCTTTAATGCAAACCAAGCTCCTCTTGTAAAATGAAAAAGCAAATTGGCCAATGGAGGACTCTGGGTATTTCTGACCTCTCTGATGCAAAGCTGAATGTGGTAACTCTCCTCTGTGGAGCCAGATGTGTGTGCACACAGTTAAACCTGAGGCAAGGCACATCTGGGAGAAGGGAGATGTGTTTCTGGGTGAATGTAAAGCATTGCTCCATGTTTTATTCCTTTTCACAGGAGTTGTGGAGCAGGGTGTGATTGTGTGCAAGCAGCTGGGACAAAGCAAATGAAAGGAAGAGCAAACAAAGAGGAGGAGGTGAGGGGATTCATCAGGGAGTTTGCTTGCAGCCTGAGAGAGCTGCTAGCACAGGTCTGAGAGATGAAATAAGATTTAGCATAAGAGAAACCTGTCTCTCAATTGTATCCAAGCCCCCCAGGAGAGTCAAAGGCACAGGAATCTGCACATGGGTCTCTACATCTGGAAGAGAGCACAGGGTGATGAATTATTCATGGATTATCTACTTGTGCTCAGGAATTTCTCTTTATTCATAGTTCAGGAGCAGAAAAAGAAAAAAAAAGGGATAAAAAGTCACACCTGACTTTTAATTTAGGAAGGTGTTACTTGTACAGCTGTGGGCAAAGTCATCTGGACACAATGGCAGAGTTTGCAGGATGAGGTCTGGAATCATGGCAGGCTTTTATTCCTTTTCTTAGGCAATCTGAAATAGGGCAGAGGAAATCTCTGTGAAAAAGACAAATGTCTGGTAATTGAAAAATAGCCCCACAATTTCCCAAACATTTTTAAATAATGTGCAGCTTCATCAAGTCCACATAGAGCTGAACAAGGGTTCTGAAAGATGCATTTGCAGGGCTCTCCAGGCATTGCCAGTGCCTTGGCTTTGATTTGGAGTGGAATTCATCTTAGTCTTCCAGGCTGATAAATGTAAAAAGTCCTCTGAGAAATCAATTGATTGTTTAGTATCTTTGCAACATCTTAATGTAGATGAGAGGGGAAGATTTGTGCTGACCAAAACAGAGTTGGCTGTGAGGGAAGAGGGCAACTAATGCTTTTCCATGTTCTTGCTAAAATAATCCCCAGTGCAATGGACTTTTTGCAAAAACTCTCTCCATCCATCCCAGCTGATTGGTGTGCCCATGGAGCCAAACCCATCCAAATTTAATCCTCTGAAAATAATGTTTTAACATATTACTTGGGGACTGAGGGCCCAGAGGTCCTGTGTGGTGTGAGGAAATGGCCCCTTCAGGACCACGTGTTTCAATAATGAGGAATTTTGGAGACTAAAGTCTCCTGTCCAGTTTGTGGCCAGTTGTGTCTCCTGTGCTGTTGCACAGAATTTTGTCTGTTAGCTCAGCAGCCCTTTTCCTTTGCCAGTGCTTCTTCCCTCCTGCCCTCTCTCCTACACTGCATTAATAGAAAGCAACCTCGTTACTCAATCTGCTTGGGGACAAAGCTCTTCACTTTTCTATTTCTTCACTGGCAGAAGGAATTGTGCTTTCACTTCCAAAGGTCTGGAGCTGCTGGTCAGCCTAGAAGAGCTTTTCCAAGTGAGCAAAGACTCCTTTAAAGTCATACTGCAGATATGCTCATTGTGTTTTTCTGGGGCTTATTGATTGTTGGCATGGCTAGAAATGCCAGATTTTGTTTTATTTTAACAGTTTCTGGGCTCTTTTTCTGTATGAACAAGAGAGTGTCACCCACACACACTGGGTTAGAATAAACCAATACTTTAAATGCTCACTAACCAGAGTCCCATCTTTGATTAGCAGCTGGGAGAAAGTGCAGGAGTAAATGAGCTTTTGGGCCTGAATTTGTACCTTGTGATGGTGCTTCCCTTGGATTGCCTGCTCACTTCCCAAATCCTTGTAAAACCTAATGCAGGGTTTTGCTTTCTAGCAGGACAAGGTATGACACAGGCTTCTCAAGGGGTCTGTGGCTGACTTTCCCTCCCCCCTAAAACTTCTGGCACATGTCTGTATTCCTGTTTTCACCCCTGATAGTACTGCCTTCATCTCCATGTGAAAGCAGAGCTGTGAGAGGCTGATTTTCCATTGTGGATGTAACATAACTGTGCAAGTTCAGGCTTGGGCAAGAATATACACCCATGTTTATTCAAACCCTGCCTGCCTTGGAGGATGCTGTCTTTGGAGGGAGGTGATCTCATCTCAGACTTTAGGCAGCACAAAACCTTTTCCAAACATCACAAATGACCTGCAGTGTCCAGCAGAGGCAAGCTTTGCTGGCTGGCTGGACATCACCTGCCCTGGTGGCTCTCCTTGTCTTGGGGTAGTCAGGTGGGTGATGGCAAGAGAAAACCGATGGAGAGGCTGCCAAGCTGACAGATATTTCTGGAGGCACTTTGACAGAATGGAGTAGTGCTGGCAGTGACCTCCCCATGCTACCCCTACACACTTCCCCAACTGGGGAAATCAGCTTTAGGCTGGGGAGTGGTTGGGAAAGTCACAGCCATGTTTTATAGCCCCTAAAGAGATCTTATGGATTCAGTGGGCAGTCAAGGGGAAGGAGGGCAGATGTTCAGTCTTACCTTGCAGCACAAACCATCCTGGGCTTTTCTAAATTAACTGGCAAAGGCTGATGTGCCTCAGCCAATGTCAAAGTGCAGATTGGATTTTCTGAATGTTTCTGCTCTCAGCACAAATCAAAAGCACCGTTCCATGCCAGTGCTCTCAGTAAAAGTGACACTTTAAAAGGTCATGGCTGTGGAGTTTGTGTTCGTTTCAATTTATCAGTCTTGTAAAATTGTTGCATTCTTCTCTTCTCCCTGCTAGACAGGCTATGGATTTGTTATTCCTTTTATTCCTTTTCTTTTTTTGTCAATCCACTCCTAATAAGGCATTGCAAAAATCCAAAGCAGATGACAGAGAGCAACAGCCACTCTTGGTTCTGTTTGAACTCCAGTTTTCCATCTTTACTCTCTGCCCTGGTTCAGAAGAAAATCCTTGAGCTGTGCATTGGGAACTGGATTTTCTAGTGCTGGTAGATGTTAGAGATCCAGACTAGGAGTAAAAGTAGAGAGATTTCAGGATCAGGACTGGGGCTTAGTTTTTACTTATCCTCATATGTTGAAATGTGCAGGAAAAATGCCTTGGTTCCTCCTTGCTGGCACTTGCTTTTCAAGGGGAGTTTGTTCCTCCCCTTGGTGTCAGATGAAAAACCAGGTACTGCTGGAAAAGGAGGATATTTGAGTTCAGGAGGGGCATCATTAATGCACACAAGTTGTTTTGCTGTTGGGAAGGTCAAGGAAAGACATGATTTAAGGAAGGGTTGGTTTATTCTCTGCTTTGGAATTGTTGGTCTCTGCAGAGTGAGAGTTGTGTGCTTCTCTGTGGCTTTTGCTGGCAGGGGAGCTGGTGATGAACTGAAATCTACCCTGTGATTTTTTAATAGTAAACCAAAGAAACCATAAAGACAAAATATTACTGAATCCTTGTAGCAAGCCATGCAGAAAGTGTCCAACACTGAAGCATTTGAAAAGGTAAAGCAAATTAATAGATGCTTTCATGCACATCTTGGTTGCTCCTGAGCAATACTGGGGAGATGTACTGTTGTGTTTCTTACCTTTTTACCCTTGACCTGAAAAAAGTACAGGTTTGGATATGTGCTTCACCTGTTTATAGAGCACTAATTCAACCCTCCTTACTCTACCCTAGGGAAACATCCATTGCTTGAGTGCTGAAAGAGGTGAAAAGAAAGCTGTGTTTAGTGTTTTGCCTGGATTTTTCCCCCCCCATCCATTCTCCAGCTGATTTGTTTGAGCAAGCCTTGGCTGGTGGAAGGTAAAGCCTGCTGTCCATGGCAGCAGTGACTCCTGTGCTGGGTTGTTTTGTTTGCTGCTCTGAGGGGATAAAGCACATGTCAGGGACAGGGAAAATCTGAGGGAAATCTGCAGCAAAGGTTTGGCTCTCGGCAGTGTCAAGCTGAGCTGAGCATGAGAGGCTTTTGTCTCCTAATGCAGAGACCTCAAAAAACTTCCCTGGGTTTGCTTTGGTTTCCCCCCCCCTTTCTTTTTTTTTTTCTTCTTTTTTTCTTCTTTTTTTTTCTCCTTTTTTTTTTCTTCTTTTTTTTCTTCTTTTTTTTCTTATTTTTTTTTCTTCTTTGTTTTTCTTCGTGTTTTTCTTCTTTTTTTGATTCTTTTTTTTCTTATTTTTTCTTCTTTTTTCTTTTTTTCTTTTTTATTTTTTTCTTTGTCCTTATTTTTCCTTTTTTTCCCTTTTTCCCTTTTTTCCTTTTTCCTTTTTTTTCCTTTTTTTTCTTTTTTCTTTTTTTTCTTTTTTTTCTTTTTTTTCTTTTTTTTCTTTTTTCTTTTTCTTTTTTTTTTCTTTTTTTTTTTTTTTTTTTTTTTTTTTTTTTTTTTTCTTTTTTTTTTTTTTTTTTTTTTTTTTTTTTTTTTTTTTTTCCCTGCCAGATTTCATTATTTGTTGAGGAATCCCTGAGGCTTGATTACTTGGGCTGCTCTGAGCCCCTTCCTGAGAGAGCAGTGGGAGCTTTCACAAGCTATTCCCACGGTAATATTTTGGGTGCTACACTGTGATTTGCCTCAATGGTCCAAACTGTGCAGCTTTCAATTAATGAGAAGGCTGTGAGAGGAAGACTGGCTGATAGAAAGATTGCTGGTGAGCAGTGATCTCACAGAAAAATTTATTTATTTATATTCCTGGAGTGATGCAATTCTTAACAGCAAGGCCCAGATTACCCATTTTAGGTGGGGAAGAAGGCTGAGTTTGGATTGAAAAATTCCCTGATGGAGCTGAAGTGGGGGAGAGAGTTGATCTGATTCCCAGGTTCTCTCCACCCCAGAGGCAGCCTGTGCTTGTGCAGCCTCTCTGCATTTACTTTGAGAAGGCAGAGCAGGGAGTTTAAAACTGCAGGAACCTGAAATAATGAAGGGGTATTATTAATTTAACCAAGTGCTTGAGAATGTGGCACTGATCACAGATGAAAGGGAAAAAAAATGGGAAGGAAAGGAAAAGAAAATAAAAAGGAAAAACATGTTAGCACATTGGCAAAGGAAAAATCGATCTGCAGGGTGGATATATTTAGCTCATAATCTCTGCATCAGGGCCTTCTCAGATTTTGAATCTTAATGCCTGCTTTACCAAAGAGGAGAGCATCCTGCAAAGCTGGATTGCAGGAAAGCAACGCTTCTCCTCACTGCCAGGCTGTTATCACAGATGATGTTAAAAAAGAAACCACTGATTCATCTGCAGTGCCTGCCAGGAACTCATGCAGGCCCCACAAATCACTCTGCTGGGCAGACTGCACTTCCAAAAGCAGCTATTAGAAGTGGCTGGTTTCTTGCTCTCTGAGTTAAGAATCGATTGGGAAATGGCAAAGAATGTTCAATGCTTTCAGAAGTTGCTCTCTGATTAATTTCTCTCTGAGTCCAGCTGTCTCCCTGGAGTTTTGATTTTAAACTTGCAATGTATATTTATTTTTATAATCTGCTTTTCACCTGAAAAGAATAATAATCCCCATTTATTTTAAGCTTGGCTGAACATGCACTGGTTTCAGAAATTAATTTCTCCCTGCTCTTAGCAGTTAAGCTTTGAAGGATAGATCCTCAGCTGCTATAAATTGTTTAGCTTCACTGATGTGTATTGCCTGGTGTCTTTAACCTCTGGAAGCAACTCTCAGCTTAGAAACCATATGAAAATTGATTTTACTTGTCATGTCATTATCTTTATTTGGGTAAATGGAGTAACTGATGAGCTTTCAACTCAATCCTGTGAGGCTCTGAGTGCACCCAGGGACGGGGTGAGCCAGTGAAGTGTTTTAGAGCCAAGGTGAGGGTGCTCAGCATCCTCCAGGGAAACACTTTGTACCTCATCTTTTGGGCTCTGCTCTGGCACTGTCTCAATTCTGCCAGACTCAGACCTTCAGATCTCAGACATTCACCCTGCAAAAATCAGGTGCTGCAGTTTAAAGTTCTGGGATGATGAGAAGACTGGCTTGCATCTCACCTTCTGGCTCTGAAGCCTGCAGGGATGTTCTGATAACAGTTAAAACTAATTTTAATTCATGCATTCAGGTTGTTACTTAGGCTCTCAACTCCACCAGTCTTTGTGTGAAGCAGCAAGAGCCCTTTTCACGATCTAGCTCTGAATCTGGTGGATTTGAAAGAGGACAGTCCTCAGACAGCAGTTTGGGACTGAGCTGCTTCTGCAGGTCTGTGGAGCAGAGAGTGCACTGAGACCTTTGCCAGGGCATTTGCCCCAGACCAGGCAGTAATCTGTGGGGCTGATATAACCTTTGCAGCTGGCAACATCTCTCTTGATAAAGGAAGAAACTCTAAAATTGGATTTGAAGGCCAATTAATAAACCAAGACTAAGAAAAAATAAGTCCAGCAGATTTTATAATATTTAAGGGTTTTTTTCTGGTCAGGCAGCAGCAAATGTGGAATAAGGCTCAGAACTCTCAAAGCTGCCTCTGTGACCTGTGAAATCATAAAAACTACATTGGAAAGGACTTTGCTGGGGTTTTTTGCTCCATCCCTCTGGCTGCAGGCAGGATGTCAGACCTGCTGTTAGAAATTGCTGCTGCTGCTGGTTCCATACCCTCCTCTGGCAATTTATTTTAGTGCTTTAACTGGCCCTGCAGGTCACACACTCACCCTGGTCTTAAATCACAGTGCTGCTGGTGATGGGCCCTGAGGAAGCATTTGGTACAGGAGGGGGAAAGTATCAAACAGTCTGGCAGATGATTGCAAAGGACTGCAGACATGGATAAATTGGCATCTCTGCCAGCTCTGGAGTTAAGGAGCTGGCCTTGCCTGCCCAGCATATTGCAGGATAATTTATTAACATCTAATGGACTCTTTCATTTCTTTCTGTCTCCTTGTGAAAAGCAAAGGGGATTTCTTTCCCTTCCCCTGAAATGCATATTCTCTGAAATGCTAAAGCATCTGGCTGCCTCCAAGCAAGGACAAACTACAAACACCTGGGTGTTGGGGGTTTTTTCTCCTCCCTGAGCTCTGCAGCTGCAGGACAGAGCGTTCTGAGGCTGGGAATGGCACCTTCTCCCCGTGGCTGCCCTTGGATCAGAAACAGCCTCTGGCTCTCGTGGCTTGATTTAGAGGGTCCTTACTCTGGTGCTGACCCGATTACCTCATGATGAAATGATGTGGGGCCATGACACTCAGGCATGATGTCATGGGCTTTGACGTGTCACCAGAAGAAATACAAGCTTCCTGCTGCTGGCACTGCATTACAAGGTGATTTTTGTTCCCTGCACGCTGATTTAAGGGTAGGTAGGGCACTTATGGCATTCATTGCTCCCCACTGAGACCACCAGGACCACTGATCTGCTGGGAAGCTGGATGCAATGTGGGTATTGGCAGCACCATGAGGGGTGGGAGGTCTGGATGTGCCCTAAAGGAAGGTGCTGGGCACAGGGCTGTGGGTCTGTGCACAAAGCCCTGCTCAGCCAGCAGCTCTGTGCTGCTCCCAGCCTCCTAATTAGATTGAAGCCTGAAGTCTCTCCATATCATCCCATACCTTTATTTGGAATGATTTATCATGCCATCTGAATCAATCCCTGCAGAGAGATGTTAGGAGGTTTTGTTTAAAATGCTGTCCACACCCTGCTGTCCAGGGCAGCAAATGTTCTTGGCTACATGAAAACCCAAGACTTGCAAACCAACCTTAGGAATCTTCCTGCTTTTTCCTGCACACCAGCTGTGCTTTCAGTGGAAAGCAGGCTGACAGGTCTTTGTCTCCTTGGGTGGACACATCTGGGCATGATGATTTTATCTCTCTTACCCCCACCCCTGATGAAATGCTTGCTGTGCTCCCTCCTGCTCAGAACCTGCATCTGGCTCCAGCAGGGATCACACCAAAATCCTCAAGAGTTCAGAATTCTGGGTTCAAGGCAAGGGGAGAGCAATTGGCACAAAATCTCTGACACAAAAAACACCCTGCTATAATGTATGTCTTGTGTTCTTCCCTAGTGAGCAGAGCAGGATTTTTGCTCCTGATTTCACAGGAAAAATTGGGATCTGAAATGAAAGGTGACACAATGTGCTGCCCAGGTCTATTACTGTCAGTTGTCTTGAGCTGGTAGATAATTCATGGCAAGTAATTTATATAGCACTTTTACTTATCCTGCCCTTTATCTCATCTGTGGTCAATTTGTTGGAAGTCCTTCTAATTAGAGTTGTCTTTGCCAATCACATGGTTTATTTGTATTAGCTCATTGGCTAAATGTAGCTCTCACAAGGCATTAATGATAGATAACTGTTATGAGAATAGGAAGAACTCCTTTCAACTGGAAATAATTTTTGCATTATTTAAGAAAAATGGAAGTCAGATGAAAAAAGAGATTTTTTTAAAACCAAAATTGATTTCTTTCTAATTTCAGAGGCTTTAAAAGATTTGCTGTATAAAACTGCAGCAAAATAAAAAAAAAAAAAACCTAAGTGCAGCTGAAACCCAGTGTTTTATCCTCTAAATACTAAAACCAAACATTTTTATTCCCCACCACTACTCCCCATTTTTCTGACAAAGTAATTGCACATTAATCAGCCCAAATTTGTGAAATGTTTTGGATGGAAAAAAAAAAAAAAAAAGGAAAAGAAGTCAAGTCTGTAAAATATTTCCTAGCTCTATTTATGATGATAAATTTGAAAGCCATTTTCCTGCAAGATAGCAACATTATCCTTAAACGCCTTTGTTCCTTCCAGGGACCTCATTTGCTGGAGTATTTGCAGAAAAGGAAACACAAAAGAGAGGTGAACAAAGGGGAAGTGGTTGAAAGATTGGAGTGAATTGGAATATTTCTGACAGCAAATGGAGGGCAAGAGGGAAAACACAGATAACAGTGCCACCAAGCTTATGAGTGGATGTGTTCAGCCCTTGCCTGGGCTGGGCAAGGAGCTCTCTGATGTTTCCTTTCCCTGGTAAAATCAGCTGATGAGTCGTGGGTGGGTAAATGAGAAATACAACAGTATTTCCCTGTTCTGCTGGATATCCTGGTGAATATTGGCTCAGAGCTACAACCTGAGAGCAAATCCTGCAAAGATTTACTTTGTGTCTGTTTTGGGAGCAGTCGGTTTGGTTTCTGGGGGCTAGCACAGGCCTTTGCCCACCAGCTCTGGGTTTGGTGCAGATTCCAGCTCTTGGGAGTCCCTGTGTAGCTACTGCAGGGCTAAGCTTCAAAATCCCTGTGGAGAGCAGCCTTGTCACACTCAGCTGGGGATCTGCCTGCTCAGATTATCCATGTAATCCATGCAATGTGAAATTAGCACCCAGACCCTGAGAAAAAACCTGGGCATGTGATTTATTTATGCTTATTTCCCCACTGATGGACTCCCCTCTACCGAAATCCCCTCCAGCAGGTAACTTTGAACCTGATTTTCTTCCCTTCATTTCTGCCACGCTAAATAATTTAGCCTCCAAGGGATTTTTGCCTCAGCAAAGCGTGCAGAGGACCAACACAGCCCTCCCAAATTGCAATTATGCAGATCTGCCTGCCAGGGAGGAAAGCTGAGTGTTCTCCCCACTGCAGCATCCTCCTGCCACCCAGTCCCACTGCTCCAGAGAAAATCATTTGGCGCACGTGCCTGGTGCTCTCCATTCTGGGAACTGACTGCCTCCCCTTCTCCTCCCCCTCCCCACCTCGCCTTCATTTCTCTCTCTGCTGAATGTCAGGGCATATTGAAGAAGCAGCATTTAATTATTTATTTTTGATGCTCTTTGGCATAAATATTCTGAGGGGCACAGACAGCGCCGGATCGATCCCGGAGCCGCGGGGCGGCGCGGCCGTTCACGCCCTGAATTTAATTTGCCAAATTGATCTATCAAGACAGGTTGCAAAAGACAAACAACCCTCTGTGCTCTGCTCTGCCATTCCTTGGCCCTCAGAGCAAGAAGGAAACCAAACTTACTGTGAAGATGTTGACTGTTTCAGGCTTTGCATAAGCAACAGCGTTCGGAAAAACGAGATGTGAAATTCAGACTCGCTTGGGTGGGAGCCAGGTCTGGGTTTGGATTTGGGTTCTGGCTGGCCACAAATCTCAGCCCCAGATTCAAGCCTCTGGTGGGTTTGGCAGTGTTTTGTATTGTTTGTTTAATAGGACACAAGGAGTCACATTCATCCATGCTGTTTTTTATTTGAATTGGTTAAAAACTCCAGGCGTTCTCTTCGCTTTCCTTTCTCTGACTGTGGGGCAATGCAGTGCAGTAACAATCATCTGTGTCAGCAGAGAATGCAACCCTGTACCTGGAACTGCTTCATAGTCATGGAAAAGAGAGGAGAGAAATTTTATGTGCAAAGCCTAATCCAGTTCCTGTCTATGACAGGGGGAATCTTCAGCCTTGGTCTGTAAAACAGGCTCTGGCTGCAGGTACTCAGCCCAGGGGACAGATGCATTTGGAGCCTTATCTAAATTCTTCAGTCAGATTGTGCCTTCAAAAAGGGGTGGAAAAAAATCTTTGCTGTGCAGGCTTCTTACTGAGATTTCCCCCAAGCCTTCCCCCCGAGCTGCTGAGGAAGGGGGATGCTCCCTGGGACCTGCTGTGGCCACTGCTGGTGCCAGCTGGAGCTCAAGGACAGCAGAGCATGAAAAGGAATAAATGGGATTTGGGGGTAGCATGGCTGGTGGATTTTGTGTTACATGTGTGCATGCTGGGAATGTCTGAATCATTCAAGCAAGGCTAACAAACTTTACTTGGAAGATCTGAGACTTAGGATGGTGTTTTCTCACTTCTAAGGTGCTTTCTACTAAACACAGCCCAGAATCAAATATGACAAGATCATCCCAAAAGCAAACAGATACTTGGAGCTTAGTCTAAACTTCACCTGCTTTTCTCATAAAGTGCAGTTGGATTTATTTCTTTAGGCCCAGGCAGGACCAGTGTGAGCTCTTCTCCTTTTTCCTTTGTGCCATCTTTTATTCTTCTCATACGTAACAAATAACTTTATAAATGCCTTTTTATCTGTGGGTTAAACACTGCAAAGAAGACTGAAGTTTCCTGTGCCTGACTTTGTTCTCCTAAATGTGGCAAAGATGTGGAATAGTCTAATTTTCCTTGTCTTCCAGTATTCAGTGCTACTTTCTAGTTTCTCCTTTGAGTGATGCTCCCCAGTTAAGGCACTGAACAAACACCTGGCAGTTAGCAGTCTGCAGCAGAGCAGTGGTTTTACCCTCCCTGTGTCACCTCTTTCCAAATGTTCTCTTTCTTCCCTCATGGTTGGCACTTTCCATTAGGTGACAGGTGCTGATTTTATTTTTCTGCTTGGCTGTTGCTGCCACTACCCTGTGATGGTCTTGTTCCCAGCTTTTCCACTAATTTCCTCACTTTTTTTGTCCTTGACTACCAGCAAACAGGAGAACACTGAGTATTTTGGGTTTTGCCTGTTGCTTCTCCAGGGCAGGTTATGCTGTGAGCAATTTATGCACGTGGTGTGGAGAGAATCACAATAGGAATAGGAAATATTTCTTCCTGTCTGCAGTGAGAAGTGTTGATAGAGAGAACTTTGCTATTTCTTGAGCTGGACTTAAGCACAGCCTGCTGCCTAACACTCTCCTTTTGAGACTTATCTTCAATGGCTCCAAGGAATCATCCTAGTAGAAAAGTTTCTGCATTTTAGAGAAAAAAAAAATCACAACCCAGAAATATTCTTCTCACACATTTTTATATGTATCAGTATCAAATCTGTTGTGTCAGCACACATTTTTTTGCAGGGATGTTTGCCACAGTTCTCACTCTGGGAATCTGCAGCACGCTCTAGAAAATCTGGTATAAAAGAGGGGAAATAAAAGCAACTTGCAAGTCTCACTCACCACCAAATTTTCTTTGAAAGTGCTGAATACAGAGCTTTCCTGTCACAGCACTAAGAAAACAGTAGGGGAAACTGTAAAATGGAGTGGAAAATGGAGTTAGAAAGCCCCTTTCCCTGGGCATGTCCTGCCCCAGCAGCTCTGGGGCTCTGCTCCCTTTTTAAAGGGCTCTCTTTTAAAACACAGACACGGTGACCTGCACAAAATCTGTCCTCAGTCCTGCTCTGGTCAAATGCAGGTGCCAGTGGCCAGAAACAGCTCTGGAGCAGTTGCACAAATCCAAATGAGTCACAAGCTGTAAAAACAACATCGCTGTGGAGGTGAACTCGACACACATCACAGCCTCTCCAGTGCCAATCAGATAGGTTTCACACCTCCTGGATCCGTCCTTTATCACTCCTGCCATCGTTTCAGCTACACTGAAAGGGCAGAAAAGCATGAACAAACTGTTACACTTGGCCTGACAGACATCTCTACTTTCAATTACTCCTCTGTAAACAGATTGAAGATAACAAGTGCAGCCATCTCGAATGGCTCTGGTTGCTCAAGAGCTGCTTGCACCTGCCTGCTCATCCTCCCTGCAGAACATAATTGCATTTCACCTTCACCTCTTTTGTTTCCACCCTTCCTTCTGTTAGGGGTGAGATTAGAATTATTTACACTCCAGCTTAATGTCAGCAAAAACCTTCCAGGAAGAATGTGAGATGCACTGACAGGTGCCAGTCACTATTTTGTAAGAATACATAAAACCATTCTTTCTTTCCAATGTCTTTATTTCAGAATTTTCCATTCAGGTCAGGCAGGACTGTGAGGATTGGATTTGCTGCTTTTTATTATTGCTGCTGGTCCATCATTTTTTGAGTCACAGAGCCCCCCATGGCCATGGCTTGCCTGGGTGTCAGTGGCCCATGAAGCAATGGCTGTTTGTCCTTCAGCACCACCTCTGAGCCATCTCCTGCTGGGATTTACACTGAACTCCTGTTCCTACAGTGGCAACTGGAGGGGTGGCAGCTTGTGAGTCTCACTGCCCACCACCTTTCTGAATCTTGCAAGCAGCAGATCTGTGATGAAGTGCCTTCATCTGTTGTTACATCATCTTTCATTTCTGTGGCCTGTGCTGTCTGACACGGGGATGCCTTTTTCTGATGTGTCTGCACACAGTCTCCAGATATGTTATCCAAATGCCTCCATAAATAGGGCATAAAAAAAATCATCTCTTAACAGCAGTGCCAGGGGCTGAAATTGTCTGAGGTTATAAATGGTTTTTTGCCCAACTTAGAACAAGTTTTACTTGGGTGGCTCAGAAGGGAGGTGCATGTTTTGCCTGAAGGTTGCTGAATTAGTCCTTGGGAGAAGGCAGCATTTTCTGAAGCACGTTTCTCTCTGCCTCATCCCTGTTCCCCTGAAAGCTGGGACAGCATTCCTGTAGCTTTCCAAGGAGCTGAATCAAGCCCTAATCACACAGCACTTGCTGATCCTCCTCCAACACCAGAACACTTCATTCAGACATGATAAAGATTTTGATTTATTCATCAAAATTTTTCCAGCAGCAAATAGAAGTGCATCCCCATTTCACACTAATATGCCTGTACAATCACCCCTGCTGCTTAGATGAGGGGCTGATTTCTATGCCAGGAATCCTGCTTTGTGCCAGATTCCTTTATTCTTCTTGCAACTTTGAAGATACATTATGATGCTAATTAATTCCTTTCTCAAGAAGAGAATAATTGCAAGTATTGGAAGCAACTTCATCAATGTGGCAAATGAAGGCAAATAGATGCTCTTTTTATTTTTTCTTTCTTTTTTTCTTTCTTTCTTGATTTCCCTTTTGATGGCAAACCCCACAAACTGATCTGACTTGTGAGTTCTGTCATTAACCCACTAGGAACTGGAACTGGCTGCCACTGGTGCCACTCACTGGGATTTTCCTACTGAGACAGAAGCAAATGTTCATTAGTGGAAGACATTAATTCATTTTTGCTCAACAGGAGCTTCTTGGCCACCTGAGGGGTAGAGTTGGAGCTCTGTGGTTGCTCTGTGAATCTTGGGGGGAGGCAGTAGGATGGCTGCAAAACAAACTTTCTTGTTCTTTATGGATCCTCCCATGGGAATCCCCTGACCTTTTATATGCCTGATTTATATAATCCTCTCAGAGGACAGACTAAAGGGGGGACATTATCAGCCAATTAAAAGGTTCCCTCCTGAGGAGGATGGAAAATAGCAGGCAGATGATCTATTTTTTATCCAGCATCAATTACCATTCTGTTGCTGGATGTTGCAGGGAGGAAGATCTGTGCTGTCACGTGAAACTCTGGGAAGAGAAACCCTGTGGTGGATTCCTAAAGCTGTGGGGGTAATTAAATACTTGATGGGTGTGAAATGGACCTTTATGACAAATCAACCATCAAAACTGCATTGGCTATATCCTTCCTTGCCCCAGGCTGTTCCCTACCAATTGAAATATTTGTCTAGATGAATAAGTAAGTAATGTTTAAAGGCAAGGGCTGTTATTTTATTGCTCTTTTCTAGGAATCTCCCAGCTCACACCCACACTACACAATCTCTGTGGTATTTACTCACAGCTTCATCTGATCTGCCTCTTGCTTCCCTGCTTCCAGCTGCTCTTTGCATCCAGTAATGCTGCCAGTTGTCTTCAAAAGGAAATGTGTCAGTGTGTACTCATGAAGATATGCAGCACCACGGTATTTACATCAGGGGTTTGGTCACACGTGTCATGTGGGAAATAAAAGATGCTACAAATGGGAAACAGTTGCTGCAGGCTCCAGGGTGTTGAGGAAAGTACTCTGTAAAGCATCTTGTGGAGAGGGAAAACATTGCATTTCACAGATAAAACTGGGTGTTTCTGAGGTTTCTAGGTAGTTCTAGTGCAGGGAGATTTTTGAAAAGGGAGATTTCTGCTGTAGCATGTGGAGATTCTTCAAGGTCTACAGTCATGGATCAACAGAGGACAGCAAGGCAGTTCAGAGAAGGAATGGGGCAGGGCTGGAGCAGATCTGAGCCTGGTAACTGGGATCCTGGTCCCAGAGCAAGCTCCCAGGCTGTAGGAGAGCCCTGTCCTTCCAGACAGACACCAGCATGCCAGAGTGCTCTGCTCTTAGACTTGAGATGCTCTTGGGTGCCTTTGGAGCCTCATTGTCCCCTGTGGTCCTGGGAACTGTCTCTGCCACCTCCTTGTCACTTAAACTGTTTTTCAGAACAGGATTCAGCCATCACAGCTTCCACCCTGGTCCTGGTGTCAACATCAGAGATATTTTACTGCCTTTCATGGGTTGCCCTATCCTTCCCCAAGAGTGTGGGTTTGGGCACCTCCACAGAGGCTGAAATGTTCATTTAACTCCACGTGGGGCAAGGGCACTGCCTACACCTGCTGTCAGAAGCTGTGCAGGGCTCTGCACCCCAAACAGAGCAGAGGCTGCAGGGTTTGCAGGGCTGCACAAGGGCTCCAGTGCAGATGCATCCTGTGGAATGAAAGCTCCCATTATGCTGCCCTTTTAGCACATGTCTGCCTCAGCCCAGTGCTGCTCATTAGTTCATGTCCAGTCAGTCCTTGGCTAATCCATCAATGCCAGCTGTGATGGATGTGACTGTGAGGAAGGGCATTGGTGCCTGGGAGCTGCTGAGTGCTCAAAATGCAGGTGGGACAAAAATTCAGCCCATCATTCACTGGCCTCAGTGGTGCCAATTCAGCAGCAATGGTGTCAGATGGCTGTGGCAAGCAGCAAAACCTCAGTCCTGACTCCAACACTCTTAGATTTCCAAAAGTGACAGTGGATTGGAGGGTGAAAGTGCCACCTCTCCAATGACACTGGAAAAACCAACAAATTCCATCAAATTTCTCCTCCTCCCTAAAAGAATGCCAAACAATCAGTTATTTACATTTATTTCTTTGTTACAAGAAGTAAACATCAGAAGGCTTAGAAAATCTTAAAAAACCAGGGTGACAGTGTGATGAGGGTGGGATGTGACAGCTGCAGGCACTGCAAATATCTCAGTGTGCTGCTCTGGGTGCTGGTGCTGACAGCTGGAACCTCTGCAGAGACCAAGCAATCACCACAAATGACCTGAAGGCAGACAAATAAAAGTCATTTTGAGTCCCTGGTATATTCCATCAAGGAATCTTTATTGGAAAACCAAATGGGAAATCCCAACTCCTTTTTTTTTATCACTGTGCTGCAGAGGAGAATGTGGTGAACTAATGAGTCAGTTTAGCTGGGGGAACAGAGGTGTTTGGTGATTTGGGGAGAGAGGAAATGTGCAGCTGCAGTGAGGGATTCCTGATTTAGGATGCACATGGAGTAACGTTGGCAGCAGGTGGCAAACTGAAGATGTAATATCTTGTTACAAAACTAGCAAAATATGTTTGCTGCAATTAAAGATCTCAAGATGCCATGTTGTTACAAACCTGGAAAGGGCATCAGGCTGTCAGCTGGGAGATGATCTTTAATTTCTTTAAATTGTACAATCATTTTTGCCTTTACCACCTTGCTGGTGCTGCCCATCCTGTTGTTTGGTGTTAAATTTCAGGTCACACACTGGTAAATGTTCCAGCACTGAGCTCTCCAGGCCTGTGCTCTGCATCCTAGACAGTGCCTCACCTTTGGAATATGCCTCACATTTGTTAGCAAAGTCATGGATTTGACCATTAGGACAGAGATCCAGCAGATGGGAGGGGAAGGAGGGCAATTCCCTCATTGCAGCACAGGACTGAGCACTGGTTGCATAGTTTATGTTCCTTAAAGACTTCTGAGGAATGATAGTACAACTACATAAATTTTATAATTGACTCAGATCAATTGTCCTTGAAACTATGACTAGAAGGGCAAGATTTTGAAAAAGTCAGTAGTCATGATGAATAATTAACACCCTCTCCTCTGTGTGTGTGTGCCTGTACTCTTGGAACTAAGACCCTGCCAGATCTGAGAGTTCAAGAATATCAGCATGTTGGGGGTAACATTAATTTTGAGACCAAAGAGAGGAAGACAGGATGCAAAGGAGGTGGAAGGGAAACCTGAAGTGATGGGAGTTTTCAAGGAATCCAGATGCTCTCGAGCTGAAATCATAAGAAATAATCACTTAATATCTGGGTAATTTGGAAAATAGATGACAAGGATGGTAGAAAACATCTGTTCCAAAGAGTCTATCCAGGTTATTTCTCAGAGAGAAGAAAAAAAATGTCCTGTCAAGTGAATGGAAGATTTAACTCCTCGTGTTCTTGTGAGCCCCTGTTGCACTCTAATGACACTTGCAGATTCTAGGGCTATTTTCTTGTTCCTTAGGACAACGTGGATCCTGCTTGTTTCCATTCATCTCCCACCACAGCCAGCCCCCATTCCCTTTATTAATTACCTCTGGAGCTCAGCATAAGTGCAGCTTTCACACCAACAGCCCCATCCATCCTTCATTTCCCTTAACCATGCCAGTTCAGTTTACTGTGTTCGGCTTCTCTTGACATGACATTTTCAACTTGCTCCATACAGTTTTCTCATCAGCTCTCACCCTATAAAATTTCCTGGAGCAGGAGAAATTTGGAGGGTGCTGGGGCATCCTTTTACAGCAGAGCATTCTTTGCTGTAACATCCTTACTCCCTAGATCCAGAGTTTTATTTCTCTTTTGCTTTGTTTGCATTACTCTAAATCGTGATGAATCCCAATAAATTCATTGTGAATCGTGAGTGAAAATTTGGTATGGGAGAAAACATTCTCATGTCCTTTTATTGTTTAAAGTGGAGCATTCCCAGTGGGTAAATATCCTCTAGTACCACTGTGGAAGAGCAAATATATGAAAAACCACTTAGTACCACTAAGATACTAATGCAGTTGGAACATTAATCTTGCTGCAGCTGTTGTCAGAACTGCCACAGGGCTTAAGGTGGTTCCCTAGAGCTCCTGAGGAGAGAGCAGCACCAGTGCTTGGTACGGTCTTAACGGGAGGAAACTGGATCCGGGGCATTTTTCATTTAGATGTACAGACAGACATGTGCTTCCTCCCCAGGATTCCTGCAGCCTGTTCTCATCTGCACAGGATCTGTGAGAGCTTGGACAAGCCCGGGGCTGGAGGCTGGAGGGAGCAGGTGGTGGGAGCTGCTGGGGATGCTAAGCTGTAGGATTTTGTCAGGATGTTTGCAGAAAGTGGGGAAAAGTCCCATGAGAAGTGACCACAAATTTCTTACAGGATGCTTGAATGTTGCTGGGAGCAGCAACAGATGTGTCCTGTTGAGCTGCTACCTTCAGTCCTTTGTGTTGGTTTTTCTTTTTTTCCCTCCAGGATCCTTCTTTTGGGCTGATCCACAGCAATTAATACCTTCCCCATGCTTACCTTTTGCAGCCCTCTCTGCCTGGTGTTTTAGCATCAGTCTAACTTCCATTTCAGCTCCAATTAAGAATAATTTATAGGGGGAAGAGGAGGGAGGAAAGGGCAGTTTCTTAATTGCATGGTATATAAAAAAAAAAATTTAAAAAGTTCTACGTTAAGTGATGCCAGTATTGAAAGCTCTCAGGATTTTTAGGAAAATCTCAAAAATTTGGGCCTGGCACTGAGGACAGGGCAACCCAGCTGGGTGCAGAACATAGAAAATGGTTGAAATCTCCAGCTGTGAACACTGAGGAGAGAGAAGGACCCTGTTCTTTTCTCACATGTCACCCCTTGGCATGGTAGATGGTGGACATGGAGATGGACATGGTGGGATCACCTGCAGCCCTGCTCTGGAAGGAACAGAGGGACTTGAAGCCTATTTTTGAAAGGTTCTGTTGTCTGCAGCTGTGGAGCAGTAAAACTCCTTTGTGTGATGTCCTGGCATCAGTGAGACCCAGCTAGTTTTGTGTTAAATTCTTTGTTCACAGGGAGAAGTGGGCTGAGAGGGGCTGCAAAGGGCTCCTGGGGACCAGGCAGGATGGGATGATGTAGAGATGAGTTTTGTAAATGATCTCTTGAGGTAAATGTCTTGGGCTCTGTGTCAGATCTGTGATCATCCAGTGTGCTGCTCCCTAAAAGCTTCACTCAGCTGCACACTTGCTGATTTATTGTGACCCTCTTCTCCAACCCCTGAACCCCAAATCCTGCCATGGGGTGCCCCCATCACTGGCTGCCTTGTTGTTACTTGCTGTGTCCTCCCAGATATGGCTTTCCACCAAAGCTGCACATGCCTTTTAGCTGGGAACACAAAGCCAGCATTTCAGCACAGGAAAGCTAACCATTGTGTTTTCCCTCTGAATAAAATCCTGTGTCCCTGGGGCTGGAGGGCAAGGCTGTGCCACTGTAAGCATTCAGGTTAGTGTGTCCTGTCCTGAATGGGAACCTCCTTTCAGCTGGAGTCACTGCCATGAGCTGGGACACTGCAAATGAGTGCCACCCAAAATTAAACATTTGCCCAGGAAATGTCAGTTCCTTTGAGGCAGCTGAAGTCAGACGTTCAGTGCAATTCTTGTCATCATCTCAATTAGAGGCTGAGCTCAGGGCTGGTCGTTGCTGTGGGATGGGGTGGGCATGAGCTGAAACCCTGCAGCTGATGGTCACCCTGGTGCTGTGCTGGGAGCCTCTGCTGTGCCCTGATCTGCACTGAGCCTTGGTCACATGCCTGGAATCGTGCCAGCAGACTGGTCCAGTTTCTGTCTGTTGATTGATCTTCCTTTCATCTGATACCTTGATTAACACCCATTGATTTCTCCTCTTTCTGCTGGTGAGAGGGTGCTCTGAGCAGCAGCAGCCTGGTGTCTCTGGGAGGGGTTTCTGCATTGCATTAAAACCCCTCAGTGTGAACCAGCACAATGTGCATTTCTGTATTTCAGGGCTTGCTTTTCCCTGCCACTTAGTGGCTTTAAATGGCAAAATATTTTTGCAAAGACAAATTGCTCTGCAGGTAGCATGCTGAGCTGCTGGAAAGGCTCCAGATGCCCAGAGGGATGGGAATGACTCCCTGCATCCCCTCAGCAAGGCGAGATGGCTCTGAGCATTCATTCTGCACAAATGAAAATTAGAGGAGTGTGAAATGCTGACAACAAATTGCAGCCCTGGTTCAAATGCAAGGCAGTTGTGCTGCTGAAAGGCTCAGAGGTCCACAGCCCCTCAGCTCATACTCAAACCCTGGGTGTTTTTTTCAGAGCAGCAGAATTAGGACAATTTTCAATATGCACAGGCTGTTTCTGAGCAAGGAGCAGCTAAAGCAGGACCATTCCCCAGCAAATATCCTCTGTGCCAATGTGATGAAATTTGAATGAAGCTGGGACTCTGCCCCAGGACAAGACATAAGATTATTAAACTGAAGAAGAATTTTATGTTATAGGTTGCTTGGAAACACGGATAAAAACCTGTCCCTGGCCTCCTTTGCCCAGTTGCAATTCCCAGTGCTCCCAGTTTGTGAAAACACGGGGGGTGTCTGCAGTACCACAAACCTGGCAGTAGAAAACCTATATTTATTCTACAACTTCTCACATGGAGACAATGTGGTGACCCTCTGGATCCTGGAGTAGCAAAAATCACAGCTTCTTTCTGCAGCACTTGCTTTCTTCCCCTCCTCTCTCCACCAGGTACCCTAAAGTAGAGGGGCATCTTCTGCTTCAGGATTTTAACCCTTTTCTCCCCAGAAGAGCCAGGGAATCTGATTCACCACATGTGGGTTCAACATGCATGTTATTTATTAGGATCAGCAGCTCTGTAAAGTTAGGCAAGAAGTTGCTTTTCAAGGCCCTGGGTGGCTCTAAACATTATTAAACATGGTCATTAGAACATGCTTTTCCAACCATTGAACGGCTGTGAACATTAAATATTTTGGTTTAATAAGTGCTTGCTTTTTCAGCTGTGAGTGGCCTTAATCTTTTTTTTTCCCTCATTAAAAAATGTTGTTTTTCCAGCTCATGAGCCACTGAAAATACTGTTCTGTTTTTTTCTCTTCCTTTTTATTTCTTTTTTTCCTTCTCTCTCCCTTTTTTTTTTTAATTTTTTTTTTTAAATCACCAATCAGTTTATTTTTATTTTTTAAAAAAGGGTGATAATTTTGGAGCCCTTGGCTAAAAGAACTTGTTTTCAGCTACTAGGACAAGTATAGGGCAAGGCTTAAGATAACATAATAATCAAACCTGGCTTGTGTGAACAAGTTCCACTGAGATAAGGACATGCAAACTATCCAAACATCAGCAGATTGTCTTCTGTGTGTGCTCTGAAAGGATGGATGAATCACACTGCTGCATGCCAGCTTCCCCACCTGCCAGTCAAGCATGTCCTGTTGTGTCATCCCCATAGATCCAGGGGGCAAGGCATGAAGCAATGCTGGGGTCAGAGGTGAGGCCTGTGTGTTTTGGATTCAGAACCAAGATAATGCTTTTGACTTAAATTTCATTTGTTCTCCAAGAGAGCCCAGGTTACATAAGAAGAAAGGTAATCAGGAAGAAAGGTCTTTTGCTAAAGCCTTAGACTGGAAAAGCAGCTTCTGCTGCAGGCTCACTGTATGGCCATGGGAAAGTAATTTGTGCCATGGGTGTTGCCTGACCATCCCAAACTTCTTGGGCTGCTGGCCGTGCCCCACCTGACCTCCAGCTGCCTGTCCAGGAAGGAGGATGTCTCTGTAGGTCCAGTACTCTCTGTGCTAGGACCCCAGAGTCTTGAGAATCACATCTCAGGGGACATTTCATTGTCTCTGTTTAGGCAAACAGATGGCAATCTTAGTCTTTCTGCCTAGCTCTCCCATGATTTTAAATCCCAGGGATCTGCTGGACCCACAGCCTGCCCGTTATGGTCGCTGCCATTCCTGCTCCCCCAGATCCCTGATTTTTAGGGTGGCCCTGCTGGAGGAGGAGACCCTGGCAGGATGGAAGGCACTTGTCAGGAAGTGGCCAGCACCTTGCTCAGCTGGGGAGCTCTCCTGAGGGAGGCTGCAAGTGGCAGCTTTCCCCTGTGGCTGGGGCATTTGGCTTTCTGCAGCTCCTCAATCACCCACTTGGAATGCTCCGTGCATCAGCCTGGAAGGGAGTCAAACCCTTTTATGAAAGCTGCAATTAGTGGCTTCCCACAAACTGCATCCAGCACTGACAAGTGGCTGCTATGTAATGCTGTTTATGGACTTGTTTCAGGTAATGGAATTTCATTGCCTTTCAGGTGCTCTTGCCACAGGAAGCACATATATTTTTTCAGCTCTGTGATTTTTTCCACTAAATTGCACAAATCTTTATATTTGAGCAAGTGCATTGGAAACACTTTACTCTGCATTTATTCTGCAGCTCAAGTCCTTCGTGAAAGGAAGAATAAATATGTTCTTCTAGGAAAACTGGGGGGAGAAAGTAAAGGGACCAGAGATAGTGGGGAACAAAACCTGGTCTTCACAGATAGTAAATCAGTGTGCATGTATTGCCCCTATGTGCCTGTGCTCTATTGGCTGGTGAGGGGATCCAAAATTCTTCTTCTTCTCCACTCCCAGCTGTGGCAGCTCCTACCAACCTCTACCTGAACCCCTATCTGTCTGTGGCTTTCTGGGGAGACTGAGGATGAGATGTGGAAGAGTTTCTTGACTCTTCTGCACAGTTACATGCTAATTGCTAGGCATGGAGCACATCAACCTGAGACTCCAAATGGCCTAACTGCAGCTGATTTAATGATGTGGAATGATAGAATCTTTATGGTTGGAAAACTCCTCTGAGATCACAGAGTCTGACTGCTAACCCAGCACCTCCAAGCCACATCCCCAAGTGCCACATCCACGCAAGTTTTGAACACTTCCAAAACAATTATGTTGTGTTCAATGTGGGAGCAGAGGGCAAGGGCAGGTTCCATTGGTTCTGGCTGGCTCATGTACCATAACATCTTCCCTGGGATGACACATTGCCTCCAGCCATCCACTCTCCCTCCCCGTGTGGTCCAGGCTGAGCAGAGTCCTGCTGGGCTGCCTGCACTGGCATTTGATGGGAAAACGTGTCCCACATGGATGGGAGGGCACAGCAAGCCTGGAGATGTGCTCACTTACACCGAGCCTTTAGGTCACCCTCAGAGGCATAAAGAGCATTTGTTAGGAAAGCTGAGCACCAAAGTGCACAGCATCCCCTTTTGTTTGTGAGCCCTGCTGAAAGCATGAGCCTCAAAGGCAAAAGAAGCCTGTGAACCCAAGGAACAGGTGAATCAAAGGCAAAGGAGTTGCTCCAAGGGAGAAAATTTGAAATCAAGGTTGCAGAAAACCAAGGGATAATTAATGGGACAATGCAGGTAATGCTATCACACAGCACTAAAACAATACAGAACTAATTAGCTCAAATATTTGCTGACGACGTGGGTTTGGAGGAGAGGGGGGCATGGGATTTCATAAAACTTAATTAACTCATAGAGTAAATCAGTTTCATTCATTGCCACAACAGAGCCAATCAAGATAGGCTTACTGTTTGCTCATTTGGAAAATGATTAGGATTCCCATTTAGACTTAATTACAGTGCAAAGGTTGACAATTATCATCTTTGTGGAAGCACTGGATACCACAGTATCTCAGCTGAACATGTGCCTGTAATTATAGACATCATTTTCTTAGCAGAAAATATAACCCACTTATTACCTGGATTTCGTGCCTGTAATTACAGATAGTAGAAATAATAATAAAAAAAAATCAGAATAAGGCTGGTGCTGAGTTACTTCAGATCTTTTCACAGTAAATTACTTTGTGCAACTGTTTGTCACAAATTAAAATGTTGGTTTGTGCTTTATAGTCCCCATGCAAGGGAATTTGTGGATGTACCAAGGAATCAAACCAGCCACATGGGTCGTATTTTGACACTGCCAAGAGCAGCCCTGCTCAGACTGGTTTGGTTCATAGAGCCCTCCTCTTTAATCCTGCCAAACAAAAATGTAAGCAGGTAGAGATTCCTCCCTCTTGCCAGCCCAAATCCCTCCAAGAGGTTGCTTCAATTCATCACATCCGGGGGCTGTGCCATGGCTGAGATAAGAGAAAAGTTCAAAACATTTTAGAGATTTTAATTACAGATAAGGCAGGGGGTAAAATGAGGACATAATAAACACAAGCTCGATTCAGTCTGGTTTGTCACCATCCCTGGGCCTCTGTTTATCCCATGGGCTTGTGAAGATGGAGGGAGAGTGTCCTTTGGAGGGAGCAGAATGCTGAGCACTAAACAAACACCATCACATTTAAATAAAGTTGAATTAGATTCTTCCCTTCGTGTTAATTATATTTGTTTCCAAACCATGGTTGGTGAGGTAGAAGTAGGTGAGACTCAACTTTCCTGTACTGGTTTCACACAGGAGGTGTCTGACCTTAGATTAATTCCTGAACCTCCTGGGGATAATGGCCAAGTGACCTTGGCACCAGGGCATCCCATTTTCTTGGGCAGGTTTTTGCCTGCTTGCCAGCTGAAGTGCTGAGTTTGCAGCCAATAGAGATGATTTGCAAGGAAATGGAAGGAAAGAATGACTTTCCACTTATATATCCTGTTTATTTTCCATGCTCTGTAGGAAGGAATATACCATTCAATTCTTCTCCCTATCTTTGCTGTGCTTCTCTTGAACAACTCTGTTTGCATCCAGAAATGAGCAGTGCCCCACTGGGAGGGGAAGAAACTCAGCTTTATCAGGTCAGGTAATCCCTGTGCACCATAATCAACAAAGAGTGTCAGCAGGACTTCAGGGAGTGCATTTTTGTGGCTGTGTTGAAAGGCAGCTGGGAGTCTAGAGGCAGAAAAGCTTCTTTTTTTTTTTTTGGTTTTCCAGGAATATTAACTTGTGTTTTCATTCTGCTTTTTTTTTTTTTTTTTTTTCTCATAGGTGTAGATAAAAGGGAAGGAAAAAAGTTTCAAGTGTTGGCTGTGTCCTTTTGAATGTTCAATGTTCAGGTGCTTTTAATATTGCTTGAATGCTGAGCATTTTGTAAGGAGAATAAAAACAGTCGTAAAAATAATACAACAGGAAAAATAAGTCCTTACATTGTTTGAGGTGCTTTTAAAGCTGAAGGCCTTTGCTTTTATTTTGTTTCTTATCCCACATTCACTGGAGCTTTATGTAGCCATGGAGCCTGCATGGTATTATTGTGTTGCTTTGGAAAAGCTGAGAGGGTGGATTTTTTGATGCCTTGGCTCCCATCTGCCTGGCAGCACCAAGTTCCCTCAGATGTCAGCAGAGAATTCTGCCCATCTGCAGGCTGAAGAGGCAGCCTGGAATGCCAGGCACTGCCTGGTGTGACAGCAGGAGGATTCCAGATGGGAGCTGAGAGCTGGAGCATCTTGCTGGCTGCAGGCAAGTCAGAACAGAGCAGCCGTGCCCCAACACCGCTGTCAGAACCAGCTTTCTTTTGAACTGCTGAACTACAAATTCCCCTCCTGGCCCAGCTGCCACGGTGGGTGGGACGAGGGGGAGAAGAAAGAAGAACAAGGCACCAATGGGGCTGTGCAGGTGTGGGTGGTGGGAGCAGCTGACTTGCCAAACCCACCGGAGTTCTCTCCACCCAGCTGAGCGCAGTTGGGAAATCTGGCAGGGTTTGATTGCCTGGTGCATGGAGAAGCTCATCTGGAATGCCTGGTATCCCCAACCAACCCACAATTAAGTGATTAGCTGCAATGAGCAGAGGTTCAAAGAAACACACAGGGTTGAGAAGTATCCTTGCCTGTTTAAAAAGTGAGGATAATAATTAAAAAAAAAAAAAGAGCCCAAGGAGAGAGGAATCCTCTTAACAGAAGGAAGGAGGAGGGAACGAATGGAGCAGAGGTTTGTTAGCATATACCAAATCAGCCTATTCACTGATTTCATGCAGAACTAGTTGTGCCACTTCAGTGTTTATTTATCCACTACAGGAGTCCCAGGTACAGCAGACACAGGAGCTCACTGGCACACAGGTATTTGCCAGCTGGTGGTAGAGACTTGTGAGATCCAAGGCAGGAGCTGCAGTGCTGTGCATAGTCCCTGCCTTTGAAGTAAACAAGAGCAAAAATCTTAAAGATGGGGTTTTGAGGGTCAAAGCCAACACAGTAATGTGTGGTTACAAATCTCTGACCTTGAGGACATGGGGGAAAAGGTTCAGGAGCAAAGGAACACGTGCTGAAAACAACCCCCTGCAAGATTCACATTTCTATCAAACTATTCAGCCTCAGAAATCTTGTGTTTCATTTATTTTCCTCCCTCACCCACCTTTAGTATCATTGTCTTTTTTGAAAATCCCTGCCAAAATTGTGTATTTCTGTCTGAACCTCCCTGTTGTTCTGAATTAGTGTCATAAATGGAAGAAGTTTTGACTTGTCAATGTGAGTTTTGAAAAGCAAGTTGATTTTCATATCCTTATCTGCATTCAGCCTGTCTGTGTATGTTAAGTGATTAGTTTGTTTTTGACTCTTGGAGATGCTGCCAACTTAATAGTCATCACCTTTCAGAGGTGTAAACACCACAAGAAGTCAAAAAAATTCCATTTCTTTTTATAAAGTTTTCTGGAGGTTAAGCCTGAAACAGAATATAAAGTGGAGTTTTAAATTTCAAGGATAAGTAGCTGAGACAGCTGAAGTGTCACACAGATTTATAAAAAACCTTGTTACTTTATTATTGCCATCCCTCTGAGTATAAAACTGAGAGGAGAGGGACATTTTTTTTTCCCCTTTGCTTTTTACCAGAGGTATTTTATGTCAGAATTCTTAGCTGTGCTCTTCAGAGGTGAGAGTGATTTTAGTGTGGTGGTGGTGAGTAACTCTTGCATGGATTTGGTGACTCAGAGAGAAGACCTTGGGTGCACACAGCTCTGAGATGTAAGAGTTTGCATTATGAAAGGATGAGAAGCAGTGCCTGAGCTCATGCTAAGCTCCTCCACAAGAGGACTGTCAAATTATTTTTGAGAGAGATCCAGGTAAAGCTTATGCATAAAAATTAATCCAAGTGCTCAAACCCAAGCAACAGATTTTGATGCAGAGCATGTTATCTTAGTGAGCTGGAGAGACACAAAATTAAAGGTGAAGTGGCCCAGATCACCTTGGCTTTGGTGTTGGAGGCTTTTGAGTGCCTTACTTTGAAAGAAGAGTACAGAAATGAATTAAGTGCCTTCTGAATATGCTATTAACTTGAGAGTATTCAGAGGGGATAGAAGCTCCTTGTGTGTGAAAAATATCCTTGGGAACCAGTGCTAGACAGTATGCAAAGTGAACCTGGCAGAAGGGATGGGGAGCAGAACAGAACTGCTGAACAGGTTTGTTGTGTGTCTTCTGCAGGAGGAAACCTTCAGTGCTGGGCAGAAGGAAGCCTGTGGGGAGAGGCAGAACCAGCTTTGCATGGGAACAACTCATCCAAGGAGAGGATCCAAAGGAGCAGGGTAGGTGATGCAGTGCTGAGCACTGCATGGAGGTATTTGCTCCTGGCTGTAGTCAATCAATAACTTCTCTTCAAGGCCTTCCATCCCTCCCTGGAGGGAATCCTGGGGGTGCCCACTCCAAGTCACACCTGGTTTGGAGCAGAGAGCCCTGGGCAGGGCAAAAAGGAATGTCCAGTTTGTTCAGGGAGCAAGCATGTTTTGAATCTCAGTGAAATGTGACTCCCTGGATCAGGAGAGATAGTGCATGGGGTTTGGGACAGAAATCTATCCCGTTCTTGAAGTGGTTGGGAAAAAGCAGAGATCTGTGTGAGAAAGCTGGAGAAATGGCGGGAGAGAAAAGAAAAATTACATGCATTAGTGGTTTATGCCTTCCAGACATTTACAAACTCTGGGTAATGCAACTCAGAGGGAATTTCAGTCATTCCAAGGAGGCTGCATGATTTAAGAGGGCAGGAGGGTTGCAGTTTGCTCTATGGTTTAACCCACAAATAAAACTTCCATCACGCGGTTGAATGTCTGGAAGGAATTTGGGGGTGCATTTTTTTAGGAGCACAGACATTAATAAGGCATAGCTTTATTGCCTCAGTGACCTATCACCTCAGCATCATCTGGCCCCGTGCTGCCCATGGGATGGAGAGGTTAATGTGTAAAACACACCACAGCTTCAACAGATTTGGGGAAACAAAGACAGTCTTGCAGTTGTTGCACTTGTTAATTTTTTATACAGGTGACATTGCTCTCTCTGTTCTATGCCTTAAAGACAATCTACCCAATCCATTCTCCCTACTCTGCCTTCCAGAGAGAGCTAAAACCAAGGCACCATGCAGGTGAAGGGCCAGTGCCCATCATCAGGCCACGATCTAATTAAATTAAAACTCTTTTACACGCGCCTTTAATATATTCTCCTACCTCTTTCACTGAGTGATATCTTCCAGTGCTTTTCCTAAATAGCTGATACCTTAGGAAAGATCCTAGAGTGTTCCTCATTGTATTCCACTTGCAGAGGCCACTTTATTTTATTTAATACATATTGTTATCTCAAGCTTAGGATGAGTTCTCTCAGCTTTTTTCTTAATAAACTATATTTTACATAGAATTTTCCCTTTTCTATTCCATTCCATTCCCTCTTTATATCTCCTGTATTTTTCACATTCCAAAATGCTTTTCTGCCTTGGTTTCTGACGTGTAAAGATCAGACATATATCAGTATCAATAAAATCCCTCAATCTGTTTTGTGATGAACAACAGATGAGAATGACAGCAGTGAAAAAAACCCAAGCATTCTCCTTTCCTGAAGGCCATTAAAAAAATGGAGGAAAAAAATATTTGGAACTGAGATGAGAACTTCAGTCAATTGAGGGTTTAATTTTTATCCTTATTTTATTAGGAAAGGGAAACAGAGGCAGCAGGCCTTGGCCAAATGAGTCAGTCATCCAGCCTAAGCAGATGTGCTGGCATGATTCTGGCATCTTTCAGAAATACCAAGACTCATTTTGATTGTGAAATACTTGCAGAAGTGCATTATCAGAGAGCCTCAAAGGGGTTCATTTCAGAGCTAGTGGTTTGAGGCTCCTCTGATGCAAAGAGCAGATAATGCCTCGTATTTCAATCAGACCATGAGCAAAGACCCAGAACAATCAAATCCAGCTCCTTTGCCCTTTCTGCCATACTTCACATCTTTTACAGCACTAGGAGAAAGTTTGAGCCAGTGGAAGCTGGAGCAGACTTGAAGAGTTGCAGCAATGAACAGGACTGAGAGAAGCTGGGTTTGGACTCATGGGGACATTTTAACAGCTCTCTCTGATCTCCTGGGGGAACGGCAGCAGGTTCATTTAATTCCTGTCACTTCAGGTGTAAAGTGAGCTTGGTGATGATGGAAATTTCCAAAGTGATGTGCTCTTGATTTTCTTCCTTTCTTCTGCCCCTCTTGGGACAGCTCACCAGAGCAACTGGCTCATGGTCCAGGCTGTAATTTGGTTCATGATTAAAGTCCTCCCTCTCCCATGTGCTCCCACTGTCCTGAGCACTCATTCCAGAGGGGATCTAACTCAGGTGACTGGTGACCATTCCTAACCCTGAATTGCCCAGACAAAGCAGTGTCAGGTATTGAGGGTAATTAGGCAGCTGATCACAGCTCCACTTCCAGTCCAGGCATTTTGGAGAGCTGGGACAAAATGGATTCTGTGTGGCACCAAAAGTCAAAGTACAACTTCAAAACACACCAGGGGCTGCCCAGCCAAGGCAGCAGAGAAGTCATTGCAGGCTGCTAAATTAGCTTCAGAAGCAGAGTGAGTGTTGGGTTGATGCCCCACAGCCATCTGCTGCTTCTGAAAGAGCTGGTTCAGGTGTGCTGCCTTCCTCCCCTGTCAAAGGCACGGCCTCAGAAGAGCTCTGAAGGCTTTCAGGCCTTCCTTAGGCAGCAAAGTCTGAATATATTTTATATCCTGGTAGGATCTCAGAGAGGAGAGAATATCTGCTGTGATGAATAAAAAATGAGGCATGCAGAGGGTAGTCGAGAAAAGAATAATTTTAACCAGTTGTTTTGATTTTCCTTATGGATAAGGCTGCTGTTGTTATTTGAAAAATGTGAAAACCAGCTTTTTATAATAACTTTTTTTTTTTTTAAGGAGGGGGTGGAGGAGTCCCAATGGCAGGTATTTTCATTGTGACCCTTTTCAGAAAAATGCCGTGCAAACATATTTCTGTAAAGAGCACACAGGGCTTAGGCTGCTTTGACAGTAGCCAAAGAAAGCAGCAAAACATGTGAATGCCTCCAGACTGCTCCCAGGGTTTTGTTCCACTGCCAAAAGCTGAGCCTCACACTCACAGCATGAGGCAGCACACTCCTCTGGCTTCATGTGCTCACACATGAGGTGGATTTAACAGAGAGATTGTTACACTCCCCTCTCTTCTTCCCTTCTTTTTCTCCCTCAAGGTCTTGAACTAAGAAAATAATATGGAAGTGATTCTGGATGCAGTGATAGTGAAGGCAGAGGAAACAACATTGCCAGTTGCAGCACACATTTGTCAGCACATCTGTGCTGGTGCACACTTTGGAAAGTCCAGTTTGAGCCTCCAGTTTCATCAGGAGGCTTCTGTCCCGTGCCCGTGGATGGCCAGATATGGGGAGATTCCATTGATACTGTGTGTGCTTCCTGAGGCTGCTCAGAATTCAGGATCAAGGTGCTGGAAGGACTTTTGGTGTCTGGATAGGTACAGGTGTTTTCCTTTCTGTGTCTTTCAGGGAATTTGGGATGAGCTCTGTGCTTTGCTGGTGGGACATCCTGCCCTAAGAGATCAGTCCCATCATCACAACCTTTCCTTGCAGCTTGCCTGTTCCCTGAGCTCCTCCTCAGCTAAAGGGAGTTAATTAATTGTCCCCAGGGTACAGCTGTAATTCCTGGCTGCAGGGGTTTGGTTGCTTAAATATCTTCATTGGCACTGGGAGGCTTGCATCAATTCAAAGTGGTTGGCCACCGTTTTGTGAACATAAACCTCTGCAGGCAACAGTTTGGGTTTGTTGCTGTTCCATCACCCTGGAGGAGGGGAGCTGCTGGGGGATGCTGCACTTGCACCTTGAGCCCTTGTGTGACCATCAGAGTGGCTCAGATCTGCATGGACACTTTGATGGACACGGTCATGAATCACATGTGAGCCCTTCCCTCTCCAAATCCTGCTCCCCAGTGCAGGCAGCAGCAGGAGGTTCAGGCCTGGAGTCTGCAGAGCATCTTTCCAGGATGGGCCTTAAGGAGTGTGCCCAGTGTGTGTGAGGAATGTGTGTCTGCTGGCAAACATAAAATCCTCAAATCTATAAATGTGGAAATAGATCATGTCAGAGGGAAACTTTGATCACCCATGTGTAATTTTCTCATATGCAGATGTCAGCTTTCATAAAGCCTACGAGTTCAGTTTCAGATTAATGGGAGTTTTGCCCCCATTTATTTTGCATCACTTAAGAAAGGTTGACTGGGTCCTTAAAAGAGTGTCAGCCCTGATTAAATCAACCTTTAGCAATCGTCTGGTAGAACCTGGGCATGTCTCTGTATTTGGAAATCTTCACTTGAACTGTCTTTTGTTCCACTTCTGCTTATACACCAAAAGAGGTGGACAGTAATGCTCTGTCATCTGCTATTCTTGGATTATGTGGATCATAAGAGATTTTAATTAGATGAAGAAATGATTTCTGAGGGTTCATTTGGGGAATTGCTTCTGTGGGTCTCCTGCCTTTGCAGGAGTGGGAGCAAGTTATGAAAGCTTTGGAGCTGTATCAGTAAGTTTGAAGCCTCTTACCCAGATCTCTCCACTTTTCCCTCCTTTTTCTGCTTCTGAACAAAGGGCTGCAGATAGAGATCACAATCCTGTGCTAGGAAGAGCTGCCTTCTGAACACGTTCCTGCATGTAGAATATTTCCCAGAAGCAAATGCGTTTCTCTAATCTCAGGGCTTCGCTTTGTGCATCGAGATCAGATTTTAAGCAATAGGAATTCATTGCCAGACTTCCCCTCTGCTATGTACAATTTTCAATAGGAATTCATTGCCAGACTTCCCCTCTGCATATCAAAGGTGGCAGGATTCATCTGTGCAAAATTGATTTCTCAGAATTTGTGAGGCCGGGTTTTATCCAGCAGCACGGTGTGATGGCATCACTGAAGGGCATTTCTCTTGTTTAAAGACTAAACAGAGTCAGAAAAGGGGAGAAGCATCTTGAATATGATAACCAAATGGGGGTGCAGGAATTTCTTCTTGTTTCAGGCATCAGACAACTCCTTGGCTCTGTCTGATCAGCTTTGAAAGTTACTGTACAAGATTAAAAGTGTTTAGATGCTAGAATTTTATGTTTTTGAAAGATCTGTTGTAGGTAGCACGGAGAGCCATCCTGTACAGCTCTGCTGTGCCTGCTTCTCCCATGTGGGCATTTTCCCACTGTCAGCTGAGCTGGCCCCAGCACCTGTCTGTTCCATGTCCCCAAGGAGGAATCTCCTGGGTGGGCAATGCTGTGGGGTGACCCTGAGCACCAGCTGAGGCAGACCTCTGTGCACTGATGTTAAACCAAGTGCCTGCTTGTCTCTGAGCTCTCAGGTTGTCACCAGTAGCTTAAAGAGGCCTTATCTGCCCTTTAGGATGATGGAAATCACAAGATCTTGGTTTCTTATAGGCTGACTTCTTTAATTTCTTCTTAAACTGAGACTGCCAGACTAAGGTAAATTATACACAAACAAGCCCAGCCATCAGAACCCAAAGAATTGGGATTATCAGTGTATTTCAGATGCAAAATCCTTACTATTCAATCTTCTTTCCTGCTGTGTGATATTAAACTAGATAGCTAATCACACTCTCTGTTAGATTTGATTTATATTAAAATAGTTCACTTGCTTTGCTGAGTAAGCTGCTCCTGTGTCTGGTTCTGATCTCAGGATTTCAGTCACGTAACCTCGAAGCAGATAGAGACCAGTAGAAGAAACTCCTTTAAAAGTAGGATTAAACTTCTTTAGAACTGGAATTAAACTTCTTTAAAAGTGGGATGCATTCAACTGGCATGAGCACAGAGAGCTGAACCATCCTCTCTCTGTGTTTGCATTCATGACTGTTAAGAGGAGATAAAAGGACTTTCAGAAAGGGATGAAGGAGAGATGTTATATCAGGAAAATGGGGAAAATGATAATGATATCTGTGGAAGTTTCTAATTTGATTTTTGGAGTGTAAAATATTAAGTTGGTCAGTGATGGAATGCTACAGGCAGAATTACAGATTCTTGGGAAATTATATTGGTTCTGAGAAAAATGAAATTCAGGATCTATTTGCATGGAAGGTGGCCTGAACATTTCAAGCAGGTCTAAGAGTCTGTATATAATTTTGCATTCAAAGAAACAGATGAATTTTTTCCCCTTGCACCCAAAAATCTCTTTGGGATCTGTGTGTGTAAATGTATCAATGAGAACTTATTCACAGACTTGCTTTGAGCAGCCTGAGACCTTCACCTGAATCAGAGATTTACAAAGGTAAAAGCCATCACTCTGCAGGTGTGCTGGGGTCTGTGTGAGATGGGGACAATTGAAAAATCTCATCCACCTGATGGCTGTGGAGGGAAAGTTCAGAAGATGAGGATTCCTGACCCAGAAGAAGCTGTTTTCTTGCTGCCAGTGTCCAGGAAGCCTTCGTGGTGCAGATGTGAAATTAATACTAAAACCTATTTAATTGTCCTGCCCTTGGGGAAGCTGTGAGTACCAGCAGCCACACAAAGAGGTGTGGGGGGGCCAGGAAGGACTCTTGAAAATACCAAATTTTATCTCTTCTTCCTGGTGTAGTGTTCTAGTTACTTCCTCTGCCCAAACTCCATGGCAGTAAAAGCTCAGTGCTGCTCTTTGTTGTCTGTCCTTAGGTGTTGCAAAGGTTGATCTGCTTGGAGTGGGATTTTTTAATTGTGAGACTCTTATTAGCTCACTTTTTAAAATCTCATTGTAGGGAGCAGAAAAAACAAGGGTTAATTTAGTCTGTAAAAATGAAGGGGATTCTTCATTAACAGAGGTGTTCTGCAGTAAGCCCTGAACACTAACAGTGGTGACAAAACCTGCCCTGCTTTTGAAACATAGATGAATGAGTGAGGTGCTAGTGCTAAGGAGCTCTAATGACCCTAATTAGGGTTAATAATTTTAACAGAGATATTAAGCTTTATTAGTGCTGGAGGCAATTTCACCTTGTGGTTCTTGGGTCTGACCTGTGGTGTTGTCCTTGTGTAGAGCAGTAGTGTGACTACACTTGTGTTACTCCTGATTTGCACTGTCAGAGAAGAAGGAAGGAGCCAACATATTTCCAGGGTGTATTTTGTAATACCTCATTCAGATTTTATAGACCCCCCCACTGGTTTCCTCCCTCTTAAACACTTTAAAATTTTCTCACACAAAGGCTAAGAGATTTCAGGAGGGAGGAGGTGCTGAGGCAGCCAAAGGTGTGTGTGATAAATTAATGTAATTACTCAGGTTTGCACTCTAGCTCAGAGACTGCACTGTGGGTGCACATGAGTGCAGTAATAAAGGTAATATATCACCAGCATCAACAGAGATGGACACAGAAACACCATCTGAGGCCCACACTATTTCTAGATATGTTGCCTTGCCACATCTGGCCCCGTGATAACAGACCAGAGCTTTCATGCTATTTTTACTCCAGACTTTCTTTTCATAGGACTTTTTTGTTTGATTTCCTACTGCCTCTCCCTCCTCCTCTTTGCCTCTGACTGCACTCCACATGTGCTTGGGCATGACAGCAAACATGCAAAGTCACATCAGCAAGGCAGTCACGGAAGGAGAGAAAATGTTAAATTTTTTTCTATTTATCTTCTCAGATTGCTCTGACTGCTCATGCTGGCTGAAGGACTTGGTCTGGCTATTTCAATCTGCTAAAACAACCTTCCAGACTTCTTGCTCTGGTCCTCTCTTTGGGCCCTCCCTGCAGGACAAACTTCTCAATCAAGTTGTTTTCCTTTAAATCCTCATCTAGCTCAGCAGCTCGTTCCCTTATCCCAAACTGACCCACCTAACTCTCATCCACTGCTCCTGTACTGAAGTTTGTAGGAGACAATTTAAAATGAGATATTAAAATGATATGCCATTCTCCAGGTGTGGGAGAAGTTTCCATTGCTCATCTTTGTCTTTCTCCAAATACTGTGCAAGGGTCTCTTTCTGTAATTATAATTACAGCAAAATGTGTGAGCAAGGCCTGTGGTTGTGTCTTAAATCTTCCACATTGGTCATTTGAGAGGGGTTCTAAGAGCCAGATCTTTGATTTTTGACCAGTTGATCAAGGAACTTGATCAAGCAATGCTTTATTCTGCTGTGAGATTTCTCAGCTGGGAGATGAACCCCATAAATTACCACAGAGGAATCTGAGAATGAGCATTTAACTCCTGTAAGAGATGTTTAGTAGAGAGATCCCAATGAGGAGACCTTTAACTACTCTGCTGTAGGGTTTTGTTCTACTTTCCAGTTGTACAAGTCCTGCATAGTTTAGGAGGTGCAAAAAGTTGTCCAAACCAATTTTTTTCCTTTCTTCCCCTCCTTGCCAGAAGTGTGAACACAGCATCCCACTCCCAAAATGTTCTGTAAAGAGACTCACCCCCACCTTAGCAAATATCTAGGGAGAATTCAGCCTGTATTTATAAAACATTAATATAAGAAAATGAGTGCTCTTCTTTGCTCCCAGTGGGAAAACTTTAGAAAGTGTTTTTAATAATTTTTGTCTGACTGACTGGCTTGCCCTGTGGTGCAGCAAGAAGGAGTTAGGAGCAATTTGCCAATGAAATATTTCCCTTCAAACCTCTGATTCAACATATGTGTGAGTCCATCTGCAGTGGACTACTTTAATATCCCTTGATCTGCAATAATAACTATAATTAAAGCCAAAATGAAGTTTCTATTGCTCATTTTCAAGTTATTTTTCCTCAAAGCAGCTCTGTGTAAATGTTCTCATGAAATATTATGAGCCTGAATGTTTTCAGATGAGAATACCAGGCCAAAAAATTGGAGTTTTTCTGAACATACTCTCAACAAAATGCAGAACCAAATGTTTGATGTTTCCTGGGATTCCCAGTAATTTGAGTACTTTATGCAGCAGCTTCTTCACAAGTTGTTTTGGTGTAAATACCCGTGGCAGCAGCAAAGTTGTACATCAAAAATATCAGTGAATAATGGATGGAACATGCTAGAGCACAATGCCCATGCTTACGTAGTCTCTCTTGCAATAAAAATGAGCACTGCTCTGCTTTTTACCTTAGTGTCTGTAATAGCCACACACAGGTAGGAATTCAAAGTCCTGTAACATCTGGGTAGCCCCTTTTTCCAGCTCAGATGTTGTTTCCTCTCTCTGTTGTTTTTATGCACTCTGACTAATGAGGACATTGCAGATACTCAAGCCTTGGAAGTAAATCTTTTTCCTTTGGAATGAAAATAAACACCATGCACTCTCAATGGCTTCAACTTTTGTTCCCTCTCGTTTTGTTTTTTGCTTAAAACAATAATAATAATTATAATAATGATAATAACAAAAACCATTCTGTCCTGTTTGGGCATTTCCTGAGTCAGTACTAAATTAAGCACAGAAATTACTTTCTATTGGCCACTGGAGATATTAGAAACACAGAAATGTTCCTGTTTGTGGGGCATCTAGAATGGGGTACAGAGAACACAAAATGTTCTCAGTTAAATAGATTTTGACTTCAGAGCACCCCAGCTCAACTGGACTAATGTGTTTATGGGGTCAGCCAGGCAGAAATGCAAATTATAAGTGAAGCCCAGCAATTGGAAGGGAAATGTTTGCCAAATTCACGTTTCTCTGTGTCCCCATATAGATTAATGATTGCAAGAGATTTGCTTTTTAATGCAGGCAGGTGGGTTGGCATGAATTGGAATGTCCACGTTAGAAAAAGAGGCAGCATCTTGATGTTACATTGATCTTTTAAAACTGCTTTTCAAAACAAAGATTGCTTCTGAATGATTCTGTAAAATGATAAGTACCTGCAGACTAGACAGTGTCCAAAGAGGTCCTGTCCATTGTTCTGACCACATTCCGTGTGCATGAGCAGGAAAACAAAATATCTCTAAACACTAAAGCTTTAGTTACAAGTTTTGAACCAAACTTGAGTTCAGCTCCTTTATGCAAATCTGTCCCAAAGGGAGGGAACACAACAACTGCATGCTGAGCCCACTGGAAGTGTATTTGAGTAATTTGCTTTCTTTCATTCTCTGCAAAGATTCCTAAGCTAAAACACTTGAATGGGCTAATTTGTTTAAAATGCCTTTTCTTCTTCCTCTTCATATTGCCTTTGGCAATTTTAAGCCTTCAAAGACAGCTTTGGTTTCTTAGCAGTCTGCCCTACTGAAGTAAGACTTTAATCAAGCTCACTAGCATCCAAATATGAGGTGCAGCTGTACACTGTGCAGCTGATTGATTAATTTTTAGCTTCCCTGGGTACCTCAGAAAAAGTGCACATACTGGAAAGATGTAGGTATTTTTCATTTAGGTATTTACTGTTCTTTTCCCAACCTCACCTCATTTGTTCTACTGTGATAAATAGGAAGAGGGTAAATGGACATCTTAAATCTAGGCAGTGAATTTCATGCTAGTCAAAATAAGATTTTTTTTTTTTTTTTGCTTGAAGTCTTAAGGATTAGGATCACCAAAAAAAAAAAAAAAAAAGGCATTTCTAAAAATATTTCTATCAAAGAAGCCATTTTATCAGAAAGTGAAAAAGAATGAGTTTTGCAGATGAGAATGCTTTATGGTGATTTTTAGATTTGTTTAATATAAACAAGGATCTTGAAACTGAATCTTCTGTCTTGAGTACAGAAAGGTGGCAATCAGCTCCTTTTTTCAGATTTATCCCGAGGTGGCTGTTCCAGTTTGCTGATCTTACCCATCCAGCAAGTTCATTGCTCTGGCTTGTCTCTCCCCCCTGAAAGTTTTCATGAGAATCCTTGAAAGGTTTCATTTGAGTTCCACTGTGGAGTGAAAATCAAGTCTCAAGATCATGACAGCTGGGGTTCTCCTTGGGGCTCTCTCTTCCCTTTAGAGGAATGCTGGTTTTAATCTGCTTCCATGGGCTGAAATGACTCCTGTGTTCAAGCTGGCATTACTGACAGGGATACAACTGCAGTTTGGGTATCAGCTCTCTGGGACCTGCAACCTGCCTGGCAAGGAAACATCATCAGGTAGGTTTTTCCTCATTTAAATGCCATTATTCCAAGGACTTGCTCAATCCATGTACCCTGAAGTGGGAGAGAGACCACAGAGAATGGAAAGATGGATGGCAGGCTTGGATGAATGCCCTAGTTAGAGTCTCTATATTAGATTGTCATGCTTTTTCTGGCCCAGATGCTAACATCTAACACATTTTTAATACTATTGCCTGTTGAGATCCTATTAGAAAATGATTCAGAGTCTGGAAAGTTAGGGGGAAAAAAAAGTTAATTCCCTAGAAATAGTATGGTCATTATGTGTATACTGAATTCAATATGTAACTTGGGTTTTTTATGGCCTCTCTACCATCCTGCACACCAGCTTTTTAAAATTGCAGTCACATTCATTATGAAGTAAATGCCTAGTGCAAGTGAGTCTCAAAACAGTTTGTAATTTAAATTCCTATTGGAAATAAAAGTAATGACCCACAATAGCTCATTAGTGGCTTTGCAAATGTTCATTATTTCCTTTTTCTTTGTCTTTCTCCTGGTTTTCTCCCCTAACTAAAAGACAGGGGAGTTTAAAGGTTTAGACTACCTTTAGAGCTATCCATCTCTAATGACCCGTGAAAATGAACATTCGATTCCTGAATGAGGAAATCATCATTCCCTGGTGTTTTTGAGGGGATAAGTGTGTTCACTTAGCAATCTGTGAGGAAGCTGGGTATTCCAGATGATTTTAAGAAATTATTTTCTATTTACGCCCAGGAGAATTTTTAATATTATTCTAAAATAGCAAAATAAATACAGAGAAGGCCAAGAAGTCCTTAAAAAGGTGGATACAGACAGTTTGGATTTTGAACCCAGGTTGTTTTTAATGATACCCTGGATGCTGCTACACAACCAAAGATTTGCCAGGCTGCCCATTGCTTGGAGATGCACAAGGAGAGATAATTCCATGGTTCTAAGGAGAGGCACACAGCCCTGGCTTCTCTGTCAGATGAAGACCCAGCATCTGCCATGCAGATGATCCTTGGATTTCTGGGGAAAACAACACAGGAGAGAGGCACCATGGGGTGGCAGTGACATTCTGCTCCCACGAGCAGGATTTAAGAGTGCCTGCTCTGGAATGGTGTTATCCATAATAAGAGGGTCACCCATAAAAGCACACCCTGGTTCTCAGTGCCCTGAAGTCCCCAGCCCCTCAGCACCACTCCCTGTTTGTCTCCTTTGTGCTGGCTCCTGTGGCAGCATTTGCTGTCGCTCTGGAAATTCCAAAACGCTCCCTGCCCCAAAATCCTTGCAGCAAAAAAATTCAGTGGGATCAAACCTGTGTCCCACATGGCTCTGCTCTAGGGTGTGCTTGGAGAAAAAAACAGGGCAAAATATCTTATTTATCTCTGGTTTCCCTCTTCCCCAGTGATATTTTTTTTCTCCTCATTAGCAATCAGACCTTGGAGACTGTCAGAATGTTGCTGACTGCTGGTGGGGGAGGCCTTAAGGCAAACCTCTTTAGAATATAAAGTAACAGATTGCTTGCTTGTGGAAGGCTCTCCAAAGTGCTCAGCAGAAGTGAAGTTTCACTGACTACTTTCTGTGTGTGCAATGGGATTACTTTGGCAACATATACACGAAACAAAACCTGGTAACGTGCTTAAAAGCATTACCCATTGTTGGAATTTGGGTTATTCAGTGCAGTCATTAGATCACACCCAATAATTCTGTAAAAATTGATTTTTCCATCCTAAGGTCAATTCATTTTATTGCATTGCTTCAAGCAGGTTTCTCCAAAGCACAATGCTCCTCTGTGAGCCACCAGCACCGTGGCTGGTTTGCTGATGTTTACATTAGGTCATCTAAGATTTAGGTTTTACTGAGCTTGGACAAAACTAGCTCATTTGACCTATGATGCATTGCTTTTAAAAAATAACAAGGAATGTTCTTTTTCAGCCCTCTTATCTGCTCCTTGCCTGAATTCTGCCTGGATTTCTGACTGGTGAGGCTTATTGGAAGCAGCATCCCTGTGAGCAGGAGAGCAGCTGCTCTCTGCCTGTCTCTGCCTCTCAACAGAGAGAAGCAAAAGGTCAGTCCCCAGTTTCTCATAACTCGCATGCACTACATTGTTTTCTTTTTCAGCTTTTCAGCTCTATTCTTATTCAGATCTCCTTACCACACCCACTGCGTGCTCGCCCCTCCTCTGGTGTGTACTCTGGTGTGTCGCTCTCCAGCTTTGCCCTTCAGGGAGGTGTCAGATGTGATGCTAACCTTTCCAAATCCCAATTTAAAACAATATTATCCTTCTCACTTCGCTCACTATAAACTGACTACACAGTACCACCTGCTGATGGACCAGCATCACAAACCTGGCTTTTATTACTGTTTTGGTTTTTTTTTTTCTTTTCAAAGGCAGAGTTGTCTGTGACAGCATTGCCTTCTTGGGAAGGGGCCCTGTGTGAGAGGCAGGAATGCTCTCGTGTTTGTGCAGTGCTTTGGACTCTGTCATCTGCTACCACTTAGCAGAAGGATAATGTTGTGTCAGAAGGAGACTTGTGCCTTAGAAGAAAGACTGAATAGTGTCCATTTTTTCAGAGCCTAAAAAGGCAGAGGAAAAAAATGAGAGCATAAGCCAGCAGGCCTAAGGCTATTCTGATTTGCATTAGGATCTGTTTAGGCCCTGTATGGCTTACAAAGCCCAGGAATCATCTCCATCTACTCCTGTCACCCACCCCAAAGTTCAGGAATGAGGTGTCTGAATATCAAGGTCATTATACTTCATTAGTCTTCATGAATGTGAGAGCTGATATTGGTCTGATCTCTTACTTCAAAAGCTTTTACTACTGAGGCACCCAACCCCTTGCACTCCCCAAAATTCAGGAAAGAAACTTGTGTCATTTCAACCAGGAGCATTTTTATTTTTGACCCTTTTTCAATACAGAGAAATATTGATTGTAGTTTTGCAGTTGTTGATTCTGTCACTCACCCCAGAATGTTCCAGTAACTTCTGGCCTAATGAAAGCTTGCAGAGTCTGTCCCTTCTTAGGGAACAAACTCAGTGCAATCACAGCCAGATAACTGTCAAAGAGAAACAGAGCAAAGCCAAGAAAAAGAGGCTACAGAGCCAGATCTTGGTATTTTGCAAATCCAGATTGTCATCTCCTTCAATTACCCATGGGGTGATTAAGAACAGTCCATCCTATGGGCAATGCTGCTGGGTTCAAGAACTTCCTTTTCACCCACTCTGCATGGCTTTCTCTCTCTTTTTTTGTCTTTTGTTTCTTCTTTTAAGACATGAAACACTCTGGTGCATGGGTTTTGGTTTAGGAAGGCTTGCTTTTTTTCTTTTCATTTCATCAAGACAGAGTTCCATTTGTTCAGCATCTGCACAGGACAACATCTGGAGCCCCAGGAAATTCAGCTGCTCTGTGTATGACGCTTAAATGAAATTACTTTTTCATGCACTTCAGAAGAGTATCAAGAGCATCTCTCTGACCAAACAGAGCCTTTTGTTCTCCTCCAGCAAGTGTTTCTCATTAAAAATGTCATCTCCCTAACAAATTGCTTCATTGCCTTTGCAGCTGGGGTTATTGTTTTCATGGTTTTGTACTTGTGTGATTCTCCAAGGGATCAGAGAGCTGGGAGAAGCAGGGCTTGGTTTCTTCTCCCTTTGCCCTGCGTGGCACCACTTGGACTTTCCACTTTTGGGGTGCAGTTTCATGTATTTCCCTCTGTGCCCTCTTGGCACAGCACTCAGAGGCAGAGAATGGGGCACAGGCAGCAGCACGAGTCTGTGGGGACTGTCCCACTTCTGTTCATGGGAACTCTCCTGGGGGCTCTGAGCAGCCAGATCTACTGCAAGGTGTCCTTGTCCATGGCAGGGAGGTGGAACTCGATGATCTTTGAGGTCTCTCCCAGCCCCAGCCATTCCATGACTCTGTCTCCTGGGGCTGTTGTGCCTGCACAGGGATGGAAGGTGAGAAGGAGGAGAAAGCAAAGTGAGAAATATCCATTTAAAACTGGAGTATAAAGGATGGCTTTTAATGAGATAAACGTATTTTGTATGAAACTCAAGGTTAGGTAATTTTTCCAGGAATTATTCCCAGGTGGAGTATGTGGGGCTGCTGAGTCTGCAAGAAAACCTAAGTTATCTTTAGGGACTTAGGAACTTTGTGGTGACTTTTCATGATCAGAAATAAAACTAGAAACTAAGGGAAGGAGCTGTAGGAAATCCAAGGGAGAGAGCATCAGTCTGTACATCCTGCACCAAGTCTAATAGTGCAGAATGTGTGAAATCCCTTGCAGTAGTGACAGAACTGTGCTGAACCTCACCCAGCAGCACAGAACTGAAGGGGCTGTATCATTTCCTTGAAGAACCACTTAAAAAAATGCCAAAACTTCAAAACACATTTTGAAGGAAGGACTTTATTTAAAGCCCAAGCATAAACCCCTCCTTTTTCTCACCTCTGACTTTTCAACTAGGACTGCCCCTTTCCTGCATTTTGAAGAACCTTCCTCCTCACCCCCCCCACTGAAGAGAGATAGATGCCAAAATCCTAAACTCCCAGAATGTCCCAGGTTGGAAGAGACCTGTAGAAGTCTGGTCATCTTTGAAGTCTAATTTAAATGGCAAGTTGTAAGTAATGTAGAAGCTCCATCTCACTGGCTTAAGTGTTCCCTGCATATTAACACACCATCTGCTTAACCTGAGATCTCTTTTTTGTAGGTGACTACAAATTACTCCTTAATAATTTCACAGGCCCTGTAAACTTGCTGGGTAATCAATTTACACAGGCTTGCTGCCCACTTTCACAGTTCTAGTGCTGGTCCCACAGTGCTTGCAGTTTTTCTCAAAGTGTTGATTTCCTGAGTCATGTATTTCCCTGAGAATGCAGCTTTTCAGTTTTTCAAGTGGCAGGAGCTGCAGAGAAATGTTGAAAGGCTCATGCTTAAAGAACTATAAATGAAAATGTAAGTACTATTCCATCATTTCTATAATTCTTCACAAATCTTATTGCAGTTTAGACACTCTGTTTAACAATTCAGCTTGTCATTCCAAATTCTCCTTTATTTAAGGAAAGATAGGGATGCTCCAAACAATTTTTTATTTCTGTTTTAGTGAGTCATCTCTTAACAGGATGGTTTTCTGGGTTTGTTTCTCTATTTCATGTGGGACACGAGCAGCCATTCAGCTCACAAACCAAAATTAAAGAAAAAATAAAACAAACCACAACAGTTACCTTTGCTTATGTCGGGCACAACTGATTTAACCAAGCTCCCTCTCCTCCTCCCACTTGTAAGCAATGAAAACAGCTCTTGTGTGTTAAATATAGCACCAGGCACTGCCTTCCTGTGAGGCAGCTCCTTGCAGGCTGGAGCAGAAACATTGGGCACCACACCGTGGAAAATAAGTATGTAGCAGTTGTAAATATACATGGATATTTATATGTATAAAACGGTGCTAGAACCCACAGTCTGTAATTTGTGGGTGACCCTTAACTACATGAGGATAAATGGTTACAAATGAGGACCTCTGCTCTTGGCTCTCGTAACCCATTTTGTTACTTCTGTTGGTAAATCAAAAAACATGTATATCCATGGGGTTTTTGGAGTGTAACATTTGGCTTAGATTTAAGCTGGGATAACAGAACAAAGTGGAAAAGCAAACAAATAAATATGATTATCCTGCAGTGTTTTGTTTTATGGAGTCAGGTTCTGAAACAAGCGAAGCATGTGGGATACTTTAAGGTCTGTAAGACAGACGTGTGCTATTCCCATAATGAAATCTGCTCCCTGAATTAGGTCTTTGTGCTGTTGAGAGGTTTTTCTGGTGTTTATTTTGTTACAGGACTGCATTTTTGCTGGAGTCAAGCTTGGATTTTCAGAGGTCCTGGTGTGATGAGGTTGGTGACACGGATCTCTCTTCTTGCAGGACCAGCTCTGGTCAGGGTATCAGTCTCCAAAACCCAGGGTGTTCCAAGAGGTTTGCTTTTGGAATGCACCAAGAAGGGTTATTTGGGATGTGCATACAAATTCAGGAATGGGATGGAAATAAGCACAGTTTTTAAAGGTAGATTATTTGCTAAAAAACACCTGTGGGCCTGGGGGGGTGATGGTGGCTCTCTGAGAGCAGCAGGCAGGGAAAGCTGGAAGGAAGTCACATGTGGTGCTCCCAATCCCTACAGCTGTTTGTTTTTTCCCCCATCCTTAAATGCACATAAGAGCTTTCCCCATTCTACTTGGTCACCACAACACAAAGAAATAAGTTTCAGGAAGTCTTCCAAGACCTTAAATAGTCAACAACTCTCTGGCTCTTAATTTCTCTGCCTTAGTTTCAGTGGGTTGATTTCTCTGTGGCAAGCTCTGATTGCTGTGACCCATCTGTCTTTTTCTTTGAAGCCCAGATATTCATGTCACAACAGAGAATAAATGCTGGTCTCCATGAATTTGTCAGCTTATTACCTATTTACTTCAAGATTTTCCTGAACAGGGAGCAAAATTAAAAAAGTAAAACAAAGAAACCAAAACACAAACCAAAAGTAAAAATGCTGATGGACCATCTGTGTGTGGATTTCATTTCTTTCATCCCTCTTTCATCCTTTCTTCATCTCCATCTCCACGAAACCTAATTTGAAATCTCTGCTTCATCTTTTGGGCTGTAGCACACACATTCCATCTCCAGGTCAGCCATTTGTTTCCTTAGAGGAACACACAGGAATCCTGGCTGGGTGGATGCACACAAGTCTGGCACCTCTTTTAGTGCCTGCAAAACTGGAAACTCTACTTGAGAAAGTGTTTTCCTGAGGGGTAACATCACAGGGGAAAAGAAAGAAAGCACTTCTGGCATCTTAGGAGAAGCATTCCATAGGTAGCTGGACAGGACTGATGGTGGCAACAGGATTTTAATTTGATTACAGCCCTATGAGCAATTACAAAACACAGCCAAAAGCAGTGGTGATTTGTGAGATGCCTAGAAAGAAATGTATCTTTTGAATTGGGAAGGATGGGAAGGGAAAGAACGAGTGTGACCACAGCAAGGATGTGTGACACACTCCAGGTCACACCAAGCTGGTGCTGCCCTCATCACCTGTCACTGTTCTGCTTCCTGTGAATCCTCATGTCCTGCATCAAACCCACCTGGGATACAGAAATCAATCTCTGCAAATAGTTCCACTCTCTGTGAGATCCCCAGGCTCACCTAATCTCCCATTCAGCTTTAAGGAGCTGTGCCTCTCCACAATCTCCTGAAGTATTTCCCATCAGTATTTTCCTTGCTGTTATACTGAGCTTCCTGATGGTTTATCCTCCTGGTTATCACAGCAATTTAACACAGAACTGTTGCTCATGAGAGAAAACAGAGGTCAGCAAATGCAAGATTTGGATCTCTCTGCTTCTCATCTTTTTTATGGTTAAAAATATCTCTCTCCTCAGATGTGAAGGGATGGTGATGCTGTGAACATCATCCTGCTTGTGATGGAAAACGTTTTTCATTGTGTCCCAAAGGTGCTCTAACTGGATTTCTCTCATTTCCTCTGCAAGTTTGTTCCACAGCTGCATCTCCAGCCAGGAGACTTTGTCTCTGGCTTTTGCACTTTTTGTTCTGGACTTTGTGATCGGCGCTGTCATGAAGAAGAAATAAGTTTAACTGTCCAGCCAGAGCAGAGATGGAGAGCAGGTTTGCAGTGCCCCAGACACTGCACCAATTACTCCAAAGATGGGCCCTGAGGACCTTGATTAGGAGGAGGAGGAGGAGGAGAGTTGGAGCAGGTGGAAGTTGTGGGCTGGTTTGTTGCTGGTGGAGTCAGGCAAAGGAACAAGCCACAGGGGAGTCTTTGCTTTTGGTTTCTATTTCTCCTGAATTGCTGTGCCTGAATCATGGATACTGTGCACACCTCCAACAGGACATGTCTGGGGATTGCAGGTGCCTTTTCTCTCAGTTTTTACATTGTGTAGTTTCTATTATTTTGTTTTTAATATACCTTTCTTGTGCAAGATTCGTTATTCTGGCTTCTGTGCCTAAATCCTCCTCCCTGAAGAGGTGGCAACTCTCATTTCCAGGAATTTGTGGCTGTCTCAGTGAACTTAAAAGCTCACCAACAGTAAGGATGTCTTTCTGCCCTCACCTCCTTCCTTTCATTCCTTTTTACCATGGGGCAGTCACGGTGCTCATGTTCAGCTGCAGTCCCTGGGACCTACACTGACCTTCACTGTGGATGTAGTTTCCATTTTTTCCCCTTTAATGGCTTCAGCACTATTCCCTACTCCCACAAACCAGTTCCTCCTGATTTACATCTGTCTGGGGGCAGCTGAATGAGTTCTTCAAAGCTGCTTATTAAAAACTCCCTCCCTTATGCTCTGTTTCCTTCTGCTGCCAGCTGTTTGCCCACGTTTCCACAGAAGGCTGCTTGCACCTTCCCTGCCCTCCAAAGCCTGGCTTCAGCAGTCCATCCCCAGCTGACCCTGTCCCTTCTCCTGCTGCCTGGCCCCACCTCACAGCCCTTGGCAGCACACCTTGTTCTGAGAGGTGTTTCACTCACTGATGGGTGAGTGACTTGATTCCGAGTTTGGTTTGGATAAGCTCCCGCAAATTGTAATGCTTGACTGTAGGTTATCCAAACTATCCGGGCCTCTTGGGACTCTAAATTGGCCTGGAGGACCAGCTGGGAAGGCTGTTTTCTGAGCTTTTGGCACTTCCTGATCCCAGAGAAGCTGCAGATAGCATGGCAACAGGCTCTTGCATGAGAGGTCAGCATTCTGGCTGCTTGTTTTAGCTGGATCCTTAAAAAGGAGTGAGCAAGCAAACAAGCCCAGTTAGAGCTAGGTGGTCCCATCAACCAGGTGGAAACACGAGGCAGCTGTAAGGAGCTCTCTGATTCCTTCTGCTTGAGATGTGCATTGCCAGTGATTGCTGGCCTTTGGCAGAGTGGGGGATGGAGTGACTGTGTATTGGCACAACACTGGATTTGGTGCCTCGGTGCAGTAGCCCAGGGGTAGGTCTGGGTGGAGAAAGGATGCTGCACCACAAAAAGTGGCCACTGGAGCTGGCTCTGTTCAGACAAACCCCCAGATCTATAGACAAGGCTGTGACTGACAGAGTAAAGAGTGTATTTTTGCTTGCACTAGAAGCCCTCCTAACGGTGTGTGTACAAACAGCTGCAGTGTCATGGCTAGTGCAATATCCTGTCTGGAGGGACAGTAGGAGATTGGGACGTGATCAGTTCCTTGGCAGAGCCTCAGCAGTTCCAGTGTGCAGTAGTCCAGTGGCTTGAAAGCCAAAACTCTTGTCCAGATCATTAAGGGCCACTGATGAACCAGTGTCCCAGAGTTTGTCTATACAGTTTTTAAACACATTAGCACTGTCCATTTATAATTACCAAGTCAGAAAGATTGGTGGGGAGAGAGAGAAAATCCTGTCTTTTATAAATCTCTGTAAAGATCCATCTGTTAAAAAATAAAAAAAAGTGGTCAAACTTTTGGACAGGCTGTGCAACTCCTTATTCCTGTAACTTGTGGATGGATTCCCTACGGAGTTTGGAGGTGGGATAGAGCTTATACCTTCACTGCCAAGTCTGTGAGACAAAGAGAGCAGTCCCCTGACCTGATGATGTCATCTATTTTCACTCACCTTTGAATCCACTCCTTTCTCAGCCCCAAACCCCTGGAAAACACAACCATTTTGCCAAATATGGGCACGAAATGGAAGGCAGGGGGAAAAGCCACCCCAAAACCTACATTCCCTTTACCTTATAGTGCATTCTTTGGAGTGATTTGGAATGTTCTGGTGTTCCTGCTTTACATACTGCAGCCCTCCCTCCCTGCAGCTTTGGCCTGGTGCTCAGCCTTTCCTGCCCACGTGGTTTTTCAGCTTTGTGTGGACGTCATGAAGTTATTGCTAAATCACAGCTTCCCTGCCAAACAACTGCCTCTTCCTCTTGCCAATTCTGTTCAGCCTCTGGAAAGCTACAGGACTTGTGCTGGGCCCCACTCAAACTTCAATGATGTGCTCAGTTACAAACACAAAATAAAATGCAGGACAGTAATAAAGTAGTTAAGTTTTGATTAATTCTGTGAAAGGGTTAATGAGATTATTTTTTTTTTTCTTCTTCTTTTTCCCCCCTCACTCTTTAAGTAGGGGAAAAAAAAAAAAAGACAGGGTGAGAGACCCAAGTGGACACAACTAGAACAAAGCCCTGTTTATGATTAGTATGGCTGAAAATATCCATGTTAGGCCAGGTGCAGATGGCTAATTCTCCCAGACTACAAGCCAATTTAAACCATAATTCCTGAGATAGACCACTTTTCCCAACATTAATGGGAACCAGCTGCCTCCTATTAATAATATGGATGATTACAAGAAAAAAAAAAGTGGGGGAGGGAATAGTGGAGTTAGAGAAGACATTATTTTCCAGACTGTTGCCTGTGTCCTGCTGAGGACAATATGGAAAGCTATGGAATATGAGTCTTGAAAACCTGTCAAGTTAAATACACACAGTGTGTTTGCTCAGAAGAAGGATGGAGTTATCAGTGTACTTCTGTGTTTCGGTGACAAGGTTATTTAAGGGGTAGCAATTGTATTTATTTAGTTATTTGCTGGTGCTTGGCTTTTGCCTTCCCTGTGCTGACACTGGATGGTTTTGATTAGCTCCCTAGGAGGGGAGCCCATTGCCTTTGGTGCACTGAGCCTGGCTGTTCCCACTGAGGGCTGATTTCGTGTGAGATTGTAGAGCACATCAAAGTAAAAAGTGTTCTGAATTGTTCTCCTGAGAGCCTGACTTGCTGCTTCAAGAAATTTGTTCAGGCTTCCATTATGGTTTGTGCCAGTGTGAGGTGAAATGGGAAGACATGGCAATTCATGGTGTGTAATAGCAGTGTGTCTCAGGAGTGGCTTCTTTTTTTTTTTTTTTTCCCTGTGTTCTTTGTGATTTTGTTTTCCTTTGGTTGCTTTTGGAAATCTGAGAAAAATTTATTAAAAAAAAATAAATGTCACACCATACTTGCTTGTCAGTGAGGTAAAAGCAAAAGTCCTGTGGTATCAGTGGCTTGGGTCTTTTAGCTAAGGCATAAAACTAAGGACATTTCAGCAACATATCCCAGTGGCAACATTTTGTTTTTATTCACACATCTTAGTAGCCCAGACCTTTTTTGGGTCACCAGAATATCTCTCTGGGGTATTTACTGTAAAGAAGAAAACCTCTACTGGCCCTCTCCAAATTTCAGTAGTATTTAAGGCAGACACGGCAGAGGTAATGAAAAAGAGATTATTGATTTTATGCATGTAAATAGAGCATAGCTGAGTTGACAATGTCTCTTTAAATAATTGAAAAAATCTGCTTCAGCTGACAGTAGTTCACCAGATAATGAGGCTGGTAGTGGAGGAACGTGAATAATTAGAGAGTAGGATTCTTGCTGTGTGGAATTGACCCTTGGGGGCTCAGAGAAAGAAGGATTTGTGGCTGCTCTGAAATGCTAGTGGTCTGCTCCAGCATTCCTCTTGTCAATATGAACCTTGTGTTTTTATTGGAAACACGTGTCAAAACAAAACAGCCTTTGGGGCTGCTGCTGAGAGAAGGTGGGCAAGTCCAGGGACAGCAAACCTGTTTTTCTGTAGCCAAAAATTCCATGCCACTGCTGCCCATCATGCTCAAATGGAAAGAGAGATGATGAGTGCTCTCATAATACACTGGTGATTCTTCTGTTGCCTCCCCGGTGAAGTTATTTATACTCAGAAAATTAGAGAAATCAGGATAACCAAGGCATCCTGCTATACTTTGATGAAGTCTGGATTGAGTACATTGCAGTACTTCCCTGGAGAAAAGCTGTAGCAGGGAGTGAGTGCTTACCTCTCCTGGACAGGCAGAAGGGCCTGCAGTCACATGTAATATTTAGCTCCCTGTGGGCTGCCAAAACATTTTGAGAACTTGGTAAGTTTTGAGTATCAGCTCCATTACCTGCATTGTGGAAAACTCAAAGGAAAGAGGTGAGGCACACAGTATCTGGTGTTTGCATAGATAAGTCTTTGGGTTTGCTAGTTTTCTTTTCTTTCTCTTGCTTTTTTTTTTTTTTTCCTATTGGAAATTACTTTGTTGGGCTGATGTTAAACATCTGCCTCTTTCTCTGCCCTCCTTCATACCCCACCTCCTGAGATGGTTTTATTTCGTGGGTGAATTAAATTGTTTTGGGAGATAAAGAACCCAATTTGTAATGTGCTTTAGGGGCTTTCAGAATGAAAGGCAGGGATTGAAGTAGAGTATTTAGTTATTAGTGTCTCCATATTTCTTTCCCTTGATCTACCTGTCCCATTGTGTTGTCAGATCTTCACGGTTGAGGTTTGAGGCAATAATGGTGAAAGCTGGAACATGTGAGCCCTATTTAAACCCAGCACCATCATATTTCTGGAGTGAATCTAAGCCTAATTGAAAAGGCAAGTGGGTTTCTTTGGCAAAAGAAAATGTGTCTGTCATAGGCTTTACCAAGTTCAGTTAAACCGAGTAGAATGTGCTCTGGCATCTTTGTTTGGTTTCCATTTTAAATATAAAATTAAAAACATATTTCATCTGTTGTAGGTTTTAAGGATGATTTACAAACTTAAAAAAAAAAAAAAAAAGAACTTTACAGTTTTCCAAGGTCTTGCCCTTGAGATGCCAGCAAATAAGTCTCTCCTCATCTCCACAGTATCATCTCCACAAGAGTTTGTGCAGGCTACCTTACACATCACCTTATGGGCAGCGTGTAAAGTTGTCACCATTCCTCATCCTCTTCTTATGTATTTCCCATTGCTCTGCAATAGTTCAGGAAACAGAAACTGTTTGCTTCCAAGTTCCAAAGGATTAGAGCCAAGCTTTGGATTGGAGGCCCATGCAGGTGGGATGAGAGCAGCCCCATTTCTTGCCTGCTGCCATAAGCACAAGCAGCTTTGGGGCACTTTCTTTGACTGGTCAAAATACCCCAAAGCTTTCAGGCACAGCTCAATCTGTTCCCATCTTCTGAGATATTTTTTCAATAATCACTGTTACTTTAGACATATATCTTTCAGTGAGTATCCATTTGCAGTTTAGAAGTTTCAGGTGAATTTTTTTATAGTTGATAGACCTTTTTTTGTTTAGTCTGAACTACCATATGATGATTGTCATGTGCCCTTCAGAACAGAGCTTCTGGGAAAGTTTTACCCTCAGCAATGGTTTCATCAAAATAGTTTCCTGAATTATTTAATTACAAAAGCTCAATGGATTCTTTCATGGAGCATCACAAATAGATATCCACTCTACAAACCTAAATCTACTTGTTGTGGTCTTTTGATCTTTTGTGGTTTTCCTTGTGTCTGATGCATTTTAGTGTCCTCAGTGCTTACTGAACAAAAGCACTGCCATGAATCAGGAATATTTTCAGAAGGGTGATGACAAAATATAAAAAAAATCTCACATTGAAGAAAGGTAGCAGTCAGTCAGCTCTGGAGGGCTCCTTTTGAAGATGTCATCTGTCATTTGGGAATTGGCACTGGCAGCCCCTGGATTACAGAGGAATTACATGCACTCTCTTCTCGCAGAGGTGGCACAATTCTTTTGAAACTAGGCAGAACTTCTGTGTTTATTATTTGGCAGGTTCTGTGTTTTTGGCTGGCAGCCACGCTGAAATGTGTTTAGTTTTAATTGACAGCCATGGTCAACACTGCAGAACCCAGGTAGGTACTGCTAATCCTGACAAGGCAAGGCAGAAACAGACAGGCTTGTGTTCCAGCTAGCCAGAGGCTCCAGCCTTTGGGAAGCAAAGGCATTTTGCCTCCAGACAGCTCTGAACCTCAGGAACTCACCCTTCAGTCTCATCTCCTCAGCACCTCCTTGTGAGCAGCCCCCTGCCACGGGAGCTGTAGGAAGCTGCAAAGTGATTGTGTGATCAGATTTTGTAGAATGGTTTAGGGATGCCATGGCCAGAGATGCCATTTATTGTCCCAGGTTGCTGCAAGCCCCATCCAACCTGCCCTTGAACAGGGGATGTTCACAGCTTCTTTGGAACCCTGTGCCAGGGTCTCACCACCCTCACAGGGAACAATCTCTAACTAATAGCCAATGTAAACCTCCCCCTTTTCAATTTAAAGCCATTCCCCCTTGTCCTGTCACTCCATGCTCTTGTCCACAGTCTCTCTCCAGCTCTCTTGGAGCCCTTTTGGGCACTGAAAGGTGCTCTGAGGTCTGTCCAGAGCCTTCTCCAGGCTGAACAACCTCAGCTCTCTCAGCCTGGCTCCAGAGCAGAGGTGTTCCAGCCCTCAGATCCTCTCTGTGGCCTCCTCTGGACCTACATCAGTCCACGTCCTCCTTGTGCTGGGGGCCCAGAGCTGGACACACAACTCCAGATAGGGCCTCACAAAGGCAGAGAAGAGGAGGAAATCTCTTTTTATCCTGCAGTGGGAAGCCAGGTGCTAGTATCCCTTGCTCAAGAAATCTTATTAGAGCCCAGAGACATCCATTTTCCTGGGTTTGAAACTTGAAAGCCAGAACAGTTACACACAGACCTCTAGTTTAAAATATAGAGACATTCCAATAGTGCATATGGTTAGATTTATCCAAGCCACAGTTTGTAATGGTTTAGATTTCACCTCCTAGCTCTTGTGAGCGTTTTAGCCTTGCCCTCAAGAGAGTGAAAAAGTAACACAGAACATTTACAAAAATAAAAGAAAAAAAACCCCATATGCACAGACTTAAGGGTGGCTTAGTCATGACATCTAATTAGGGACAGCAATGATTTCTGTGAACCACAGAAATGTTAGTTTCAGTTGGCATAAAATTCCACAGGGTAATACTTGGGACTATCTCTCAGCCTATCTGTCTCTCTGTCTATCAACCATGCTCATATGCTTTGTTATTAGTGATGCATTCCTTCTCATTATTGTCTGCTCTCTGAGAAATACACAAGTTATTGTCTTCCTTATAAGATAATTCCTCAAGGAATTCTTTTAACTTCCCCCTCAAGTGCCTTGCATTTCAAGTAGCTGCTCAGCAAAGCTCCACAGCAGAGGGATTTGTATTTATGGAGGAAAGGTTGCACCTGGCTACTGGGCCAGCAGAGCTCCCATCAGCATTTAGGTCTCATCATTATCAACCTCTTCTGCCTCTGACAGAGAACCAACAGCATGGAGTTAGACACCACCACAGAGGACACTGAAAGCAGAGATCCAGAGCAAAGGAAGTTTTTTGTGTCACCTGGGAGTAGATGGGATGTTTGTTCCACCCCTGTGTTGTGAGATGCCCCAAGAGAAATAGCAGACACTGTCAGTGACAGCTTTGAAACATGACATCAGTGAGTCAAGGTATTCCCCAGCCTCCAGAAACAAGTCCTGGTGGTACCTCTGCAGAGAAACATCTTCAGGACAGCACAGCATTTATAGATTTTCATTATTTCTCAGAGCTGTATTTTTTCAATCTGAGAGAAGTTAAAGAGTATCTCCCAATTTCTCATTTATAGCGGGCCTGTGAGATTGAGGTGGAGACCTGGCTGTTCTGAACTTTCCAAAAGGCATTTCCAATAGCAGAGTAGCCCTATTTTCTCCTTCACAGGTCTTGAAACTGTGCAGTACTTGTTCATCAGCCTCAGACTTTGATTTGGCACTGCTATGTTGTGCAGATGTAGCAATCACATTCGTGAGCCTGGAACTAATTAAAAATGGAATATTTTAGATCAGTCATGGTGAGTGTGGCCAGATTTACAGGGAGAATACAAGGGAGCTTAAGGACCAGAGTGATCCAGCCTTTTTAAAATGTTCTTCCTTCAGCATTGGTACATTACCTACAGGCCAGCTGGGCTGGACCTTTACAGCACTGTCTTTATGCAACCTCTGGCTGGGTAAAGGGGAGCTTTAAGAGGACACCAGTGCTTCATGGTTTGCTACATTCCAGATGTATGCAGAACCATCTCTAAACTCTGTCTGGCAAGACACTGCTTTTTTTTTATTTATTCTTCTCTTTTTTTTTTTAAGAGGGCATGGCTGCCAAGCCTGTCCATCAATTTAACAGGAGACAATGAGTTAAAGGCAGTGGGGAATAGAAAAATCTGCAGATCTGAACAGAAAACAGATGAGGGGATGGATGTGGCTCTAGCCCTGAACAGCCATGCATCTGACAGCTGCACAGAGTGGGGTAGGGCTATCAGAGCTAACACTGCTACCCAAAACTTGGAGCCTGCACTGGTTTACAAGAGCCTTTCTGACCCTGTGAGCTCGGTGTGTGAGCAACTGAGGGCTTGCCTGCAGACAGCCCTGCAGGGCCTTTGGGGAGGAAAGATTATCCTCAGAGCAATTCCATGGTGGGTCACCATCTCTTCCTCCTCGCTCAGCTCGACTTTTTCAACATTTGCTGCTCCTGGCTGCCAGCTCTGCACCTGCTCCATGCTGAGTCAAGCTGAGAAACAGAGCAAAACCCCTGTGGAGCTCTCAGGGTACAGCCAGGGCTTATGATGGATCAGTGCTTCTTCCCTTTGCACCTCACCAGCACCTTGCTCTGGTTGTGACTGGCATCCAGTGTGGCACTACAGCAGCCACACAGCCACCACAGCACTCAGCACAGCCTGGTGGGGACACAGTGCTCCTGTCACCACGGCTCTGTGTCACCTGGGCACCACCTGGCTTTGAGTGGGCTCCACTGGGCTCTTTGATCAGACCCTGATGAGATTGCCTCTGAGGAAACAAATGAATAGGATGCCTACATCTAGTAACAGAGGATGTCAAGCTTACCTGTGGGTTGTCATTCCCATGTGCCATTCCTTGTAGGATGTTCAGATGGCAAAGCCTGTTCCTGGTTTGTAAATGTGAGAGTGACTTTTTAGTCCTCGTTCACCACAAAAGTTTTTGATTTGCAAGCCTCAAGATAAGCAGGTAATTTAGGATCATACAATAGTATTTAAAAAAATATATTCTGAAAGATCTTTCCAATTACACTGTAGATGAAGTGGTAAAGTGTTGAATGCAGGTGGGGGCAGTACCATGGGGAGGTGATCAGGGAGTGTCACACCCAGCTTTTCACTCCAAAAGGCCCCATGTGCTTCTGCTGAGGGTATCCAGCAAAAGCCTCAGTTTATCAGCCCCCCCCCCCCCCCATAAAGATAAATAAAAAATCAACTTTGCTTGAACATGGCTTGGCTGGCAGTCTCTGCACAGAGTTCTGTGCAGCATGGCTTTTATTACCATTAAATGATTTAAATGGAGACTCTGCCCAGCAGCATTGTAGGTGACACATTCCCTAGCTGCCATGTATCCAAACAGATTGCTGCAAGGCCTTGAATAAACATTTTGTAAGTCTAGCTCTGAAGCAATTTACATCAAGCAGCATATATTGCATGGATGCCAACTAGTTCTTGTGTATTCCTCACAGAGCAGACAATGTTTTCTATCAAATCTGTTGGGTGAAAACAGAAAACCTATTAATAATGTGTCAGGAACCTGACTGAATGCAATATTTATGTGGAAGCCTCATACAGGGCTTGTTTATAAAGAGTACACGAATTCTGTGGTTCATGTTTGAAATGTGTAAGAGAACAAGAATAATTTTAACATTTTTCTCACGGGGACACCTACCCACACAATTTCAGTCCTCTTGTAATATGAAGGGCTGATGTTTTTCTCAGAGTAAGCTGAATGCAGAGCTCGCCAAAGCTGGTCCATGCATTGATCTCAAGAGGCTTAGCCCAGGGTCAGCACATTGTAGTACAAAATTAGACCAAAGCATTCAAAATCAAGCAAAAGGAGCAAATTCCCAGGGCTCTTGATTTTTTCTTGTGTGTAACTATGGTGAAATCTCAAGCCCATCCATTGATTTGGTGACGAGTTGAAGCTGTGTTGAAACAGAGCAGAACCCGGTCTTGGCCGGCGCGGCGCTCGTTAGGTGGTGAGCTGAGTGCTGAGCACCTCCAAGCTGAACCTCATCCAAACCCCCGCCTGCAGGATGGAGATGGAAATTTTGCGAGGCTTCACTTGGAGTATTGCTCCTTTTTTCTTTTTTTTTTGCTTTTGCACAAATCACCAGGGTTCTAAAAACAGCCTCCAACACTCATTTCTACTGGCACGGCCGCTATCGATCGTGTCCAGAACGAGGAATGGAAAGACACGACAGAACTGGAAATGATCCCAAGCCATGAAGCTTGGATCTAAACCTTTGCTAAAGAACAGGAGGGATTTTTTTTTTTTTTTTTTTTTTTTTTTTTTTTTTTTGTTGTTGTATCTGGAGGTTTGATTTGCTCTCTTGTACTTGCATGGGAAATCTGTAGTGCCGGAGTACGGTGTTTCCTCAGTGGATAAGATCTGTTGGATCTGGTGTTCCAGGGAAACTTTTAACTTGGGAAGAGAGTGGCTTAAGCAGCATCAGCAGCCTCTGTGAGGGAGAGGGATCTCAAGCCATGAGAACCAGGAGAACAAAGAATATTCCCAGTGTTCCTGAACACAGCCCAGCTCAAATGTCTCATCTGGCTTTCTTTCAAAACAGTCTTCTTCTTCTTTCTTCTTTTTCTTCTTTCTTCTTTTCTTCTGTTTTCTTCTTTTTCTTCTTTTTCTTCTTCTTTGTCTTCTTTGTCTTTGTCTTCTTTTTCTTCTTCTCCTTTTCCTCCTTCTCCTCCTTCTCCTTCCTCCTCCTCTTCTTATTCCTCCTCCTCCTCTTCTTCTTCTTCTTCTTCCTCCTTCTCTTCTTCTTCCTCCTCTTCTTCCTTTTCTTCCTCTCCTTTTTAGCAGGTATTGTACTTAAAGCCTGATTCAAAAATTGACTCATGAACAACTTGGAAAGTTTAATCAGCATGAAGACTTTGGTCAGATTGTGATTAATACTTGCCAACTCCCTGCAGTATTTTCTTTTAATGAGTTGCAACTCATTAAACTAATTAAATTCATTGATTTCAACCAGATGTTTGCACCTGGAAGTGCATTTATTATCATTTATTATCAGAGAGGGACTCTCCATCAGGAACTGTAGTGATAAGACAAGGAGTAATGGGTTCAAACTGAAAGAGGGGAAATTTAGATTAGATATGCAGGAGAAATTCTTTACTGTCAGGGTGCTGAGATCCTGGCACAGGGTGCCCAGAGAAGCTGTGACTGCCCCACCCCTGGAAGTGCTCAAGGCCGGGTTGGATGGGGTTTGGAGTAACCTGGGATAGTGGGAGGTGTCCCTGTCCATTGATCAAGATGATCTTTAAGGTCCCTTCCAACACAAACCATTCTGTGATTTAATATTAATTGGTTTTAATTTTAAGTTTTTCTGTATACCCAGTTAATAAACAAAAATATTAGCACGTGATTGAGCCAGCTGGTATCATCATCATTATTAAAATTAACTAACAAAATACTATACTGTACAATTTGCAAAAAGACAACAGATTGGCAATTTCTTGTCCAAACTGTACGGTAAATATATTCCAGTAATGAGTGGCTTACCAGAAAGCAGGAGAGGAAAGACCACAAATAAAATCAATATTATTATAAATATTACTTGCCACCAGTAATTTGAAAAGCTACTTTTTCATCCAAAACATTTGTTTTAAATTATATGTTGACATATTCTGGAAATAATTATGATAGACTATTTTAAAATTAGTAGCGCACAAAGGACTTTCTTCTTTACGTCCTTTTTTACATCCACCGTTTCTGGTTTCTGCTGTACTAAAATATACTTGGATAAAAATCCATAGAAGTGTGTGTGTGCATGTAGGCACTTTTATTTATTTTTTTTTCTGGTTTGGACTATGAAATTGTGTGCTTTGGGAGGCAGGTGGCTTCCAACATTTGCAGAGATCTGCATGTTAAATGAGTTCTGTTTTGTATTGCAGGAAAGTATTGCTGCATGCATTTTCAGGACATTCCTTTCAGGCATCTTTTGGGGGTTGTTTCCAAAATGCTATGAAAAAAAAAAAGTGATTTGCTTTCAGAAAGTAATTGCTCAGCTAAAAATAATGAATATGGTACAGCTAATGTGGAAACTTAATATGTCAGAGGTGATGTGGAAACCTTTGGATCAGACTGAACTGAAAGGACAAATGATCCCAAAAAGGAATCAAATGAAGCTGTTGCAGAAAGTTTTACTTCTACCAGTGTCAGGACAGCTTGGAAACCACAGATGAAAGACCCCTGGTTCCCTGAAGGGCTCAGGAGAACAGGAGACTTTCTGCTGGTTTTGGACTCTTTCTGGGCAAAGGATCTAAGTGTGGGTGGTGCCCCTAGCCCTGTACCCCACTATGGGATGGCCACGTGTCCCCCAGAGGCTTGTTCAGACAAGGAATATTTATAGTTCCAGTGCCAAACACACACAGCTGTGCAGGATGAGCTTCTTGTTACAGGAGGAGGAGTATTGGAGATCTGGGCTGGCAGTGAACGTTCCTTGAAGTTGTCCCAGGAAGCCTTGATTGAAATGCAAATTTCTGCATTTCTTGATAGAAATGCAAATGAAGAGTTGCAGTTCAGCAGAGCCCTGCCTAAGGGTTGACAGCCCCAAGGGATGCCTGCCCTGTCCCCATCAGCAGTGTCCCTACCACAGTGGGTCTCTCACAACTCTGCACTGCCAGGTGTCTTTTGTTTCCCTTTTTACTACCAAATATCACATTGGCTGAAGGTTAAAAGAGAATTCGGATGAGTGGCAGCTCTGCTTTCCAGAGCGTTCATCTTGCTAGATCACTGTGATCAATTCTCCAGTTTGACTACCAAAATGAAAATTAAACATCCTATCCACCAGGAAAACCAATTTGAAAATACATTTTAACTCTAGAGCCATCTTTTACCTGAAAACTTAATTGTGTTCCTTTAAGAAGATATAATTAAGTATCCTCATGGCAGACCATCAGTTTTAACAAAGCATCTCTAGAGCAGATAGACATCATTACTAATACAATTCTTTGAGGTGCAGGCAGGAAAATAAATTGGTTGTCATTGGGACATCATCAATATAATGAACATCTGACATGTAGACTCTGTTTCAGATGACACAGACATAGATGAGCAGGAAAAATTGTTAATAAGAACTGAGGCAGGACATTGCAGACTGTATCTGTCTCATGAAATGTTATTTGCTGCCAACACATTGCAGTAAAGAAAGACTGTTCTACCTGGAAATAGATGAGGAAAATAAAGTGAAGAGTCACTTTCAGGTATGTCCTGAGAAACTGTTCAATAACACAGTTTGGATCTCTGACTTTTTCTACTACATCTTAGTAGCTACTTTCATTTCAGGCAGGAAATTGGTATTTTGCCTGGTTTTTATTTCCCTTTAACCACTACAGCAAAATGGAACCTTTGATTTTTGGAACTATACCATCTCCAGCAGAAATCAGTAGCTAACATTGTCATTCAGACAAACACAAAGCAGAGCTGGTTGAAGTTTTGCAAAGCCTAGGGGGAAATTTTGACATGCAGAAGTGAATACCCAAATACCCTCGGCTGTCTTGGGGATTTCCGGCAGCGGCTGCAGAATGTGGGGGGAAAATTCCAGGGTTGCAAACAGCTGAAAATGTTCTACAATGGAGTCCCAGCTCAGCACTCCTTAGTCTCACTTGTCTAAGGTGGATTTAAGCATGTGTTTATTGTTAAGGGTAAATGTTTAATCCAGCAAGGATCCACTGCTTTTCCAAGCAGGACTATAGCTCCTTTTCTGTTTCATAAATTATTTGGAAAGTGAACCTGTACTCTTTCAAGTCCTTTCTCCCAATATTCATTAACAGGCTTGGATGGTGTGTACTCTTTGAATCAGTTGTTTCCTGTTCAATTCACATAACGAGTGAACTGAACCACACCATATAATTCTTTTTCCCAGTTTTAGATGACTGAAACACAATGAAGGAGAAAATTTTCTTTACTTGGAAGAGTTTTAGCTCATGTCAAAGGGATTAGCAAAGGGGTTTGTCAACATGCACAGATCCCCACTTGTCGGGATACGTGTGAGCTGAAGCCCCACGAGTCAGAGCAAAGCAAAAGAAGCAGCACCAGCAGGAAGTATCTTTGTGCAAGCAGAGCAGTTTGAAGCACTGTGCATCCCCTGAGCTGATCAGGAGGTATAAACAATCCTCCTCATGGGATGCATTTGGCCAGGGAAACCATGGAAGGCAGAGTTTACAGGGAATGTGAAAGAGTTACAGGATCAAAAGCTCAGATAAACATCCTAACACTTAGATCCTAATGTGGATGCTCTCCAAAGTTCTCCAAGCCTTCTGGGTCCAGCTCATCCACCTCATGGTCATGAGAAGTGGTTTTCTCACAAGGCTGCTGATGCTTCCTCTTGTTTGACAGGCAGGAAATTACAATCCAATGAGCCTTTCTCACCAGAGTTCAAAATTTTTGGTAGGAGAGAGAAAGTGCAGAGGCAGAGACAGAATGTAAAACAGAGTGCTGGGGTTGGGATGAGGGGGAAGAAGGGATACTGAGAGGGAAAGTTAATCAAGTTCTCTAATGCCACAGAAACATGCCAGGGTTGAAAGGTATCAGCACTTGTGGGGATGGGATGCTGTGCCAGGTAGCAGCAGGATGGGCCTCTGGAAGAGGAACTCAGCCCACTCACTGGTCCAGCCCAGGTAAAAACGTTCCCCTGTGGCTGAGGAATGCAGCAGGATGAAATGAGAGGCTGCAAATGCAGCTCTAAAATGATTTTTCCACGTGAGAATCCCAAACCAGTAACATTAATCTTGGTGCTGTTGTCACTTCTCAGTGTATGCAGCATCTTGGAAAAGGCTTGTCATCCACTGGAGTTTTTAAAGCAATTATTCATGTTGTTATTTTGCAGGGCTCTAATTAGGCTGGCAGTGCTTATCTGGCATCCCCTTATTGCCCCAGGGTACCAGGGCAGCAGCCACCACCCCCTGTGACAGACCCAGCTGTGTAAGGCTGTTGTTTTCCTACAGCAAGGAGCATTCTTTGTGTGCAAGTCTGAGGCTGTGTACACGTGTGTGAACTCTCCAAAGGCAAACAACTCACCTTTAGAAAGCCAAATTCCAGGCAAGAAACGAGCTCAGCAGCTGTGAAAGGTGTCTCTGTGTTTCATTGTTGATAAAAGTACAACCCACAGTGACTCAAACCTCAGGATGTGGTGAGGAACCAAGAAGAAAAGAAAGAGAGTGGGGAAGAAAGGGGGAAAAGCCTTCTCAGGATGAGGAGTTCAGACATGCCAGATTTCTTTGGCACAGACATTGCTGTCAGGAGCCTTGTGGACGTTTCATGTGTGAGTCCCTGCTTTCTTTTTGTTGGCTCTGAGCATTTTGAAAGATTTTGAAAACAGTACTGCAAAGTGTTCCAGTTGCAAAGCTGACCAGTGAGTGCCACAGACAGCATCCCCTTCACAGGCTGACAGTGCAGGCAGAAATCTGTCACCTGAGGGCTGCCACCAATCTGTCATTAACCTGCAGCTCCTCACTGTGACATAAATGTCAGTGGTCATTTTCTTCCACATCAGCCCTTTCCTCAACTCTCCTGGGTTAGCAGAGGGCAGCCACTGGAAGGGCAGGGACCTGGCAGTGAGAAAGGGAAAGGGAAAAGCTGAGCACTAAAAGTAGGCATTGATTTCCTATCGTAGAGATGACGTGTTTGAATTTACTGAGCTGCTTCAGATTGAAAGGCATTTGCCCAGGTGTGCTGTGTTCAGATGAAATAATGCTTCAGGATTGGTTCCAAGGCCCTGGATTTCACTGCACCAGCTCCAGCCATCTGGCTCAGGCACAGCTTCTTTCTGAAGTGACTTGAAGCTTGGTGGCCTCAGAGTTTCTCCTGTGCTGCTGTCAGATATTTAGCTATAGGAGTACAAGCTCAGGCACGAGGAAGGAACTAAACTATCCTGCCACAGACAGTGCCTAACTAACAGAACAGGTCTTTTTTCTACTGAACATGTATATTCTTGACTTGCAGTGGAAGAGGAGGGTGGCTACAAGATGTGTGGAGAGCAGAATGCTGCAAGGAGTGAAGGAAATAAGAAATGGAGTAAATGGAGTGAAGGCTGTATGGGCTGGAAGGAATGACACAGGATCTCCTGTCAGCTGGCAGAGGCTGGTCCAGCACAGAGATGCAGTGCCTGGTCTCTGCAGCAGTGATGATTGCATTCCTGCTGCTGGGAATCCAGGAATGCTCACACCAGGCATTTGGAGAGTACCTAAGGAGAACAGGAATTCCTGACAGATTTACACTGCTCCCCCTCCTCCATCAGGTCACTGCAGAGCCCTAGAGGCTCACACCTGCACAGAGATGTGAGCCAAAGTGAGCTGCTCTGCATCACCTGCACTGGTGATGGTGACAGGAGTGGGATGTCAGCATCCCTGGGAGGAGTGTGGCTTTGAGAATGGCTTTTAACTTCCACAGAGGTTACAGGAGTCCTGTGAGCTCTGAGGGCCTGGAAGGACCCGATCCAGGAATAATTGCAGTGGTACCAAGATGCTCAGCAGGCACTGACACCTGATCCATGGCATGCCCTGTGGGGTTTGGGCTGTGGTGGTGCAGAGAGGCCAGTGCAGCCTGCAGGGTGTCACACACAGCTCCTTTGGACACAGGGAGAACCCACAGCCTTGGCAGAAGGAGAAAAGAGAGTTTCCCACTGCTCCTTGCTTCTGCTCTGCAACAGCTTGTGGGAAAGCTAAAGGAGAAATATTTATTTTAATATTCAGATGTTCTCATTCACACTTAGGTATGTGTATGTGTGTGTGTGGATACCACACATATGTAACATGAATGTGTTCATCAGTGCATTTCCTGGATGGCTCTGGTTCTCTAACAGCTCTGTCTTCTCATCTCCACAAATAAATAACAACATTGGACCTGAATTCTAAATACATTCTGAAGACCAATAACCCCCTGAAGTTTTCTGGATGCCTTTAATTAGAGTAAAAGCCAAACAAAGCAATCAGAAGAAAACAAATGGGTTGATGGAGCTCTCTATTCACTTGCTGGTGGTTAGGAGCAGAACTGGGTAAATGTTCATGGCAAATGTTTGGTTTTAGACCTGTCTAGCTTTTCTTGGTATCCTGCAATTATTTTTGTATGCATTTTTGGTACACATTTATATTCTTTGAAATTTTGTATACATATTTTGTATAAGCATGTTTCAACACCCTGGTAGTAAAGTGCTGTTTAGCTGCACTCAGGGCTGTTAAAGGCATTTGTGTGACATTCAGTATCCAAGTAGATGTTTATACTTGGAGACCTGAAAACACTATAAAACAGAGAGTGAAAAATCAGAGATTACTAGGTAATCACACAAACATCTAAATTGTTAGAAGGATGCAAGAGTAGACAGCATGGCCCAGCATTATTTTAGTATAAAAGAATGGGTGTTCTAAATTTATCTTTTTTTTTTTTTTTTTTTCAGATTCTGAGGAAGTGATAGTTCACTTTTAATGGCAGAATCCGTGTTCAAGGATATTTTACTCATTTCTTCTTTGGGTGATTTCCATAGGAACAAAGCAGTCCCTTGCTGTAATCCAACTGCCTCTGGGCTTAAACACTTCTGATTAACTCCAGCCCAGAAGCAAAGCAGATCTGTTTCTTAGGCAAAAAAGGAAAATCAAGAGAGAAGAATTGGATGGAGGGGAAGAATCTGATTTGTGAGGGTTCTTTTCAGAAAGTACCATGAGATCTTAAAGAAGGCAGCAGGATTAGAGTTCCCATTGCTTGTGAATTGCCTGAACTGCATGAGTGAGCTTTAAGAAGAGCAGTAATGAAGAAATAAAACAGCTTACAAGCTACATCAGCCCTGGAAAATAGCAGCATTTCACAAATGGTTTCATCTTCTTTGACTGGTGATGCCCAGCAGTGATGTACAATTACTTCTTGTAGTTCTTCTGTTGTATCTGAAACACAAAGCTTTCACTCTAAACCTGGCTAAAGAGTAAAACAAGAGAATGCAGCAATTTCTGAACTAGCCATTAGCTCAGCAGCAGGGTTGTCTCAGGCTGCTTTGACAGAAGCAACAACAACAACAAAAAATTAAAAAAGAGAATAGTTTAAAGTTTGCCTCAGGGGTTGGAAACCCATTTTTCAGGCTGTTTAACTGTCATTCTCCATGCATCTGTTCAAATTAGCTTCAGACAGTGAAATAAATAGGAAATATGGCCTAAGGGTCCTTGGTTTTGTCAGAAGGGACTTAGAGAGAAGTGGAGGAGAAGGAAGTGTGGTTCATGATGGCCTGCTGGGTCTTTCTGCTGAGATGAAGTCAAAGCTGACCGAGGGTAAATTCTTTCAATCATCACAAACACCCCGGTGGAGAGGAGAAGGACAGGAAAACCCTGAATGTGGTGATATAGAATGGAAAGTCCAAGACAAGATGTGGTGTGAACTTCCCCTGGCTTGGACTCAGAGTTTCAACAGAGGAAAAAGGAAAGGAAATGCCAAGGAAATCTGAGGAACGGGTTCAGGGTGAAAGAAAAGGTAATTTCAGGTGAAAGAAAAGGAAATTTGCTCTCAGTGCAGAGTGGCAAAGCAGCTGCAAGGGATGTGCTAATGGGGCACTGTGAGTCAGACATTTAGATCTCAGTGTCTCTTCATGTTACAAGACATTATTGTTGATTTTAGAGAGCCAAGTGAGGGAGAGGCTTGGGCACTCACACATCTCAGACCCAGTTCAATAAACTGCTTTTCTCAGGCAGCATTTTGAGCAGTTCTGTCCCAATAAACCCTGCTCATGACAAAATCCTGATACTTGGTTCCTCTTCTCTCAGAGTCCCACCAGATCATGGGATTGTCTTTTTTTTTCCAGAGTCCTTTGGTACTGGGCTCGTCTCTACTTATTTTCACAAGAAAACCCTTCATCACTGCCCAGGTGTAAGATATCTGTGTGTCAGTGGCACATGCATGTACAGCCAGAGCAAGGAGCAGTAGCACCTCCTCACCTCTGAGGCTTCCCCCACCCCCTGATTTCCATGGTTTGATACCTGGAAATTCAGTTTACTTGCTGTTCCTCTGTATCCTCTGTGTGATCCATCACACTCACATCACAGAAAACAATTAGCAGATGTTTGTGTTCATTTAAGAATCAGTTTGTGTTGGTTCAGTGCTGGTTTCTCACACACAAAGCCTTGCATGGGACACCTCAGGTCCAGAGTTCTTCTGGACCACCTAGAACATCCTTGCTAGGATGACAGGCATTCCTGAAAGCAACTTCATTAAAAAATATATTTTTGTGTATCTTGCTATTGCTGATGATTTTTCTCTAACACATTCAAAAGCATGAAAATGTGCAGACAAAAGAGGTTTAATTAATCCTATTTTTGTCCAATTTGCACCTCCAGGGTATTTTGTGAGAAAATGCATTTCACAGCTCTCTCTGGCATGTACTATAATTACAATCAACATTTCTGTGTATCATAATAATAAGGGTGATGATGATGATGATGGCCACTGTTTCCCACCTCTTTGCTGCAGGAAAAGAGCTGACTGCAACAGGATGTGCTGTGAGTTAGATTTATTCCTCCCCTCTCTCAGAGGCAAAATAGGTCAATATTCTATTATAGTCCAGACATTATTAACTTACTGTCCTCATGTATTTTGATATTGCAGTGGAAAAAACCCACAAAAATCAAAATTGAACTTCAGAAACATGACTCATTTCAAGTGTAATTTTTAAAGTTTTCTCAATCCATATTTTTCTTTTTTTTTCCCAGGGTTTCTGTCTATGTGCACTTTGCTTTCTCAACAGGAAAAAAAGAAAAAAAGGAAAACAAAAACTAAGGACTGAAAATGGAAGGAAACAAAAGAGATCTTGGTGCTTGTGGTCCTTTGCACTGGGAGAGAAAAAAAACGAGAGTTTAAATATCTAGATTTTATAAAGATACAATGAAAACTCCATAACAAATCCATAAAAAATATCACTGATAATGTACAAAATGAGAAAATCACATTTTCGTGCTCTTTTGGGGTTGTTTTATTTGTTCATACTGCCAATCATTCCTCTCTGAGGGAGGGAGGTAAACAGAGACACCAGATAAATGGCTCGAGGTGGCTAGAAATGGCTAAAGCAAAAATAATTTTGATAGCCCAGACTGTGTCCTTATGGAGCTTGTGCTCCAGCTCATGCTTATGGAATTAATTCTTATGTTGTGGATCTTGTTTGTCAAGCACCATCCCCAGGAGTTCTCCTTGCCCCAGAGCTGTGTGGCTGAACCCCAGCCACGGAACTAAACTGGCAAACTCTTCAAAATTACTTGAGGAGCAAGTCTTTGGTCAAAGGTACAGGTGAAAAGGCTGGATGGGTTGATGAAAGGTATTCCCCAAATGAAGGAAATCCTGTCCAGATGAAGAGGTCACCTCCTCTGCAAGCCTCAGGCACTGCAGGGATAATAATCCCCAGGTTCAAGCGTTAACAAATGGAGCCATTTGTCATTTATTTCCAAATAAATGCAAGTTCATTTTGCACAGAACCTTCACCCTGTCTCAGCAGGCAGATCTGAGAGGGTAATTTCAGGGCAGTTTTCCCTGGTGTGGGCTTGCTCAAGGTTTATGTGAGTTTCTGCTTCACTTCTTCAAGGCACTGGGCTGGTTGGTGCTTTGCATTTTATGATGCTACTTCTGGAGAACAAAGCTCTTTAACAATTCCACACAGTTTTCTTGCAGAGAGATTTCCTTAAGCTGAGAGAAAAGCCTACAGTGATGCTGTGGATTGTGAAGGAAGCAAATGTAAAATGTGTTTTTACTGCCTTGGCAAATGCCTGGCAACGATGTGAACGCAGAAAGGCTGAGGTTGAGTTTGGGGAAATGACACCATTAATTGTTTTTAATTAATTACAGCACTTTGCTGATTTGCAAGCAGGGACACATGGTCCTGCTGGAGAATGGTTGGATCTGCCCACCTGTGGTCAGGAGAGATGTGCTGGTGATCCCCACCCCCATGGCACAGCCTGGGAAGGGCAAAGAGCACCAAGAAATCTGCATGAGCACCTGAGAGGCAGAGCTGGCCAGAGGGATGAGCCCAGAGGGGCTGTGGCAAGAGGTGGGTTTGGTTTGCCTGGAGGAGGCAGTCTCTAGGCTGTGCTCCCTGCAGGAATGTTTGCAGGGCTCCTGGGCTGGCACCAGCAGCTCTCCTGCTCCATCCCATGGGAAGCTGCTCTCAGGAAGGAGCTGACCACGGCTGGTTTTGTTAAGGGTGAGTAATTTTGAGGCTTGAATATACTGTTCATCTTCCATAACTACGATAGAGCCTCTTTCTAGTCCTTGAGCTGAAGCCTGGTCTGTGATTTTTGGCTGCAAGAGGTTTCCCAGGTTGGCTGCTTTGCATGGGGATGGAGCAAAGAACTGCTCCAGCTCATTTCAAATCAGTCCTAATTTATTCCCCTTCCTTGGCAATGTTGGGACTGGAGAGAAATGGCAACAGCTCTTCAGCTGCCTGGGTTTTTGTGAGCTTTGTGTAGGTATGTGACCATGAACATCTGAGAGCTGTGCAGGTGGGATGGGGGGTGGCTGCAGGGCTCTAGAGCAGCTCGATGCTTTGCTGAGGAACCAGTTCATCCTCTGATCATTCCTAGGACAGGAGGGGCTGCATTTCCTCTGGGGCAGAGGTGGCCACGAGAGGGGAGCTGCAGTACTGATGGACTCTTCCTTTCACTTTTCCAGTGCTCACCAGTAAAGTGTTTGAGGGCCCTCCAGAGGAGAGGGAGAAAAAAAAAAACCCACAAGCAAGAGAGCCCAAACAATAAACAATCTGGTTTCTGCAGTCCATTGCTGAGAAACAAATCATGCCTCTGTTTGGTGGTGATAAGGAGAATTTGGTATACAGGTACACTCTGGTTTCTGGTTTCCCAAAGAACCTAGAGCGGAGGCGAGGCATCAACTAAAAAAAGAAACACACACAAACCCTCATAAAGCTCAAGGCTTGTGGCCTGTTCTGCTGTTTCCCTGCCTCCTCAAGCCCAACACACCTTCAGACATTCCTGGCTGAGGTAGTTATGAAAACCCCATGTCTAATTTGGATTCACAGAGCCCAGTCCTATCCCAAACAAACAATGCTGCCTGGAATTGCTTGCCAGACAGTTGGCATATCTGGCAGATTAGCTAACACTAACAAGAACGTGCTTCAAGAAGGGGAAGAGGCTGGACTTGGGCTCCCTTGCCAGCTGGAATGGCAGTGTGGGGATGTGTGCCCATCTGAGCCCCTCCTCTGGAGAGGAAGGATTGGCACAGAGCAGCTTTCTCAACCCCAGCACTGAACCCTCTGTGGAGGTGGCTTGCAAGCTGAGCTGGGAGAATAATTCCACTACAAATTGCTCCAAGTGTTAAAGCTCCAGGGAGCAGATTTAATAGCTGCCTTCAGCTCCTGCCTTGCTTGGCCAGACTCTGGTTTATGGGCACAGCTGGATGGTGGGGAGAAAGCCAGGGAGGGGAGGTTGTCCTGCACTGAAATTTGTGGAAAAATTAGTTTGCACTTGTCCAGGCTTTCCTTTGTGTGGATCCCTCCCTGTAAGTTTAGATGCATGGAGGAGAGGTGCAGGCTGTGAGGGAGGAACTTTAATCCAGCTTGCCTGGATCAGGAATGTGGGAACCAGCACCAGGCAGACCTTACACGCTTTATGAAGAGTGAAATGGGGTTTCAGCAGCTTGGCCTGGAATTTGGGTGGCCACACCAGCTTAGCTTTCTAGGAGGGGGGGGGAAAGTCAGGACTTCAAGCTTATATTTGTCTCAGATTTCAAATGGTGAAAGGGGGAGGGTGTATAAATGCCAACTCAGCAAAAGAAATGGTTCACACAGAAAACCTAATGTCAGGAGTGAAAGCTGACTCGCTGAGAGCCTCTTGTGCACCAAGGGTGTGTGCTGCAGTGACAGGAGAGGATCCCTGCTGCCCTCATCCTCACACAATCAAAACACTGCTTAGTCAAGTGTTTGGAGATCAGAATGCCAAGAGCAAAGGAACAAAGGTGTCTCTCTGGAGATGTGAGTAAGTGGAAGCTGAGGTTTCAGATATCAGCCTGGGGAGTGTGCAAGGCAAACAGCAGTGGTCCTTGCTGGGAGCCCAGCCCAGCACATCTGCCTGATACCTGCAGGGCAGATCTGGCTGCTCTCCTTTTGGGAGGGGGAATCTGGGGGGGTTTGCCATTTCAAATGGATCTGTGGGGTGGTGCTGGGAAGGAAGTAACTTTTAAGAGCATTTGTTTCTGTCAGCTTGTGTGGAAATCCCACCTGGCAGGATTTGCAAACACTTTCTTGAGGTCCCCGGTGTTTGTTTCCATTTCCTTCACACCCATTCCCATCCCCAGTGGCAGCATCTCCTTCTCTAGATCCCAAAGGAGGTGAGGAAGGACTGGCAGTGCTCTTCCCAGATTTCTTCCCTCTTGCTTCCAGCCCAGGGCTTGTGTGCCAGTCCTGTTTCCCTGGGGAAAAGGCAGTGTAGTCCTGTAATGCCCCCTGAAATGCTCATGGTGCTGGAATGGGCTTTGTCCCTCATTGCTATCAAGTTCAGTTCTTAGCAGGACTAAAACTTCCTCTTTTGGCTTCTGAGCAATGCAACTTCTCCAGGTCCCAATCTTGTAATTGCTCAGCTGTTGTCAACTGTTAAAAATGGTCAGAAACTGGAAAGATCAGGACAAGGGGAAATATTAGGAACACACTTGCAAAAAAAAAACCCCTCAAACCATCAAACAAACCCCCCAAAATGTACACATCTGTGCCAAACAGAAACAGAGAAGTTGTTCAGATGGCAAAACCTGTGCTTATCTAATACCTCTTCAGACCATTTCTAGATGCCCAAGGCTGTGCAGGTTTCCACTTGCTTGTTCCTAAGCTTGGCCATGCTTTCCAGCCCCTGGTGCTGTGCCAGGGTTGGGTGATGCTCCCAAGTCAGCTGTGTGGACCTGCCTGCACAGGCTGGCTCTGTGGGGACCTGGCAGGGCCCCCTGCAACCCCCCCGAGTCAGGGGGGACAGAGAGCAAGGTGAGCCTGTGGTGACTGCCACAACTGGGCCAGGGTCTGCAGAGAGCAGCTGGAGGGCTCTCAGGTCCTGTAGGGGCTTTGTTCCATCCAAAGGGGAGCAGAAGGCTTGAGGAATCACTGTGTTATTGCTTGTGGGGAGAAGTGAGCCATCTCCCAGCAAAGGGCTCCTTTCTGGCCCAGGAGACAGCAGCCTGCTGACCCCAGGGAGCTGCAGGGCTCCATCCCAGGGCAGGGAGGCTCTGTCCTCTCACAGAGCCACTGCAAAGCTCTGCAGGGAAAACTTGCCCATCCAAACAGTCTGAATATTGCTGGAAATAATCCCAGGGAAATCTGGAACCAGCCAGAAAGGCCTTATTAACTGAAATTCCAAATAATGTGACAGTTTTTCCAGAGCTTTCTGAGTGCTTTGTCCCAGCTGGTGTGGAGGTCTAGCCCCAGGAGGAGGCAGTAAGCTGGGAGCAGGGTGTCTGCCTGGGCAGTGATCCTGCCAGAAAGAAGTGTGGAAGAGGAGATCCTCTCTCTGTGGAGCAGAGGAGGAGGCACCTCCCTCAGTCAGGTGTGTGTGAGGAGTCAGAGATCCTCTCCAGAGCTCAAGGCAGCTTCTGGCCCTTGCTCTTTCTGCAGACATCTGTGCATGGACCTTCCAGAGCAAACTCAGCAGCACTCACCTGAGATGCCCTTCTGTGGGCTAATTTTGCAGTTTTGGCTGTTTTGCTGTTGAACACCCTCCTAAGGTAAATGGAGCAAATCAAAGTGAACATTCCTGACAAATTAATGGGCAAACACATTAGCAGCTCTGAAATGAAATGCCTGCACATCACATGAATTCATTTCACAGTGTTTATATATTTATGGAAATTTCTTTGAATTACACCCCCAGCTCTAGCACAGATGATTTCTCCCTGCATTACAAAGCAGGTTATGTGGTGATAACTTCTAGACCCCTAAGAGCTACTGGAGCATGTAATTATCTTGTTCCACTTATTAATGATGAAAGGTCCATGCAAGTCCCAGAGTAGCTGTATGTACTATGCTCAGTAACCTAAAGAGACTACATAAATTTAATTTAGTTTAAAATTTAGTTGCTGACTTTAAATAATCTTCAAATAGAGAATATAAATGTTTTAGGGCATTTAAAGCTTTTAAAAAAAATTAATGGATCTGTAGTACTAGAAATCTAAACTCAATTTTGTGGTGCTAAGATATGGAACTGAGAAAGTGGGCTACAAGCAAAATAAGATGATCAGGCTCTACTCTGAAATGCATATTACAAAAAAAAATCAAGATAATAGAAATTAGGACTCAGGCTTTTAATTGTGAAGTAATATTATCAGTAATGGAAGAAATGTTAAAAATGGGTTTCATCTTGACATCCTTGGAAGGTGGCCAGTTTATGAAATTCTGGGCTGGAGAGCTGCAAACCTCCATTCCCCAACCTTCCTAAAATGGCATCACTCATTTGATGCTGTCTCCCAGCTATAATCCTGCTTCTACAGTCTGCCATAATAATGCTAATTAGTTCTGTATGTAAATAAACTATTGTTGACAGGACACTTTAAGCAATTCACACATGACTCATGGAGGGAGAGAGAGAGAGGGGGGTTTAAAAATGATTTATCCATAAACAGAGATTCCATATGTCCTAATCTGGCATGGATTTCTCTCCTCTTTATAGCAAGGAATGTGTGTATGCCTGTATAGCAGGGCTATAATGTGACAATTTGTCTCAAAGGGAAACCAGGATTTATGGAACTTAGCAGAGACCACAGAGGTAAAATGAACAGCAGGCTGTATTTAGTCATCTGAATTTTCAAATATTTCTTTTGCTTGGGTAAATGTGTCTTTGTTCCTTTTTGGAAACGTGCTCAGCTGGGGGACTGGTTCCTTTAAAGGTGTCTGAAAATGCTGCAGGCACATTTAGAGGAGTGCACACAGGGAGTGTGGGAGGATCCATGGAGAGGGGACACTCCTGCTGGAAAGGGGCTGGACCCCAGATTCTCCAGGCAAGATATTGCTAAATCCCTGAAGAAAATGCATGTATTGGGTGTCCTGTGCACATTTCTGGAAATCAGGGTGTATTGCACTGATCCCATAAATGCCATAGGAAATCCAGGCAGAGGGGAAAAAAAGAGGAATACTGAGCAGTTAAATTCTGTTTATTTTTCCCTCAGGGCCTGATCCTGTGCCCTTCAGTGATACCATTCCAACCCTGAGAGGAGCTGTGCTGATATGAGTGTAAGGCAAATGTATTTGGAAATTTCACTGGAGTACCTTGTGTCTGGATTTGATTTTTGCCCTTGTAGTCTGGACTGCAGTACATATTATTCTAGTGGTGCTAGTATTTTTTTTCCTCCCCATTTATTCCTTTTGACTCTTGCCTTAAATTATTTTTGGTTTTAGCACAGGGTCACTCACGTGACTAAAAGTAATTTCTGTAATTTGCTGATTCTACTGTTATTTTAAATCAAACCCAGGGTTCTCATGACCACAAGGTTTCAGAACATGGAGTTTTGGGCAAAGCAAATAGAAATGGTGTAATTTTGGTGCTCAGAAAATGGCACATGGATTACCTGAACACACATAAGGCAGATTAACAGCCCACAAACCAGTGGCAGGTGGTGTTTGTGCCTTGATAATTTGAACAAGACAATGCTGCACATGTGACCCATAAAATGGGATGAGATAAAGTGCCACTGGCAGTGAGCTGTGATGACAGAACAAGGAGAAAAAAAGCTGAATTTTGAGTGCACAGGGGCAAAGCTGGCACCTGCAGAGAAAAAGGCTGGCTGTTTCTTTGTGGCAAGGATGGCAGCTTTGCTGCCAGTGCAATTGGAGCCTGCTTTCTCCCTTCAAAGGAAGCAATCTCTCCAGGGGTGGCAGTGGTTTAATTGGGATGGCTGTTCCAGCCTTGGGGCTGCCAATGAAGTGCCAGAGTGCAGGAGATTTGTCTGCTGCCAGTCCCTGTCTGCTGAGACTTGGACCAGGCAGGGATGCACTGGCACAGCTGCTTGTGGGAAAGGCAAAGCCAGAAGGACTTTTCTCTGCTCTCTTGAATTTTCAATGACTTTTCCCCCTTCAGGCTGTGTAGGGAGGAGAAACAAAGAGGTGGCTCATCCAAAGGAGGGGATCTATGAAATCTGAACATTTTAGAGCCCACTCCTATTGCCCTGTCTCTGCCCTTGACTTCCCACCAAGGCATTTCTGGTGTGAACACGTGGTGTTGATAAAAATGAAATAAAAGCAGATTTTTGTGAGGCAGAGCAGAAATTTGGGTGAGGAGTGGGAGCTGCCTTTGCCCAGCTCTGTTAAAACTTTCCTTTTTCCCTTTGGAAACATTTGACAGCTTATAGAGGGATCATTTCCACGCTGTTGCCATTAATTAGTGCTTGAAAGGTGAAATGAAGAGTTGGGTTGCTTGGCTGCTGGGAGGTGAGTAATGTGTATTTCCTGAGTGGTGATCTGCTGTCTGCCAGCACATCTTGGCTACCTGTGCTGGCTGGTTTCAGCCACACAACAGAGCTTGGGGTTATGTTGTGTTGGATCTATTTGAAAACAAAGGGAAGGGAGATTCTTTCCCATCTCTCTAAACAAATTCTTTAATGAGCAATATCCCCAAAAGAGGCTGAACAAAATTTTGGTCAAACAGGGTAATCCCAACCCAGAAGCCAAGTCTTTCTCAGGGAGCTGGGATTGCTGGAGAGGATGGATTTTGAGTGTGAAAAGTGAGCTCAGAGATATGGCTGGGGGCTTCCAGTATAATTTTCCATGGAAATTTGAACATTTCTGCAAAGTCAGGTGCCCTGTGCCCCCATGCAGTGGTAGCTGCTCCTCATGCAGAGGTGTCAAGCATTCCCTATGTGCTGGAAGAGTTTCAGCTGAGGGATGATTGCCTAGATTGCCAGAAATTCCACAGAAAAATCTTTTGCTCAAACTAAGGCTTATATTTTTAATTGTTTTGAGGCAGTTTTGGAGGAATAAGTGCAGAAGGAGTGCAGGACAAGTCCATAGAAAATTCTTCAGCTAGTCCCAAACCTATGCTCAGTTTTTCTGCCATAAATATTGAGAGAAAGGCTGGTGGTATGAAAATCTTGTGATATTCCTCCTAAGAATCTTTCTTCCCTGAGTCCAAAATGTGAAATTTAAATTTGCCCTTGTGTGAAGCTCTTCAACATGTGCATAAACTCTGAACAGAAATGTCATGTCTGTGTCCAAGGATGATTGAAGAAGTAGTTACAGAATTTTTGCAGAAACACTCTGGAAGAATCCTCCCTAAATTTCTGGGGTTTATGTCAAAATGTAGGTCACGGGGAAAATATAAAATTTGGTTTGCAGATGCAGCTGGCAGCTTAGTTCTCAGATTGCCTGTGTGTGTTAGCAGATTTTTGTGGCTGCTGCTTATCTCCCCATCCTTTGGAGCAGATTGTTCAAGCCCAGTATTTGCAGTGATGGCTGTGGGTTCCCCTGGCAGAATCAGAAGTTTGTGGGCACAAAGATGCTGATTGATTGATTGATTGATGTGAATTTTTGTTACTTATCAAAAGTCCCTATTGAAATGGACTTCCTGTTCAGACCTTGTGTTACTGTTTATTGATCTGATAGGAAGCTTTCACTGATAGGAAGTTTTATTTTCCTATGGTGAAGCATCACTCAAGTTTGATAAGGTTTAACAAGCCTACAAACACACAGGAGTTATCCTATAGAGAGAGTGTGAATTGTCAAGCCCCAAAGCTGCTGGGGTCTCTTTTGTGGGAGGTAAAACAAGTTCAACTTGTTGAAAAGCTGGTGACAGTGAACTCTGCCCAGGGAGTGTTTGGGGTAGGCTGTGACAGAGGTAGTTGTGATAATATTTGAGGTGGAGTAGCTGTTTCTTGAAATCCTGTTGCCCCCAAAGGGGCAGTGAGGCTGTGTGGGATTTTGGGACACTGGTTTTCTCTAGTCTATAAAGAAGTCTTCAGAAAAACGTGGCAGGTGGAGGTCTGGTGTTTGCTGGTGCTCCCAGTGTTTTCCATCAGCATGCAGTGGAGAGGTCAGCCACCCCTGCAGCTGGTGTTAGGACACCTTTGGGTACCTGCTCAGCAATGCATCTTGTTCTGGTGTTCAACAGCTCCTGTAATCCCCTCCAGTGCCTGGAGGAGCAGGGAAACTGGACCTAGAGCTGCCAGAAGGAAGGGGCAGGCAAAAATTCAAGTGTATCAATGACAGCTCGCATTCAACGAAAATGCAAGAAAATAGATGCTAAAAAAGCAGATATTGCTATTGTCCTCTAAGTTTTTTCAGAGCCAATCACTGCTGTTAGCAGATATCACCCAGAGAAGCTGTCCCTGCCCATGGCAGGGGGTGGAATGAGATTTAAGGTCCATCCAACCCAAACCATTCTGTGATTTTACAAACCTGAGCTTGAGAGCTCACCTGGAGCTCGGCTGCTCTTGCTTAGGGAAGCAGTGGGGCCAGATGAGAAGATCCATCCAGTTCACCATGAAACAGGCACCATGTGGGTGGCTTTGCACCAATTGCAGAAAGAAAGATGGGGGGAAAAGGGATACCAAACTGGTCTGCAAAAAGGAATAGCATCAGAACAAGTATGGATAAGTGATGTAGTTCAGAAATTCTTTGGGCTTATTTAACATCTTCTGAAGAGCTTGTCTGAACACAAACTTGAAAGTGGATTAGAAGGTTAGCCTGGCAGGATCTAAACTTTCAGGTATTTCTGGAGAGCCATGTTTTGTTCCAGGCTCTGCTACTGGCCTGGAAGGAAGAAGAAATTTGGAGAGGATATTTCATCTGTCTTTAATTTCCTGTAAAATCAAAGCAGTGATACCAGCTACCATGAAAACATGTGGAGATAAGTTGAAGGAAAGTTATTAATTATAATAGTAAAATCATTTCCATGATTGTCTGTGGCAAGTTTCCCAAATTAAACTCCTGAGTTAGCTTCTTTTGGTAAATAAATATCCCTTGTTTATGCCTCTTTCCTGCTCATGTCCAGAATACAAGAGGGATCTCACCTTTCTGTTGCTTCCACTTAATTGGATTAGTCAGCTACCTCCAGAGGTATGTGCCTCAGGTCCAGTTCTTGCTGACAGCCAAACCAATGGGCCATTACATGAGGTAGATGGAATCCTGCATCAAAGGAAAGAGCAATTTGGGCTGGAGGGATGCCAGGACCTTTTTGTGCTTAACCAAATACCTGCATGCAGAGAGATTTTTTTTTTTCTCATTGCTGTCGTGCTTCCTTATTGCATGTTGTAAAGGATTAAAGCCTGTGCTCTGAGCAGGGTTGTGCTGCCATGATCTCCAGTGCCCAGATAAAAATGGTGTGGGGCTGTTTGTGATGTGGGAGATCACGTCTAACTTCCCAAAGCTGGTGGCTCTGGGGAGTGACAGTGAGTGCTGCAAACAGCTACCTGCACATGGGATCCTTGGCAGGGCTTCCACATGATCATCTCTGCATCTCTTCCTGTCACAGGGTCCACAAAGAAAATTAAGACTTGCCATTGTTATAATGTGGCAGGGGGAGGCTGCAAGGAGAAGGGAGCACAGAGCTCCTGCTGAGTTCTTCTAATGAAGCTGTTGCTGCAAAATAGCTTCCAAAACATCTGTGGAGGTCCCTGGAGAGCCTGCCAAAGATGTGGCATGGCAGCAGTTTGTGTTGCCCTGGTGCAGACCTCAGCAGCGTGCTCTGTGCTGTGGTAGCTCACAGACAGTGTCCCCATGGATGTGCCATTCACTGCAGCAAGGACCACCTGCAACTTGGGAGCAGCTCCTAAACAGACACTGGGAAAGCTGGAACTGTGTTCAAAGTCTCTTGAAGAACAGGGGAAAAAAAAAATCAGATAAATATCCAGTCCTGCATGTGTGAGAAATTAATCCCCCAGACCTCTGTGGAGCTGAGCGCAGCTGTTTTGCAAATTGCCCCCTTTGGTTTCTACATTGAGCCAGATAGCTCAGGATAATTGTGTTTACTGTGTTGTTTCTATCCTGCTATCAGTATCCTCCTGGGAAAATTATTTTTGTGTTCCTTTTCTGCTGAGGAGTTTGGAAGCAGAGGCAGAAGAATGGTAACTGGGCTTTGCTCCTTAAAGTTACTGTGGGGCCAATCCCCTGCACAGCAAAGGTAGTCTGGAAAGATCTGCTAATCAAACTGCTGGCCAGCCTGCTTGGCACAGCCCATCCCTGCTCTGTGCCTTGGTTTTTGTGTTGAAACGTGGGAGATGATGCTGATCTTTGAATTACTTTGTTTGGAAGAAGAAAGAAAGGTTTGACCCTCCCTCCTTATCACTGATGTATGGAATTGAGAGCTTTGCTGCAGTGGTGGGCTCACGTGAAGGGCAACAACATCGTGTGAGTTTACAGAAGAGCTCAGGAGTGCCTTTAGGGATGCAGCCTTTCCCCAGTATCTGCTAAAGCTGTGAGAGACCTGAATTAACTCACTGGGAGCAAGGCTGCTAGGGCTGGGGCACTCTTTACAGCCCTCAAGACATTCACAGCTACTTCCCCACCGAGTCAAATGCTCAGTTTTGGGTTCTTTTGGTGAGAGAGTTGTTGGGATTTTTTGGTTGTTTGTTTCATTTTGGGGGTTTTTTTGCATTGTTTTGTTAATCAGTCCCTGCCTGCTTCCACTCCTCCCACTTTTGCTGTGGGATTCAGCTTTTTCACAAGCCTTGGGGCAACTTGCCCATACAGATCAGGCAGGTAAAAAGGCTCCTCTTCAAAGTCTTGTCCTGGGGGTCTGCATCTGTAAAACCTGGCTCTATCAAGCCAGCATCTGGGAATTGTTGTTCCCAGCATAGGACAATGTATGAAGTCAGGAATTCCACTGTTAGTCCTGGGTGTGGATTTGCCATTTATTTTTTTTTTTTTTTGTCTTTTTTTTTCTCTAAGGAAAAGATATTCTTGCTTTATTTCCAGAGGTGAGCCTTTCCAAAGTTGTGAACACAAGAGCTTGCCAAATATTAGCTTTCCAGGTTTTAAGTTGCACATTGTTTACTCGAGTTACCTCTTCTTGGAGTCTATATAAAGAGTCATGTTTGCTCAGGCACACTCCTAAAAGCCCCAAGACATGGCTCTGGAAGGAGGTATGCAGCAGCAAATGTAAATATTGCTGTTCTTAAAACTGGAAGCCCTCTGAGTAATCTATAGGAGGAAATAGTAACGTGAGGAAAAGGCCTTGGATTTGGAGGAAACTTTATATGATTTGGAGGTGAAGACTACAGAGCAGTACCTGGAATGGATAAAATCCAGAAATTCAGGGATGTCATAAGTGCATTTTCTCGTGGCCAAGGCTTAGCCCTGCAATCCCAGCTGCTCTCTTCTGTTCCCCAGTGTTTCCCTTTGCTGTCACCGAGGCAGCATTTTCCCATACCCCAGCCTCCAAAGCAATTGCTGGGAACAGTTTTTAGAGGTTTTGCTGGACAAACTAGGCTGGCCTCTTGCTGCGGGACAAAGTTAGAAACAAAATATTTGTTGTACTTAGCCAAGTGATTCCCTCCCACCTTTTGTCAGTTGCTGGTGTCATTTTTCTGAGAAGCTTGTGGAAATCTGAGCTGAGTTTCAGGTGCTCTGTGATGTGATAAACAGGAGAGGAATTTTCGTGAAGAAGTGCCTAGATACACCGCAAATAAAGAAAAACAACTGAATTAAAATTCAACCATAGTATTTACCACTCTCCCCACCTGCTGTATATGCAGGTATGCTGAGACCAAACTTAGATCATGTTTCCTGCAGCTGAGACAAGTGAGCAGAGTGCTGGCTTGGCTGAGGAAAATTTCTGCCCTTGCCATGCCCCTATTTCTAGGTATGGACGCTGAATTCCCACTTCCTTTTTTCCCTTTCTATCCACAGCTATTATCAGCCTTCCCACAGCAAGGGCAGGAAGTAAATAAATGGCTCTGTAGCAGAAAAAACCCTGCAGGAGTTAGAGCAGAGCGATTCCACTTATCAGTGTGTTTATCTAGCTCAGCCTGGCTGAGTGCAGGATCGCTGCAGCTGCTGCAGGTTGTGGATTTATGGGTTCCCGGTGCCATCTGCTGGCACAGAGCTCAGTCAGCACAATCGGATGTGCACGGAACCCTCCAGCTCCTCTCCTCAGCCCTTTGCAGGTGGTGTCACCCCCATCTCCGCCTTTGCTGGGTGATTCCTTGGGCTTTGCAAATGCTCCCTGCAGCCCAGCACCTGCCAAACCTGGAGTTTTGTTTAGCTGGGCTTTCCCCAGCTGCCTTTGTGCTGCTGGGATTCTGTCTGCTCCACAGCAGCAGCCCCAGATCCAAGGGGAGCTGCAGATGGAGATTTTTTTTGTAACCTAGCAGGCTGAACTTCTAAATCTGTGTGGTTTTGAGGCACAGGGTTTGTCTTTGGTGCAGAGTGACGCCAGTGACACTGCTGAGGTAGGGTTAGAAGACAGTGCTGGAAAGCTTTCGGAGCAATGGAAGATTTACTTTTGGATAAATCTTTGAAATGGCCTGAAAGAAGAAAAAAAAAAATCCAAACAAAAAAATATCCATGTGTAGGGAAGTTTTTCTGTCTTGTAAAAGGGATGTGTCCAAGCAAAGATGAGCTGTGAAAACAACATTAGTTGGTGATATTCCTTGCCTTTTGCACTTAGCACTCCAGATAACCCAGCAGAGCTGGTTTTATGCTTTAAATTAACATTTTTCACTGCCTCCATCACAGCATCTGCTCTTGGATGGTGTGTGCTTCAAGGGAACTGATCTCTTTATCCTCCTTGCTGCTGGCAAGCACATTTTGGTGTGTGTCAGAGCCCTGATGGTGCCCATGTGCACTGCACAAGCCTAAAGACAGGACGTGTGTCAAAGCCAAGTCATCAAATCACTTTTAAATCTTCCATTTTTTAGAGGTAATACATCATTCTGTGCAATCACCATTAAAAAAAAAAAAAAAAACCCACAAAAAAAACTTGTTTCATGCACCTTGCTTTGGCTTCAGTCTGGGTTTGCCCTGGGCCTCCCTTTTTTTCTGCCCATGGGGAACTTGCACCAGTTAAGCACAAATAAAGTGGAGTTTCTGACACTTAAATTCTGGTATGTCAGGAGTGGGTAGTGACAGGACCTGGCTGGGATCTGTATTAGCATGTTTGCAGATACAGATCAGAGGTTTGAAATCCAGATGACATGAGGATGAATGAAGAGGAGAAATTGCTAATCAAATTCTCCAGGGCTGCAATGCAATAAACCAGGGTAACTTGATGGAAAATGTAATCAAGGCTTCTAGTCTGTTTTTCAGCTACCTCTAGGCTTCAATTTTTCAGCCTTTGTGCCTCCCTCTCACATGGACTTTAAAAGGAAGGAGGATGTCTGTGAGGATCAATGAAGTAATTTAGTTTTGCCAAGTGAGTCCAGTAATCCTGCTGGACAGATCTCCTAGAAATTTCTTTCTCTTAATTGGGGAAATATTGTAAAGAAATTCTCCATCTTCAGCCCATTGCTAGTATAGCTAATGCCAAAGCAGAAGCATAACCTTGTAGTTGAAATGGATTTTTTCCCCCTCATTGGTCAATAAGTGGCCACATTTGAGGGTGGTTTTCTCTATCTTGCACGTATATAAATCAGCTTTTCTGAGTTTCAACACCTGATTTTGTGCTGGGAGATATTGGTACTTGTGTTCACTGTCATGTTTATCAAAATGACTCAAATTAATACAGAATATTTATCAGTAAAAACCATTTTGTGGGCATTATGATGGGCTGAATGTGTGCTTTGGAGATGACAGAATGCAAAAAGCATTGCTCTCACATTACTGGATGGACATGTCTCCTTGCTTAGAGACTTTCACTGGATACATAATTCCAGGTATTCTGACATTCCTATAGGATGAAAGGAGCTGAGCAAGTTCATGGTGGAGTTGCAGCTGTTTGTTTTCTGCAAAATAGAAAGTTTTCCTCTGAAAAATGCAATGTAAAAACTCAGCAGTGGCTGACATACTGCCTCCATTTTTAATTTGAGCCAATATTTAACCTAAAGGAAATCATGATCAAGCACTTTGCATTCTATAGTGTTTCAGACCCATCACTTTTCTTGTTTTAGCTTTGGCCAGGTGGGAGAGGATGCACAGAATTGCTGCTTTAAGTCTAAGAAAGTCTCTGCAAATGAATATCTTATTTTTTCCTTCTTTTTTCCTAAAATTTGCTTGCAGGTTGCATGCAAACCATTGTTTTGACAGGAGCAGCCTGATTAGTTTTCAGGGAAAATGATAAACTGCCAGCAAGCTGGGAGCACTAATGGGACCAGATTGCTTTAAGACAGAACTTTTTTCAGCTCCATCTTAGAGGTAATTTGAATGTCTGCAAGGGGAGGTGTTGATGTATCCTGGGACAGACACATAGGGATGTTGTCACCTCTTCCAGGTCAGTCAACAAATAAAAAAATATATGGAGAAAGACTTGAGTGATCAGACCTTGCAACGGGCATCATCTTGAAAAGCCCTGGCAGGGTTAAATGAGGGAGAGTCAGAGTCATTTAAAGGATTTCAGTGTGCAATTTAAAGGGCATTTCAGGCTGCTCTAATCATGGGAAGGATGGGGGTGCAGCTTATCAAGGCCCTACATTTGGGGGATTTGAAACAGCATCTAATCCACACTCTTGTTACACAACTTTTGGGGGAGCTTGACAAAGCTGGAGGATGCTCTGGCTGCTTCTGAAACACACCAGGTTTGGTTTGCTGTTAGAACAGGAACAAAAGTTCAGGAGTCAAATGGAAGCAGCTGCCCTTGGAAGCTCTCACTGGCTGCTCTCACTGCCTGCAATTTTCTGTGTTTCAGTTCACCTCCTGCAGGCCCCCAGGACTGGGAACTGGGTGGGTTGGAGAAGCTGCTTTTGCTTTGTGCTGCTCCTTGTAGTCAGCAGTTATCTGAGAGTGAGCTTTGCTTTCAGCTTCATGGGAACAAGCCTCCATGCCAGAGTCAAAATGGGGTTTGAAAGAAGGTTTTTGGTGTTTTCATACATCAGTGTTGATATTCACTGGGAAGGAACAGGGGAGTTTTTATATTTTGTTTGATGTTGCCTCTGCACTGTTTTTGCACTCAACTGATTTGGGTTTTGGGCTTGCTCAAAATTTCCATGTGGTTTAACCCAGAGATGGTTATACTTGGGGGTGGGAGAGGGTTTACTGGTATGTGAATGATAAGAATACTGATCTGTTTAGGGGATACAAAATAGAAACTGCTACAGGAAAACCACAAGGGTTCTTATTTAGGAACTGTACAGTAGAGAGGACTTTCTTTTTTTTTTTTTTTTTTTTTTTTTTTTTTTTTTTTTTTTTTTTTTTTTTGTGGTCATTTTAGGTCCCTCAGGATCCACTTTCACCTGAGGGCTGCTGAAAACTGTTCTTGGGGATGCCAAGAGCTTCCACCAATACCATATTTTGCTTAATTCTAACCAGGATGCTCCTGCTCAGGCCCTAATTTCTCAGATTTCTCATCAGAATAAAAAAAAAAAGAAAATATTAGTATTTCTTTGATAATATCTAATTTTGCCTGAAAATAAGTGACATAAGCCACTTGTGTAAGAAAATACAAAGGCTGGAGTCTGTGTAGCTGTGGAGTTGTCTGAGTTGCAGCATCTCACCTCAAGATCTTTGCTCCCTGTTATGGTAGATGGGCCCCCAGCCAGGTAATAATTGGCATAGACTCCATGTATTACAGAAGGCTGATCAATAATATCTTTATTAAGAAACTTATTGCTCTTTTATAGACTAGTTCACTACAGGCTGGCTTAATTGGTCTTTAAACACTATCACTATTGGTTAATTCAGAAACTACCCTTTGGTAAACAAATTTCTATAACACATTCTACATGTCTGCAGTACGAGGTGTAGCAAGTGGAGGTGAGAATTGTCTCTCTTTTCTCTGATTTTCTCACAGACTTTTCCCAGCACCATGCCTGGGAAGGTGACCTGTGTCTCCCTGTGACCAGCCAGAGCTGCTGCTGCCACAGCTCCCCACGGCCACAGTGAGGCAGCAAAATCCAAACAGGCTTCCCTGGTTTGGGTTTTTGTCCTAAAGCAACTCAGGAAGGAGTCCCTGAGAGCTCTGCCAAGTGTGCTGCAGGAAAAGACTGGTGGGGGTTCACCTCCAGCAGTACCCGATTCCTTTTGTGCTTTGCTCCTGCAGGAACTGAGCTGGGTGAGAGCGACACAAACTTTTCCAGACATTTCCAGTAAGTTTTGGTTGAGTGGCATGGTGTTTAGAGGAAATGAATCAATTTGTATTTAGCCTCTCTCTGAGGATAAATTAAAGGCATAGCAGAAATCAGTCTGGCTTTGGAGCATATGTGCTTTTCTTCAGTCCTGTCATATTGTCATCACAGCTTCAGGGTCCTGTTGGGCTCAGCAAGCACAGCATGAAACCATTCCCTGAGCAGTCACTGAAGCCTGAATCAAAAGCAACAAGAAAAGGACCCTTCTCTTATAGGTAAGTGACAAAAGCACAGAGGCAGAGGAAACTTCCTCTCTGTGGCTAAGGATTTCTCTAGAGACAAGTAAGAAACTGAGTCTTTATAAAGAGCTTGATTCCCTTGGGATGAGGTCTTCAAGTGTTTGAATGCTTATTGCCTAAAAAGACACTGGAAATACCTCTGGAGGTGACTGGAAAGCAAAGTTTTATCACAGCCCTGGTCCCAAACCCCCTTGCTGTCCCATGGCCTGAGCCATAAGTAACAGGGCTGAAAGGCAACTAATAATTTATTATAAAAAAAAAAAATTAGTGCAGCTCAAAATGGATTTTTGCCTCCTGGTGCATAAATCTTCATGGTTTCTCTGCTTGTCTAGAAGGACAGGAATTTCTTTGCAACCAGAACAAAAAGATGTTGGCTGTGTCTGGAGCATGCCCAGCTCAGCAGAAGGGAAATGCTCGTTCATTATTTGCAGCTGTAATTAGCATGGGACACGAGTTAAAGGAGAAGCTGTTTGCTAAGCAAGCACCAAGGAAGCTGTGAGGGAGCAGCATGGGACAGCACTTGCTGCAAGGAATGTGGTCACACAGGAAAGCAGGGCAAAGCAGCACCAGGTGTGTGAACTCTGCAGCAAATTTTCCTGCCTTCCTCGTAAATGGATTAGAGACAACTTGAATACCTCTCTCAATTAGCACCATTTCCTATAGATGGAGTAATTTACTAGTTTAAAAAGGAAATAATGGAATGCAATTTATTGAAATGACTCATCCAAGGGAGCAAGGCTGATTCAGCTCTCTGGTATAAACCTGTCCTGTAGGAAGGAGTATCTCGAGGTGCTGTACCCCCAGAGCACAGGCTGTCACTTTGGGCTGCACCTCCTGCATGTCACCAGGGGCCTGTTGCACACTTTTGTCCTCTTTTCTTTTCAGGTTTGCCAGAAATGAGGCACACACACCTGTCAGGGTGATGTGGGTGCTGAGGAACTTCACGGAGAGGTCATCTCGAGTGGGATTGCAGGAGAAGCAGGGCATCAGGCCCAGCCTGGGTTAGGGCAGGTCCTGCCTGCCCAGCCTGATCTCTGGGACCAGCTGACCTGCCCAGGGGCTGAGGCAGAGGGATGTTGTCTACCCAGACTGCAGCAAAACCTTCAACACCATGGTGGGTTAGTGGTTGGGCAGAATGACCTTAAGAGGTCTTTTCCACCCTTAACAATTCCATGATTCTGCAGCTGAGATGGAGATAAATTATCTTGCTGGATGCAATAGAGGGTGTATTGCAATTCTAAATTTTCCTTTTGATCACTAAGCATTGATTATAAAAGAAAAATAGTGCCACCCAAAATGGATCTTTATGTTCTGGTTCATAAATCTCTGTGGTTTTTCTCCTTGTCTAGAAAACCAGGAATTTCTTTAAGGTGCTGTTGATCAAAATTAATGCTTATCTGTGTTCAAGGCTGAACACAAGGCCGAGCACTGGCACAGCCTCTGCAGACTCCTAATGATTTTCCACTATACTTTGCAAATGAATGTTTTAGCACAGAATCTGTAGTTATTTCACTGCAAGTAGCTTTTGGAGGGCTACTGTGACCATGAAAGTAACGTGGATAACCTGGAAGGTTGGTGTATTCTTTTGAGAATAATATATATTCTTTTGAGAAGGGAGTATAAAGTCTTTGGTATATTCTTTTAGAGAAAGGAGTTAAACAGAATCCATACAGCCCATTCCTAAATGGGGTTGATAAATCCCTGACCAGCCTCTTGCTGTTCCTGAGAAGGTACAAACACCTCTACAGGAGGAGGCACAAATACTCTGGATAGCACCTGATACATTTTCATGCATCTCACAGTTTTTCTTCCTCTTCTGTGTATACTCTTAACCTCCCTGATAAATCTCTTATTTCCCACCCTCAGTTAGTGGTCAGACTTTCAGCCCCTCGGTGCAATGCCAGCTTTGGAGCAGGGTTGTGTGAGCTGTCCCTGCACCTCCCTTTCTCCAGAGCCCAGTCCCATCAGCTCAGTCAGTCTGAGGTTGGGTTTTTTTCCCTGCATGTGCCTGGATCCTGTTCTTTGGAGTCATTCCTGCTTGCACACGTTCTCTGAACTTTTGCTGGCTGTTTGCATAACCAGGAGTGTATTTCCTGGCTGGCATGTGGCCCTGGGATCTGTTTATGAGCAGTGATCCTGGATGGGGGCAGGTTGTGTTCAGAGCTGTGGGATTGTGCTTCACATGCACTGCATCCCAGGGGCTTAACTCCTTGTCTCATTTAGTCACCTTGTGGTTTAATTTCTGCCCTCTCCCCCTCCCCAAATATCACTGTACCTGGAATTTGTACAAAGATGCCCAGCTGTGATCCTGATGTTGAACTGAGGGAAAATGCCTGCTACCACATTGCCTAGTTTAGTTCCTTCCAAAAGTTTCTAAACATGATCCACCTTCTCACCAGTCAGGTGTAAACTGAGCCTGTCTTGAAGGCCAAGTTTTCAGGATATAGAATCATTTATGGAGTCTGAACAGTAATAATGCCTTGATGTTTCTGTACACCCATTTGTTATCCATCTGATTTCAGATTCAGTGTGGATTTCTTGCAGACCACAATTCTTCCTCTGAGCCATCTATCAGCTGATCATCTTTAGTGTCTCAAGCAAGCCAGAAGACAATTTCTTTGCTTTTCCTCCTGTGTTTGCCATTTCTATTGCTGACACTAAATGTCCATTTGGCACCAGAGGTGCACAACTGCACTTTGCTCATCCACTGTACCTTTTGTTTCTTCTGTCTTCAGACCTGCTCTCTCTGGTGTTTGGATCTTCCAGCTCATCTGAGGGTAAAACCTGCAGTTCAGAAGGGAGGAGTGTTTCTGTGCTGCTGAGACAAGGGCACACAAAGGCCATTTGTTGTCTGAATGCTGCAGAAATGGCCTTCTCTGGCAGAACACAGAGGGAGCCAAAACCCAGCCTTGGAAGCTCCTGATGGAAGATGCTCCAGGTGTGTTTCTGTTCAGCTCCCTCATGTAAGAGTGGTGCTGCTCTGAGTGCTGTGGCATGAAGCTTAGTGGTATAGAAAGTGGAAGAAATGTGTGGTGATGCCTATTAGCAGAGGCTAAAAAACATTTTTAACCTTATTTAATTCAGGTACAAAGCAATTCCTATGCAAGACAAACAAATGGAGGATCTGAGCTCTTTACCATAACAGGTGTTTGTTTTCTGCAGAGTTCAGATGCTGTGACCATTTAAAAATGGAAATACAGTTAATGGTGAAAGCTTGTATGTGACACATCCACTCAAATGTGCAGCAGAACCCATGGCCTTCTATAACCAGAAGGAAATAATATTCTGTAAGAGGGCTATGATGTGGTTTCTCCCTGTCAGAGAGAGGCAAAGGAAGAGAGAGGAAATATTCATTTCAGGCAGAGGAGAAGGAGAGACTTCCATCAAGTCTGTCTAGTGTTGTCAACACCCGAGAGAAATATTTCATGCTTCTTTATAACTTTACTAAATCATATGGGAACATCAGGCTCTGAATAAAGAAGAGCATGGAGGAAAAGAATGACTCAAAAGTTGATCTGCTTTACTGTAAGCACAGCTAAACTCTGGGCACGCACTATTCCTGAAACTGTTTTCCCTGCTCTTAAGGTTTATCCTTGAAGTCTCTGACTTGCTGCAGCTACTGGAGGAAATGAATGTTGGTTGGAGTCTGTACAGGATGTTTGTAATTCTTCTAGTGGTATAAAAATAACTTTCCCAGTTTTGATTATGTTGAGTCCTCGTAAAGACAATTTTGGGTTTCTGTAATGAAATTTGGCAAATTCCTAAAGATATTTTCTATTTAACTACCAGTCTTAGAAACAAGATTGTCAGTGTACATCATTGATGTATCAGCTGTTAGGAGTGATAGACTTGTAGAGAAGTAGCACTTTCCTTCATTCTTAGTGCTGTAATTTTGAAAATCAATTCACTTTTAGATTAGACTTCATTCCTTCCTCTTGAATTTTATTTTTTTTTTTTTAGATTCAGACTCCTAAAAAAAGTTTATTTCCTTCTGGAATTGTGAAATTTTGACCCTTTAAATAAAACAGTCCTAAATTTAATTTCTCTGTAAAAATGGTGGAGCTAAATTTGATACCCATGTAAGTTTTCACTATTTCTTCAAAAAGCACAAAATTGATGGTGGTGATGGTGCAACACTTGCTCTTTGGAGAGCCACAGATTGGAGCCAGTCTCTAAGATTTAAGAGGGTTTATGCTGCATCAGACTTTCTCAGCATTCCCACTCCTTCTCACAAAGGTTTAAAGGTATGTTAAATACAGCCATGTGAAGTATTCATAAAGGCAAATGAAGCAATAGCCAACCCTCATGTGGTTTTTTTTTTTTCCTGTGCATCGAGAACCAAAAAGGGGAAATGTTTTCATCTTGCACCGTTTTTAGGCAAACTCAACCCAAATTAATAAACAATTTTTGGAAGGGAAATTCTCTTCAGGTGGGAAGTGATTTGCTTTTTAAGAATCCACATCTGAAGCAGTTAATCTGCTCTGTCTTTGGGAGCCAGGGCAAGGCCAATAACTATTGAGAAGGTGTGATCTGTAGAAGCCAGAACGAGCCCTGTGGTGTGACCTGTGGGGTCACCTCCATAGAGCCAAGATACTGGAAAATATTTCTGTTCCCAGGTGATCCATGTCACATCTCAGTGCTGGTTACCCTGTTTGCTGGGGGCTTTGGCAGAGGGATTTGATGCCAGGTGGGCTGAGGTGAGTGAGCAGCAAGGTGCAGGAGTCTCTGAAGGGGCTGGGGAGGAGGCAGAGTCCCCTTCTGCTGACCAGACCCATTAAACCAGGGTTTAAAAGGCTCTTGAAGCTCAACTTCTCTTTCACAGCTACAAGGGTTCAGGCAAACCTGATTGTCAGCTTGTGTCAGCCAAAATAACCACTTGAATTTATGCAAGCAGTTTAGGATTTTCCAAGTGATGCAAAACCAGGCAAAGTGGGAGAGTCTCACTGAACCTCAGGGTTTCCAGAGCTGAAAGAAGAGTAGAACTCAAAGGCCAGGCTATCTGGGAAGAGTTTTGTGAGAACTCTGGGTGAAGAAAAGGATCTAGAACAGATTTTTGTCTCTGGAGGATGCAATTCTTTAGCAAAGGTGGTGAAGGGGGCAGGAAGATCTGTGTTGGGTGCTTGAGCACAGGATTAGAGGCAGTGGGAGGGTAACCTTGAAGGCATCTCCTAATTAATGAAGTTCAACTGCACCCATGTGAAAAGGCACTGAGATGTTTTGCAGTAACTCCCCTTGTGCTGTCCCAGAGCAGTGGAGCTCTCTGTTCCTGTGTGTCCCTGTCACCCCACACCCTGGATGCTCAGAGCTGTGGCCCCTCCTCTCTCCCAGGTGGAACAGGTGAGTGTTTGGGTGCTGAATCCCTGCTCATTGCAGGGTTTTTTGGTCAGAGTGACTTTGCTTTTCCATCAGGATTATATCAGTCTGGGAATCTGTCTTCCCCATCTAGTTCTGGAACATTCTGGAGTATTGGCCACAGGCAGAGAAAGGGTGAAATGGGAGCCAGGCTGGGCATGGGAAATAATTCAGGGGCTGACCAGAGAATATTGCTCATTTTTGGAGGGTTTGGTGCCATTATTGGCATGGACCTTTAGAGTCTCTATTCCAATGTGGCACAAGGGTCTGCTTTCAGGGACTCCTTCTTACAGTTACAAAGTTACCATCTTCATGGATGAAATATCTTCTGTTAAAGGAATACTGAAAAAGAGGAAAATTTTATCTGATGTTTTTCTGCAGAACTTTGTTTTCTATACTTTGTGATCTCCTAAGAAATAGGTGTAGATTGGTCCTAAGGTACCAAGAGTGTTTTGTGGCATCTGGGATAGCAAGTACAAGTTTTGGACATCCCCCTGTGTTGATCACCTGTTCTAGGGCTGCTTTTAAATGCAAACCTTTTTTCCTATACTAAATTTTAAGGTGTTTACTGGTGGTGGGGAGAAGAACTTGTACTTTACAAGCAAACAAATATTTGTTTCCTTTACCTAGTACATACTCTCTCTCTTTCCATGGTTGCTTCTCTAACTCTCCAATCTACTTACATGTTTTCAAAATAAGAGTCTGGAAGGATTCCCAGTTTGCTCCACTCAGGCATCATTGCAATTATAATTTCACATTTGGCCTTCAGCAGAACAGAGTGTCTCATCTCTGAGAAAGGAATATTCATAGGAAAACAAATAAAAGCACTCACCAGCTGGTGCCTGGTGAATTATACTGTTCGAAGTTCAAGGATATTGAGCAGAGTATGTGCTGATTGGCATCTCTGGGGATGTTTCCCTGGCATCATTTGACTCTTTCTAGCGCTAAATTCAGGCAGACACACACCTCTGTAGTTTTTGTCTTGCTGTGTGAAAAAGATGTTTAAGCTCTCATGAACTTTCCTTGTTCCCTGTAGAGATTTGATTTGCAAATGGTCCAGGTTGGTTTCCCTCTCCCTTGATCCCAGAGAATTGCTCTCTTCAGTCCTTTATAAAACATAGGTGGAGGCAGGCTGCAGCAGCAGCTGGAATGCAGCAGCCAGGAATGCAGCCTTGGTTGCAGTGTGATTCCAGCCAGGAGCAGTGCTGTGATCTGCTTGCCTCCTGTCAGCCCTCAGTGCTACTGCTGGACAATTCTCCCTCCTCCTCCTCCTCCTCCTCCTCTCCCATCACCCAGAAAGAAAGGGGCTTGGAAAACTGCGCCTGGGGGTTAAAAGGAAAGTAAAATGCTCTGGTGTTTTCCCCCTGGTGCAAGAGGAATCATGTCACAACTTCCTTCAGTGGCTGCTACATCACAGCTTGCAACATGGAAATGCTGTCTGTGGTGAAAGAGAGTTTTAAAAGTTAACATGCAGGAATACTTTCCCCAGAATCTTGGGGGATTTGCAGCCCTGGTTTCCTCTGAACCAGATGAACAATGGGATTGCATCAGTTGTCCCCAGGATTTAGGGGAAAAAAAAGACATTTTGGTGTTAAGGCTGCACTGCAATAGTGGTAAAAATCCTGATTTTTGAAGAACAAAGTCTCTCCCAACTTGGCTGGTTAGTCTTTCTCAATACTAAATTATTTGCATCTATTGGAGATTTATAAAGAAAATTAACGGCAAGATGCTTAAAGGATACATCATTTTGGAACATCTTGCCATGTGTTTTATTGAAATGCCATAAAAAGGCATACATGCATTACAAATGCATTTATACATTACAAAACCCTTCAAAACACCCACACTCCACAGGTTGTTTTTCTCCTCTGCTTTCCTTTGTTGTATCTTAGTTCTAGGTATTGAGGATGGTAAATGTACAGACATAAATGGGTTTGGTCATTCTGTACTAAAACCTTCCTTCATATCCCTCTGCAAAGCAGAATACACTTTTTCCTCAACTTATTGATGCCTGCCTATCTCTTATCAGCTGTGCTGCAGCTGGATGTGTAAAGCACCTGGCTGCCAGCTCTGGCTGTTACCTGGAAACATCCCTCACCTTTCAGTGCTCTTTCACCCCCCTGGTCCCTAGGTTTATATTAAAAACCTTGACAGTAACCTTTTGGGTTTATCAGAGAGGCAGGGGGAAGAGCAAGCTCCAAGTACTTTTGTTATACATATATATTGTATATGTCAGCCTCAAACTGCTGAGACAAGAATTAGGTGGGTTTTTTTTTTTTTTAGGCTGCAGTGCCATAAATCTCCAGACTGGCTCTTGTAGTTTATCAGGGCTGAGTGGCTGAGGTGATCCTCCATAAACAACTCAGGCATGTGGAAGATGAATTTTAACGAGTGTTCTCAAAGCTAAGTGCTGCCTCTTGCTTCTACACCTCAAATTCACCCATTTTTTTATTTTTATGTTATATCAGAGGCTGCTCTGTGCTTTTTCCCCTCTAATTATCTACACTCAAGCTGGATTCTGTCAAACCCAGAGGGAAGGGTACAGAGCTGTGTACACAGAGGTGGGGTTTCCACCTGGCCTGATTTATGCAAGGGTTCAAACTCCCAGTCAAACCACCTGGTTTTTGAAGAGGAGGGATTAGACACTTGTGCCTAGGGATTGTTTCATTTGGTTTCGCCTGTGCAAAAGGCTTTTGTGTTTCGTGTCCTCTCTGTAAAATGTTCAACCTTGTTCTAGGAAAGGCTCCAAAGTAAATTGGAGCAGCCTCAGGGGCTGTTTTAAATCATAGCAGCTGAGGCCTTACCCCAGCACTTCACACTCCACCCTGTGTCTCTTCCACCAACACTCTCTGTAATAACCTCAGATCTTCACCTTTTCACAGGCAGAGCTCTTTGCTCTGCATCCCTGGTAGGTTTTCCTAGGTAGGCTGGGAAATCACCAGATCTGGTTCACAACCAGCAAAGAGAATGAGAGCCCCCTGGTCTTGCTGGGAAACAGACAGTCCCCAGTTACTGTAATTCAGTATTCCTGTTTATATTCTGGAGCACGCAGACTGATGAAGTAGGAAAAACACAGCTAGAATAATTGCTGCTGGGTATTGTGCTTTCATTTACAAACATAACCACTCCTGAAGCTGCTGAGGACAAATTCCCTGAACTTCCAGCATTGTGCAATTGCCCCTATTCCTTCTGTGGGGTTTCCACTTTCCTCAGCTCTGACAAATTCTGGTCCCTGACAGAGGCAGGGCAGGGAAATTGATGGATCAGTGGGATGATCCAGTACCAACAAATTCATAGTTACAAAAATAGGCAGTTATTCTTATCATTTCCTTGTTCTGACACAATTTCCTGCCCTCCTCTCAGGCTGTTCTGAAGATTGCCTGGATGACAGACCTGCTTTGAAGCCTGTCAGCCCCTCTGCAGAGCACCTCTCCTGTTAGGAATTGCTGTCCTGGAGAACAATGGCTGGGAGCAGGGTGAGGGGCAGCCTTTGATCCCACCTGGCACGTGTCCCAACGGGGCCTGCTCATGGGCACTGCTGGGTTTTGGCATTTCTGATCATATCACACTGAAGCACAGGAACTGTGCTTTGCTTGGTGAGTTTTATTAGCCCTCCTCCAGATTTAGTCATCTCCAGCCTCCTTGGAGCAGCCCAGGACAGGAGAGGGATGTGGGGACTGGAGATGCTCCTGGATGAGGTAGTTAGGACACGTCTGCAGCTGCCAAGGGAGGAAGGTGAAGGAGTTTAATTAACAGGGCTCTGCCAGTGCAGTTTATTTTGACAGAAGAGGATTAATGAGCTCTCACAGCTGCAGCCCTGCTGACAGGTCTGTGTGTGATAATGTTTGGCACAGGGGAGCAGTGTGCAGATGGAATTGATAACCTCCTTGGCAAGTGCAGCTGTCCTTGGCATGGGAAGCAGGGTAGGCTTTAACAATTCCAGCAGGACCCTCAGGGATCTGTCTGCTGGTGGCTCTGAGGATGTATGTGACACCTGGCCTGGCTTTGCAGGCTTGTCACCTTTAGCTTGCCATTCTCAAACCAAATTTGGCTTAGTCATGGTAGTTCTCAGCTCACCTTTGGTAATTTCTGGGTCTTTATTATTAAAAAGTAATTGAATTTAAAAGACTCAAGTAATTGAATTTAAGAAGAGTCCATAGGTGAGTGTTTTGTAAAACAAAGCCTGACTATTTGCTCATGGGATAACACCTGGAGAGCAACAGTAGGTGAGGCTCTAAGTAGATCTGTGGCCATGCCTACATGTAAACACTTGTTCTGATCCAGGAACCTCAACACTGAATAATTCAATTCATTCAACATCTAGGAGAATGTACAAGACTAACCCTTAGTGTCAGCAGTTCTGTGTTATTCTGATTAAACAGCCCTGGAAATATGTATTACCAGCAGGGATGGGATCTGCTGTGCTCCAGTTTTTGGCTGTGGATTTCAGCTTAGTGAGAGTTTTGTGCAATAATCAAGTGATAAAACCCCCCAAAACATTAACAGTAGCAAAAATAAAAAAGCAAACAGCTATTTTTCCTGATTCAAGTCAGTTGTGAGGAATGTAAACCTTGAGTTTTAGCTATCAATTTTTAGAAATCACAGTTGAAAACCACTATGTTAAAACCTGTGTGTGTAACTTTCTTCCTTCAGCTACCCCAGATGACAATTTATGAGCAAATGCCCATTCCAACAGGCATGGTTCAAGGTAGGAAAATACTCTCTTTTTTGAACATGCATTTTGCTGAAAAGAGACATAAAGGAAAAGAATATCTTTCATGGTAGAGCTTGGAAAAGAATAAAACTCTTTCTTACATTCACTCCCAGCCCCATGCTCTGTTCTCTAGATCCAGGACTAGGTCTGGAGCACACTATTAATCTCTAGTTTGTGTCTGTATCTTCTTCCCAGGATGATCCCTTTGTGAGAAAGCAGAGGTAATGCTAAACCAGTAATCAGCTTGTAACAACTCTGTACTTGAAGGAATGGGGAGAGGATGTACAGGGGAAATTTTACAAAAATATTGAAAGACTGGTTTGGGGTGGGGTTTGTTTTTTGTTGCTGTTGTTTTGGTGTGATTTTGTTTTAATTTTTAAAATTTTTCCAGCCCTGTGTTCATAACTTATTTGCATTACTCTCCATAGCTTGTGAAGTGCTAACCTACCCTTTTTAAAGGACCAAATGTATCTCTGCAGCTCTGGTAAGAGCTTGGGGCTGGGAGGTACAAACACCAGGGTCCAGTTTTTCCTTTTCAAGAAGTACAAGCAGAAAACCCCAACCAAAATAAGTCATTCATCATCTCCTCCCCTACCAATCACTTTGATATTATTGGAAGGATCAAGGTTTCATATTTTATCCCTGACTCTCACTGGTTTCCTGTCTAATCATGAGCCAATCATAAAAAAAAAAAAAAAACCTTTGCTTGTATCAGGCTTTTTTTCTGATAATACTTCTGAGATGGATGAGGATGCATTGATTAATGCTGGTAAATTCCTTGGAGATTCCTGGATACATTCCCTGATTTAAATCCCTGACTACACTTTTGTTCTAGAGGTTGTCAGCTGGTCTCAGGAGCCCACAGACCCACTGCTCAGCTCTGCTCTACTCTTGGGATGAATCAGAAGATGAATTTTCAAATGTTCTGAAAGCTCATTGTTTGCACAAGGAACAGTTCTCAGCATTGCTGCTCAATGGATTGTCAAGAAAATGACTGCATAGAGTCTGAATTATAAATTCTGTCACAAAATACAGCCTATTTAAAAGCTGATAATGAACCCTGAGTGCTTGAAACAATTGTCTCACATCTTTGTTCTTTCTCTCCTTGTACAGCTGATGGAAATGTTGTCAGTGCTGCTCAAATGGTGAAGCTGCACACAAACATGGGCATGGGATTGAGAAAGTGAGGAGGAAGGTTGAGGCTGTGATGGTTTCATTTCTGTGAAATTTAAGCTCAGGTTTGCCCATGTGGCATTTCCACAGGTGAGACAAAAAAATGGTCAGTGGCATTTCAGAGCAGAGAATCCAGCCCTAAAGAATGTATCACACATTTAACTGATAAGGTGAATCATAATGACATTAAGTGGGATTGAAAATATGTGGTTTTTCAAGGTAACCTGTTGAAGCTGAAAGCAAGCAGTCAAGCCATAACTAATTATCATTATTCATTTATTAATCCCAGACTTACTGACATGCTTAATTCTCCTAAAGTCTTGAGTGCATTTATTTGTGCAATTGCACAGAATGACTTAAACCTTGCAGTTGGCTTAGTTTGTGTTCTGGGAATGGCTTAACACTCAAAGAGCTGGGAGCAAACACACCCTTGGTCCTGCTCCAAATTCTGCCTGTAAACCAGGTGCTCAGCTGCAAGGAAAATGGGCTGCAACTTAGGGACTTGTAATTCTGCTCTTGGGGTCACCAGGTCTCTGGGACCCACCTGTCCAAAAGAAATGAAACAACACTCAACTCTTGCAGGATATTTCACTTTGGGGTTTGGAAAAGCCTTTATCAGCTGCATGGCTGAGGGGCTGTGTCCCAGGCTCACAAATGTCCCAAGCAATCTGTCAAGCCAAGTGCTGTAAACACATCAGGAAATCTGGGGGTGAACAGGTGGGTGCAATCAGAATCGTTCAAAATCCTGATAAGAACATCTTCAAAGCTTCTGGTGGTGCTTCCAGTGGCCACCTTCCACTTGTAGGTGAGATAAGAGGAGGAATTACTGACAAGCTTTTAACTTGATGGAGCTCCAAAAACTTGCTAGCAGATACACTAGCAGTGAGGTCAGGAAAAGGAGGTTTAACTTCCATGGGAAGGAAATCAGGTTAGATCTACACCAGAAATTCTTTCCTGTGAGGGTGATGAGGTCTTGGCACAAGGTGCCCAGAGAAGATGTGGCTGCCTCATCCTTGGCATTGTCCAAGGCCAGGCTGAAGTGGATTGAGCAACTTGTTCTAGTGAGAGCTGTCCCTGCCCAGGGCAGGAGGCTGGAGTTGGGTGAGCTTTGAGGTTCCTTTCAACCCAGACCATTCTGTGACTGTTTTCTTCTATGATTTGATCTCCTTTTGCCCCTGTGCCCTCACGCCTCTTCCTCACAGCCCTGAAGAAGTGCTGCTGCAAAGAGGTTTTGCAGAGAGGTGGGCTGGATATAAATGCTTCACTTGCTGCCTCTCTGAAAGGTTGCAGCTGAACCTGTAATTAGGAAAGGATCTAAACCCATTATTTTTAGCAGACTCACATTGATCCACATTAGCCAGGTTTTGGTAAAGGCTGAGAAGGTAATTTTTTCTTTTAGTATACAGGGTATGCATACAGCATGTCAGAATACAGGGTAAGAAAATGCAGGTAAAGAAGAAAAGTTGCAATTTTATTTTTTTCTTTGCTGAGAAGACAGGTCTTCTTTCCCTCCTGAGAAAATGAGATATTCACACAAAAGATGAGTAGGATTTGATAACGCCAACTATGGTTCTCAATTATTTATTTTCTCTTCCCTCACAGGAATTGATAATGACATCCTTAATAAAATCCAGAAGAAAAATATTTGTGTGCATGAAGAGAAGGTGTACAGGGGCTCTTTGTGAGTACAGAAAGTTAATAAGAAATCTTGTTTAGACATACACATTTCAATTTCTCATGCTGAAATAATTCTGTTTGCTGTATTTTTAACCGTGCCTTTTTTCCCTTTTTTTGACAAACTGTTTCGCAGGGGGATTTAATTAGTGCTCATCTTTAAGTCATACTTAATGACTTATTGTTATAATAATGCATATCTTGGCTCTTGATGACTTCAGATTACATTGCATAAATCCATAGAATACCCTCAGATTGATGTCTTGGTGACATTTCCAAAGTTTCACGTTTCCTACTCTCTTCCCCTTAGCCTGCCAGTGATGGAAACCTCCCATGCCAAAGATCTTCCCAGTACTGTCCTCCTTTATTTCTCTCAGTTAGCAGTGAAGTAACAAAGAACTTGATATTCAGCATTCTGTGGCCTTATCAGCATCTTTAATACATATGTGATGCCTAAGACAAGAAAATTTCTCAAGCTCATGTTTTGCACAGGCCATATTTGGGTAATCTTGTAAGAGTTAATCAATTTATCTCTTTATTGCCACTGAGTTGTGGCAAGCTTTTCTCATACTGGCTCTGAGAATTTAATTTCTCTATCTCTTTCTCCTATTGCATCCAAGGAGCACTGTTACATTTCATTTTGGCAGAGGCACACACAAGCTGCTTTCCTTTGCTACTCCCTAAATCAGCAGCCACCTTTATTACATTGCCTTGGGGCATGTGTAGAGTTTTTTTTCTCTCTTGGCTGCAGCCTTTGACAAAACATGCACAGAACTATATTTGATACACATTTTGTGGGATCACACACCTAAGAGAAAAGTGTTTTAAAGGTTGTGTTGTTTTAGTTCTAAAGTTATCTAATTATCTGAAGCTGATATTTTTCTTGGTTTAGATGAAAGGAAAACAAAAACATTGGTGCCATAAGTTTCCTTTCTTCTCTGTTTTCAGCTGAGCTCGTTGATTAGTTTTCTGATCTCAGCCAACTTCCCCTTAGATTTTTGATTGCATGAGCTGAGTAAAACTGTCCTATTCATCATGTAGACAAACTGTGGGAAGGTTTATGCAATTTAGGAGTTGCTGTATACCTGTAACACTGTCTGCAGTAACCAGTGTTGTTGTTGAGCTTGTGCTGGAACATCAGGATCTGGCCCTTCAAACATGACCTTTAAGGCAGGAGGCAAAATAAAGCATTGCCAGGTTTTTTTCCCAGTTCCTCTAAAATTGCTCACGTGTTCAAGTAATAATCTTCCTGATATGTAGCTCCCAGCTCCTGAACTGGTGGCTCCTGGTCCTTTTTTTTTGGTGAATCCATGTGGAACTGTGCATAGGTGTGAATTCTTCCTCTCCAGATTTTGCTGTAAGAATTGGAAGAACGATTTTTGTTTTCCCCACATTTTTATTCAGTGGTTAGAGAACGACTCCCAGCACTGTGACACCCTTCTCCACAGGTCCATGACCATTTCTGTTGTGCAATGACACAAGGTGGTTACATCACCAAGTTTCACTCGATGCTGAGAGATGGGTGTCACTACGTCAGCTGCAAGGTGTAATTTCTGACCAGAATGACACATATGGAATGCAAATATGTTCCACCACAAGCTTGTCCTTCCCCATTTCATGGCTCTGCACCTCCTGCAGTGATACCACGCTCCAGGGTTGTTGAACAGGGCAGGTGGGAGTGGTGACTGGGTGAGCTCTCCGGGAAGGTGCGTGACCCAGCGTGCTCCAGAAACACCCTGGCACTGAAGGCGTTGTTGGGAGGCGTTTGCCTTTCCACACCATGGCAAACTCCTGAAGAAACACATGTGGGACCACGTTTCAGGGGCAGACACACCAGGTAAGCTCAGCACCTTACCCAATCCTGCCTCAGTTTTCTTGCCTGCAACACGCCTGCAGCCCTTGGCTCCCTTGTCAGGCACCTGGAGATGCTGCCAAAAAAACGTGTTGGGAGATGCAGCCAAGAACAAGTGTTACGTGGCAGCAGCGCTGCTGCTGATTGTATTTCCCTTGGCCTGTCGTCATTTGTGTAGTTTCCTTCCTAGCTCCACCCTCACCCAGGGCTCTCCAGGGCAGTGCTGCCAGTCCCCTGCCCTTTACCAACCTCATCCCCGATGTCCCTGGGTATTGGCTTTGGTGGGAATTTGATGCTTTGGTCTTGGTGTGGAGTGGGTGGGCAGGATGCAGGTCTGGGAGGGGAGGATGATGCTGCGAGCGACAGGACCTGCAGGGGGATGCTCCAGGGGGATGTCCCAGGAAGATGCTCCAGGGGGATGTCAAGGTAATGTTCCAGGAGGATGCTCCAGGGAAATCCTCCAAGGGGACGCCCCAGAAGGATGCTCCAGGGGTATCCCCCAAGGCGATGCCCCAGGGCGATGCTCCAAGGGGATGCCCCAGGAGTATGCTCCACGGGTATGCCCCAGGAAGATTCTCCAGGGGGATGCTCCAGGAGGATGCTCCAAGAAGATGCTCCAGGAGGATTCTCCAAGGGGGATGCCCCAGGAGGATGCTCCACGGGAATGCCCCAGGAAGATTCTCCAGGGGGATGTCCCAAGAGGATGCTCCAGGGGGATGCCCGGGAAGCGGCGCGCAGCGGATGCCGGCGGGGCGGGTTGCGGGCAGCCCCGGAGGTTCGGGGGCGGGCGGGCAGCGGAGCGCGCAGGGAGGCGCCGGCGGCGGCACCGCCCCGGCAGGCGGGAGGGGACGGGGACAGGGACGGGGCCACACGGGGCGGCGGTGACAGCGGCGACAGCCTCACGTGCCCGGCCGGGAGCGGCTCGGAGCGAGTCCGATGGGCGGCTGCGGGCGCGGCCGGCAGGTAAAGGAGGGCAGCGCGCCTGGACAGGGCAGCCCGGCGGGTTCGGGGAGGGTGGTTCTGTAGTTTGGGGTTTTTTCTTGTTGTTTGTTTGCTTTTTTGAGGTCTGGCGGGTTTCGCCCGTTTTCTGCCAGCTCGGTCGCTCTCTCTGTTCCGCTGCTGATGCTTCCCCAGGCACCCCGCAGAACGAACTTTGCCGCGGCAGGCTCGGGGTTACTTTGCTTTTTTTGCTGTGCGATGCTGTTCCTGGGACTCGCACCTCGTGTGAATGATGCTTTTTGTTGCCGTTGATGTGAGAAAATGATGCTGGGGAAATTCTCTGCTTCCTCAGGCAGCTCTCACTGAACCGACGCATCCCCATGTGCACTTGCTGGCTGAAATTGAGTTGGTTGGCTGTTGACTTTGACTAAATAAATAAGCCACTTAACAGTAATAATAAAACAATCCCTAAACTAAAAACAAACAACAAAGTGGAATATTCACACAAGTGCATTGACATAGTGGAGTTGTTCTAAGGGTAACTTTAAAGGAAATGTAGTGCATAAGGCATAGTTTGTTTAGTTTTGGGTGGTTTTTTTTTTTTTTTTTTTTTTTTTTTTTTTTTGGCGGGGAGGCGTTTTGGTAGCTTTTCTTTTAATTTGTTTTTTAAAGAGCTGCTCATATAGTTGTAATGAGAAATAGTGTGAATTTTCATTGATATTTGCCTAGCACAACTATGGCAACTGGCAGGGATCCAGTTGGTGCCCTTAGTTTTATGACAGTCGGTTGGCCAAAGCACACTGAAAGCTGAATTGCTGCTACGAGGCATTAAGAAAATAGAAGCTCTCACCTGGATATCTTCCTATTAGGTTACTGTGATTAAACTGTAGAATTTGTCACGTATTTTGTAGTAATTCTCAGAAATGATACTGTTGAGAGAGTCGATTTAGCTGTCAAGATGAATGAGTGTATTTGAGTAATAATCTTACTTGTTTGATTTCTTGCTGCTGTTCAATGCCATCATAAAATAGCTTATCATAAAGCAAATAAACTTGCATGTGCTGTAGCCTGAAGATGGATTCAGTATGTGTAGTTTCACTTTGCCATACTTGTGGCAGGAAAAAATCAAAAATGGTGCAGAGAGGAAATTTTAATTTTATTTCTTAACAATTCTGCGCTTTTAAAAAAATAAGAATGGTAAATTTTGTGCAGTTTAGACAGGTTTAACTTTGATTATGTTAAAGGAGCTATGGGATAGTTTGTAGTTGTGTGGGTTTAAGGTGTCAATTATAAACAAGGGCATGAGGAGAGGCACTGCTGTCATTGACAGGAAGGTGGGTGTCTAAACAGCCTGGGGATTCCTGTAATCATCCCCTCCTGGGACTGTGCATGAGGCTGTGCCAGTGCTAGAAGTGTTGCTTATCATGTCATTCAAGGTAATTAGAACCATAACTGACTCAATTCCACTCATTTCACTGAAGTTTTTTTTTTTTTTCCCCCGGTGTCTTTTTCATTTGGTAATTAAGCCGCTGCTTTTGGACTCACTGTACCTCTTACTTGAACAGATGATTATTAAAAAAATCTACCTGTAAGGAACACTCCTGGGGAGAACAGTGGTTGCACCTTGGATATTGAAGTTCAGTGGGATTTGGTGGAGCTGGAGTCAGGTTGTGTGTGTGGCTGGAGTGGGCTTGGGAATGGGAATAAACCTCACCCCAGAAGTTTCTTGGTTGGTCCCACAGACATTTCCAGGCAATACTGAGTGTGTTCTTCTCCTCCTTTAGTCTACACTGTGCAGATTTGCCCATTTTATCTTTAATTTTCATAGACAGCAGAAGGTTGGCATGAGGCCCCCACCAGTGGCTGTCAGATTGAGGCAGGATGTGTGTAACAACTTGTGCTGTCACTTCATTGTGAGAATTTTGGGTTTTAACTGTTCTGTTCACCCATCACCTGTACCATGAACTAATTCTAGTGTAAGGTTTTGGATTCCAGTGTCCCAAAGTGCAGAGGGTTGGGGGTCTCATCCTGGGGTCCCTCTGCCTGGGCACAGGGGACAGGGAAGCTTTACCTCAGCAGAGGAGAGCAAAGCATGCCAAGTATGCTCTGCATTTCCTCTGTGTTGTTTCCACCCTTGAGTTGGAAAATTGCTCCTGATTTCCTCAGAATTGGAGGATTTATATTGGCACTTTTCCCACATTCCCATTTTACTTCCAGTTGTACTTATTAGATAACACGCTTGTATAGGAGCTTGTTTATAAGAAAAAGAACTTTTTTTTTCAATCTGTTTCCTATTCAGCTTAAGCATTTAAATGTTCCCTGGGCTCAAGGGGTCTGTTTCTCAAGACTTAACTAGACTTTTCAGGATTGTGAGGATGTTGGAACCACGAGTACCTTGAACTCTGATTTTAAATCATGTATCAGTGTAACAGCTGATCCTGAGTGCACCTCTGTTTCCTGAGATGATGATGCTGTAAAATCATCATAGAACCAGATGGAATATTCCTATTTGGACAATTTACATGTCTCAATATCAAGGCTTTCTTTGTGTATCCCACTGTAATCCACATAAGATTTTCTGTGATCCACATAAGAATTAACTCCCCATTGTCTTCTGTGTGAGGATTCTAATGAAGACCAAGAGTGATAAGAGAAACTGGGCCAAGTCTTCCATGTTAGATCAAATGATTGATCTCCTTTTTATATGCCTGGCAATTTCTGCCTTGGAGAAATTAGCTTGGGTGTAACTACAGGTTCACCAGCATAGCCACGGAGTGGGTTGATTGCTGCGTGGGCAGATGGTTTTGGTTCAATTTAGGGATCAGTAGTAAGGAAGCTTTGTTGATAGAGACTTTGTTTCTGTTAGATGTTCTCTATCTTCTCTGGATATTGGGTGTCTTCTGAGCTGCAAGGCACTGTGGATGTGCAGTCTGTCTGTCCTGCCCTGAGGATGTCACCTCCTGAGGCACATTTGACTTTTGGCACCCCTGTGGCCTCATGCCTCGCTGCGCCAGGGTAAACACTTGCAGAAATATAATTGTATTTATAGTAACTCATCAGAAACCTACTCTGGAGTGATATAAAGGAGGATCTTGCTCTAAATTTTTTAAAATATTTAGGGATTACAAGTTTTTCTTAATCAAAAACTTCAGTCCTTTAAAAAGCTACACAGCCAGAGGTAATTTTCAAACCCTTTAAACTATTCTTTCAACTTTGAAATTACTTGGTAAAATATTTGTAAAGACTGTAGAAAATTAGATGGTAATTGCCTTTTCTTGAAACATTCTTAGATGGTTTTGAACTTAGGTTGTTTTGCACTACGTTATATATTCAGACAAATCAATTATCTTGGGGGTGGGGGAAGCCTGTGGTGTGTGCCAGGTCAGCCAGGTTTGGATGGTGTAACAGTAACCAGGTTCCTTGAATGAACTTCTCTTTCAATTAAGAGTTCATTAGAGAGGAGAATGCAGGAGTGGGAATAATCTGAGTGATGTGGAGTAAACAGAGAACAATTATTTATAATTTCACATAATTCAAGATGTTAAAGAGGTAAGAATAAATGAACAAGATTCAAAGATTTTTTTTTCCCCTAAGATACTCTTCAATTAAAAAAAAAAATCTTCCACAGCTAAATTATGCTTCTGCTTCACACAAGCATAATTTATCCGTGGAGCTCATTCCCCCAGTATCTTCCTGTTAAAGAAATAAATGAATTTTAGAAGTTTTTTGGCAAATTAAGAGAGAAAACACCGGGGGCTGTTCATCACAAAGATGCAGGTACAATTTCTAGCTGAAGCGGCTCCTAAATCACAGATTCCTGGAAACAAGGATTAATTTGCAGGCAGAATCACAGTATGATTTTGTGACCTTATAGTCTTTCCCTGAGCATCTGTTTTTGGTCAGAGTTAGAGGCAGCTTATTGGGCTAAGTGGATATTTGGAGTGATGTGGTCCCCTTGTGTCCTGTGTGTGATGGAAATTTGGATGGGTTTTCCTGGGATCATTGCTGTTTTGTCTGGAATAGTTTCAAACAGGTGAACATTAGATGCAGCTTCAATTTCCACACTTGGTGAAAAAAACTTGAAGTAAATAGGATGCTGTGTTTCCTTAAGTTTTGATTAACTGGCTATTCATAAATGTAATCTGTAAAGAACACAGATGGAGTTGACCTTTTGCAAGGCTACAGTGCTGCTGCAAAACTGCATTGTGAAATAATTGGATTATTGTGGGAAAATCTGGACTATGTCATAATTTTAGTTTTCATTTCTATTTTTTAAATAGAAAAAAATGCACACTGCTTTTCTACGAAGACTTTTTTTGTTCTTTCCTTCACATAAGCAGCCTGCTGACCTTTAGGCATTTTTTTATCCCTTGCTCTGATTCTTTCACTGCCTCCTGTCAAACCTTAGATGGGGACTGATGGGGACAGATAGTGTCTGTGCTTTCCTATTGACTTCTGAGGAAAACAGACCCCAGAGCTCAGAGTCTTCAAGTCTGCCTGTGGAATTGAAGCTGGATCTTCCAGTCTGATCATGTAGGTGTCCAACCCCTCCTGCCACCAGAGAGAACCCTCATATTGGGTAGGTTGGATGTACTCTGTGACCACCTTTGGCCTTAAAGGAGAGCCTCTTGGTAACAATTTCTGGTGGTCTTTAGTTCAAACTATTAATTTGCTTGCTGCTCCTGGTGTTTTGGTCAGTGGTGGTGAGAGACAGAGCACAGTGACCCAGGGGGTGACTTTTCCTCCTGCCGTGGTGGGTGCCTGCTTCTGGTGTATTTACACAGATGCTCCTTCACTGGCTTGTTTTCACTTTCCCACAAAAACAACTTGCTAAAACGCGAGCTAAATACAAACGTAGCTTTTGAGATCTTTGTTTGGTTTTGTTGGCCTTTTGGGATGGGGAGAAATAAAGAGAGATCTTATTCATATCCTTCCTTTCTGGGAAGCACTTGTACCCTTGACAATTCTTCCTGTTGCCTACTCCTAGAGCTATAGATGTAGTCTGTGGAGTAAACTTTGCTTTACTGGAAACAGGTTTGGGAAAATTTCACTGTTTTGGGAATTCTTGGAATTGTATAGCTTTACTGCCTTGAGATCAGAGCCAATTTAGAAATAAAACAGTTCTGCTTTTGCGTAACACCGTGAATTAAGGCACAGGAGCAGCTCTGTCTTTTCAGGATTTATGAGTGTAAATTTTCATTCTCTCCTCCCAGACAGATAAGCCCTGCTCTAGAAGTTAAGTTTCTAGCCAGGGCAGGGTATATAATCTATATTGTTTGATAATTTCTAAATGGGGGTGAATGGAAATGAGGGGGCCATGCTGATTTATTTGAGCAGGCATTTGTCTGTGTTGCCATTGATGTGGAGGTGGTGATGATCAGGAGCTGTCAGCGAGGATGGGGCAGTCTCTCCCTTAGCTCACTTTATCACGGTTGTGAAAGTTCTTTTTTTTGAAAGTCTGACTCATTTGGGTTTAAGTGAGGAGAGATTAAGAGCTCAGTTCTTTGAAAATTTTATTGGATGCAGGTTTCCCTTGAAGTAAAGTCTTATTGAACCTAATGGTTTTGACAATTTCAAATAAAAATATCCAAATGAATGAACATAACTCATCCCCTTGTCGCTGCTTCCCTGGGTTTGAAGAGGAATGTTTTTTTGCTGTCTTCCCTCATGGGAAACATCTGCAGATCCAAATGGCAGATCATTAATGTTCATTCAATAGCAGGCTTTGTTCCCAGCTTCTTCGACTTGGAAACAATTAACTGGAGAGTTTATTTTGTCTTGTTTTCCTTTTTGAATGCAAACATCTAATTCCAGTTATATATTGTAGTGGATTTTGTAGAATCTATTTGGGATTGCTTGTAATTATTTTAGAATAAATGCTCCCTACTCAAATTCAAATTGTGGGAATGGTGCCTTTGTGCTTGTGGTGCGATTTTAATTTATTTTATTGTATAAGTGGCTGAATTTTCTTCAGCTCTGTAAAACTTCAAGATACAAATCTCACTACAAGGATTTTGTGTTCAGGAAGGCTTCTCATTCCTCCCATTCACCAAAAGCTTCATAGTAGCATTTAACAAATAATCTGTCTGGTCTTTGATAGTAAGCAAACGTAAGCTGATCAAACATTCACCTACTTGGGTGCAAAAGGTGTTTGAACCAGAAAACCTGCAGGTCTGTTCAGCTGACTGTGAGCAGTTTGCATTTCAAGACACTTGCCAGATCGGTGACTCCTGTCCATATCTGCTAGATGGAGGAACCGAAATGTGAATAGCTCTTAAATCCATTTAAAAAAAATTACTACATCTTTAAAGGGTTTGTTGACACCTGCTGAAAAGTTCTGGATTTGAGCTTTATGTGATTTTAATCCATGAGCCAAGCCAGGAAATTGTATAATTATGACAGCTGAATTAAATACCTTTTAGTCAGTATTCACCAGAACTAAACATCCACGATTATGAACTCAGTGTTTTGTTGGTTAATTAGGGGCTAAGTAGTCATAATTTGTGCACTTAACATTTACTTTGAGAATATGTGAATGGGGCACGATAATGACAAGTGGTCAGCTTGATCTGTTCTAAACCATGCTGCCTGGAGCTATGAGTGCATGAAAGGAGGATTGAAAACATACAGAAAAACCCCACGGTGGTAGCAGTGTACAAAGGAGAAGCCAGTGTGGTTGGGCAGCAAGAGCTGTAAATATGCTTAAGGGAAGGTGTTTAAAGTTAGCAATCTACCCCACCCTGCCTATGGCAAATATGCCCCAGATGAATCAGGCACAGATAGTTTTTTAAGGGCTGCATAATGTGTCTGCAGGTTTTCACGGAGCAGGTTTGTCATATTGAATCACAGAAAAACTGAAAGTGAATTTTAAATTGCTTCATCAGGTGTCATCCTAGCTCAGCAATGACAGTATTCCTGTTTTGTGGAGCTTTTCTGATTGGGTCACTTCCAGGAATTAACAAAACCAGGCTTTGCTATAGTTGAGGTTCTCTGAACTTCTGCAAGTAAAATCCTGAACAGGTCACTTATTATTCATCCCAGCAGAGTATTCCTATGCTTTAATTTTTGTCCCTTTTATTCAAGCTTAAAATAGTTACTGGAAGCATAGTTTTTGGTTTTCTATTGATGCTTCTGCTGCCTGTACGTAGGGACTTCATCTTTAGCAAACCAAAACCCCAGTGGTGAGACTTTGGAAGGTCCAAAGTGTAATTGCCAATGCACATGAGTTAAATTTGCAAACTTTACCTGATTTTCTCAATGAGAAAGTAATGCTGTAACAGAAACTGGAGACAAGATGCAGATTTCGAGTTCCAGGAGGCTGAAAGCTCAGAAGGTGAATAGAAAGAGAAACCTCAATACTGTCTGTTTCCTGTGAAAAATGACTGGCATTTAGAGATGTGTGCTGGCATATGTTCAGTCCTTACAGCTGGAAAAAAGGGAAGTTTAAAGGAGTTAAAGGAGTCTTTGGGTTTGCTGCCATCTGTGTGCTGAACACTTTGCTGTCATGACTTCAGGGGAGCAAGGTGACTGGTTTTAGTTGTGTGCATTGGCCTCTTCATATTTAAAGTACTAAATTACTGTCCAGGATGAGACCCTCAAACACCTGAGTTCACCAGGAGATTGCTAAGGGCTTTCTCTGTCTGTGTCCCTTCTTTCTCCGTGTGATGCACAGCTCCAGGGATTTAAGTGCTGTTATTTTCTGTAGGGAGACCTGTTGCTCTTGCAGTAAATCAGGGCTGCTGATTTTCTGGGAATTGCTGGTGCAATTCCCTCATTCAGTGCCATGCTGCAACACACCAAACTCTCTTTTCTTTAGGGATCTTCAGCCTCCTGCCTTTGGGAATTAAAAGACAGCAGAAACATTGGTTCACTTTACCTGCAGATACACTGAAGTTCTGAGCCTGGCTTGTGCCATGGCACTGTTGGAAAGAGGAGCATGCTGTAGTAAGGAGAAAATAAAAAAAGGGCAAACCAGTAGGTTTTTCTCCTGCTCAAGTTGTCATCAGGGCATTTTTATGAATCAAGAGTGTTCCGTTTGGGTTATTTTGGTAAATTGTTAAATAAAGAATCACAAAGAGCTTTTATTAGACCTCTCCTCTATAGTCACTGAAATTTGATAAGAAGTGTGACAGTAATAGTAGTTATTTAGGGAGAAATGCTGGCACATGGACAAGTAATTTGCGTATAGTCACAAGCTGGTCTTATTGAAATATATGATTTAAGTGCTAGTAAAAGGCATGAGTTGATTTGGCCTCCAGTGGAAGTGAGTCTCTGGTTTCCTTCCTAGGTTTGTTTTCCCTGAGAGTTATGGAAAGGGAGGATCTATTTCTGTGCACCTCTTGTTATAAAAATAAACCTTTTGTTATGAGGGAGGTGAGCAGGGGCTGGAAGGAGAGAGTGAGGAGGGAGGAGGCTGCAGGGCTGGACTCCCTACAGAGCTCCTCCAGCAGGCCAGCTCCCTCAGCATGTCTGTCCCTGCTTCTGTCCTGGTTTTGTCTTGTCCCTCATGTGAGCTCAGTCACTTTAGAGCTCTTTTTATCTCATTCTTACTCTGTGTGTACCTACACCTCTCCTTCCCCTTGCTGCTCACCAGCTTTCCCTCTCCCCCTGCTCCTCCTGGTGCCCTGCTCCAGGTGCCAGCATTCCCAGGGACCTTCTGATGGGAATGAGAACAACGAGACAAATGATAAACCAGATTCAGTCAGTGGGGAAGAAGTGTCCCAGTTGCTGGTGGGATCTCAGCAGACGGCACAGTGCCTCCAGGAGAAGGATCTGCCCCTCCAGGATCTTCCTTGGAGTCTGGTTTGAGGTGCACATCATCACTGCAGGAAGCAGATCTTTGTGCACAGGTGTCCCTGGGGAGCTCTGCTGCTCAGCAGGTGTTGTTTGCCCTGTAAAGATCGTATCTGATTGCCCTGTTCTGGTACAATCCCACAACTTCCACTGGAAGGGTTGAAGGGGCCTTTTTGCTTGCACAGGTACAACTGCAAGCCACAATACTTTGAAGGAAGCTCAGAAGAGTGGAAGGGACTTGTGAAATATGTTTGTAAAAATACACCCAAACACTTCCTCCTTCATTTCCTCTATACATACTCATCATTTTTCTTCTGTTTTAGAAGAGACAGAAGCAAAATGAAAGCAATACTTTCATGAGCTGGAGGCAGGTGCACGGTGTTTTCTCAGTAACTTTCACTATCAGATGCTATTTTAAGATGCTTGTAGCAGCTGGTGGTTCTCTTATTTCTCCTAGTTACTGTCTGCTCATAAATGTTGAGAAAAAAGCCCTGCAGATTGTGCAAAAGAGCCTCTAAGGAGTTAAAGTGGCCCTGTTCCTCTCTTGCTGCTAAGTGGAGGAGGATGTGTGCTTGTTTCGTGTGTTTGTGACAAACAGGTTTTCTTTAAGCTTTGTATTTACCCTGGATGTTACTTGTGATCTTCTGCAGAGACTGTAGATTTCTTTCATCCCACATCAAGAAAATAAAGCTGGTTTGTTTTGGATATCTTGTTTCCATTGAAGCATGTAAAATTGTTTCTCATGAAGCACTTGTTCTAGTCTGGCTGACAGCAACAGGTCAAGTCTCTATTTTATTTTATATATTTGAGTTCAGCATCCTGCTATGCTCTGCAAATGAACCTGTTACAGCAGAGCAGCAGAAGAGCAGGATTTCTATCCACAGACTGGCATCATTTGAAGCCCTACAGGGAAGCTTAAGCTCAGTGGGAAGATTTGGAAGCTGCCCAAGCCATGACCCTGCTTTAGCAGCAAATCACCTGTGCAATGAAGATTTTACCTGCACTGCATCAGTGCACTCCCTGTGATACTTGTTAGTGCTAAAAATAATTCTAACACTGATTTCCCCTGGGTAATTAGCCTGTGCAGATTCAGATTGAGATTAGATTCTTTTTTTCTGGTGCCTTATCAAATTTAAGTCCAAGTATTTGCCATAAGCTGCAGGGAGAAAAGGCTGTCTCAGTTTGTCCTTATTGTGCTGTAGGGAATTCCGTGTCCCCTGCTGCCTTCTGGGATCACACCCAGCTCAGCCTTCCACTTGGGACTTGGGTTGTTTTTTTTTTGCAAAGGAGGCACAATGCTTGCTTGAAGGTGTGGATGATCCAAGGAACATCCTGCCCCTGGTAAAGTATTCCCTTTTCTTGTAATAACTGGTGCTGGGTTTGGAGTGCTCCAGGGCAAACTGGTAATACTGAACAGAGGGTGACTTTATTTGGATGATATTTTCTTATCTCTGTGGCTGTTGATGTTTAGCATAAAGCATTGCTAGATAAGGGACTGAAATGAGCCATTGCAAAGAAGGAAGTGTTGGTTTCTTTAGAAGAAGTCATTCCATTCCTACTAATGGTTTACCTTTGGCTGTGTTTGAGCTAGAGTGATATTAAAAACCTGGGGTACTTGGTATGTTCTGTTATAGAAATAACCACCCATGCAGTGGTTGTTCAGCCAGCAGAGAGCTATTTCCCTGATATTTTCCTTTCTCTTCCAGGGAGGAATGATTTAATTTATGGCTCCTAGAGCCAGAAGACTCAATTTATAGCAAAAAGATAAAAGAAAAATATGAAAAAAAGTCCTCAGTCCCTTTTCCCCCTGCTCCCTTATCACCTTCTTGTCAGCCTTGTTACTCAGTGCACAGAATTCAGACATTATAAACCTAATGGAGGTTATAAACTCATAATAGAACTTTCCATAGCCAAAATTATGTAGCATAAGAGAAATGTAATTATCTTTTCTTGTAATTTGTACAATGTCTCATGCATTAGGTTTTGAGTCAGTGAATGTGCCAGACAGGCAGAGATTGGGGTGAATATCCTATTCCAGAGCAGCCAGAATCAATAGAGGTTTTACACTGAGGGAGTTCCAGTAATTCCTTCCAATTTGAACCTGTGCTAATATGCATTCAAGTGAGGAGCACCTTCCTAACAGCCTCTGATGCATGTGTTGGTAATTTCAGCTGCCATGGATTTAAGTGTTTATTAGCATTTAGTTATAGCTGAAAACACACTGGTTGAATTTGAACTTAGAGGAGGCTGGCATGCACACTGACCCAAAGTTTTCACCTTCACTGGATAAACAAATGAGTACAAGGATTAATGGATTTAATTATTATGGAGCTGTAATAGTGTTGGCATGGTGCTCAGGTGTGTTTTTGTCATCTTGGCTGACTTTGAAGATGGTACTTTAAAAATATTAACCAGGAGCATCTTCAGTGTGCATGGGCCACTTCTGGGTGTGCAGGGAATGGTTCCATAGTGAAGAAAGACAATTTCTTCTATAATTTCCAGTGTGTAAATCAATTTGAGTTTGTTCAGTTTATTTGCTTGGTTATATTGGGCACTTTTGTAATATTTTCAGAGTGTCTTGCAGTATTTCTCACTTGTGGCTTTGCTGGCTTCCTGTCAAATCAGTAAGTGAAGTAGAATTGCAGGATGATTTCTCTAGGCTTTCAGTGGCATTTGAAATCTCTCTTATAGCCACCTGGTAGAACATCTAAAAAATCATTTAGCTCCAAATATTATGTGAATTTAAGGGAGTGCACATGGAGTGTTTTACTGAAAGAAACCAAAGCACATAAAAAAATTCTAAAAGATCCCGAGGACCATAATCAGAAGATACTTAAGGGAGGATAAAATGCCAGAAATAATTGTTCAGTCATAGTGAGCTGGGACCAACTTTTTTTTTCAGTAGTCCTTTCTGTCTTGTCCTATTGCCCCCAAAAGAGAAGGAGATGGCAAAATAAAAGGATATAATAAAAATGACAGGTGCAATCAAAAGCAGTCTCTCTGAAGGAAGAGATTAAAGTGTATGGATTCTTCTGAACATTTGAAATTTGGCAGCATATTAAAGAGAAGGCTGAAGGAGATAGGTAACAAGAAAAAGATAATGATTTCAGCCTAAGAACAAGGAGCCATTAAATTAAATCAAAAACAACACAGTTAAATTGCTAACAGGAAGTGTGTCTCTTTGAATGTTTTCTGTTCACAGATTTTTGCCAATGAAAGGGGAAGAATAAAGAGGCCAAGCTTAGACCAAGAATTTGGCAAAATATGTTTTTTCCCTGTGGTTGCTTAGGGAATATTTGGTGATACAGTTGGCCATGGACTTCTGAAGTTGAGGAAGGAAGAGGGAAAACTTCTGGCCTGTGGAGGATAAGGACTACATGAACAACATGTTGGTACCAAGGGCACACTTTCTACATGCAAGGGAGAATTTCTCTCTCTTCAAAATCAAGTATTTCTATTGATGCTGCTCTGTATGGAAGAGAAAAGCAGAGGAAATGGATGTAGGAATAAAGAAGAGTTGTATGTGTGAGTATGGGCTGGCCCCAGCAATCTTGGCTCCAGCACCTCTGGGGAGAAGGGTGGTCCCCATTCCCACTCCTCCAGTGATCTCCCTAGGGAACATTTCTTGTCATGGTGCTGATCTGTGTGTCTTCTGCTTGAGCTGAGGAAGTGAAAAAGCAGATGGCTGATGTCAGAGTGCATTTGCCCTTCAGACTGTATTTACCCTTTTCTCAGAGAGAGCACATTGTGTATTTGTTGTTAGTTGTGTATCACAGCCATCATTCGGGTTATTTGTAAATACAATACTTATATAAGAGAAGTTGTAGCTGCAGCAGGAATGTGGGTGTAAAGGTTCAGAGGCAGGGTATGGTTAAACCTCCAGGCAATCCAGTGACCAGGGACAGGCTTATTTCTTCTGTGGCCTCAGTCAGAAAACCTGCTGCTTCCTGTGCAGCAAATATCACTGATGTGTTGCTCCAGTGCAGGAGCTGTGAGGTAGCAGCACAGGGGAGCCATTCCTGCTGTCTCGACAAAACCCCTTTTAAATTTTTTTTAATGTTTTGATTCCACTGTGTTGATGCTGGACTTGAGGAGGACTCTGTCCACTCTGGGTTAAATGCACGTTGGTCTCAGAGACACAGTGTGGTGGTACCTTTTAGAATGGGCATTTCTAATCAGTGACTGAGGCAATCTAACTGGGAAAAAGAACATTTGACCTGGGGAAAGCAACTGGAAAAACCTACAGGAATAAGTCTGCTCCTTGGTAACAAAATCTCAAAGCAAACAAAATAAAAACAACGGCAGTGGGTCCTCCAAGTGAGAGGGGTGGAGAATAACAGGAAGGGAATGGGAAGCAGTAAGTGCCTTGGGAAGTGGATGTTGAGCTGGGCTCTGCCTTTATTTGCAACATCTTGGCTCCAGCAGGTTTCAGTGCAAGTAGGCGAGCCATGCAGAGAGCAGTAGCAGAAGATGAATTGTTTAAATGACTCCCAGCAGTGTGTTTCATAATGTTTTGTGCAAACGTGTTTAGCCCAATAACTTCTGTTGCTGGCACGTGATGTAAGGCTGCCAGGGAGGCTGTGCCTGCCTTCTCAAGATTTTATGGAGACAGGGAAGGGCCTCAGTGAAAGCTCTCAGCTGGTGTGAGCAAATCCAGCCGTGTCTCCTGAGGTTGTGCAGGGCATCAGGTGCTGCTCCTGCACAGGCATCCCTCCCTCCATCCCCTGTCAAATTGGGCTGGCATTTATGTCTTTGCTCCTCCCTCTGTAAATCTGTTGTGCTTCAGCCTGAATTCAGTGGGAAACACAAAGGCATGGTGGGTCTTTCTATATGAAATCTTCCTCTGTGAGGTTCAGAAAACTGATTTTACATAGTGGTACAATAAGGGACAAAAACCAATTTCAGTTTGTCCATGTGCACTTTGAGATTGTGGCTGTGTTAAGCTAACACATCTACACTAACACACATTCCTGTTTGGGCAAAACCTGTTATTGCCTTGTGAATGCATGCAGTGCTATTAAGATTATTAATTTATTGTGTTGAATATAATAATGCTGATATTCTTTATTTGCTAATGTAAATGGGGGAGGGGAGGATTGTGCAGCTTTAGTTAGACAGCGATGCAGTTAGAGAATTTTTTTGTAGATTCCTGAACACTCTGCAAGTGTGGCGAGGTTAGTCATGAAGTTATTTAAATAAGTTATTAAGTAACTGGTTATACAGCCTCATTCAAATTAATGAATGCAAGAGTAGATTTCTTTGAAAGCAGGCAGTAATTTCTCTGTGTGCATTAATCTAACAATTGTGTTTCTGTTGCCTTTCCTGGTGTTTTTCCTAGTAATCAGGAAAACAGTGGGAAGTAATTTTTTGTCTATTATGCAATGGTTAGTAGGTAAACATGCTGTGAGTTTAGAAACAGCCCTCATGTAGTTAATGGGTGTATATTTCAGAGGATGTGGGTATGTACTGTAACCTCTGTGTGTGTGACTGCAAAGGAGTAAATCTGCAGGTTTTACCAGCTTTTTTCTTACTGGGTTTTGATGATTTGACCACCTCTTTTCACAGAATAAGGATGATTGCTCAGCTGTTAACCACGGAAGAGTCTGTCTGTGAGGATATTCCTGTGCACAGAGGTGTCCCTGTTCCCTTACGATGCACGTACAGTGAGTGATTTTATTTTAGCTCTTATATTCCTGACCCTCCCAGCTGTGTAAATGCTCACTATGAATCACCCCAAAGATGAGTCCACCAGTAGGTTTTCAAAAGTGATCCACCCATCCATTTTTGTATTATTTTTCTCTCAATTGCCTACTCCACAAGGAAAAACAATTCTGCAGTTTTCACTGACAGTGGGTTAATGTAAGGGAGTGTTTTGGGGTCCCAGTTGGGATTCCTCAAGTTCAATGTCCTCTCTTCAGCCTCAGCTAATTAGTTTTTACATATCTGCCAACAACACATGCTGTAGGAATCCATGTAGCCTTGGAAATAGCCAACAAAGCCCTACATGGCCTGGAAAAGTGGCAGCAGAAATGTCAGTGCCAGCTTTGCCAGCGTGTTTTGTGTGCTTGCATTATCACGATTTAACTCCCGTCAGTAAGCTTTGTACAGAAACAGTTTCAAATTGGATAAATCTCAAGTTTTCACAAATCAGGGCTTGACAGAAGAAGAAATATAATGTCCCCTCTTAGAAATAATGAAGTAGTGGGCAGACATTGCATTTTTGTGTAGGAATAAATACTTGCTCTGGCTGTTTTCCTCCTAAATAATCAAACCTACCCACCAGATTGTATTTGGAAGCACTTACTAATGTGACATGCTCTGTTTTAACTGTTCAGAGAAATGACTGAAAGTTTTAAGATGAGACAACATGAATCATAGTCTTGAGCGGCTGTTCACTTTTGTGATTGACTTGCCTCCTTCCTACGTTCCTTTTAGTCACCCTGGGAATCGCTGAAGCTGTTCTGTGCAGGAGGCATTGCTGAGATTCCCCTTGCAGCAATGGACTTGGACAAACAATCCGTGTGGGGATCCCTGAAGCAGAAGACGCGGCCGTTCCTGCGAAACCTGAGCGTGAGGAAGACGAAGAAGAGGTCTGGCAAGATGCTGGAGAGGAAGGGCCGCTCCTTGGACCGCTGTCTCAGCGTGTCCGTGCCTGACATGCTCGAGGTGGACACTCTCATGGAGGAAGAGGAAGAAGAAGAAATTACTTACTCAAACGCTCAGGTGTTGTCAAGCTGCTCCCCCAAGAGCTTTTCCAGGTCTGTGGTGTCCCTGAAGAGCAGAAGCGCTTCGGTGAAGGCAGTGGGAGAGGACTGGCTCTGGGCGTCGCAGCAGAGGACACGGACAGAGGTGACAGTCACCCCTCCGGACACGCAAGCTGTGGGCGTTCACCTGGTGTCCTCACGAGGAGCTGAGGCTGTGGGCAGCCCCGTGTCCGAGGGGAAGAAGAGGAGATCCAGCGAGGACCTCTTTGACCTGCTGCAGAGCTCCCGGCTGAGCGCCGCGCTGAGCGACGAGGGGACAGAGGTGGGTGCTGGAGCAGCAGTGAGGCTCAGCCACCACCTCCTGTAGGCTCCTTGTGCTTCTCCTTCATTTTCTGGGTTAAAAAGGGACGGAGGATCCAACCAAGGCCAGGTTGGACAGGGATCTGAGCAGCCTGGTCTAATAGGAGGTGTCCCTGCCCAAGGCAGGGACTGGAATGAGGTGAATTTTTAAGATCCTTTCCCACCTGACCCATTCTGTGAGGAGGGGGCTCTATTCAAGGAATGAAAGAGGAATGCAAATAAGCCTAAGCTTTACATGATATGCACATTATTCAAGAGTAATTCAGCTATTCTTCCTGTCAGTCTGGAGCTGCAAATAATACTGTTCCAATTCTTTAGTTCTTTTATTATTCTTCTGTTATTTGTAATGATACTTCAGATTTTTCAGATCTGTTGGAATTGCTTGCTCAAATCAAAAGTTGTTGCAGTTCTCTGAGCTCAGAATTGCGATGCTGATATATTTGCTTTCTAGTTAATATAATTACCAGGATTGCTATGTATCACAATCAATTTGCCATCCACCCACTTCAGACTCTGATGAAGGCAATAGGTGAAAGATGGCTGTGAGCAAGGTGAGCTCTGCCTGTACCTGGAATTAACCAAAGCTCATGATGGGGAACAGAACATGTAGCATCATTCTCAGGACTGTTTTTTGGATTTTTGTGATGATGATTTAAGGTGGTGAAAAACTAAAATGTTTTCTCTTCACTGTCTTGTCCTTCTTTCTTTCCCCTTGCTCTTTGGTCAGTATTTGTGTCTGGGCATAATGTCCCAGGAGGATCAGAGACCAATACTGTCATGAAACTAATTCCTGTCTGGCCTGAGCAAATTGGGAATCCTGAGGAGCTCTATGATAGCTTCATTATATCGACAGCAGGTGAAGATTGTGGCTGCAGGAAACACTTCAGGCAAAATTTGTTTTAGTTAGATTTTATGGAAGTATGTCTGCTCCTGTTGAATTCTCTCTGGGAAGGTTATGATTTGAACTTTCTGAGGCCTTTTTCTCATTACCTGATTGTTGCAGTTGTGGGAGCTGCCTCTGCAGTCATCCAAGGTGCCAAAATGGGAACTGGGCGTTTTTTGTTCCAAGTCCTCCTTTGGGAATAGGGATTTCACAGATTAATTGTTTTTTAACTGCACCTTCAAAAGGATGATTAGCATTGATGTGGGGAAAGTGATCCCTTCTGATATAAACTGCTTGTTTTGCATCTCAGGGACCTGTGTATTCCTAACAAATGGGTGTTGGCTCCCATCTGTTGTGATGCAAAGTGTCAGACTGGTAGTTACTGACCATCACTCATGGTTTAGGGTTGCTAAATTGGTTACAAATTGGTTTCATCTTGCTGGAGTGTTCATTATTTTGAGTTGCTTAAGAAAAGCAACTGAAATAGTACAGTGCTTTGTTTCTCTGCTCAAACGTTACTCAAAAGTTGTAGCACTTCACTCAGTATACGATAAATATATGGATTCAGTTTTTTGCTGCTGTTGCATGCCAGAAACCCTAATCTAAAATCTGCCTCAGCACAACGAGGTTAATACTAAGTCCTGCTTTGATTTTGGGTGAACTGAGTATTCTAGGAGAATGAAGTACCTGTATAGTGATGAAATAGCTTAACCTCAAGTCAAGTTTTATCCAGATGTACAATCAGAGTCTGGCTTATTTTCTGCAGCACTTATATCTTTCCCTCAGTGTGTATTTCTATATTTGCTGGTGTGTGTAAATCATTTGGTATTTACTTGTATGGCAAATCATCTCTCTGGGTGAATATGCTTCCTTACTGTAATCTGACTCCGGTGCAATTTATAAAGATCTTTTTCCTCGAGAATAAAAGGAGAGATTGGAGCAAAGGAAAGTAGAAATGAATAAGGAGAATGGAGCAAATTAAATTACATTGAATCTGGTGAAAAACAAATTCAATATTGGAAGGTGTCCATGGCAGGGAGGGTAGAACTAAATGATGTGTAAGGTCCATTGCAGCCTAAGCCTCAGTATCCTATGATTCTGTGACAACTTCAGTATTCAGCTTTGCTTGTACTTGATTGAACAGTTACTGGGTTTGTGCTGTGTGTGCCTTGGATGGGAATAGTTTGTTAGAGGACTTTGGTGGGGTTGCTCTGAGGAGCACAAGAGTTCCCATTGTTCTTGTGTGAGCATCACTCCCTGCCCAGGGAGGTAAATCAGAAGGAAGGCAGATCCCTGGAACAAAACAAACTAAAAAAAGCAGAAATGTAGGCTGAGCTTCTTTCCCCCTGAATTGCTTGTCACATGCCACCTACTCGTTTCCTGGTTGTCTTTGGCCACCCGATACCGTGAGATCCCAGCGGGTGAGATCAGCGTGTGCTTGTGGTTTTCTCACTTGTGTGAACTCCCCTGCAGAGCTGGGGGTGCTCAGCACAGCACATCTTCACCAAGGCTCTGCCCACTGGGTACCATTTTCCCATTTGTGAGAAGTTTGCTCTCTGCTCCCCATTGCACCCAGCTAGGCAAGGCTGAAGAAGCAGGTGAAGTTGTGTTGAGTCCCTGCGTGATTCAGGTTGTAAAAGGTTCCTGTAATGCCTTTTTTTTTTTTTTTGCCATTGGGTTTTGTCCGTGGCCATGTGTCGTTGCTGAAGTGCTCTGATATCTCTTCATCTCCTTGCCAACGCTTTGCAGTGAGTCATTGTCCTGGTTTAGGATGAATTTGGACAACTCAAAGCCTTGTCCTGTTGCAGATGCACTCAGTAGTTTTTTTATTTTGAATAATTCTTCTGCAGAAAACAAGGGGAGGCAGAGCACTTGTCAAGAAGAACTTCCAATTTATGTATATTCATGCATCTACTCTTGCTTCATTTGTTTTCATGCAAATAATATTTGGGGCTGTGACCCCCCTGGGTGTGCCCACTTTTGTTTAAAGTTGAGAAGTGTCACTGCAGTTCGATAAAAATCAAGGTTTCAGGACCATGTTTTTACCAAGACTTTTATCTGTATTCAGTGATCTCACTGCAATTAGCTACTTAGAATTACAGTAATTTATATTATGTGGAGCTAAAATTGAAAAAACCCAAGTTTTTCTATTTAAAATTATAATTGTTCAGTATCTGTGGATGTAAGGCAAGTAAACAAAAAACAGAATAAAGACAAAATCATAATTTTGCGGGTAATTTTAAAATAAATGATATCAAGCTGGCCAAGACAGTACTTTTAAAATTATTATAATTTCAATGCAGTGCTTTGATCCCGTGTTAGTGCTGTGTAAGACAAGCTTTAAAGAGAGGCCATTACCAGTGCCAATGATGGTGCCTGAAGGAGATTCCTGTGAAGCCAGAGACTCCAAGAAACACTAAGTTTAATGCACATGAGTAAGATTTTATGCATACTAGTCAGAAAATTCAAAGTTAGGGTTCCCCTAGCAGCTGTAACTCAGCTCGGTTGTGTGAGAAAATTCTTCTGCTGCTCTTTATGATGATAATTTTTCCACTTTTAATGTGTTTTTGCAAGGTGGCCAAGTTATGATTACTGTGGGAACCATAAAGTTAGATTTTTTTTCTGTCGTGCAAGGGATATCTCCCTTGCAATGCTGGATTATTGTACTTCCTGATATGCAATATATGTATTTACGGGAAGAGGAGGAAAAGACTTACACAAAGGCTATTTATGTTTATTTCAGCATGTCAATACAGCCAAGATTTATGTACTTTGGTGCAAGAGCTGGTTGACTTTTAAATGTTTCTGTAGTGCTGCACACAATGTTGCTCTCGTTGGAGAGGTTTGGATGTTCCCACCCTTTCACATGAGGATCAAATTCCACCCTGTGTGCATTTCTGCAGCCCCAGATTGCCCTTAGCATAAATCTCGGTGTGGGGATGGGCTGTGATTGCCCTGCATCAGACCAGAGGAGTTTCCCAGGCATCTTGGTCCTCTTCAGCTGAAATGGTCATGGGCTCCTGGAGCAGCCAGAGGAGCATCAGAGGTGTCCTGGCTGCTGAACCACTTCAGACAGACTCGATGCTGGGCCACCAGCTCCATCCACCTCCAAGGTGTTGGAGAGGCAGTGTTTAGGAAGAAATGTTTGACTTCCTCTCCTAAAAAATCCTTTGTATCTTACAGTTACTGAAGCAAGTTGGGGGAAGTACATGTTTCTTGTATTTTTATTTTCTTTTTTGTCATGGTTTAACCCACCAGGCAGCTAAATATCACAGTTTCTCCCTTACTCCTTGCTCAATAGGAGCCATCAAATGCTGGAGAGAACTGGGGGTAAAAGGTAAAATTTGTGGGTTGAGATAAAGACAGGAAAGGACAGGAAAAGGAAGAATAATAAGGAAGAATATTATTATTATTTTAATAATAGTTTATTCATTATAAAGATATTATAGCACAAAGTATAAAAATTAATCATATTAATTATATATTTTATATAATATTTAAAATAATTAATATTTTTATAGAAATGATACAACAGTTAAAATCTTCAAAAAAGTGACCACAGTGCAATTGTTTATCACCTGCTGACTGATATCCAGCCAGTTCCTCGGCAGAGAGACAGTACTTGTCCAGCAACAACTAAAAACATCAGTTTGTTATCAACATTCTTCTCACCCTAAATCCAAAACAGAACACTGTACCAATTACTAGAAGGAAAATTAACTCATCCAAAGCAAGGACACCTTTCCCTTTGACAATTTCTTTTTAACTTTTCCCCTGAGCAATTTAATTTTAAACTCAAACCAAACAAAAAACCCCACATGAACAACAACAACAACAACAACAAAAAACCCAACCCAAACACCAAACCAAGTTAAAAAACTATTTAAAACACCTTTAAGTGGAACTTGCTTTTTGTGTGGTGAAGGAGAAGTTGTGGTCAAGTGAGAGCAGCCGGCTGCCAGACACAACAACCTACAGACATCAGGAGAGTTTGTGATAAGAGCCTTCAGCACCCAGTGCTGCGGAGGAGAAGAAGAAAGTTATTTCTAGCTGGAAGCAGGCACTTGTTTTTCCTGGATTAAACTCAAGAGACTAAGAGCAGTTACTGTAAAACAGGAAAAATAAATATTCATTTAAATTATCTATAAGCATAAGTAAGATTATTTCATTAATTACATGTATGTATGAGTAATTTCTTGACTGATTCCAGGAGCATTTTCTTTCCTGTGTTGTTGTCTAATTCATTGTATCTTTTGTTTTATAGTACCCATGTGGAGAAATGGATTTTGACTCTTCCCTATCATCTCAAAACTTTGATGACCAAATGGTAAGTCCTGTCATTTTGAAGCTTGATCAGAAACACAATTTATTTTAGATTTAGGTTCTTTGCTTCTCACAAATTCAAAAACTCATCAGGTGAAGAGCCCATCTAGAGATTTGCCCAGTGTGTTGGCTATTTTTTGGGGGAGTGTTTCAGTTTGTGGGGGATTTGTTTATTTAGTGGTGTTTTTGTGTTTTTGTTGTTTGGGTTTTTAGTAGTTCAAAGTGGTTGCTAGTGTTTTATATAGACCCAAACGTTCTGGATTTTTTGAAGTACTCTGAAATATCTATATTTTACTTGTAACTGATGAGAGCACCAGCATAAATACTCATATAACAGTTAGGAACAAACTGGATTAAAGTAAATACAGCAAGTAACACAGCTGTAGGCTTTGACAGATAGCAAAATCAGTTTTAGGGCAGTGTGAAGAGGCACTGGCAGTTCTGACATGTTATTCTCATGTAAAACATGTTTGCTTTGTGGATGAGCTTCTCTCCCTTTGCCCTCTGATAACCTCTCAAGTGCTGTCCAGAGCTGTTTTCACTGAGTGTTCCAGCTGGAGGATGATGCTGAGCTGTGTAACCCTGGGGCAGCACCTCTGAGGAGCAAAAATCCTCTCGAGTTTGCTTCTGCTAAAGCTCACAACCAGCACTGCCTGCCACTGGCCTGCTCTCTTTTGGAGCTGCACAGAGAAGTGCTGTGCTCTCCTCTCAGCAGCTCTGTGAAATGTGTTCTTCCTCCTGAGGTTATCAGGTGGATACAGAGGACTCAATGATCTTTTGGGGTCTCTTCCAACTTGAGAGGTGCTGTGAATGCACAAGAAACAGCTCAGAAAAAACCTGTGCTGATAGGATTTAGAAAACCTGTGCATGCATTTGTGATTGTTATAGCAGCACTCATTTCCAGGTAAAACCCTTGCTTTGTTGAACATTCTTGATGCTGATACTTAGCTACTTGCATGGTGAAGGAAAGCCTGGGAAAGATAGATTTTTTTTTTTCTTTTTCTTTTCCTATTTTTTCCCCTTCCTGTCAAAGATTGCCCTAAAGAAAGAGCAGAACTTTGTCTCTGCAGCAGCACTGGGAGCACACCTGTCTCATTTATGATCTGCTTCCAGAGGTGTGTGACTGATTCCTTTGTTCTCCTCAGGCTCTGGAGGAAGCCAACGACTGCCTGAGCGAGCTGCCCAGCCCCTTTGCCTACCTGCTGACCATCCACCTGAAGGAAGGCAGGAACCTGGTTATCAGGGATCGCTGTGGTGAGCCCCACCTCCCCTCTGGCTGCCTGCAGAATTCACACTCTTTATCACTTTGTTCACTCCTTTATCACTGATCTCAGTTTGGCAGCGAGCTGGCTGCTTAGCTGCAGTGCAAGGAGTCATGGCCTCGTGTCTCTCCTGCAGGTCAGAGCACTCAGAGGTTGGATACACAGGGCAGGGAGCTGCCCTCTGCCTGTGCAGCTGCAAAGCTCCTTCTTGGCTGCCCTTACTACCTGGACCCATTCAGGAGCTGCAAGGAATTCTATTTGAGCTTAAAAAAAAAACTCCAAAGAATAATTGGAGGTTTATTAAATGATGGAGCTGCTCTTAGGGGAGTGCTTGTGGGGTTATCTGCAAAGGTGTTGATAAAAGGGGGAAACCACAGGATTGCTGTGAGCCAGCAATCCTCTCTAACCTGGGATGTGACTGAGCAATGACAGCATCCTAAAAACCCAAAACCCACCCTCAAAGTATCAAAGGAATTGTAAAATATTTGGGCAATTCCTGGAAAAAATGTGTGAAAATGCCTTCCCTTAACCAGGCTTTTATTCAGGATTATGAAAGAGGGAGTAGAAATGCTTGGGAGCAGCCAGTCACTTGCTGTGGAGGGAGAGCTGCCCTGCCAGAGGCTCTGTGCAGCCTGTAGGACCCTGAGGCAGCAGCTGTGGCAGGACCTTCCATCTGAACCTGTCAGAGAGCTCTTCCATACGTCCAGGCTTGATTTCATACTTTTTTTTTTCCTGCATGTGGAAACAGTTCTGGTAGTTTTGTCTTGCAAAATGTCTGAGCAGCTTCTTTTGAGGTGAAGCCATGGGCTTTATTCATTTGGTTTTAAACAAAATAAGCTTGCAGAGCCTAAAGGCCTGTGAAGGTTTGCACCTGGAGGGACCTGTCTGATTTCACATGAGGTGCTCATTGGGATTTCTGTTGTCTGGTATCTCAGTTAACTTTTTCCATGCTGGTTTTCAATGGCTTCACAAAACAGTAACTTTTGGTTGAGTGTATGCTTGTGTTTCCTACCAGTTTTTGGAAGGAGTGAACCAATACTTAGATTAAGATCTTTACTGGTTAAACAAAAGCCTGCATTTCCTAACAGTGTAGCAGTTCATCAGACTTTACTGGCAGGCTGCACAAGCCAGGACACATCCAACTGCTCCTAGGAAGAAGATGCTAGAAATGAGCAATTCCAGCAAAGTAGCATTTCTAGAGAAGACAGAGCATACTTTGCTCTAGGCTGTGTTTTGTTGTGTAAGAAAGCAAATGCTTGTCTTAGTAAAGCATTGGACAGCACAGGGAAACAACATAAGGGGGGGAAAAAAATCCCTTTTGATGAGTCTCTGTTGCTTTGTGAAAAATGACCTCTCATTTAGTAAACTGAGTATGTGAGGGGATGCTTCCTTCAGTGAAACTGCTGCTTTTTATTGCACAGGCAGCAGGAGGGGAGGAAGCAGTGCCTTAATGATTATTCATCAGTCACCACCATGCTGCAGTGGTGGCTCCTTAAAAATATAAAAAGCCCACAGTGGATGCCCATCGTTACAGGCCTCTGCTGCTGTCACTCTGGTTATGTGACATCTTTGTGTGACCCGCAGCCACTGGGCTTTTTGAACATGCCTTTGAAAGTGGGAGGTTGTCAGCTCTGCTCATCTCTTCAGTGTGAGAAAGCCCCAGAGATAACTTGTGGCTGGGAGTGTGAGACTTCCCTCCTCTCCCCGCACCCTGGTGCTGGTTAGAGCTGCTGTGCTGGGGTGTATCAGTGTGCTCTGAATAGTTTGAATTTAGCAAAATATTCACACAGACTGAGTGGAGAGTTTATGCCCCAGCCTCTTTAGCCTAAATAAGGTTTAACATAAGTCTTGTATTTTTCCTAAATTTTAATTTTCACTTATTATGCAATCAGCAATTTATCTGGAAAAAAATCTCAAAGCAGTCATCTAACCCATCAGTTTACATTTTTTGAGGGAGTTTCTTTATCTACATAAAGATAAAGGAAATGGTATTTGAGTGTGGTGTCCTGCCTTCTCATGTTTGCACTTTTCCCTATAATTTTATTTTACCACAGTTTGAATAGCTCAGGCTTAGGTGCTGCAGTGTGGGTGGGTGATGCCCTCTCCTGGCAGCTGAGCAAAGTCTCTTGTGCTCGTGTTCAGTCTGCTGCTGCCTCTGTTTTGTCCCAGTGTAAGTATTTATCTGTGTGTACATGTAAAAATAAATCTAAGGTGTGTGAGCAAGGAGAGGCATTTCAGACATTGGAAACAGCTATTGCTAAAAACCATCCTGGCACTACTCATCACATTCACAGGTTTCTCCCTGAATTTACTCTTTATATGCTGAAGTTATTAATTGGGAATAATTATGCTTGGCCAAGTAAAGGTGAGCAGGAGTTCCACTCAGAACTGCAGACTTCACTTTTTTCCAGCTTCCCCAGTATTTTTTTCTGATTCTTTGCCTCACTATGTACTGCTTTTTCCAGGATATGTTCCCTTTGGTGTGATATAAATTCCTCCTTTACTTTACCAGATTTTCATTACTTTTTTTTTCCTCTTCATAATATTAATCCTGTTAACATCTGTTTTTTCCTATTTTTTCCTTCACTTTTTACTTCTTGCATTGATTTTTATCTGTCTCTTATGTCTCTCCAGTCCCTGACTTTCTGCAGCTCCTCTCCTTGTACTGCTCTCTGTAGAGAGGGAGAATTAGCCCAGGACACTGGTTCAGAGATGCATGTGCTTCCTCTAAATTGCACAACAATGCAGAAAAGAAAAATAAATCAGAGTTTCAGTGTTTTCTTCTCCTCCTCTTTTAGCTAATTTTGGAAGGATAAGTGAAAGAAAAAGCTTCTGTACAGCAACACCCAACATATGTCCCCTAGCCAAGGAATCCAAGTGCTGCTAGGCAGGATCTAAGTTCTGGTGGAAAGTGGAGAAGCTCCAAAAACTCCTTTTTAGGGTCAAAATCAGTGTCCTGTCTAGGGATGAAGGATGAGAGAGGCATTACCTGTTGGTCATCAGCTTGCTTGGAGTCTGATTTACTTGTTTACAGTCTCACCCAGTCACACTGGGTCAGACTGTAAACTGCAGAAACTGCCTGAGCACATGGTAAATTTGGCATGTTACCTGTGTGCACCTTTGGGGCCAGTGTTGGGCAGTGCATGGGTCCTACATTTATACTTCTTGTAGGGGATGAGCCAAACATTGAAGGTTATGTATGTGTGTACATACACAGCACCAGAAGTTTGATTTTTTTAATGTATTTTTATGGTATTATTGTTACTAGCTGTGTTTCAGTGATGGCAAGGAGTTTGCATCTGTGTAGTTTTAATACTGCAGGTAGTAAGAAAGCAGAAATGTATTTTTTTGATGAAAAATCTATGGAGCACTGCAGCAGCTTGGCAGAGCAGAAAGATGATTATTCTGTATCTCATTTGGCATTAAAAAAAACCACTGGTGCTCTAAGTGTTGGCATCTTGTGGCACCCTTAGTGGTTTTAGGGCCTTTTTGACCCTTGTTTTGTGGAGTCCAACTTCATGCTTTGAGCTGGGAGAGGCTGGAGCCCATTTCCACCTGGTGGTTCACCTTCACAGGGCAGGGTAATGCCTTGTGGTGGAGTCACCCTGAAGAAATCTCCAAGGTCCTGCTCCCCTTTGGCACTGGGATGCTCTGGCTGTGCACATTGCTCCTGGTGGAGTCACCCTTCCAGAGCAGTGAACAAAGTGATGCCACAGCTGTAAGGAAGGGCTGCCTTCCTTCAGGTGGCAAACCCAGCTCTGGTGCTGCAAGAGTAAACAGAAACTGGTTTTTGGGCACTTTTGAGGGTGAGAAGCCCCTCCCATTTCCAAATTCTGTGCTTTTAAAGTTCATTTTCCATCTGTTAAACAGTGTAGTTACAAGAAACACAGTTCTCTGATGTGGCTGTGGTTGGTGTCTTTTTTCTTTTTCTTTCCCCTTTAACCACATGTTCCAGCCTGAACTTTGTGTGTGTCTTTTTTCTACCTGGTTTTATTTTGTAGATCTTTCTTAGGGGACCTTTGTGCCCTGTCTCTGTTTCTTCCTTTCAGGTTTGGTCTGTTTCCTGTTGCTGCACTTTGGTTTTCCTCTCCTTCCTTTCCTCTCATGATAGAGACAGTGTGAAGGGAGAGAGGGGAGGTGCAGTAGTGCAGAAGATGCAACACCTCCACGGGTGCATCCTGCTTTCCTTGTCCCCAGCACATCATCCTCTGCTCTCACATCCCACAGCCCCCACTGCCACAGGGTCCTGGGGGGCTCCCTGTGCCAGAGATCAGCCTCCCAAGGACAAAATAAAAGGGAAGAAAGTTGTGGAATAACATACACTTTTAACTTCCAGCAGCAGTGAGCCTCCAGGAACCCACCACTTGTAGCTCTGGGCTGTCCAGAAGTTAGACCTTGGTGATCCCAGTGGGTTTTACCAAACTCAGGGTGTTTTATCATTCTGTGATTCACTGCCTGGGTCTGTGCTGATACCAGAGTGCCAGAGGAAGGGATGTGTGTGTGCTCTGCTGGGTATTTGTCAGCTTAGAGCAAGTAATTGTTTGGAAAGCAAATGCTCAGAGCAATTAGGCTGAATTGCTCTCTGCAAACATGCTGATTAATTTAGACTTTCTCTGTTTTCAGGGTATCTGCAATTAGATCATTAGGCCTTCAGATTTATTAATTATTGCCATGTATTAGGCAACTTCTCACACTTCTGTTTGAAAGGCGTAATCATGGCTAATTTACAAATGCTGAGAGTTTGGATGGTGCTGAGCACTCGTTTGGATGTTTTCTTTGGATGTTTTTTGGATGTTTTGGATTTTTTTTTTTTTTTTGATGTGAACAAGGGCTTGTGCTGAGAGCATCTGACTGTGCCAAGCCCAGTTACTGGAAGTGCAAAGTGCCTGAAACTTTGCCCTTGGGCACAGTGATCCCTGTGAGCATCCTGCCTGCACTGGTGTGGGAAAGGAATGCCCTGAGATAGGAACCTCAGAAAAACAGGAGGAGTTCAAACAAAAGCAATTTAGGTGTCTGGAGGAGTTCAAACAAAAGCATTTTCTATGTCTTTCCATCCTTGTAGTTTTAATTTAGGAGATGTTGGAATGACAGCAGAGGAGGAGATCAGAGATCACCCTGTGACTCTTCTTGTGTCAGAATTGTAGTTTAAAAACCATGTTTCTTAAACTGTTTTAGCTCCATCAGCTGTCAGAGCTGAGTCTTGGGGGTAACCTGCCTGCATTAGCAGCTCACACTGCATCTTTCACCTTTAAGAAGATTTTATTTGGGTGAAGACTCAGAATACAAGAAACAATGCTGAGTTGGGGTTGTTTAGCAGAAGAGAAAGCTCCAGGGAGATCTTGGAGCCTCTGCCAGTGCCTAAAGCAGTGTTCAGTTGGACTAATTCTTACCAAAGACAATTCTGTGCTTTATGTCACATGGCATTTTGGTAGGTTTTTCTTAGTTCCTTTACTTTTTTTTTTTCTTGGTGTTTCTGAAGTGTCTTGAATAGAAAGTGCTATATCTGCATCTTTCATTCTATTAAGTTCAGGCAATTTTTCCCCTCCTTCACCTTCCCTTAAACTGTTTGCACACTTTCTTCACACTTCTCTGGTCTTTTTGGTTTATTGGGTTTTTCTGTGGTGGCTTTTTTTTTTTTTTTTAGGTTTGTGTGTGTTTTTCTTTTTCTGGTTGGTTTTATTTTCCCTTGGAACCTATTGGGACTTCTTGTTTCCAAGCAATGTTTCATTTCCATCTGGCCACATAAAACTAGCTGGGGACAAAACTTTCTAAAATCACCTGAATTTCCTGCCAGCAGAATACTTTTTTTTTTTTCTGATTTCCCCTTTAAGCCTTGATCTCGGCTGTTTCTCTGCAAGGATGTAGTGGTTTTCCACTTAAAAAGAAAAATGTGTGTTCTATTTTAGAACGTCTTTTACTCCTTGTCGTAAATAACTCCAGTAATTCTATTTCTAGGAAGATTTGCAGATATTTATTCTTTACATGCCTATAAAATAAATCCTTAATTTCCTTCTTCAGATTAAAATTTAGTTTTTTAACCAAAACTTATGATGGTCTAGGTTATATTTCACACTGCTCTTTGATTTTTTTCAAGATGTTAAGGCAATTTGGTGGTCATTTTTATTTATTTATTTATGGAATGAGACTTGTTTCATATGCTACATTTCCAGTAAGTTTGCTCCCATAAAACAGTGTGTGGCTCGAAATTATATTGGGTCTTCTGGGTTTGTTGGGTTATTTTCTCCCTCGTTCTGAAGCAGTGGATGTGATCCACCTCTCGGTAGCTGCTAGAGGGCAGCAGTATCCATTTAAAAACACCTTTAACAGTTTCGTTTCTTGGGCTACTAAACCCTCTCCTGCTGCTCTGTCCCAACAACTTTTTGCTCACTGAAAATTTCTCAGGTTTTAGGTGATGTCTGGTCTGCCTGCACTCATTGCTTCTTAGTGTTAGTGGAAGAAAATAGAAATTACATTGGTATTATGCAGCGGAATTCCAGGGTGCATCGCTGTCAAGATGAATGTTTTTTTCTCTTATGGGGGAAGAGGCCTAGATGATGGAATGATTTTTTTTTTTAAGAGGTCAACTTTCCTTTTTACCCTTTCTTTGGTTTGCTTTAGGCTGAAAAGTAGATTATCCTGGATTTTTATATATATTTTGTCCATATATTTTAGTGTGTGAGAACCTGCTTGTTTTACTGCACAATATCCAAATAACCTCAGAGCCCCTTGCTTTCCCCACCAGAGAGATATTGTTGGGGGGCAAAATTCTCAGCTGGTTTTAACAATAATCCATTCCCCTGTTGATACTGCTGTTGATGTGAGTGAGACCTTGCTTTCAGAAGAGCCTGCATGCACGTGCTTAAAAGTTGTTGATTTGGTTGCCTTCACTAGGAAATGGATGCTAAAAAGCTTTTTTTTTTTTTTTTTTTTAATTGGTCTGGCTTTTTCAGAAAATTATCCATTTCTGTCACAGTTAAAAGAAGACTATAAACAAAAACCCTTTTTTTAGACTGGTTCATCTCTAACATCACCAGGCTCTTTTCAAAAAAAGTTATGTTTTTCTGCCTAGATTGTAGATTGTCTCTTATAAATAGCTTTTAATAGACCCAGACGTCTTTCTGAGCTTGAATCCAGAAGGCTTCAAGCCCTGCATTCAAATGCAGTCAGTAATTTGCAGTCTGTGCTGTTCATCCCATCAGGAGAGGCTTGCCCACCTGGCTTATTTCTCATTCCCTGTCAACTATTTCGGTCACCTGGATGCAATCTGGGGTGTCTTAAAGGAAACCAGAACCAGACACTGTGAGCAGACAGCTACGTTAGCATCTTGGGGCAGGCCCTGGGGGCTGTGGTGCCACATCCATCCCTGACATTTCTCCACCAACTTCACCCCAGTGACCATCACCACCTCCCAGGTCCTCTGTGTCCCCCCACCCAGGTGACAATCCAGCTGCTGAGTGGCGCAGAGATGCCATCCTGCTGTTTGTAGGACGTGGCAGCTGTGCTTGGGACCGACCTGGGGCAGGCCCTGGGGGCCATGGTGCCACATCCATCCCCCCTGACATTTCTCCCCAGTGACCACCACCACCAACCCCCAGGTGCTCTGTGTCCCCCCACCTGAGTGACAATCCAGCTGCTGGGTGGCACAAAGCTGCCATCATTTGTAGGCCGCGGCAGCCGCGCTCCCATGCCACTTGGCCCCCAGGGCCTGCCACTGGTTGGTCCCGTGCTGCCATGTCCATCCTGACATTTCTCCGCCAGCTTCCCCCCAGTGACCACCACCAACCCCCAGCTGCTCTGTGTCCCCTCACCCAGGTGACAATCCAGCTGCTGGTGCCCATTTGTAGGCCGCAGCAGCCGCGCCGCCGCGTCCCTCGCCCGCCTAGTTGAGATGTCACCCCCGTGACAGCCCGACAGGCGAGCAGCGCAGGACCCCCCGCCCCGCCACAATTATTTTCCCTCACAATTAACACCGGTGCTAAGTTGACACCTTTGCCTTGTGTGGCTTTTGTAAGCCGCCGCCCCCCTCTCTCCGGCCGTTAATTCGCCGCATTAATATTTTCCGCGGCGCGGGTGCCGCCGCTCACCCGTGAAGCCGCTGGAACATTATGGAGCTGTCAAGATAGCGAGGGATTACCCAGGCTGCCTTGCTGGAGTAAGTGACACCACTGAGGCCCCGCTTTGAGATGTTTATTTTGAGAGTAAGCTGACAAGCATGAAGGCCTGATCCCAGAGTGGCAATCTTATTTAATTAAAGGCCTCTTTTTATTATAGCTTCCCCCCCCCCCATCACTTTTTTTTTTTTTTAAATGTGCAATATGTATTTTTATGTAAACAAAATATATTTTCCTTTTACATAAATTAATTTATATATATACATATTATTTTTACATAAATTCCTTTTATATATGTATGCTTCTATATATAAATATGTGTAAATATAAAGGAAGAGTTTATAAAAAATAAATACGTGAGCATGATCACTAAAGCCTGGCTGGCATGAGCAATGCTGGGCAGCCCTTCCCTCCCCCCCCACCTTTTATTTTCCTTTACTGTATAACAACCTGGAAAGCTTTTCAGAGCAATAATGCAATTGGGAGGCTTACTTAGCTATAGTCTTCTTGCTTCCCATCCTCAGAGAAAGGGCTTGGAGTTTTCTGCTTGTTGGTATTGAACTTGCTGGCTGTTTGCTTTTATTCTGTATCTCCTATTTTTCTCTCTCTCTTTTCAGGTTTTGTCCTTTTTCATGGGTTTTCTGTGCCAAAAGCAGATGAGTTATGGCCATAAACCACCTGCCTCCATCGTCTCTTCGTGCTTTCATTTCATCACTTGCTTTCCTTGTCTTGGCCAGTTGCTATTTCATGCACAGAATAGGTTGTGGACATTTTTATTATTCTTACTTTTAATTATGCAGCTTTGTCCAGCTTACCCTGGAAATAAAAGTCAGGGGATTTTTTGCCTTTTTTTGGTCTTTTAAAATCTTTTTGAAGTGACACCAAAGGGCTCAGTGCTGTTATTTCTTAATTCTGCATCTTCTGAGGACTGATGCCCCCCCACACCGTGGGGCTGTGATCTATCTGTGTGTTCCCACTCCTGGACATTGTGCTGGTTTTAAGCTGGATGCTTTGTATAAGAGTATAATCATAGTTCTGAGAAATTTTTAGGGAAAGGTCTAGTCCTAACCCACTGGGAACAATGAGAAGCTGCCCTCTGACTTTGCTGGCTTTCCATCAGGCCCTTATTATTAGTCTCTCTTAGAGGAGAAGAAGAAGAAAATTCTATTTAAGAAGTCTACAGCTTTTTTTTTTTTTTTTAACAAAAAAAAAAAAGTGATTTTTTTCAACAATTATATTTCAGAAAAAGGATCAGCTGCAGACAGTATTTGAAAGCCAACTGATATTTTCCTTCTGGGGTTGAAACACACTTTATGCACAGAATGGACCAGGTTCTACAACTCTTCCCTTTTGAAATTAAAGGAGAATAAAAACTTTCTATAATTCTTAGAACTATGTCTGTCTCCCAGAAGCACAGTTCTTTACAGTGCTGTGTAATTCCAAATAGATGCTTACACATGATTGTTTTTTCTTGAGTTTAAGTCTGTCTTCACATAACACCAATGAGAGCTTTGGATGTTTAAATATGGATTTTTCACATCCTCACAGGTGCACCAAATCATTGGTAAGACTGAGTATTGCTCAGGCTGGGTTATCCTGGTCTGCCATGTGTTTGTCAGGCCAGTGGGAACCAGGGAGGACAGGTTCACATTATTTCTGACTCTGAAGTCTGCTGTAGAAATCAGTCTTTTCCTCCAGCAGCCCTCACTGCAGGCTGGGGCCAGCCAGGACCACCACCTTAGCCTTTACCCTTCTAATCAAACTGAACTGTTAGGAGGGAAGTTTAATTCCACCTACCACACACAATACAGAAAATACTGGATATGACAGGTGAACGGCACCTAGGCTCAGTTAACTGTAGATGCTGCTACATCTCATTTTTCCCCTTTATTTTCAGCCTGTGAAGATTTTTTTTGCCAAGTCTGTATGAATAACGAAATCAACCATCCTCTAGTTAAATCCTTCCTGTGCCTTGTTCCTCCTCTTACCTGGTGTCCTGCACGGGGGTTGGTGTTGGTGCAGATGCCACCAGTTTAATAACAATAATAAAAAGTTGATTCCCTCTTCTGTTTTCCTTTGACAGATGCAAGTCTGACTATTGCTGCCGAGTGGCACGAGCCTCATGCTCTTTCCATGGACATCTGCTCCATAAAAACAGGGGACATTATGGCCCTGGCAAATTGTGCCACTTGGATTTAAAAACGTGTTACCTGGACAGTGCTTCTTTTTACAGAGTCTGTTCTCTGCGTGGTTTTTATCCTGAGCTGATGAATAATGTTGCTACTTTTCTCACTCAAACCTCAGATTGGGTTTTAAGTAAATTGGCAAAGTGACACCAGTGATGAAATCCTGACGGGTATTTTAGCTATTGTTACTGGTTTCCTTGGAGCTCCTATCCCAGTTACGATGCTTTGGAGTTTGGGTCCTTTGAATATATTCCTAGTCACAGGATCACATTTTCTTTCTTCCACTGTGTCATTAGTTGGCCTGTAAATAGTGCTTCAGTGCTGCTTCTGTTTGCTCTTTTACCAAATTAAAATTTTAACAGAGTTGTTAAACAACAATTAGTATTCTTAAGAATAAAACATCAGAGATCAAGCAAATAATGAAGATTTTTTTTGTTGCCTGCTTTCGGGCAACTTTCTCGTTCTGTCTGTAGGTTTCCTGTATGAATGAGCAGTTTTTATATAGGTAATGAAATATATACATGTATCTGTAATTACAATTAACTGTTTTTAATTATTTTATGAAAATATCATTTAAGGTTGTCGAGTTGCATATGATGCTGATGCTAATCTATTTTTAAATTAATTATCACAGGTACAAGTGACCCGTACGTGAAGTTTAAACTGAATGGCAAAACTCTTTATAAAAGTAAGGTAGTCTACAAGAACCTCAACCCAGTTTGGGATGAAACTGTTGTGCTGCCCATACAGACCCTCGATCAAAACCTCTGGATCAAGGTAAGTTTTGGTCTCAAATTTTTGAAAGGCTGCCCAATATTTTTTTAAGCAATTATTTTCAACTTCAGAAACATATTGATTTTTATTCGCTGTAGCAGCATGGCATAAAACACAATCCGGTTTAAGAGCTTCAGCAATTTCAAATTAAAATGCACATATGTCTTTCCCAGATTTTACTTGCATGTTTTGCTTTCTGTCTGCAAAAACCCAAGTTTGAAATAAAACTCCTTGACTGGATCTGTTTAAAGCCGTGGAGCTGAATTCTGCTCTCTCTCTCTCTCCCCCTGTGCTTGTGCAAACTCAGGGAAGCCAAGGGCAGTTTCAGAAGCACGTTTTAGGAGTGCAATTTGGCCGGGCTGCACAGAATTATTACGTGGGATGCAGCCGTGACAAGTAGCAAAGCCTTTTCTGGTTATGAGTAACGTTACAGTTACCAGAACCACAAGCTACCAGTTGTGAGCACTAATTGCTAAAACATCTGTAAGCACAAGTACCTGATTTTTGTGCAGCGTTTCATTATGCTGTCGTGTGGAGTATAAAGGAGCAGGCACAATCCATAGCAGCACACATGTCTCTGTTTACATAATATTAAGAAGATACTTTCAAAATGCTGGTTAAATATTTAGCTAAAAATACAAATTAAAGCAGGGAGATGGAAAGTGATCCCTGAATTATATCTAAGCTTTGATCTTTCAAATACTAAATTGAACTGAAAGGGCTTAAAATATCTGTTCTTTCATCGCCTGGGATAAAACTGGCTTATGATGTGAAAATTGGAAATATTTGTCTTATTTTGCCACCAGGTGTACGATCGTGATTTAACCTCTTCAGACTTCATGGGTTCGGCATCTGTGGCGCTCACTGACCTTGAACTCAATAGGTAACAGTTCATTTAATTAAAGGTTATTAATGCAGCTGAATTGAGAAACAGAGGGAAGTGGTGAAATGCTTTTTTTGTGGCTTGGAGTTTTTCTATTTGTGAAAACTTATTTTTGACACAAGAGCGGGGATTTCAAGAGAAATCACTTGAGATAAATCTTTTGCACAGGTTTTTATCCGGCGTTATGCACTGGATTCAAATCCAACCTGGACAGAGCCCAGTTCTGGGACTAAGAATTTCTGTGTGCAGCATTGTTTAGGGAGAGCTCCACCAGGACAATTTGTGGAGGTGGAAGAAGGAAGAGGGGGAGAAGGTTTGGGACCTGTCCTCAGCCCCACAGGGTGCCTTTCTCTGGAGCTGAGGAGTGTTTTTCCCGGCTGCCAGCGCCCCTTTTCCAGCCTCCCCCTCATGCATCCCTGCCTGCAGCAGCTGCATCTGGCCCTGATTTAGTGCCGAGGCAAGCCCTGTGCCTTTTGTCTGCTGCTGATGCTTGGGCTCAGTGTGGAGCTGGAAGCCAGGAATTCAAGTTTTAGTTGTTTCTTTTATACTCCCTTGCTGTGCGATGACTTTTTTTGGGGGGAAATGAGTTCTCCCTATGTGGGGGTGTTGTAGCTCCTGTGGCTGTTGTATCTGAATTTCTAGAAATGTTAATTTGTCCATGAGATAGTGCCACCAGGTAAATACCAGCATTCCTGTTTTCAGCAAGGGAACAAAATCATGGACGGGGATTAAAAGCAGGCAGAATAAATATCTCTGGAGTCAAACACAAACCATTAATATTAGAAGATTCACTTGGATGAGTTTCCCTGTCACTCTTCTTCTCTGTGTAGTGGAGGTAGTAGTAACTTAATTCAGTGTGTACCTGCATATGGAGTTATGAGTAGTGAGCAGTGCTATAGGAACACTGTGCTGCATTAATAAAAGAGGGGTGTATTTTGTCAGAACCAAGAAAGAACTCTCCAGATTTCCCATTTTAACATTTAAACTCAATATTGGGAATTTCAGACAAGAAGCTGAAATTTGCACAGCTCAGCCTGACCTTTAATAATCAACTCGAGTTAACTGGAGTCAATAAATGCACAACTTTTTTGTTTTTCTTTTTTTTTTTGTTGCTGTAGAACTACTGAACAGGTTTTAAAACTGGAAGATCCCAACAGTTTAGAAGATGACATGGGAGTGATTATATTAAACTTGAGTCTAGCAGTCAAGCAAGGAGACTTCAAGAGAAATGTAAGTGGCTTAGGAAATCAAATTTATAGCTGGAATCTGTAGGGGGGAGAAAAGAAGAGCTGGCATAATCTGATTTACTGGGAAATGCCACCTTTATTTTCATCCTCTGAGACTCAATATTGAAATCGAGATAGAGCATAACTTAAAAAAAAAAATCCTTGTATTTAGCTGGGTTAAAGTTGTGTAGACATTTGTAGCTGGATGCTTCTGTCTTGTCACTGTGATGTGCACTGTGGCAGTGCTCCCTGTGCTCTGGGTGTGTGTCCAGCTCTTCAATGGGCAGGCTGAAGAAAAGCTGTTATATTTCCTTTTTTTTTTTTTTTTTTAAACAATGAAAAAACTTATCCACGTGGAATCTAAAAATTGAGCTTGGATGTTAAGATTTAAACTGCCCCAGACGTGTGGAGGAGCACCAGGCTGAGAGGAGGAGGTTGCTTGTAAAACCCTGATCTTCCCACTGACAGTTTCTTCACTGAGTTAATTGAACTTGGCTCCTGATGCAGAAATGTGGTCATTAGTGATGTTAGAAACCCAGAGAAGCTGGGCAGAGACTGGGAGCACCATAACTGAAGCTGATAGTTTTTTTTAATTTCAGGTCCTGCATGTGGCTTTTTTGCTTCTATTTTTAAAATTTTCTCCCGGTGTTTTATACAGTGTGTACAGCACACAAGTATTGGTGAACTAATCCTGCTCCTGGCCAGCAAGGGGTGGAGAATGCCCAAGATCAGGCAGTTACTTGGACTGTCTTAAAAACCAGACCTAGTTTTAAATATGTGTAATATATATGAGGGGAAAATATTTCTACAAGTTTTCTGTAAAACTGAATATGAAACTTGTTTACAGCACTTTAGTGAATTATAGGTATGGAATTCCAGACTGAATAGGATTATTTATAGAAACATAAATGTTTCAAGGGGCTGGAAAGCAAAATGAGAAGAAGCTAACGTGGGATATCTGCGGTTTGTTATTTATTTTTCAAATAGATGCCTTTTTGAGAATTGTAAAGCCTTAATTAATAACAAGGTAATGATAGAGTTAATTTTACCTCACTGTGTGATTATTTGAAAGCCTAATGACAATGTTTAAAATAATGGTGTATTTGTATGTCTATAATATGAGATGGGTTTTCTTTGGAATGCGAACTCCGCTCTCACTTGTACAGTCAGCATTGTTGGCATGTGTTACTGAATTGCAGGAAGGGGTGAAGCGAAAATGTAAAATTTCTTTAGCAAAAAAGTCAGTTTAGACAGAAGAACCTCAGGAATTCTAGGATTTTTATTAAGGCCTGGGCTAAAGTGGACCTAGCTAGAGAAACAAAGCCTATTGGTTTAAATAGCAGCTTTTGGTTCTCTTGGGTGCTTAGTTAACATTCAGAGTGTAGATGATAGAAGAGCTGGTGCACGCTGTAATTTTTTTTAAAAGACAATGTTTTAAGCCCTCATATTTCAAATGCAGATTGCTCAGCCATTTCCAAAGGAGTCAGAACAGTGAAATAGCTCTGTCCACATTAGCACTTAACAGCAAGATGATTTTTTTCCCCCTTTTTAAATTAGCTTACAGTAGAACCAGATGGCACCAAAAGTATAAGCCATGTTTCTTACTAATGGCTCTGGGTCCCTCCACTTTTTATTCTCAATTACTTTTTTTTTATTGGCTCTTTTTTTTTTGGTGCAATGCAGGTATTTGGAGTTTGTTGATTGTTATGTTCCATGAAGCACGGAAGGTAGATGGAGATGTAATTGTAGATTTAGCCCTCTGTTTTGTAATAGGCTTTTCTAACTCATTTGACAAGCTTCTGTTTGAATTATTTTACTAAACACTTTCCCCATTTTACTCCTTACCCGTTTCCTTTCCCTGGATTCTCTTTGGTACAATAATGGGGACTCATGAACAGAGATGGTCAAGTCGAAAGAAAAGAACTTCATCCAAGGTAATCCTTTTTTTTTTTTTTTTTTTTTTACTTAAAGAAAATGAAGGTCCCCTCCCAAAATCTGTGCACTCCTCTGAAACAGAAGTCTAAACAAAGGAAAACTCGGAATTGTAGAGGCAACCTGTCACAATGTGATAGTTGTGGTAACCTTTGCTTTCTTGATTTTTCTATTCATTGTGATGGGAAATTGCTGTTGTTTTCTAATTGTAGGTGCCGTGGTAATACCTAGTGGCAAGTGAATTTAAGACCCCATTCACAAAGAGCTGTAGAAAGAGAGAAAAACTTCCTGTACAAAAGAAAGGGGTGTAAATTCAACCAGAATGAGAGGAGCTGCGGAGGGGTTGAGTTGTTTCAGAACACCTGGGTGGTGGTTGGTGCAGGAGTTAAACCAGGCTCTCCTGTCTGCCTCTCACCATGGGTGGAATTTTGTGAGGCAGTATTTCTTCTATTTGCCCCTGTGGGTTTTGAAATTCCTTTTGTTCTTGGGATGGAGGCTGAGCAGGGAGTTTTCATTACCTCCATTGTAACAGGATTTCCAAGATTTGTGTGTTACCACATGTCCGTGTAGCTTACTTCCCCTGGTCTCCTGTAGGATCCCTGCAGGCTTCCATTACTTTTATATTCCTGTATCATTTTTGCATTAGATTTTAACTTGTTCAGGAAGCAGACTGTGGCTTTTTATGTGTTCTGTAAAGCTTTAATTTGCTATTGAGTAAATAACAATGATACAGACACTGCAAGCCCCAGTACCCAGCTTGAGAGCTATACAGTCTCAGTTTCTGAAAAGCAGAATTTGGCTCTTAAGATGAGTGTGCTCTCATGATATTTTCCCTCTGTAACTATCGGTTTGTGCCTAAATAAATTGAATCATTAACCTCCTCTTGTTTTATTCATTACAACTGTGGTGTGCTGTGTAGAGGAGCCAACCATCTCAGGTATTGTGCCAGCAAGAATGTTTTTGTCAATAGAAGAAGTGCAAAGTACAGCCTTTGGAGCTCTGATTGCAGGGATTTTGGAGTGCTTGGAGCAGAGAGCTGCCAGGAATGCCTGAATGCCACATGATAGACAGTGATGGAAAAACTGAAGAGCTTATCACTTCAGTTTTTAACTAAAACTCTGGAAATTACTGTGCCCTGGCTCGGTCAGTGTTGCTTGATCCCCATCTTTTTCACACAGCTGTCTCTGGATGCTGGTTGGCTTTGGGACCTGGGAAAGGGAGTTGGCTTTTAAACTCAGATTCTTTTTATTCAGAATAGCCAAAATTCTGGTTTGGTTGCTATTACTGGAAGTTTTGGGGTGCCTTTTTTCCCCTATTTGTATAGGGTTTTTTAGTTAGGTTTTTCTTTTTGCTTTTATGCAACATCTCATTGCATTTTGTATAATTTTTTTACATACATGTTTTTGGACCATTAGCTGTCAGCCTTTCAGCTCTCAAGACTCTGTCTCATGCCTTACCACCTTTCAAAATAAAATCAAGAGATGCTGAAGCGTGGTGCAGATTTAGGAGACGTGAAAGTATTGTTTGAAAGGAAAAAAGCTTCAACCCTGTGCTCTGTTCTGTTCCAGTCACTAGAGGGTAGGAGAGCTTCAGCTCTTCCTAGGGAAGACACAGTTCATGCTCCAGTGTGATCTCTAAAGAAAACCTCTGTGACCATCCAAAGGCAGTAAAAAATATTTCCCAGCATGCGCTGGAAAAAATCTGACAAAGCAGTATTTCCTGGTTTATTGATTCTGCTACTGCACTAAAACACCAGTACTGTACATCAATAACCATCTTTAGTTAGGAAACTCTGCTCTGTGGAAGCAGTACTAGCAGTTTGTGGCAGAACATAAAGGCTGGGAAGAAAAATTGTGTGCATGGGGAATATAGGTGTCTAGGGAAGGCACAAGAGGTTATGGAAGAATAGCCAGAGAGTATGATGGGGTAGAAAACAATGCTACTGGACGAGATAAAGATACAGGAATAAGGAGTGCAGGGGAAATGGAGAGAGCTCTGTAATGGGAGAGAGCTCTGTCTGGTTTTTGGCTCCTGAGCTGACTCTGGTTGGGTGTTGCAGGAGGAAAACACAGTATACTTTCCATTTGAGCAACATCTAAATTTCCTCTCTCCAGGTTTAGGCAAATAAAAGTTTTCTATTTGAAATAGTTTTCCTGGGAATTTTTTTTTTAATGTGCTGAACTGCAGCTGACCCCTATTGTAATATTTAGCTTTTCCTCTTCTATAAATACAGGGAAAATGACTTATTTTAAGGATGGACAAAATGAATATAACTTTCACAGCTGTTTTTTAATCTGTATTGCCTACATGAAAGAAATCTGATTATCCTCTAATTTGACCATTTTATGTTGTCTTAATGCAGATTTGGCACATCAGTGTCCTAAATGAGTCTTTTCACATTAATCACAGGATTCTTGCTGACTTCCCAAATTTACCCCAAATGTTGATGGCACTGGTACCTGTTGCAGCTCCATGTCAGACTGGCAGCAGGGCTCATGTGGGCTGTTGTGGATACTGTGCTCTCTTCATGTGTGTTCTCTGAGCTCCCTTGCCTTTTGGAGAAAAAGCTGCATTTCAGACAGCAGCAAAACCAGTGTCAGCACAAGATCTCCAGTCCAGCTCCAGTAGCCTCATGGTCATTACAGGGAGTACTCAGGAAGGATTCCAGCAACTCAGTATGGTCTTTTAAATCATTTTGGAGCAAGAGCTGTTGAACTGCATGATTTAGGTGTCTCTTGATTATTACACAGTATATATTTTTCACTGCTGCTGGAAGGGAATCATTGCATATTTGGGCAGATTCCCCAGACATGGGCAGCACATTCAGATCCCTCATTTTTCATGGGAGCTGAGAACAGCATTGTCCTCTGTGGGAGCTGTTTTCCAGAGTGTGGCTTTCTTCTTTTCCTCATGGAGGGTGGCATTGCAAAGGGAAGAGGATGCTGTTAGGCAGCATTAATATATTCACTCATATCTGTGTATTGACATGCTCTCCCCTCTGTTCTGCTTTCCTTTCTGGGGCACAGAGGGAGTTGGTAGCTCTCTGCTGGAGCCCAGCATGCTGATGCTCACTACCCTTGTTTGTCCCGGGTGGCTTGAGTCTCACCCTGAGTGCCCTGCACGCTCTTTCCAGCATTTGTACAGTTGAATAACCTTTAAGTGTTGAACATCCAGGAGGCAGATAAGCAGGTCTGCTTGGGGTGGATTGACCTGCAGCAGTTCAGTCCTGAAACAAAAGCGACAGAATTGCCACCTTGATAGCTTAAGCTGATTGAATAAATTGGCTGAAAGGCTGACCGGACCCAAGGGCTCCTCAAGCATCTCATCACAGGGGAAAATCCCTCACGGTCCTTTCTCCTTTTTTTTTGGTGTGTTCCTGTGTGGGCTGTTAGGTTTCATTTTTGTCTGCCTCGTTGTGTTTGGCTGTCTCCCCAATCCCCCGTGGGCAGCGCGGAGCGCGGGGACTCGCTCGCCACAGGGTCACACGTCGTGGTGCCAATCTCGTGTTGGTTCACTTGCCTTTCCCTCTGCCCTCTCCTCTTTCCCAAGGGGAAACTGCCTCTTGCAGAAATGGTTTCTCTGCCTAATGAGGAGAGGTCCGAAGAGTCCTCCTATTTGTGTGTTGTTGTTTTCTCAAATGGCAAATTACGTGGCCCAGTTTTGACGTTGACCTCTTCACAGGGATTGCAGCAGGCTTTCTGTTGTCCTGTCTCATCCTTTTAAATGAAGGATGGGAGAGATGGGCTCACTTCACACTTGGCCACCTCGCCGTGTCATTTAAATGTACAATTTTTCTGCATCTCTTTATTGCTTCAAAAACAAGTTTGAACTTGGGGCATGTATGTGTGTGTCAGGAAAAGAGACAGATTTGAAAGCAGCCCTGATGCACCAGAGGGGATTTGCTGGGTGCCTATAGAGGGAGATTATGGACAAATGGAGTTATCAGGGAGACTGGAGCTCCTAAAGGATTTTGTGAAGATGGGTCAATGAGCCGGTTCTTTCCCCTCCAAAGCTCTGTCATTCTTGTTCAGCTCCTGTGTTTGGCTCTGTGAAGGCAGAATATAGCCCACCTGCTCATTCTTCTTTTTTAAACCAGGACCAGAATGTCATAAAAAATTGAAAGTTGATGTGAGAAACTTTTATTTTCATTTTGAAACTAGGAACAAGATTTTGAGAGTGCTGATTTGAACATTGATTTTTAATTTTTCTGCTCAGAGCTATAGGATGCTTCTTGGGCAAATTTTTCTTCCTTTCTAAGCTGGGAGAAGAACCATCTTCTGGTCCTTTTGTGGCAGGATCCTGCTCTATCACCAGGTCATACTTTTGCTTCAGAGATTACTCTTATCTGATGAGTTACAGTTCCAGATTTTACAGTGGACATGGTTCTTAAACTTAAAAAGCATCTGGTTAGTTCTAAGGAATAAGGATCTCTGGATATTTTAGTGCTTATTGTCTGTTTTTTGTTGCTGATTTTTTTTTTTCCGGGCTGGCTTGTTTGAGGGATGTCTTTAGATCCGGTTTTTATCCATTTTACAGCAGTGAACTGCACATAAAGGTGAGCTTTATGGTGTTACTGCTTATTTGCACACAGAGCCCAGCCAAAATCAGAGCTCTATGTTGTCTAGAGAAAAGCCTTAAATTCTGGTTTCAAGGCCACCTTGATTTCAGAAACGATGAGGGGAAGGAATAAGCAAGTTTGTCCAATGCCTTGTGCTTGGGACATGTGCCAGCTTCCATCATAAATCATGTGTTTCTTAATTTCCAGCCCCGTGGCCTGCTCCCAGCTTCAGCCAACTTTTCTGTACCTCGGCAAGGCACCTTTGCTTGGGTCTGGGATGTAGCCAGACTGTGAGCAGAGAGCTTGCAGGGAAATATAGCAGGAGAGGGCTGAAGGACCTGGCATCCAGTGTGGGAGCCCAGCTGGAAAGGGCTCAGGTTCAGCAGGGGAGGAGCTGCAGTACCCAAGTGTGGAGGCATCAGTAGCCTGGGAGGTAACAGCAAAAGATAAGAGCTGAACAGATAAAGCACTTCAAAATTGTCACTGATTAAGCAGTTGTGTCCTCATTTCCTGGCCAGTTTGGACCAGGGCTTTGGCTTTTCTGGTCCCGTTGTGAAGGCAGGTTAAGAGGCTGGCTGGTGGCAAGGAAGAGTGTTTGGAGGGTTTGTTTTTTTCAGTGCTTGTCTTGCCCAAGTAACTTTGTTGGACTAAAGGCTGTGCTCCTCTGTGCTCTGCTCTGCAGTAGTTTTGCCAACTCAGAGGGAGGCTGTGAAGTTGAATCAATTAGCTCTGTGTAAATCAGTTTGAAATGAGTAGGTGTGGGGTATCAGAGAGGAGGTAAGTCTAAAATAAATAAGGCAATATCATTTTCTTGTCACCTGGGAGGCATTTTCCATAGTGCAGGCTTCCCTAGGCAGCACTAAAGTTGACTCATTGAAGGCCTGGGTCTGTGGGTCTACCACACATCTGATTTTCCCCAGACGTGCTTCCTTCCAGAAACTGTGAGTGGAATCTGAGACACTGCCTGTTTCACTGGGATTTCCATCAGGGTGGTCAGAGGAACAGCCTGCCAAATACCTGGGGAGGCTGGAGAGGTGGCCACAGAGCAAGTACAGAGGGGCTCTTTGGTGCTGCGAGGCACAGGAAATGTGCCAGACCTGCTGAGCAGACTCTGTGGGGGCGACCTGGGCATGTCCAGGAAATCCAAAGCATTCCTCATATGCTGTGTCTTGCAGGGGTGTAAGACAAGCAGCATTCCCATGCTCAGTTTGGAGAGAGCCCCGTGCCAGTGGCAGGGCTGGGCTGGGGGAGGTGGGAAGCTGGGGGGAGTCGTGGAGCCTGTGTGGAGCTGCTGCAGGTCAGCACCGTGCCCTGAACCAGTTGCAAACATCTTGGCTCCACTCTGCAGTGGGATGCTCTCAAGTGATGCTGGATCTCATGCAGGTCCTGTTATCTGGAGACCAGCACACCCCTCTTCTGAGAGGAGCCCAGAGCAGCTGCACAGCCAGAGAAGGGGGGTGCACGAGGCTCTTTGCTTGGGGCCACCTGTTTTAGGAGGTCAAGGTTGGTGCATTGCAATGTGTTCCAGTAATACTGAGTGCAGGTGCTGATTTTTCCAGGGGCTGTGTGGGATCCAGGCTGGTTTGGGTACCTCCCAACAGTCCTTTGAACTGTCAAGTCAGCAGCTACAAGGGTGGGGTTATGTGTGCTGTAGAGCTGGGGTAGGAAGGTCCCCAACGCTGAGTGACTCCCTGAAATACTGGCCTGGATGAAAAAAAGAAAAGAATCCAAGTTTGATTTGAAAGCTGAGTGATAACAACTGTCTTTTGTGTTCAGCCTGGAAGCTTTGAAGAGAGCTGGATGCTTTGTTTTTAAAAGAAATTGTAACGTGGATAATAAACATCATCTGGTTTTTATTTTTTTAATTTTTTTTTTTGCGAGCTAACATCAAATACCTCTTCCTCCTCCGAGGAAGGAGCAGGAGGGGGAGGGAAAAATCCTTGCTCCTAAAGCAGCGAGTACATCACATCAAACATGACTATGTTAAATACTAAAATGTTCAAAGTACAAGCGAGATAGATAAAGGCTTTGATGGGAAGTGGATATTTCCCAGGGACATTACAAGCAATAATCCAGATGTTATGGTGTAATGCAATGAGTGTCCATGGATAGATGGGGAGCTCAAGCCAAGCAGCGCCTGCTGTAGGCCTTAGCCCTCCACTCCCATGCTGTTATGCCATATGGAAGCAATCTCCAGGCCCCCTTAATAGCCAGCTTTGGATTCCATTTTCACAGGGCTCATAGAGCTAAGTGGAGCTGTTTTATGGACAAGTTAGATAGAAGCCTTTCCAAGATAAACATCCAATTCGAAATTAGGACATACCAAGCTGCAAAATTATTTTAGGGCATATTTCATGGAAGCACTGCCATTTTTCTAAGGCGATTGCCAGACTGTAGAATGCCCTTTGATCCCTTGTGGACATTACTCCCTTTTTTATAAAAAGGATTTTGAAATAGTTGCAGTGTTTAGGGAGGAGTATATCTGCTGGGACTTTGAAGTATGTCCATGGGAACAGTCATGCTTTAGCTTTTTGGCCCAAAAGACGAACTTTAAAAAAAAAAAAAGAAGAGAAAAGAAATTACATTGCAGCTGGATTTATGAATCAAAATCTCATTTTCTTTTTAAAGGTAGGAATTTTTGCCCATTGCGCCAGGAAAGCCAAACGGGGTGTTTAAATAGAAGTATATTAATATGCTTTTGGGACTCAGAATTGGGTATTTTAACCAGTAAAAAGCAAGTAAAAAATTTGTGAGTTCACCACCTATGATTTAAGAATTTTGTTGCTGGGTAATTGATCCATAAAAAGTAATCTCCAGACATCAGGTGCTTTTGCAATCGTTTTATTTAGCAACAACATTTCTTACTTGCTTTTAAAGCTAACACGTCCTGTTTTAAAGTGACTTGTGAAATCTTCTCCTCCGTCTTGCTCCCACCTGTACATGACATGATTGAAGCTCCAAAGTGTGGCGAGTTAAAAGTTGCTTCAGGAGAATAAAATATGGCAGGATTTTTACTGCAGGAAGAAGAGTATAGCCTTGAGTTTTAATGTTTCCAGCTCACTCCCCCCAAATAAAGGCCTATTTAATCATCCTCTGTCCAATAAAATATTGCCAGTTAGCAAACTGTTAGCGCAGCCGTGCTGCACAAGATGAAGCTGCAAAGGTAACAAATGTGGCTACCAGGTAACCATAACTCCAGATAAAGAGCCTGGTGGTGTCAGTGTTTTTTCAGCAGGCATCAGTATTTTTGATTCGTGGGCTCAGTTTCTGGAAGCAGGAACAGCAAAGTTAGCAAAGAGCTAAGGCAGGCGGCTGAGTGATGGAGGAGGTGGAAGATGCTGCTCAGCCTTTCACCTGGCCGTGGGTTTTATGATCCTGGGCTGCCTCCCCAGAAAGGACAGACCTGCTTTTTATGGATGTAGCTGGAGAGGTTTTAAGAGTTTCCTTTAGTTTCTCCCCTGTTCTGTTCCCCATGGCTCTCCTGTGCCTTTCCCTGAGCCAAAGTACCAGACTGCTCTCAGTGCTTGAGGTCTGCTCTCGCCAGAGCTCAGCCAGGGTAGCTGAAAGTGACTTCTCTGGTGGTTTAACCAAACCATGTTGATTTTGCTGTGACAGTGAGCCACTGTCCCTTAACGGGGACCATAGTACAGCTGGGTACAAAATCCATAGCATCCTACTGCCTTCCATTGCCTGCTTACCCTTAGGGAAGCATGGTGTCTCACTCCTTTTGTGCCTTCCTAGCACAGTTAACATGAGCATGAAAGTATTTGGGTCTTGAAGCATTCCGTGTTGTGCCTTGCATTTCAGTTGAGTTTCACACGGAACCTGCGGCTCTCGGAGTCGCTGCGCAAGAACCAGCTGTGGAACGGGCTGGTCACCATCACCCTCTTGGAGGGCAAGAACATGCCCAGAGGGGGCTTGGCAGAGATTTTTATTCTCCTCAAACTGGGGGATCAAAGATACAAGAGCAAGGTAAGTATTAAGGATTTCCTTAAGTTGTCTGAAGTCAATAAGGGCTTGGTGTTTTTTTTACTGGTGTTGCTACCTCAGATGGAAATATTCTTGATGCTCTTTTTAAAAAGTGAGTTCAGAATCAGGAGACCAGACCAGAAGCATTAAAGTTTTGCTCTGTTTTGATGCCAGTAGAGAAAGAGCAAGTTAAGAATATTGTGTGTTATCAGTGTTTTGTGCATTTAACATACTCATCATGTTGATGGATGTTTGACTTTAATATGAAATAAAATAAAGTTACATGCATCGCACATGTGTTTTGTTCCCTGCCAATTCAGAAGTTGGGGTTGCAGTGCTGGAAAAGTAGACCTGAAATGGTTTCTAGTGCAGGGGAATTATTATTCTTTTAAAGTACTTTTCTTGAAAAATATATTACATATTGCAGAACCTGCCCCCTGAACAGATAAAATGTTCCATGGTTTTGATATTAATTTTTATTCTTCTAGGCTGTGTTTATCTGTATACAGATAGGACGTATAAGAGTCTAAGAAATGAATGAGGTTCCCAAAGATACACATTTCATCTGGAAAGTCTAATAAGAAGAAAGGCTATAATTAAAATAATACTCTTTTGAGAGAGCAAGAGCTCTGCATGTCATGAACTGGAAGTGCAGAGGAGGAGAAAAGAAACCTCCTCCTGTACAAAATGTACAGAGCAAGTTCACAGAACATAACATTTGGATGTAGGCGCATCTGAAACCTGCACTCTGTCCCTCACATCAGACCTCAAACCAAGGTCGTGATATGTTTTTTACTTAGAAAAGTAGTTTTGAAAAATAACAAATGGTTTAGTTACTTTAGAATAAATAGATGTTATCCCTGTTACAATCCCTTTTCATGTGTCTCTTTAATGGTCCATAGATGTGTTGTGAATCTGCAAGGCTGAGCTGTTTGCTTAAGGGTGAAAAACCACTGCTTTGGGTTCCTTAATTCATTCAAACCTGTTTCCAGGTGATTGTCCTCAAAAGGGTTATTCCTGGTTTCTTCCAGTGTGTGATGGTAAATGATGACCGTGGAGCTGGTGGGATCTACCTTGTGTTTCGGAATTTTTCCAGCCATTCATTCAGATAACAACTGTATATTTATTGTTATTGAGAGGGAGGAAAGAGAATATTTAGGAAGATGAGACTGTATGAGATGGGCTGGGGAGCTTTGGTTGGAATGACATTAGTACTTGATGCTCTAACATCCAGCCTTGTTCTGTAGAATTGATTTCTTTTTTCTTCTTTTTGATTTACTGTGAAAATAAGTACTGTTTAAGAAAAGTAAATATTATAACTGCATGTTTTCTAGACACTGTGTAAGAGTGCAAATCCTCAGTGGAGGGAACAGTTTGATTTTCACTACTTCTCTGACAGGAAGGATATGTTGGACATTGAGGTGTGGAGAAAGGATAACAAAAAGCACGAGGAGCTTTTGGGAACGTAAGTTGGGTTTGAGTTACATTTTTTTTCTTTTTGGGCGGGGGGGAGAATGGGGTAAGTACAAAAAATGAAGTTATTTTTATTATTTTTTAAAACTAATACATTTGTTTTCATTACCACCATCATAATATATTTTTCTGTCCTTATTCCAGTCATTTCCAGGTTATGTTTACATTATGTTTATAAAAACCTATTAGCAGGTAATCAACTTAACAAAATCTGGATGCAGAGACACCCAGGCTGCCTCTAAAACCTGAAATACTATGGGAGCTCAGTGGCATCAAGAGGGAGGATTTTTCTGTATTTTTGTGGTGATATTGCTCCACATCTTTATATGTGGAGCCAGCCCAGGAGTTTTGTGCTCCTTTTGAAAGTGGTGTCCCTTTTTTCCTGTTTGCACTTCAATGCTGTGTTCTTCTAAGATTCTTTAATTCCATTCCACTCTCTCTGAATTTGTACAGTGTTGTTTTCTCAGTAGTACCTCTGTGTTCCTTGCTTTGGCTTTCAGCATTGTCCTGTGGACCCTTCTCCCCAAACAACATCTGTGCTGTTGGGGACATGCAGCAGCACCAAGAACCATTCACACTGCTGGACACCCTCTTTGGTCTGTCCATGCTCATCTGCTGGCAGGATCATTGCCACAACTCTCAGTTTCCTGAGGGTGGGGACCCTGCCTGCAGTTGTTTGCTGCTCTCACCTGGCCAGGGTTTCACAATGTGCTGACTAAATAGCAGAAAATCATAAGAACATTCTCTTACTTTAGGCATTCAAATAGTTTGAGACTATTCACTGAGAAGAACAATGCCCTTTGGCTCTACAAATGTTTGTGGTTTTGCAGAGCAGGAAATTCTTTCTGGCTGAGTGCTGTTGCTCATCACATGGAGAAGTGGCTGAAGATGAATCTGTTCCTTCCATTCTCACAGTTACTTCCATTACTTCTGATACTCTGTTTAGAGTTAAGAAATACAGCAGTGTTTGCAGCTTGCCTCAGGTCAGTCTCTGATGCTGGAGCAATACTTCCTGAGGTTTTTCCCCTTTATTTTAATTTTTCCCTAGGCTTCCCTTGACTTTTTTTCCTCCTGGTTTCTGGCAGGTGGTGTTTAGTGTGGCAAAAATGATCCGTGAAATGCTTATTCTATTCAGCAGTGGTGAGGTCTGTGTGTTAGATTTATCTTAAAGAAAAGGTAAATCTTCCAGGGTAAATCCCTGGAAGTGTTCAAGGCCAGGTTGGCTAGAACCCTGAGCAGCCTGGTTTAGTGGAAGGTGTCCCTGCCCATTGAAGGAGTTTGGAACAAGATGATCTTTAAGATCCCTTCCAAACCAAACAATTCCATGGTTCCATATTTAAATTTATTTTTGATGTCTATGTGGAGAAAAAATTTTTTGCTTTTGTTGTCTAAAGCAGAGCAAATTGGCTGTAGCATCAAGATGGAAAAAAACACACTAGTTTTTGAAGAGCAATTGCAAGAATAGGTAAACACCAAGTGCATAATAACAAGTATTGTTTTTACAGTGTAGAAACTTTTTGACACCCTATAAATAATATTTTATGAAGGGTTCAAATGCAGTCTAATCTGGAGAAGGATTCTGTTGGAAAAACAGCATTATGAGGTGCCATGTTTATTGTCTCCATGATTTCCAAGTTGAGTTTTGAGATTTCTGGATTTCACAACATCATTGTAAGAAATATTCTTTAGTAAAATGTTTGTGGGTTATATTCGGTCATTACACACAGCAGTGCAGCCAACTGCCCTCAAATAATTTGCATGGCTTTAAGGAAAAAACAAAATTTTCTGGATCTGACTTAATAATTCTGTGGTCAATTTATGAATAGAGTTAGAATTCATTATGGTCCCTTCCAGCCTGTTCAACCTCCAACTGCGTTGGTTAAACCTTTAATATATGCATGTTTTTAATATTTAAATGAAGCTGGAGGTGCTCACAGCAAAGTCAAATCTGATCAACTTTTGCAGCACGAAGACTCCTCCTCTTAATTCCTTTAGACCCAGGATTTCAGATAGTATGGATGCCTTAAGATTCTGGAATATGGTACTTCTCCCAGGCATAATTTGTTTCCAAGGTAAAATATTGTTCTTGAAACAGGACCTGAAGTGTCTGTGGAGAGCATGGAACATGTAGAATAAGGAATGCCTTGGACCTCTGGTGCTGAGCACAAGCACCTGGGGTGTTTGTCTGCTTCTGAATTAGTGAGGAAACATTTCATGTCACCCTTCTATCACAAAACAAACCCTCACTGTCAGTGCACATCACAAGCTAAATTATTACATTCAGCCTACCTGCAGTCTCCTCAGAGTTTCAGCTGGGTCCAATTTCTCTTCCTCACTTAAAATCCCACAGCCTTGAGTGGTTCAGCTGCAGGCTCTGTCACTGAGGGCTGGCTGCATTTTGGTGCTGGCTGAAATAATCCCTCTATTTAGTCTGCACAGGACTGTTAGTAACGTTTATTGAGTGCTTTTTGTGTCCTCTGGGAGAAGAGGCACGCTATAAACAGGAGAGGATGTTAATGTATATGAATAAACAAAGGTGTTAACGTGTGCAGAATTTGTCCAGGCAGAGTTACATTGTTTATGCCAGGTTGTTAGAGAGTGTTTCTGCATTAGGGGATATGTTCTGGAAAAAGAGATGCTGCAGAACGTTGAAGGGTTTTCCTTCACATATTTACCTCAAGAAGGAGATTTTACAAAAATTGCTAAACTTAAGACCGTGAGCTCTGAGACTGGAGTGCATCCAATATCTCTATGATGAATGCCTCCAGGAAACTGTCTTTGCAATAAGAAACACCCCGTGTTTTAAAGGCTGTGCTGCTGGGATGGAGCAGTAAAATCCCCATTATGGCTGCAACCAAATCCTTCACTTAAATCTCACCAGGCTGTATGATGAATCAGAAAAAACAAAATTTGTCCATTGAATAAGTCATAATAAGACCTTATTAATTGTTTCCCTGACACCTGTGGCATTTGAAATTTCAAGTATTAGTCACAGATACATCTGTCTCTACTCTCTGATGATTCTGATCTCTTTTGTGAAGGGATTTCAAGAAGTCTGCAGGGGGTAAAGTGTACTGTTGTGTACAGACTTTTTTGTATGTATTTATATGTATTTAAAGGTTTCTGTCATGATTTGATTAACTATGATTGGGAAAATAAAATACAACTCCATGGCTAGTAAGAAGCTAACCTCAGCACCTTTTAGTGAAATTTTAACATGTGATCCCCTGATGAACAAATGTTTTAATCCCAGATTTGCTGTGTACTGTTCTCAAGTACTATTTCTCTGCAAAATTAGTAAAAAATGGGGGAAAAGGAAACTATAGGTGAGGGCTCTAAGTGAGAAGAACAGTCTTAAATGAGAACTAAAGCTGTACAGGACTAGAGTCTTAATATAGAGATGTAGACCTCAATACTGATCAGGAGGAGGAAGGAAAGCATTTAATTAATTGTGGTTAAAAGAAAGGAAAGTGATACAGTTGTGTGCACAATGCAGTCTTCACTTACAGAACTGCAGCCCCTATAGATTGTTCATGTAGCCACTTGTGTGGAAGATTATGTCTGAATTTGATATGTAGCATAGCAAAAGATGACAACAAGCAGAGCTGTTCTATCCAAAGACAGGATTACTCTGGAGAATTTAACTCAGGAGATCATTTGTATCACCTGAAATACAAATGTTCTGAGAGTTTTGCCCTTTACATTCAGAGCAGGCAACTTTTAAACAAAAGTGGATTACCTCCATCAGTTTGATTCTTGTGCCCATCACAAGTCTCTTACCACTTTCCTGTGAAATAATTATGCGTAGTAAGATCTTGCAGATAAAAGGGTGAGAAAGAAGGAAAGGAAGAGTTTCTGTTTCACAAGAATGAGGGAAGTAGTTTGGAAATCATTAGACTCGTTTTAATAGTGTAGAAGTGTTAGTGTGGAAATTGCTGAATTTATGTAGTAAATTGAATGTCTGATTGTTTTACCAAGCTGCATTCACTGCAGTCTGATTTTATAACCTTAATGAAGCAGAGAATCTTTTTTTTCTTAAGCCTTTTGCCAGTGCAAATGTGGATTTTCTTTTCTCACAAGATTTTTTTTCCTCACAAGAAAATACAGGCATACCTTGAGTGAACACAGATGTTTTAAGGAAAGTTAGTTTGCACAGAAATCAGACATGATTTGAGGAAGAAATATTTACACTCCACCTCCTGCTGTTTTCCCTTCCACATGTGCATCGCTCTGACCCCCACACCCTTGTACTCCATCTTTTCTTTAACCTTATGCAAATGGAATTCTTTTAAGAAGAGAAGCAATTCCAATTTGCCAAAACAAGACAGAATTATATTTGACTTTGCCTTTGACATCTGATGGAGTTCAAGGTTATCTATTGGTGGAAGATGCTCTTGTCTGAACAAGTTGTGTTTTCTGTCTTACTCCATGGAAAGTTTTAAACATAAAAAAAATCAACTGCAGCTTTCCCAGGTTTTTGTGGACTGCATTGAGTGGGTGGTGTATGAAATGCTGATGTGGGAGACATGGCCTCTACTGCCAGCTGAACCACAGAGCAGCTGGGTGACCTTGAGATTTCCCCTCTCCTTCCTTTGGTTTCTGCATCTAGAGAAAGCCAAACCAAAAAACCAAACTCCAAGATAAGGATACAGCCCCCCTTTTGTGCTGGTACCCAAAGTATCACTGGAATTGCTGCAGCCTGAGACATGGTGGTGGTAATACAGCCAAGGTGATCTTGACCTCCAGTGTGGAAGTGATAAGCACTTTTTCTCAGAAAGAAATAAGGTCTTTTTCTCTCTCTTTGTTGTTGTTTTGTTTTCTTTCCTGCTGTAACTTTTCCTGTCATATTTTTCTGAAGAGTCTAGGTGTAGCAGGGAGCTTTAAATGCAACCTCTCACACTTGGAAATGGTGTTGAGAGGCAGCCTACACGCTGAGCCGTCTTGGTACTCTGCCTGGTTTATTTTCCTTCTCTTTCAAAGCACTTGAAAGCAGTTAATAAGAGTAAACTTGAAACCTGTTGTACCTCCAGAGCAATGGAGAGAAAAGAGCACACTTAAGGCAAAGTCATTCCTATTGATTGTGGTCAGAGGAAGCTTAAGGAGTTGTGTTTTGATACACAGAGCTACTGGACAGCTTAGAAACTCATCAGAGCAGTGGCTTTTACTTCATAACATGGTTCTTGGGTTCTCAGGCTGAAATGTTTTGAGATTTTTTTCCCTCTTTTTTTTTTCACCCCCTTTAGCATTCACAGAAAATAGGCTGTTAAGAAGCGGAAAGCATGCAATTTATAGCAGATGGGCATAAACTGCTCCAGCTCTACTACTGGAATGGGATCAATCAGGAACACTACATGCACCATTTACCCAGAAGAAACACACCTGGGGGAACCCTGTGGAATTTTAGCCTATTAAGACAACACCTTAACAAGTTTAGTTTAAATAAAAACTTGTCGGCAGGCATTAAGCGAAGCAAAACCCCTCGCTCTCCATCAGCCACTGCCCATCCCTTTGAGGAATGCTCCTCCTCTTGCAGTGTGGCAGCAAACCTTTTCCTTCCTTCTTTTTTTTCTTTCCTTTCCTTTTTTCTTATTTTTTTCTTTTTGTTGATTTTTTTGTTTGTTTGTTTTGTTTTGTTTTAGTTTTTACCCTTTTTTCGTCTGTAACTTTTGTTCAGCCTGTTCTTATGAGCCCAGCCCCACGGAGGTTCAAGAAAGTTCCACTCCATTTACTGGACTTCTAAATAGAAGGCATTTAGCTGAGCCAAGTGATTACACTTTTTGTTGCATTTAACCACTCCCTTCGTGTGTAACTGACTGCCTGGTGATCTCTCTGCTCTAGCCCATGCTCATATTTTATTGTTGTCTCTTTATGAATGTTTCTCTTTTATCCTCTTTATTTTTATTTTTGGGGGAAGCATCAGGTTAATGATACATATTATGTGCAAGGAGTGGGTGGGGGTGGGGGGGCTTTTAAAACAATCCTTCCCTTTGGGAAATATAACAGTACACTGAAAATGTAGCTCTAGTAAGGCTTGTAAAAGAGATTGGGGCATACAGTATAATGTAGCATAAAATGGAGTATGTGACTTTCTTTAAAGAAACTAATCTATTTTAGGCTAATGTTTTAAATCTTGCATTTGCCCCTTTTCTTTTCCCCCAGGTGAAATTGAATTGTGTTTCAAATCCATCACAAAACACTGGGGGATTTTAGAGGGGAAGTGAGGCAGGCCAGAGTTAGGTTTTCCTCCTGTACTTGCAGCCCAAACTTTTTACTTCTCCTTACCAAGCAGACAGACCAGAAAGCAAAATCTGACAGTAAGTGCAATAGAATCTGCCTAATTGGTATCCCGTGCTTAATTTTGGGATGTTTTTATTTTTTGCACTGAAGAAGCAGATAGTTTTGGTGCCTGCTTGCTGCTGAAATGTTGCTTTATTTTTTTTTCTTTTTTTTGCCACCTCTTTTTCCTTATTAACCCTTGGCAATGTCATTCCAGGTGTCACGTTGACATTACTGCCCTGCCAACAAGGCAGACCAACTGCTTGGAGCTGCCTCTGGAGAAACACCCAGGGTCCCTGCTGATGCTGATTGCTGTTGCCCCATGTACAGGAGTGTCTATCTCTGATCTGTGTGTCTGTCCCTTGGGAGACCCCAATGAACGGCAACAGATTTTTCAGCGTTATGTGAGTTTGTCTTTTTTTTTTAATTTTTTGCTTCTTTTATTTTTTCTTTCATGTTTTGATTTTGAAATAGCCAAAATTGCAGGGAAAAAAAAATTCTCCAGTCATAATGACATGTCCCCTCCCAAAGAAAACTATTAAATGGAGTAGTTGCATGTGGAATGACAAGGAGATTGGCAAGGCAGATAGACCCAAGCAATTTGGCTGTTTGGATTTGTTGAGTTTTAAACTAATGCTGTTCTTTGCAAACTTGAATTGTATTAGGAGATTATCATGGGGAATGAGACACTGAATATCATGAAGAGATAATAACACACTTAGCTTTATTCCCTCCTTTGGGAAGGTTATTTTCTGGACTTTAAATGTTGGGAGATAAAGCTTTGTGATGGCTTCCACGTCCTGGTCAGGATGGAATCAGTATATCTCAATTTGTGCCTGGGGAGGTTCAGATTGGATATTTGGGAATATTTCTTTACCAAAAGGGTTTTCAGCACTGGAACAGGCTGCCCAGAGAAGTGGTTGAGTCATCAGTGCTGGAGGTATTTAAAGGATGGGTAGATACAGCTTTTAGGGACATGGTTTAGTGGTGGGCATGGCTGTGCAAGGTTAGTTGTTGAACCTGATGATCTTAGAGGTTGCTTCCAACCTAACTGATTCTGTGATAAGTTATTTAGTGGTCCATAGCCTCTGTTTCTTACTGAATTACAAGCAAAATACATCTTTACACTTTTCTCCTTGCAGTGTATAAAGAATTCCTTTCGGGACATGAAGGACATTGGCTTCTTACAAGTCAAAGTTTTAAAAGCAGTGGACCTGATGGCAGCAGATTTTTCAGGTATTTTATTTCTGTTTTGCAGCAGATGATGCTGTAATATATTGTAAACAATCAGTTGATCAAGGAAAAGTGAATCACCCCATCATCTCTCTAGCACTGAAACCTGCCTCAGGCAACTGAGATACCAAATGGCTTTGACTGCCAAAAGGATGTGGGAAGGTCCAGTGGGTGGAGATCTTAATTTCCCATTAGACCTGAGCAATCTGACAGATAACTTTACAACAGCACATCATGCTGAGTGTTTTTTCCATCAGGAATATGTAAAATAAGAGTTGATACAGAGTGGTGGTGCTTGCAGAGCACCTGCAAAGCAAAGCTTCTCCACCTTCTATCAGGTGTCTTATGAATTTGGAGCAAGACTGAAAGATTTGAGGGTGTCTGATGTGGTGCTGGGTGTGTGGGTTTGGGTGGTGCTGCAGGCTGTCACCTGGCAGAGAAAGCTTGTCAGCAACAGGGCTGCGAGTGTAATGCTTTCTCTTAGAGCTTATTTGAGGCTTCACTTTGGGATGACCTTTTTGGTGCTCTTACCCCATGAAAAATATGGATTTTCCACTGAGCTGTTCCTCAGGTTGTGCTTGGTTCTGACAGCAGTGGACACTAACACCTTTTAAAACCACAACTTTATATTGTACCTCTGGGGAAAATCTAGGAGGTTGATACTTCTCTGTAGAGACTGCCTGGATATTATTATTTTTATTATCATCTTCTCCAGGATTCTGGAGACCTTTTAATTCCCCTCTCTATCTCACAGCAGCTCATAATTCACAGGCAGAGCATTGTGTGTTGTGTATTTGCTGACACAGTCATTTTTTAAAGATAACTTGTTGATAATGGCAGGAAAGATGGTAGAGGGAAAATATTTTTGCCCCATTCCCTTGTTTTTGTGAAGGCATTGTTACATAAGAGAATGCTGCTCCTGAGAAAAGGAGCAAAGGAGAAAGCCCATTATTAATCATGGTACTGTTTTAGGGCTATATTCAATTCACTGCTAACCCTGAATTGGAAAATAATGTTTACTGCAGAGAGCAGTACTTTAAGGAACTGAAGAACTCAATTTGAAAAAAAAACCCAAAAAACAGCCCAAAACCTGTCAATAACGAAAGGTAACTTGTAAAGAAATCCATATCTAAATTGACATAATATATGGGTCCACATGGAATTAGGAGTGTAACTGCACCTTGCTGACTAATTTAATTTGGGAAGTGTAGCACAGCAGTGCAGCCCCAGCTTTGCCATGTGCCAAAAGTTCCATCTAGAAATATGTGGAGCTTTAATATAGACAGAATTCGTGGAAAGAGCTGAGCCCAGAAGGTTATTCACCCTCTGGAAAACTTTGCTGATGCTGAAGCAGTTGCATCAGTGATGGATTTGGCCCCCTGTCCCTCAGTACTCAAACAGGAGCATGTGGGTGGATAATGAACATTGGAAGAGACACGCAGGTTCTTGATTCTGCAATTCAGAGACTTTTCATACAGAGTATGTGATACACATTCCTTGTGCATAGCACAGAATGAAATTCTGCTTAAGTAAAAGGTTACTCAGTCTGTCATTATATTCAAAATAACCCAGGCTTTGAGCCTGATTCATGAAGCAAATGACAAATTGTTTTTCAATGGCAGTGCTGAAAATATCCTAGTATTATGCTGTAATAGACCCACCAAATTGCAAAAGGATGCAGCCATTTTAGGTAAAAATAGCATAATTTCTGATCATGAAATGAGAGACATAAAGATTAATTATCTGTTCTGAGCCATTCATAAATGATTAGTGCAGCAATTATGGGCTTCCATAATAGAGCCCTCCTAGAGCAGTGCCATATTTCCTGCATTGCCAAGGAGACTGCTCAGATTTATTGTTATTGATAAAAGTAAATTCCAAGTCCCAGCTAAAAATCTAATAAAGGGAAAATCACAGAGGGAATCAGAGGATCAAAGATTTCCAAGGGTTAATAGAGGAGCAGTGTGAGCAGGTAGTGTCTCCTCCCTGTCCCTTCCCATGGCAGCCTCGAGTCTTAAATCCCCCAAGTCCTGCAGCCACCTTATACCTTATTCCCACAGTAAAGATTGGATTTTGGTGTGATTGGGATTCCTGTATGTTGTCATCATAGATTTTAATTGCAAGTTTTTAGCCTGCTGTAATAATAGTGATCAGAAGACACACACTATCTGCTTTGGTTTCGAACAGTGTTCTGGAAATCCATATTTTACTCTTGGACATAAATTTTTGGGCTGGTTTCCAGACAGCTGTATCATATATGTAGAAGCTCTTCACCCACAGCTAGCCCAGTTTGAGCCTTCCATACTTTTATATTCCTAGATAATAGTTCTGTTGATGTGAAAATGACTTTTTCTGCTTTGTTGGATGTTTTCTGTGTACGCATGAGAGTTCTTCTCAAACACTGCATTTGCTCACTGACCAAAAAATAGCATTCAGAATACCAAATTATACAGTGGGATTGTTTTTGGCATATACCAGTTTGCATTTCAAGCAGTTTCTCTGAAAGGCTACATGCATTTTCCACACTATCAGGGAATGAGCATGTAAGCTGAAAAGGAGAAGACAAATAGATTCCAGTGATACACATGGTCTTTAAACTTTACCAATATTGACTAGTTAATACCCACTGTTTACATACTGAAAAGATTCCTGTTTAGTTTATAAACTTCTGAGAGTAAGACCCTTAAAAGCTCTGCATTAATAATACAGAAAATAAGGATTAAGAAAAGGACAGCTTTTGCTTAAATAGCTTGTTTGTCTGATATCTAAATCCCTGCATTGCTGACATATTTAGTTGCCTACAAAGAAGTTAGGCTGGAGTGTCTGTGGCTGAGTTGTACATGAGCATTGGAGATGAGATTAAATCAGATACTGAGCCAGACATGCTGATAAGGGGCCACTCTGCTCACAAAGGAAACTGCTGAGCTGCAATGAGTTGGTAAAACTACAAATTCATTTAATGTGAGTGATCAAAAAATACATTAGCAAACATGTGTTCACCTAATAGATTCCATGTTGACATCCTTCTTTAGAGAGGAGGAGTTTTTTTGCCTTTTTTTTTTGTTTTGTGGGGGTTTTGCTCTGTTTGTTTGCTGTTAGTACAGTACTTGGATCATGCATGGCTTCTCCAGTTGATGTTGGGTTTTGTTTAAAATGTGGGGCACGATGTAGAGCCTTCAGAGCTTCAAGGACTTGCTCACATGGAACTAATTGAAGAAATGCTCCTGATTTCAGTCAGTGTTGTGCTTCTTTTCTCACGATGTGGATACTTAATCCTGTAATCAAGTGAGAAGACCACAGGCTCTAAGCAGAGGATAAAACAGGGAGTGTAACTGCAGCACTGCTCCTTCCCTGGCTCAGGGCAGTGGTGCTGCTTTCCTAAGGGTGGCTGAGTCATTGTCACCATGAGCAGATCTTGCTGTAAGGACTGAGGGATGATTCACTGAAGGTCTCAGATTTCAGGTATTAGAGTGAAGCCCCCTGAGTGAGCTGTAAGGTAAGTGTTGGAGTTTCCAGAACTGGGGATGATCAGAAATACTATTTTTTTTTTGGCAACTCATTCCAACAGAATGGGGCACTTTGCAGTTGCTTTAATGTATCTAATTTTATTAAACCAATGACTTCCTCAGCCCTACTGCAAAGAAGGAGTCTGCATACTAAATACCATAACCGGTCCACTTAATTTTCCTTTCCTTTCCCTAGGCAAAAGTGATCCTTTCTGTGTCTTGGAGCTGGGAAATGACATGCTTCAAACCCACACCGTTTACAAGAACCTCAACCCAGAGTGGAACAAAGTTTTCACATTGTAAGTGGATTGCTTTGGAAACCATGCAGCAACTCCATTTAGCAGCTTAACTAGGAAAGCTATTGACTTTGGGAAAATGCAAAGGTCAAGTTTAAGATATGTCATTTTTTTCATAGTCAGAGAGGATGTTAGAGAAATCTCAAATATAACTTAATTAAAGCCTTTTGCCTTTTACTACTTCTTGCGTGGAGTTTATTAATAGAAGTCATTAAAAGAAAAATTACTGTGATATTTATAGGAAGAATCATGACTAGACATAATGGAGTCATAGTGTGATCCAAGAGATAATGTAAAAGAAAGTTGAGACCAGATACTCACACCTACATTTTCTGTAACTTAAAATAAAATATGTTTCATTGAATCTTGATAGAATCCTTGTTTAGTTTGAAATAAGCAGAGAATAAGAGCTCATGTTGGTGTTGGTCTGTCTTCTGAATTTAAGCTAGTCAAACACTCCAAATTAGATGCTTAAATTTTTATGAAAATCAAGGTATTCTTTTATTTGTCACTTTATTAATAATAAAAGTTATAATTTAGGTATTTGGGCTTTTAGGCAGCCCAAGTTTTTAATCTTGCTGTGTGCTGACAAAGGTTTTTGTGAATGGGTGAGTGAGATGAATGTCTCCCAAGACTGCAGCAGTCTGTGCAAAGGCTGGCAACAAAGCATTTGTGACATTTGCATCTGTCCACTGGAAGAGCAGATTGAAAATTATGAACTTCTTGCTAAAGCAACATTCATAAATAGTAGGCTGGATGAGAACACAAGAAAAACTATCTGATTTCTTGAATAGAAGTACCTTGCTGTATTTCTGTTTAATTCAGGGGTGCAGCTGAATGCTTGTCTCTTGGAGTCCTTTCTCATACTTTGTTCTCAAGAAGCTTCCACTCATCACTGTTTTTTCTGAGACTGTGCCAGCAGATGAGTCTTGTCGGATGTTCAGCCAGCAAAATTAATCCAATAACAATCCAAATTTATTTTATTTAAAAGGAAAGTTTGTGTCTGTACTTCCTGTGGGTCTCAGAAATGTCAGCTATGGACTCTCTCTAACTTTCTTACTAATGCTGCCTGGCTGATCCAAGCATCAAATCTGCAGAGCCAGTCAGGCACTTGCATCTCTCCTTAGATTTTTGTCCATTTAAAAAATAAAATTAATTAAGCCCATTAAAAGCTATTGATGATTTAGATTTATTTTGGAGCAGTTTTGGGTTGATGAGTCCATTTTAGCTGGGCCTTTCAGTACCACTACAAAGCCCTTCCCATTATATCCAGGTTTTCTGCAACACACTTATCTGTGTGTGTCACTGTGCAGTTTTAATGCCATGAAACTTGGGTTTGAATTCAGCCCCTGACCTCTCCCAGCAGCAACATTCTCTGTTGGAGAGCTGAGTTTTACATTGATAGCATCACCAGTACAAAAAATACCAAAAAGTCATTGTCTGGTAGTTTCTTTACCTAGTTATGCAACTGAACCATGAGGGGAAAGCTTGGGGAATGCCCATCACTTGATTCATTTTGGGGGGGAATTTAATCAAATGCTAGTAATATACCCCAAGGTGATACAAACTTAATTAGTACAAAAGTACTCTCAGATCATTGAGGAGGGGACTGTGTGCATGTGTATTGAATATTATTTTTTATGTGTCTGCATTTTTTTGTTCCAGCCCTATTAAAGATATTCACGATGTTCTGGAGGTGACAGTGTTTGATGAAGATGGAGACAAACCCCCTGATTTCCTTGGAAAAGTTGCCATCCCTCTGCTGTCTGTAAGTTACCTTTACCATATGTATCATGGTTGGCTGGGAACAAGTTGTGGTTTTTTCCCCCCTTAGTGCAAAACCCAACAGGTTGAAACAGGTTTTTTGTGATCTATACATGCCTTAGTTGGCAGTATTTATTGTTCTCCTTAGTGTAATGAGCATTGTCCACCCATCTTAGTAAAAATTTGGTTGATTGGAAAGCAAATTGCAGAAATGTCTGTACTTCATCAGTGCCACATAGGTCTGAGAACAAAATTGAGTTGTTCTGTGTGTTTCCACATCATCTTCTGAAGGTTACATTTTAAACATGTCCTTGTTCTGTCTTGCTTCTTTTTCCTCCAAGAAAGTAATTTCCCATTGCAGTAGGATTGAGTAGAGATAGCTGTTGTTACTGGCACAAGTGAATGAAATTACCTAAAAGGGGTGTTTTCCACTCCATAGTGCTTTTAAAAGACTGGTGGCTTTTGTTCTGTAAACAAATAAGTGAGGAGTGAGCGCTACCATGGGAGTGCAAAATCAAAACTGGAAACAAAGCGAGCTCAGGGGAAAGTGGTTGCTCTGGAGATTAAGGAGAGTTGAAGCTTTTTCAGAAACAGCCAAAAAAAGGCCAAGCTAAAGAGAGTGGAACATGAAAGGATCATTACAGGACTTTAATAGAGGAGTGGGGGAAAAGCAGCTTTGTGTTTGGTTAGACTGATTTAATTTTGAAACAAGACTGGTAGTATTAGTGAGCAAACCAGATCAAGAGGACGTAAACAGCTCCATGTGTATGTGCAGTGTCACAGAAGGTTCTGGTAGTTTTTACTGTAATGTGTAGGAAGAACTTTCTAGGCTGTGACTTATTAAATCAATTAGTAGATGAGGCTTGAAACATCATGGGACTCTTGTGTCATATTAGCCAAGTTGTGTAAACAGGTTTGGCTGTAAGCATGGGGTTTGCTGTGAGCTGGGAGGCAGTGATGCTCTGCAGGAGTTCCCTGTGCTCAGGGGATGCTGTGGCAGATATTTGTGCAGTTGAGCCCTGTGCAGGAGTGTGAGGTGATGATTTGTTGTACAAACATGCTGGTGTCATTCTCAGGGTTGTCCTGTGCAGGAGGTGGACTCCAGGATCCTTGTGAGTCCCTTTCAAGTCAGGGTATTCTATGATGACATTTTTACTTTCCATCTATAACCACAGCAGCACAGGCAGTGGTGAGATGCTCTCAGTAATGCTCGGTGTGATGCTGTGGGTAATAGCACTCTCAAACAGGCAGATGGTGGATCCTGATTGAAACTGCAGAGTGCAAAATTGCAGTCTTGTTTTGAATCACCCCTGTGAAAGCAGATTCACCTCTGCAGAAAGGATGCCATACATCTTCCAGGGTTAAGGCAAGAGTTTGTCTTTGAGTCTTAAAGGTTGGCTGCTGCAGGAAGAGGCAGGGGTGGGTTTGTGGGGCTCTGTCCCAACAGAGACTGGAGAAATGGGAGATTTCTGGAGGGAAAGCAAAGATCCCATCTGATCAAGGCAGGCCATATAAGCCTCACAGCATCAGCACAATTTAGGTAAGGGACCAGTCAAGATCAGAGAGGAGGGACTGAAACATTTGGTATTTCCAAAGAAATAATGGACTGCCCAGAAAACTCTTGAACTGACTTAGAGGATATGATCCCAAACTGAAGAATGCTTTACAGTGGTAAGGAAATAGGTCTGTGTGCTCCAGTTGTGTTATGATTTTGTCTAAATAAGTGTATTTCTTGTATCTGTGAATTAAAACTAATGTGGCTTCTGAATCTCTTCACAAAAGTGTACATGCTTTCATCCAGCCTGTGCTGTTCACACTGGTGTGTGAAACAGGGGAACCCCAGCAATTTGGGGGTATAAAGAGCCTAAGATACAGGATCTGAGGAGTAAACACTGAGCTCTCAGTGGCCCACATGCTGTTTTGAGCTTTACAGTGCTCTTCCCTCAGACTATGTAATGTTTTTGGGGGATATTTTAGATTGTCCATCTATTTTTGTAGCTCGAGTTGTCAATATCTTCTATTTCAGAGTAATATTAGAGTCAGTTGGGCATGGAGGATTATTTGATGTTTACAGGGAGGAAAAAACCTCTTAACATCTTTTATTCCATTTTTGATCACTTTGTTAATTTCTCCCCAAGTCCTCGTATCTCTGATGTTACTGGAAGAGAGTGGCTGGAGCAGCTGCTCTCCTGCAGACCCAGTGCTTGCCAAATGGCCTGCATGATCGGCAGCAGGCTGTGTGGGCTCACAGTGAGAAGATGTTAGATTTGGATTTTCTGTTGATTTTATAGGCATTTGTCAAGTATCCCTTAGGAAGCATGGAACAAGGCAGAGGAGGGGAGTGCATGTGTGTGGTAATGGCCAAACTATTCAGTGTAGGTTTTTCTGCGTCCAAGGTTTGGGACAAAAAATAAAATAAAATAAAATAAAAATTGTTTATGCTTTCCCTTGCCAACTGATCTTCTTCCTTCCCATCCAAACTTCTCTGCCTCCTATTTCAGTCAAATCTAGTGTAAATATACTCATCTCTGCTTCTGATTAAAAACATTTTGCACCTATTAACTTGGTCTGCTCAGACAGAGAACTGTAATTTTCTGAGCTCTTTTTCTTCAAATAGGAATTTCAATGTATGTTGTCATTTTGACTGTAGCTTTGAATGTATCCTTTGAACCATTTAGATAAATATACTAAAAGAGAACAAAAGTTAAAGACTCAAGGAAGCCTCGCAACCATGTAGATTTAATTTCTGTATGTAATCAGGCCTAATATTTGCCTGGCAGTGAATTGTCTTTTGAAAATAGATGTGCTTTTGCCATTCTTTTTTCCTGTTAAAAATGGACAAGTTTGACTTGTGAGCTGTCAGCACATGAAGTAAGTTTACTTCAGGAATTGTTCATGGATGACTAGATTCTTTTCTTAATGAAAAATTGCCTTGAATAAAGTATGTGTTGGAGGGATATGAAATGTTTAATTAATATGACACCGAATTTTGGGGTAAATGTGTTCAGTAGTCCCACACTGGCATTTTGCAAACATGACTACACCCTCATCATCACATTAGCACAGGAATAACCTTACAGCACAAAAATTCAGGGATGGTGAAATTATATATTCTTTCCGTTCATCCTTGACTATGATCTAGGGTTATTACAGGAACCAAATAAGAAAAATAAAAAGTTGGGCAGCATGAGAAGAGTTTTAAGGTGCCAAATCATTAATAAAGCTGCAAACTTCATATTCTGGTAGAGGTGATAAAGCAGAATTGGATAAATGCACATTTTGCTAGCAATAAACTGAATTTCGGGACAGAGGGAGAAAAGTTTGTAGTTTAGCTTTAACTTTTCCATGTTGATCAACCTGTTGTACTTTTTTTTCTCCTGTTCTTTTTGCAAATTACTGTCCTCCTCTAAAGTATTTGTGAGACATCATCTCAAGCACTGCTCTGGTCAGCCACATTCACAATTTACACTAGAAAAGAAACGGATCAGTGCTGCCACAGCAAAATGGATCCTTCTCTAGCCAGAGGTGGCCCCTAGAGTGTGGCCTTGGGCTGGAGGCAGTTTTTGGGGTGTGGGGAGTGAAAGGGGAGCCCATGAGCACAGAGCAGAGCAAGCTTTTGTGCCAGAAACTGGAGAAGAACCTGGGCAACGGAGAAGTAGGGCAAAAACTTTATTACTTCAAGAAAGAAGTTTGATAGGTTTTAGAAGTTTTGTAGGTTCTGGGGGACTTGAACTAATTATCAAAGAAGTCCTTTCTGTCTCTGTGTTCCTTTGTGTCCTAGATCTTAGTAAAGGCAACCGTGTGTCTTTGTGTGAGGGTCTGTCTTTTTTCTTCTGCTTCAAGAGACTCCTGTCTCCTAGAAGGCTGCCAGTTATTAGAGACATGGGAGCATATAGTGTGCTTCAATGAAATTGAAAGCAGAGTATATCAAATATCCTTATGTAGAAAGGCCTTTGAGCGAGAAGTTGTAGCGCAGAATGGAATGTTTTTTTATCTGCTGGATTATCAGGTCAGAGTAGTCCTCAGCTGCACCCTTTTTTTCCAGCCAACAGGAAGAGGTCTGTGAAATATTCTCAAGTGCCAGGCAAGGTCAGTAGCCAACGATGCACTGAAAACAAGGAGTGTGCCTCTGGCAAGCTTGATTGTCTAAAGCATGGCCAGGATTCAGAGAGCAGACACCTGACGATTGCACTTACTTAGCCCTTGACCATAAGTGCACAGTCCTTTCCAGGAGAAAGTTCTGGAGTTTGAGAAAAGTGGAATTGCTGTGTTTACGCAGTGGAGGCAGCTGTGAAGTGTGCTGTCTGTTCTGACTTTTGTCTTGATCATGAACCAGGATTTTTGGAATGGGGAAAAATCCCTCACCTCTCTTCCAAGGAAAACAATGTCTTGTTTCTGGCATTAGATTCTCCTCCAGCCACTGGCTGCTCACTGAAAAAGTACCAACAGGGATGTTGTCTCAAGTATCACCTAGGATCCTTGTGCTCCCAGGGCTTTCAGCTCCTCCTCAGACTGGCTCGAAGCCCTCATATGAAAGCCCTGCCTGCTTTCTTTCAGTCCATCAGCTCCATATCTCTTTGGTCTTTGGATAGCACTCCTCTGCCAAAAACCCAAATCTCCATTCCACTTTGGATCCCGCAGGAGGTTGTTCAAAGTGAAGTGTTTGGGGTAAAGAGTTTTGGGTTGAAGGAACAAGCATTTTGTACAAAATTGGTTCAGTGCATGTGGCAAGACTGGGGAGGAACAAAACCCTCTTTATTCACGTGCAGGTGGATCAAATATGTGCCTTGCTTTCATCTTTTCCTGGGGAAATACGTCCTTTGATAAGGGGAGGTGTGTGTCTATTACAAGACAGCTTTATGTTATGCAGGGCAAATGGGATGACATTGTGCATCAGCAATGAGCTCAAGCAGGAATATCAGAGGTCCCAAATGCTTTAGATGAATTACCCTTGGAGAGTGGCCATTACCCTCTCCACACGTCACAGGTGTTGATGTACAGAGGTTTAACCCAGCGTTCTTCTGTCAGGTCATCAATATATGACATTGAATCTGCATCAAAGCTGGATACAGAGTGAAGTTTTCTTAAAATCAATGTAAAAAAAAAGCCTCTAAACCATATTTCTTGAAGACAAGAGCAATGAAAAAACACGCTTTGCTGCGTAAGGGTCCTGTCTTCTCCGTGTTTTGTGTCATATCAATCTTGGCTTTTGCTATTTCATTAAAATTCCCAAGCGGTCAGAAGGTTGTTGCTTAATAGATTTAGCATTGGCTGGCTACATCAATACTGTGTTTAGTCACATTTGTTTTACTGGGGACATCTGTGCGAAGAGTTTAGCGAATATATTCATTCATTTGAGAGGAACCTGGTGCACTTTGGACCTTGACTGGGTGGTGGTCTCGTGTACCTCAACATTTCCTTCAGTTAGAGGCAACTTTAGGGAGTGTTTTGCCTCAAGTGCCTCTGCAGGTTGAAATATTTATTGCAAAAAAAGAATTTCAGCTTTTCTTCCAACTGATAATTTCCTTCTCGTGGCCCTGTATGGAGAAGGGATGTGACATAGAATATACAGTTCTTTCTGTGAAAATATGGATGTGGTTTTGTCTTTCTGTGTTGATTCAGAAGAGGGAAATGTTCCAAATATCAGAAATTCCCATGGGATGAAAATCCAGACTGTGTTTCTGATGGTGACCTTGCAAAATGCAGCATGAGGGTGTGGTAGGCAGTGCTGTCCTGGTGTTAATCCCAGGGTTGTGGGCAGGCTTCCTTGGTGCTTGAGCCCCAGTGAGCTATTTAAGGAGATTTCAGAGAATGCAGGCATTAGTATTCAGTGAGAAAATAAAGCATCATCAATAAAGGAATAATATTGATTATGTCTCTTTAAGGTGCTTACCTGCAGATATTTTCATATTTAATTTGAGCATTCCTTTCCCTTCCTTTTCCCATAAGTAGCTGTTAAGCAGTTTTAGACACAGTTGTCATCTACTCATTGAGACAAATCTGTGTGACATCATCAGGTTTGTAGCAAAAGGTGTTTGGGTGACAGGAGAGAGCTGATCTTTCTGACATTGAGGATCATCCTATGACCCCAGCCCTGGCTGCTCTTCTCCACAGCTGGAGAGAGCATTTAAGCACTTTGGGAATAGCAGAGACTGGGGGAAAGTACCCAGAGAGCAGAAAGAAATAGATGCAAAATGAAATTATTGTAACTGTCTGTCTCTCAGGTTGGAGGAGAGGCTGAACAGAATCTGAACTCTGCCCCAAGAACAGGATGCAATGAAAATGAGGAGTATTTAAGGCTCTTTTGCATGTTTTCTTGTGGGCACAGTTGAGACATGCCACCAGTGTAATCTCCATGCAGTCATGGGTCTTAGAATTACCCTGTGCCTTTTGCTGAACCATGCTGCCCTAGCACAGTGCCAAAACTGCAAGGGAGTCTTTTGTTTGACTTCTTTTTCATTTTTTTTTCCTTTTTATCCAAATGAAAATGCAGTGGAGACAGGCCATTTCATAGCCTGCCATTCTTCTCCTGTGCTTTTTTCCCTCTGAAGAAAGTCTGAAGCTGAAATATCTGTATGAATGTTTAGTCATAGGCTGCCTTATACTTGCACATTTTTTCCAGACAGTTTGAACACTCAGAATTAAATGTGCCAAATAAACCTGACTCTAAAACTGTATTTGCACTGCATTACTTGCTGCCCTGTTCAATTTAAGAATAACAGCACCAATAATAATGACACCATTCAAGAAGTTTCCCCAGAAACCCCTATTTACAAATAAAGAGGTGGAAATGACTTGTTGCTGATTTAAAACTTACTGTTTGAAAACTTAAAAACTTTAAAACTTATTGTTTGAAAACACCTGCAGACACACCCAAAATGTTTGATTCAGCTCCAGCTCTTAAAATGAAGAGTCTTTTTCCCAAAGCATTTTTTTGAGTGCAGAATACCATAATATCAGGCTCAAACACTCAGAAACATTTCTTTTCCTTTTTTCTATCAATTTAGCTCTGTGTCACATTTCTTTTCCTTGTGGGTTATGCTCTTGAAAGATGTAAGAAAGACATTTATCCCAAAGAATATAAAGAGGCTTTCTCACTAGCTGTTGCTTCTGGTGTAACTGGCTGAAATGTGATGAGAAATATATGTACCTGAAATACAAGGAAATTCAGCTCCAAAATGAATAACCATGGGGAATCCAGAATTAGGATATTGTGATATATACTGGACATCTGCATCTCTGCAGACACATTGGGAATAAAGTACATTCTATCCTTTCACAGCAGAATCTGTGAATCAAAGCTCAGGCTAAACCTGTTGCTGCTTGCACCAAGGACCTCAAACCAAATACTTCTGTCTCATCATTCCCCCCATCAGTAAAACCATTTATCCTTTAATTTGTAAAATTTAACAAAACCACTATTTTCCAAACAAAATTTTGTTTTCATTAATTAAATTCAATTTTTTTGGGGCCTTTTTTTTTTTTTTTTTTTTTTTTTTTTTTTTGGAGAGGAGAAAAGCAAACTGGTGAGACAGCAGAAACCTTTATGAGGGGTTGACAATGCTGCATGTGGCAGTTGGCCTGAGGACCTTCTGATGCCAATCCATTTGGCCCTAGAAAAGGGTTTAATCACTTTGGCAGCTTTGAGGCTGCAGGACTGCACAATGTTTTTTTACCTGCCCCTTTCCTGCAGCATCCTTTGCTGCCAGCTCCAGCTCTTTGTGTGTTCTCTTGTGGTGAAAGCAGAGGTGCTTTGTGATCAGTTCAGTGTTTTTGTTTTCATTTATTAGTATTAAATGAATTTCACATAGGTCTCTGTAACTGTAGAGCTTTGGGTGAGAAAAATGGAAATAGCTGGAGTTCCTGGCCCTAGGCCACTGAGGATGCAAAGCTGGTCCTTGTGAGATCCCTCTTCCCTTTCAACCCTTAGGCAGAAATCCCATCTACCTTTTGACAGGCTGTTTTGGTATAGAAAAGGTGGAGCAGCATTGGGAAAGTGACCTTTCCCTTGTCTTGTGAAATCACTTAGTTCCTATTACACCTATTTTTTTTCCCTTACTCATTTCTACCATGGTTTATATGAGTGCCTCTTCTAAATGCCAGAGCAGCAATAGCCATTTTAAATATGGTTGCAATTTCATGCCCCCAAATTTCCTCCGTTATCTTTAATCTTTGATCATTACAGTCCCTCAGTATAGCTTTTTGGTAGGCTGCAGTTTTTTATGTTACTGCTGTTTAGAATTAACTGGTCTGCTTCCTAAAAAGCCAAATGTTTAATCAATACATATCCCACAGTGTGTAATAAATACATTTCTGCCATCATTTTTGAAGAGAGAATGCTTTTTCTTTGAGCCAAATAGTTTACAAAATGGCAAGGAAGGTATTTTGGTTTTGGGCTGGTTGTTTTTTTGTTTAATAGATACTTAATGAGATAGGGCCAACGGGTTGATCAGAGCAGAGAAGTGCTATTGAAATTCAGGGGTGGGGTGGGGGGAGAAGTCTTTTACATGAATTAGTTAATTTTGAACATTTGTTACATTAGCATTTGCTCCACTTCAGCCGATTCATTTCTTTGGATTGCATTTGTTTGCTGGGTAATAATTTGATAACGTTGCAATAAACTAAGCATTAAGAAGTGGTTTCGTGTACTGGAGTGTGCAATAGGTAGGTAAAGTTGTTGTTTGTGGCTCTTTTCCTAAACTTTGGAAGAAAAATCCCATTTTAAACTTGTAATAACAGAGGCTGATTACTTCCCATCAACTCACTGGCTTCCAGGGCAGAATTTTCAGACTGGTTATTGCGTGCAGTGCTCTACTATAAAGTACAAGGTCTGAAAATTAAAGTTGGACCATAAGAGATTTAATCTGCAATTTTATAGGTCTCTAATCCAACAGTTGTTTTGTATTTCAGGCTCCGAGTATATTATCAGGATTTGAGAGAAGTTTTTATTTTTTATTCTTTTGTTCTTGAGTTAGAAATGTTTATTTATTTGTTTGCAGTGTCTTAGAATTATATTGAGGATTACAGCCAGGAAAATATTGATGCTTTTTCTCCCCTCCCCACCCTAAACTATAGATTAGAAACGGTAAACAAAGTTGTTATACACTGAAGAATAAAGACTTGGAACGTGCTTCAAAAGGAGTAATTTACTTGGAGCTGGATGTCCTATTTAATCCTGTAAGTTGAAGTATTTTCTTTTTTCTTATCACTGTTTTAAGAAAAGTGCAAATCTGCAAGGACGAGGGTGGGGGTGATGCTTTTAAAACCAGGAGCCAAGCCAGAAAAGTCCTGTCCCTGTTGCATCTGGTGGTGGAGGAATGTTTGATGTTGTGAGTGAAGAAGATTTGGGCTCTCAGAGCTGTGGCCCCTCCAGGTGGATGGGACAGAGAAGGGGCATTCCTGGAGGGACAAATAACTACAAGCACAACTTCTATTGCACCAGCCAAAAAAGGGCTTCAGGTTCATTTTATTATACATGACTTTTAATACCTAGTTCTCCCCTAAAAAGCTGACCCAGGATGTTCTCTTCCCAGGGTGTTGACAGGAAAATTAATGAGGCATGGACACAGTACTTAGTTTTTAGGTGGCTGACTCAGTCTCAATCCTTTATGCCCTCCAGTCTTTCACTGAGTTTAACTCCTGTTTATTAAGGGCATGGTGGGCTGTGCCACAGCTCTGCTCCTGCTCAAGTGAGTCCAGCCTCACCCAATGTAAGTTGTCTGCATTTTCCTTAGCATGGAATCATAGAATGGTTTGATTTCCAAGGGAGCCTAAAGCTCATCTCATTCACCCTACCCTGCCATGGGCAGGGGCACCTTCCCCTACACAGGTTAGCCTGAATCCTGTCCAGGGATGTCCTGAACATTTCCAGGGATGAGGCATCCACCCTCTCTGGCCACCCTGTGCCAGTGCCTCACCATCCTTATTGTAGCAAATGTGTATTAAAAGCAGCTCCTGTGTCACACAGAGCCTGGAAAGACTGAGAGATGCTGAAAATCCTGATCTTCCTGAGCAGAGCTATGAAAATGAAACAACTCCTTTAAAACTACATGGTCTTATTTTCATTAATGTCTTTTTCTAGATAAAAGCAAGTATTAGGACATTCAAGCCCCGAGAAAAGCGCTTTACTGAGGAGAACCGCAAATTTTCTAAAAAGGTGAAAATTGGGTCTGGGCTAAGCTTTTGCATCTGTAAGATTTGAATTGCTGTAGCACGGTTGCAAGAACAAAACCTATTTATGCATAAAATGCTGAACACATGTAAATTCAGTGTATTTCTGTATATATTAAAAGGTTTGTTTGTGTTAACATGAAATTGCTTTCTGATCTGGCTTGCATCAGTAGTTCTGCTTTGTGCTTCAGAGTGGGGAAAATGATAGCTGTGGATTTTGCACACTTCGCAGCACTTAAAGCTCAATGAGAGCCTTATTCCCTTCTTTGTGAAGAAAGGCTAAATTCCTTATGTAGAAAATCCATAGGATTTAAGAACAATGGCCATTATTCTTTTTAAAATTGAGAGGCCTTATAATAAGTCTAAAAATCCCTATTTATTTCTATGGACTAGTCCAAAACATGTAGAATAGAGCAGCAGACTACATTCTCTGTCCCTTTCCCTGAGACACTGATGTATTTTAAGAATTGAATGACGATAAAGGCAGGTTTGTATAACTGTTTTATTTAGTTTTGGCATCAGTTTGTGCCTTTTTTTTTTTTTTTTTTTTTTTTTTGTAAGAGATGAGGAAAATCTGGAAGGTTTGGGTGTAATCAGAAAGCAGACAGGAGCTGGCGAATGTGTTTGAAATAGAGGCTTTATTTGTAATATGTGCCCTGGCATGCATTTGTATCCTAAATTATCCCTTTTTCTGAAGCAATAGTGGGATATTAGTGTGTTTGATTAAACTCCTTTTTTCCTCCCCTCCTCCCACTCAATATTTATCAGATCTTATCAAGAAATGTTGATCGCGTGAAAAAAATCACCATGGCAATATGGAATACAATACAATTCCTTTGGAGCTGCTTTCTCTGGGAGTCCACGGTGAAGAGCCTGACAGCATTTGTGGTAAGTGGATTTCTTCTTTCATTGCATGGGGCTGAGTGATCCAGGATCTGGAGTGTTCCTGTGCCTTCCTTCCCATCAGTGTTCCCGTGCCTTCCTCCCCACCAGCGCGCAGCCCTTTCTTGTTGGCTGTTGTTGCTGTTTTGTGGCTGCAGGGCAGCTTGGGCCATACTGGGCCTGGTGGAGATGGGAATGAGACCTTCAGGAGCAGCCTTTCCTGGCTGGGAGCAGAGGTATTCACCTCCTGCACCGAGCTCTGGGGATGCCCATGTCCGTGGTGGGTGATGCCACCACGCACAGGCTGGAACTGTGTGGCGACTCTGGAATTTTGAATTATTTTTAATTTGAAACATGGCAGCTGGGGAGTAGGAAAGGCAGGAGGTGGTGGCCAAGAGGGTGATGTAGGGTGATGCTTTTGATCCCAGTGGTGCAGTGAGTTGATGGGTTTTGTGCCTTCCATCTTCCATTGCAGTGAGCCTTCACTTCCCTGTGGGTTATCAGTTCCCACTCTGCCTATGTTGGCATTGCCTGTTGCAAATTTATTCTCCTGACTGTAATACTACATTGTTTAAAAAAAAAAAAAGGAGAAGGCTGGTCAGCGAGTTCTACTGCACTCTGCAAACCAAAAGCCAAGTTCTCCACCTGCCTATCCCGCTTTTCATCTCTCTCCTTTTTCCTCTTGGTAGTAAACACCCCATTTGCAGTTTTCTCATAATCCACTCAAGCACAAAAAGATTTTGCCTGCTCTTTATTCTGCGGTGTGACATTTTCTTCATGCTTGAAATGTTTGGCATGCCATTAAAGGTTGCAAAAATCATTTTGTGGTGGTCCAGCATGCAGAAAGAAAGTTTTTGAGTTGAGTGTTTATTAAGCAATACAACATCCACATCGCTAAGATTTTCTCCTGCATTTACTGTCTGTGAATTGTAACATACTTAAAGGATTTTTTAAGGAAAACACTTCAGTGTATTTGCCACAGATGGGTAAAGTAGACCAGTCCTGACTGAAAGAAGATTCAGAGCAAGGACAGAGGAGCTGTCTTCACTCTGTAGGTTAGAGGGATGGCTCACATAGATGAGTGGGTAGGATGAAGAGGGTCTTTTGTCTCTAATTATTTTTGTCTTCCTGTTTCCTGAAGTTCATTCAGAAGATATTATATTATATTATATATATTCTATATAGTTAATGGCTGGAGAGCAGCGTGGTTGGTACCTCACTGAAGTAAGAGTGGCTGTGCAAAGGAGTTCTGTGATTGTGTCCAAGGGGATCAGATGGTTGTTCATGCTGGGGCTAGAAAGAGAGGGTAAAATTCCAGTGTCCATGTCCTGCCATCACTGTACAGCAGGAATGTAAGCCCATATTTAAAAGGGTTGCTCTTTTTCACCAAAGTGCTTGTGAAGTTACAGCTGTCAAGATCAGTTTTCCAAACCTAGGAAAAGTTTGGAAAGGGTGGAGCGGCAGAAAAGTAAGAAGGTGGGAAAATGGGTCTACAGAAAAAGGAATTTATTCCCAGTGCAAAAGAGTATGAGCAGATTACACGTCACAGGTTGATAGCATCTTTACTGGATACCATAATACTCATGGTTTCCTGAAAGGAAGTGGGTAATGGGAAAGGAATAAAAATACTCAACTCTAAGAATAATTACCACAGGCTTCTTCTACAACCCAGAATTTAAGTCTATCTGATTTTTCTCACATGGAGATAATTCAGCTCTGGCACTAAAAATGAAATGCTAATTATATATCTCTCTCTCTCTCACTATTTCCAGCATGAGTGTTCATAGTATTGAAAATACGCACACAGCACAGTAGGTGCAGCATCCCTCCCTGCCCAGTCTGTGTGGAAAATCCACTCCTCATGTGCTGGTTAAAAGATGAGGTGAGGTGGATGCACAAAGCTTTTCTACCCCTTTTTTCAGCTGAGTTCATGAAACCCTTTGTTGGTAGCTTTGATGCCAGTTAAGCCCTCAAACTAGAAAATGTGGTTTTTAAAAATTATTTTGCCTTACCGATGATGTCCCTCAGGCCCCTGGCAATTACCATTTTGATCTGGTATTTCCCTAGGTTTCCCTCTACAGGTAACCCATGCCCCTTCTTCCAAGGGGGAATGAAGTGAGGGAGGAGGAGGAAGACAAGCAGGCAGTGTAATCACCAGAGCCTTGTTTTCTTCAGCAATCAGACAAAACCCACTGCCAGACAGATAAAATATTTGTGAGGTTGTCAGAGGACAGCAGCAGCCAAGGACATGGAATCTTTCACCTTCCTGTTTCAGTCTTCCCTCCCCATTAGTGAGACAGCTTGTGTGTGTGACAAGGACATCAGCTGCTTTTGGGGGTGTAAGAGTAAAAGGGGGACAGGTGAAGAGGGAGGAAACAGAGGACAGCACAGGCAGGACACGAGTGAATGAGAAAAATGCTCTCACTGTTTCCTCATTTATAAGATTCATCATCCCAGGCTAAATTTCTTTATTAGGATGTAATGGTGAGAGGAGACAGTCCAAGAACATGTGAGTAGATGAATTTTTTTGTGCTATAAAAATGTAATCACATTTTTCATCAGCGTTCTGTGCTTTTAATCTGATGATTTTTCATCTGAGTTAATTGTATAGGCACAGAGGACACTGGGCTCTGCTGAAGCACATGTAAATCAGAATTTTTTTCAAGCTTGGAGGTTTAGGAAAGAGGGTTGAAAGGGTGGTGAGACAAAGAGCAAATTCTCACTTTTGGTGATGTTTGCCCTGTGCATAAAGGGTTTGGTGGAAATGGTGTAACACAACCAGAGAAAACATCCTGGGTCAGAGGAAAGGGTCACACATAGAATTTCTGGGTTCTTTATAGTTTGCCTCTCTTCATGGTCTGGTGTGAAAAATGGTCCCACATGGTTGTGTCTGCCTGGGAATATCAGGAATATTCCCCCATATGTAAAATGTTGCCTGTAGAGTTGACAGTGTTCATATTGCAAGAGATACCTTTAATTTGTGTATTCTTCTCCATCAGTTCAGGGTTTGGGGGGATTTGTAGACTTTTAAGACCAAAACGCCCTTCAAACATTCCTTTCTGTTTAATCCTGGTATAGTTATCTCTGGGTTCAACCCAGTATGTTGTCTTTTGGTTGAAATATATGTAACAATGAAGATACATAGACACATAGGGCAGTACATCCCTGTATGGTCCTTCTCATGTGCCTGACACACTCCATATCCTACCTTGGACAATTTTCTACCAGTCTGCAGTCTCAGTGTTGTAGTTTTAGCCTGGTCCTCTTCACTCCTTCCTCACCACACTTTTCTCCATTGAGACATCACTTCCACACAGCATTACTGGTATCCAAAAGCTGCAGTTGTGTCCTGTAGTGTGCCTGGGGGAATGTCTGCTCACAACTCAGCTTCTATGTCTGATTATAACCTGTTTGTTTTTCCCACTCATGCATACAAAAACTTGTCTTCTTACCTTCCTGTTGCACATTTAAACCAAATTTTTGAACCTTCCTTCTGTATGCAAACACTCCCTGCCTGCTCTGCTCCCCCTTTGCTGGTTGTGGAAGTGAAGTCTGTAATAACCAAATCATTCTTACTGTATTATATGTATTTTTAAAATATTTAAAAGTTAATTTTAGTCACAATGATTTTCATGAGGAAAATCATTATGCATCATTGCACATTGTGCTTGTGATTTTATACAGCATAATTACACCTTCTATTGACACTTTTGTCTGCATTAATGGCAATTATGCCATTTAATGAAATTACAGTAATTGCATTAAAAAATATAAGCTGGTGTGAATTAAAAGGATCTATTGACTGGAATTTTTACTATCATATATATATTTTTTAAAGTTTGTATGATAGTTGCAAGAGACGTTGACAGGATCAGGCAAACGATGGGAAACCAGCCACCAGAGCACCTCTGGTGTGGCTGGCAGTGCTGTTCTGGATTCCTTCAGGGTCCCTGCACACTCACCCATGCCAGAATCCTTCATTTGCACTGCCAGCATTTCCCACTCCATCAAGTTCAGGCTTCTTCCTGATCCAGGCTGCTGGGATCAGGTAGGAGTGATTTTTCCAGCTCAGCCCTTGCTGGCAGCAGGGGCCAGCAGACAAGGGGTGCAGCAGGCACAGGCAGTATTTATTTCTTTTGCAGTGTTTTGCACTGTGTCTAGTAATTATTTTATGATGGCTTAGTACTGGGAGGACAGGGAGGAGTGTGTGGTGATGCTGCATAATGTGTTGGAAATGTGGGGCTTCTGGTCCAACTCCCTGCAGCTATTTAATGGTGGGCAGCTGGGAAAGTGACAGGCATGGGGGCATTTTGGAGCACTCTGGGCTCCCCAGAAATCTGGCTGATGCAAGAGTGAGGGAGCTCTTGGGGTTGTGGATGCAGCAGCACCACCCAAATGTAAAATTTTGTGTCCTTGCTGCAGAGGTGGGATTTTGTCACTCTTCTCCACTGAGATCTCCAAAGCTCTTTAAACGCAGAGGGAGCTCGAGGATGCCTGGTTTTGGGCACTGGCCCCTTGGGCTGAGGGAGCTTGGAAGGCTGAGGAGCCCCAGGGCTGGCTGGGTGAGGCTGCAGGGGTGTGCATTGCTCTGCCAGATTGCTTTAGGTCTGACCTGGGGCAGTGACACAGAGAGAGAGAGAGGACAGAGCCTGCAGCCTGTGAACTTCTGGGCATCTCTGCTGAGTGTGTGATGGAGCACTCTGCCACTTCAGCTCCTGATCCAGCAGCTGGATCTGAGCCCAGCTAAACTCATCTCAGAGAGAAGATACCAATCATCTTATTAGACATGAGCAATTTTTGATCCCTGTTGAGCTGGGCTGTATTTATAGTGATGAACTGCAGGCAAAAGGCCAGTGGCTTGTTGACAGTGTCCTCTAAAATTGCTAATTGCTTATCAGTAAGAGGGAAATGTTCTTTATCCCCTCAGGAAAGATATTTGTTAACTCAAAATCGGAGCCTTCTGGAGTTTACTTGGGGTAAATCTCTCATTCTGTATGTGGACAAGTGTCTCCTGCATGTTTTGGTTTGGCTTTCCCAAGCAAAGCACAAAATGTTCCAGCCCTGTTTGTACTGAGCATAATTCAACCCTGGACATGACAACAATATATGGGTAAAACATCCAATTTAACTCCTGCATTGTTTTGCAACACAGTGATTTATTTTATTGTATTTTTTCCCCTTGATGGGAGGGGAGTTATAGATCAATAAGAGGAAATTCTTGGGATGAAAGTTTCACAGGGAGCATGAGAAATCTGTGGAGAAAGGAGACCAGTAGCAGCTATAGAATAAGATAAAGACTTGAGTCACCAAACCTCTCTTGCACCTCTGGCCAGCCAAGAGGTTTAATTTAACAGAGTATTTTCCAGCAGGTGGTAATAACTCATTCTTCTAAAGGGTGGGGAAGCAAGATGTGCTCTCACATGAGCTCCCCTAAAATATTCCTTATTTTCCCTGTGGATTGTCTCTTAATTTTCAGCAAGCAGCTCCCTGATACAAAACACAAACCACGCTGCCTTCACTACATGTGTAACTGATGAGAAGGGTATAGTCTTTTTTCTCCCCCCATCCTCTTTTTTATTTTTCATCCTCACAGCTGAAGATGAAATATAAATCATTGTTCCCAAACTATTCGGGAACAGCATTAAAGTAATGGTAGATTGAAATGTCTCCACATTAAAAAGCTAAATAAAATGAATAGATGTAATCCTAAAGAGAGAAGAATGAGTATTCTTCAAACACTGAATAGGGAACTTGGAAGAAGAAAAAACTTAAAAAAGAAGGAAAAAAGTATTAATGCAAAAGAGATGGTCTTTACATCCGCTTTACAGTAGAACTTTTGCTAAGGGCTGTTCTCAGCCCATTTGCAGCTTGTGTTTTGCTGCAGTTTTAAAGCAGCAGTCGGCAAAGGAAGGAAGGCAGTTTCTATTTAAATAGGGGAGCTGTAAAATATCCCTGCGACAGAAATTCGTTCTTGTTCAGGCTAGAGCTGGTGCTGGAGGAGCAGCAAGAGGCAGGTTTCAGCAATTTCACCTAGTAAGTAATTCTTCAGAGCCCCCAACATTCCTTCCCCTCTTTCCCTCTGCAAATCCCGGGCAAAGGCACATCCTTGAAATCGTTGTCTCGAACTCCGGTGGAAAGGCAGGAGTGGAGAGGTGTGTTTTTATTTCAGGCTGTTCTATCCCACTAGAAGTATTTTCCTAATGAAGGAGGAAACATTTACATCCTGTTTCCCCCTGGCTGCTCGTGGCAGTGCCTGTGCAAACGCAGCAGAGCTGGAGCAAAGCTGTCAGGAGCACGGTACCTGACACAAGTGGCTGCTCGGATGGGAAACAGGCTTCTCCAGACAATTAAAGGAGATGGTTTCACCCTTTCCCCCTGCAATTTTTACATTTCCACCATTATTCTTCCGTGGTTGAGGGGGAATACAGTTTAAGCCCGAGATCCCAGACTTTTCTTTGCTGCAGCAGTTAAAATTCCTGGAATAGCAACAGTGATATTGACGATGCTGAGAGACACACAGCAAAGTAAACACATGTTATTTCCAGCTCTTTCAAAAATGCAAGAACAAACAAGGACAAAGTTAATAGGGAAATAACCACTTTGAGCCTTGACAACACAATAAACAAGATTTAAAAAGCAGAGTTTGAAGCTATAGAGTCAGGGTGAGATGGGGCTGAGCAGAGACCAGTACAAATATCCCTTTTAACTTTGAAAAAGATGGATGGCCTTATGTTTGCAGCTCAGGAGTTTTAGGGATTTGCTTCTTACCAGTGAAATGTTCCAAAATAAAAATAAAAGCAAAACTATGTTTTGCATCTGAGGAGTAATTTCCTCTGTGTGTTTTTAACAAGGCATTTATCCTATATAGGAATTCCCTTGATTTTGTGGTTGGGGATCTTCCTCTTAAATGATGCTGTGCTGATATTTTTGAGGCTTTCTGTGTCATGTACTCAAAACTTGAATGCCTCACATCAGAATGATTCCCTCAGCCCTGGTAATGAGAGAGACCTAAATCACTGCCTCTCCCTCTTTAATTGCATTTTGTTGGGTTTAATTGATGATAAAGCCTTTTAATACCTTGGCTGTGTATTTTCAGCTCTGTGGTCCAAGTATTTGGGTAAAAGAACAGTCCTGGTGTAGGATAAGCCCCTGTGCAGCTGGTCAGCAGGAATGTGTATGCAGGCATCCAGTCGAGAATTAAGGCAGGGGGAAAGAAATTCAGCTTTGTTAAAGTGTGTGGATTTGTCCCTGGAAGGTGTTGGTGCTGAGGTAGCTGAATAGACACGTGTGTCTGTCAGTCTCCCAAAAAGGTTTGGAAATGTAGTTTTCATCTCTTTGGCTATTTAATGACAGCCCACAAAGCCAAGGTCAAATGTGGGAACATTTTATCTAATTAAAAAAAAATAAAAAAGGCAAATGTAAAAGGGCTCTTTCTAGCAAGACCATGAACTAAAGGCATCCACAAATCCTTCTTCCTCCCTTTGTGCTCAACTTGCAACCTGTTGGAGAACTCTGCTCAGTGCTTGCATTTCCAGCTAATTTGATATTGCTTTTTTTTTTTCTTCTTCTTTTTTTTTTTGTGGTTGAAGCTTTGTCATTTGTTTCGAAGCTGTCATTTTTATTAGTCTCCCTGGCTGATCTTTTTGGGCTCTCGTCAGGTGGTGTGTGTTCTCCATTGTCTGCCTGGTCTTGGCAAGCTGTAGGTCCTTTTATTGCCATATGACGTGGGCGTGCTTGCAGCAGTAGCCTGTAATTATACCCACCACAGGTGACAGCTACAAGAGAGCTTTGGTAATAATTTTAGCTGCCTGATCTGATGTTTATGAAGAGCAAACCCTCTTTGTGGTCTGGCTGGAGTTTGCTATATTGTCTTGTACTTTCACTGTTTGATTTATGAAGCCCTTTTAATTTTTTTTTTAAATTTTATTTTTAATTTTTCCTTCATATATAACGCCTCATTTCTTTTAAAGTCCTGAAGCTTTGCAAAAGATTGTTGTTGATCTTCTGCTATTTTGTACTTTTCCTATTTATTTTTGCATGCCTTGTATTTATTTTGCTTTGCTCAGCACAGTGAAATAATACTCTTGCCTGTTGCTGGGTTTATTTGTATATTTAACACTGCTGAACTCCTGTATCCAACACTCCTGCCTCACTAGCAGATATTCTGTGTTCTCCCAACTGTGAGAGTAATCCCACATTAGCATTTAATTATTTAATTTTTTTTAACCTTTGACTATTGTTTTAGAAAAGGTAAAATTCTCTCTCCAGCAAGGCAGCACTGGTTCCTTTACTCCCAACAAAATTGCAAAACTTGGTTTATGTCAAAGGTGAATTTAGCTCCTGATTTTCATGGTTGTGTTACCAATCTCCCTTCTTACTTTAGGAATTTGCCACCAAAAATGTGGACAAGGCTGACATGCCCACTACTTGAAAGCTGCTTTTCTCTTGTGCTGTATTTATTTTTGCAGTCCTAAATTCTCTAAAGAAACTTCAGATTAAAACTCATGGGCATCTTCTGAATTTTTGATTCTCATCACAAGATTCTGACTTGTAATTCTTCTGATCTGAGTGGCAGGTTGAACAGCAAGAGAAATTTATCTGCAATAATTTGCTACCTTATCTGATCCCAAAGAGATGATTTTCCATGTCAGGATTCAGTCATTTTCATTTCCCCAATTTGCCTGGTGCTTTTTCTGAAAGTTCACTTTATTCATAGACCACAAATTGCATAAACAAAGATGAAATTAGTATTCTGAGTTGAATGAATGTTGCATCTGCGTGAGACTCATTAAACAGGAGTGTGAGACAGAAGCTACTTACCCACCACTATTGGAAATACCAGAATTTGAGAAGCTTATTTGTAAAATTCCCAAAGTTGGCATGGATATAGACTCTGCAAGCTGTATGGGAAAAACATAAGGCTCAGCCCAAACAAACAAACAAAAAAGGCAGGAAACCCATGGCATGTAGGATGAAAGAGGTACATATAAGGAAGTGAAAATTCCATTAAAATTAAAAGTTCTTATACTTAGTGTGCTATTTCCCCCCCCCCCCCCAGAGCCACAGGTGTATTGATTTTTCTTTCAGTCAGCATCTGCTTGGGTTTGTTTCATTATTCACAAAACCTTGACCTGACACCTCTTAGAAAGTACTTTAAAGCACTCAGTTTTACAGGAAAAATATAGATTTTGACTATTATTGCCCATGTCATTGGTGGAACACCCCTTTCAGTTTTTTTTTCTTTTAGTTTTAAAAAGGTAGATTTTTTTTTTTTTTAACACAAATGTAAGCTTAGAGCAACACTGCTTTCCCCTGAAGCATAGAGGAAGGTTTTATTTTTCCAAAATGAGGGAATAAGTAGAGACACATCTGTAGGTGGATTAAATCACTCAAACTCCATTAGCTTCAGCAAGCCTGTGTTGTTTAACATCAGTTTAAAAAAATCTACATCCTCATTTTGGGCAAAAATGCTGTGTGAATAGAGTGATCAGATTTTCTGAGAGGAGAAAAAGCCTGTAGATGGCGATGGACCCTCAGGAATGAGCCAGCTCTGGCATTCAGGCTTTTGTCAGATTTTTCTGGCAGGTTTTCTTTCTCTTGCTTGAACTATTTTATTTTTAATTTAATTCACCCTTTCTCTCAGTGCTAATGTAACACCAGTTGCAGAAATCGTGACAACTGGAAGAAATTTCCTATTTGAAGGTAATGCAACATTTGGTTTTATGATGGAGGCAGATACACCTTGAGGGATTTCTCTCAAGGCGTTTGCTTGTCGGGCTTTTTTTCCTTTCAAATAAGAAAGAGTTGGATCCTTTACAAGTTCTGAAATAAAAAGAGATTAGTAGAGAAGCTGCAGAGCAAGTACACTTTTTAAAAAAGCCTGTTCTCATTTAGCTTTGCTTTTCTTTATTAGTAACTAAGATGTGCTTTAACTTAGAGGTAATTCTTAAGTAACGAGAAAGTTCTTGGTTGTTTGAGGCTAGCAGTAATAGTAAAAATACCTTAAATCAGGGTATGTCCTTTACATTTTTTTTTTTTTTTTTTTAATATTCAGTTGGAAATAAATGTGGAGCAGTGGGATGACTGCAAAATCCCAGAAATCTGATTTAAAAAAATCGTTACTATTAATTATGTATAAATTTGACTGCTTCCACAGTAAAGGTTTGCACTGCTACCAATAACATCAATAGAGTTTTGATCTCTCCCCCCTCAACTTCATGAAAATGAAATCTCTTCTTCTTAATTGTGGCATCCACACTGTAGTCAAGCTTAGCTGGTTTCTTTTGGTGTTTTTCTGTGTGTTTTCCTTTTTTCTTTTTTAAAGGTAGTGCTGTGATTTTGAGAAATGTTAATAAATATGTAAAACGTGTAGTGTTTTGTACCAGTCTAATATGCTGATTTATTTTACCTTTAGCATTACCCCTGTAATGTCAGCATGTTTACTGAGAGATGAGTGCCAAAGGTGAGCAAAAGTCTTCACTAAAGCAGCCTTTAACTACTTTGCTAGCTCAGGTTCAGAACTTTCTACTTTTGTTTTGGGAGAAGTCGCTGTCTTCTGTACTTCCCTTCAGCTTTCATCTTTTAATGGACGAGAAGAGCAGCACATCTCTGTATCAAAGCCAATTGTCAGCTTTCATTAGGTGCATTCTATTGTTTGTTCAGATTAGAAATAACTGCATTACACTTTGACTTTGAAGGCTTGCTTGTTTTTTAAATATACTGGGTATATGTGACCTTTTTGTCATTTGTGATGCTCTTGGCTTGGCAAATTTGAGACACCCATTTCAGCAGCAGCCAAACCTTTTTGTAATGCAGGTACTCCACAAAAAGGCACTTTTTGTAGGTCTGCAAAAGTAAAACAAAACCCTGCTGCTCATGAAAAGCATTAATAGCCTCATCTGAATACTTTTAGCCAAAAGGGTACCTCAAATGCATTGCATGGTGGGGAGAACCCCCTGTGCTTAGGGAGAGTGCAGCACCCAGTTTTCAGCAGTGGGTGGGAATCCAGGGAGCTGCTTTTAACCTCCCATTATGCATTGGCCATTGGAGATGTGGCTTCTGTCAGAACATGATGGCAAGACAGTTTAATTCCATTAAAAATTTTGCACTAAGCAAATTTTCTTAAAATGTTTAGAATATTAAATGGGAAATGCATAATTGATACAGAGATATTAGCTTTTTTTTTTTTTTTAAGTGAACATGCCCATCAGGAATGAGATGATGACTTGTTCCAGCAGTTAAGAAAACTTCCCCAGATACTTCCATGTACACATTTGGGAAAATTATTTGCAATGATACATTTCAATTTCCTTAATAAACTAGACCTGTCTTCCTAATTCCCTTTCCCTTAAGTCCCTCTGCAGGGGTTAAGAAATAAAGTATTTTGAAATTATTATCAGATAACTGTTTCTATGAATAAAAAACTAATCTATGGGGTTTTTTTTCCAAAAAATAGATTTATATTCCAAAGCTGGGAAATAAACAGTGGCAGTAGAAAGGAAATATGAGATTAATAAAAATGAAGACATTTTGCAGAGCTACTCTGGATGGTTTTAATCTTATTTTGTTTCTTTTTCTTTTTTTTTTTTTTTTTTTCTCCTTCTTCTGGGAAGTGGTATTTCTGCAGCAGCATGCCTTGCAATGAAAGCAATCCCTGCTCTCTTTTTTGAAAGTTGTGTGAATACTGGCAGAGCCAGTGGTCCTTCAGTGCCCAGTGAATCCTGTCTCACACAGGGATACCTACAGTAAGACACACAGAGCAGGATGAGATCAAATGCTCTGGTTAAAAAGCCTTAGGGAAGCATTATGTGTCTGAGGCCTGATCTATTGTCTGGGAGGTCGGAGAGTGTTAATGCACTCTGCAAAGATTAAACTCCCTCTCTAATTGCTGCAACACTTCCTTAAAGGATTTAAACAGTCAGGCAAGGTGATGCTCCTTGTCAATTTTTGTCTTCTGACAGCTGTTGAAGTTTATCTGTCTTTCCATGGAGACCACTAGATCATGCAGACCCAGCAGTGGCAAAGGCACAGACCCTAAATTAGGACTGAAAGTAATGAATGCTGCTATTTGAAACTATTTCAGCTTTTAAATACTCTTAAGTCCTGAGACCAGGGTTGCTCCTACATTGCCATGCTACTTTTGGTTATAGGAGTTCCTGAAGTGCCAAAAAAAGTGAAACTGCTGAATTTGATGAAAAGTCACCCTTTTAATTGTGCAGTGCTCATGTTATGGTCTCCCTCCCTTATTGCTGGGCTGATGCTTCCCCAGCACATCTCTGTGGGACTGAGTCTGGCACTCCCAGCCACAGCTTGTTTATCCCAGGGCAGTGCCACACCTCAGCTACTGGGAGGCACTCTGCTATTTACTCCCAAAATTTTCCTCTCCCTCACTAAGTCTGATTAGCATTTGAGTTCTCTTGGTCCATAAAACCTGAAACAAAAATGCACTCAGAAAGCTGGTAAAGCTCAAGGCAGGAAAGTTTTTCTTCTTCTGAGCCAGAACGTCCCCACTGACAAGTACCTGTCAGTGTGGTAAAAAAACAGTCACTGGTTTTTTGAAGCAAAAGAGAAATTTGCCCAGTGGACCAGAACCAGTTAAAATAACCAGTTTATTATTTAGAAGTCCAGATATTTGAAATAACGTTCATTTGCAAAGGATGCTGCTTTTGCTTGAAAAGTACTTTAAGGGCAAGGGATGGCAAAAAAGGTAAATGTTCCTGAGAGAGGAGAAGCACAGCTCCACCCCAGGAGAACTTGGGAGATTTAATATTTCTGCAACAAGGCTGTGGTATCCTCACGTTCACAGCAGGGCAGCATTACTGTAAAACAGGAGTGGAATCTGACCCATCTTTTTCCAAATGCCCGTTCCTGTTTCACAGACAGATGTGAGTGTGTCCTGTTTCACTGCAGCTCACACAACATGACAGGTCCTGCAGACCAGAGAGCCATCCTGTAGTTATTTTTTCTGGTGGATCAGAAGCTTTTCAATTTGATAGTGTCTGTGTTTTTGCTAGTCTTGCAGCATCTAAATGTGTTGGTGTATCAATTCCATTTCACACATAAATGTATAAATATGACCTATATAAATATACATATATTCAATGCCTCTTTTCTAGACTCTGAGCAGATGAGTAATACAGCTGTTCAAAGGAGAAAAAGATTTTTTCTTTCTTTCTTTTTTTTTTTTTTTTTTAAAGCCCTCTTGGCTCTGAATCGGAAATTGAGGAGCAGAATTCATCAAGTGTATTCTGATCGTTCTCAGATGGGTAGTTCCTCCTTCCCTTCCTGCTTAGCATGTTCCTTTGCACTGTTGCTATATTACATGAAATGTTTCATCTGTATATAAAAATTAAAAATTCAAACAAAAATCTGGCCCACATGAAGAACAGGCCCTTTGGGCATATGGTTCATTATGCATATTCGTTTAATTACTAAAACACTTGGGATGTCTCTACTGCCCTTGCTTTCAACTTGTAAAGTTGGATCTGTTCTGCAGCACAGAATATGTTGAACAGGCATGTGTCATAAAGGACTTCAGTTTTCTCCTACTTCAAACTCTATAGAATGTTCTTGGCTGAATCGTTAGAATTTACTGATTATTAGTTCAATCCACTGCATCAAAACAGCATTTCGGGATCTCTTTCCTCTTAGCACCTTCTCTAACCCCAAAAAAGTAAGTTTTACAGTGGTTGAGAGTTGTGTTTAGTGTTGAAGTAATGTGAGACTCAGGATTTAGATTTCAGGCACATTCCCTCAAAGCACCTAAAGCTGCATGTTGAAGCTGTATAACTTTTATTAGCTAGGAAGGGATTGCTGTGATAGTGTGACTTTAATTGATTTTCAGGGCAAACAGGTGGTGATGGTTTAGGCATCCCCCAGTCTCCTGCCATTCCTAATTTGGAGTTGCACATATAATAGCTTTATTAAAATAAACAATCTCCTGGCTTTAGTTTTACCTGAACAGCTGCCTGAAATTGCAGGAGTCTTGCAATTTTTAATTTTTTTTTTTCCTTAAGATTATTCTGTCTTTTGGAAAGCAAGATGCTACAGGTCTGCTGGTGGAAAATCTCTATTACATAGTCATGCTGTCAATACACAGGGGGTGTTTTTGTGTGTCACTGCTGTTAGCTTACAATGGTAACATATCCAGGGTATAATTACAGTGAGCCTCAGTCAGCTCCGTGCATTTGTTCTGTAATGCAGCAATTTTGTCACACTGCAGATTATGAACCTGCTGGAATTGTTTAAGTGTTGTGTAATCACACTGCTCTGGTGTCCTGGGTGTGTGTCAGGTGTGGGGAGGGCTGAGGTTATGAACTGCATTTCTCCTCTTCACTATGGGAAATCTATCCCAGGCTTTCTGGGCTCTGGAATGGGGCTGTGTTGGGGAATCCCAGGTACAGTTCAAGGACAGAGAATAAATAATCTGGAATTCTTTGCCTGTGAGGATATAATCTCACTGTTTTATATGTGCCTTAGAGGTGCTTTTAGATTTCTGGGTTTGTGGTCTTGGTTTACTGGTTTGGGATTTTTAAAAATATTGTTTTGTTCCTTTGCTCTGTTTCAGTCTGGAAATATTTTTTTTTTAGGACTGGAGGTTTTGGAATAGAGAGTACCAGGGAGATTTGCACCAATGGTGCTACAATCATTTATTCCTCATTTGTCTGGGTTTACTGCCAGGTTCTACAAACCTGTATTTTGATTTTTTCTTTTTCCCCTGTGCCATAGCTGGAGATGCCAGGGAAGTAACCTTATGTGTGATTCTTACTGAACACAGTCTAATTTAACATGTTTGCTTTATGAGAGAGCCCTTTTTCCTTTACCCATTCAGCTCTAATTTACATTATGAACGTGAAGGAGGAGTCATTAAAGTAGTTTAAACATAATCATTTAAGACTCCCATTTGTTACCAATTGGAACCCAGTTGAGAGCCCAAATTTAAGAGCACTTCCACTACCACTCCTTCTACTGCTGAGCAATTACGTCACCATCTGTCCCTTGTTGCTAATGTTTCTCAAAATGTTAACTAATGCATCTCCAAATAAGTGGACATTTATCAGCTCAGCTAACAATAATTCTTTTTCATGACCCTTTTAAGGTGTTCACCTTATCCAGAATAAATAAAATTTGCCTATGTTTTCCCCTTCTTTTAAATAGCACAGATATTTTTTTTTTCTGGTGCTTTTTGGAAGAATTATCTACTATAAGATCAGGCTTTTAACTTGCATAATGCCTGTTTTCCCTGCAAATAGATTATAACTTTGTGTATGAGAATAATTCCAGAGCTGTGACCCTGTTGATAAACAAACCAAAACATGGGAATTTAAAATGACCATTTAATTTATCTACGATATAAAACAATAGATTTTTTTTTCCCTTGAATGTCACCCCCTCTTTGTTTTGGGATCTTGTCCAGTCACCTTGGTCTGTGATAGTAACCCCTTTAGAAATAGCATGCAGATTTATTCCCCTGGCCTATCCCCTGAGGATTACCCAAAAACATAGAAAAATGTTGTAATAATTTTTTTCTTTCTTTTTTTTTTTTTCCTCCTGATTTTAAGCTTTACTGCTTGAGGGTCTTAACTGTATTTTACTTGGCACAGGAAATGTAAAATACGTTAGATAAAAGCATGAGGGAAAAATTAGACCAGTCAGCATGTTGGCAAACAGCTATTTCTTCAGTGTCTGCCGCCTAAAAGGATTTGAAATCTTTTACTCTAAAACTGTTGTACGTACATAAATATAGAACCCAAAACTCCTGTTGGAGCTGATTTTGGTTTAACCTCTTACAGGGATTAGGGATAAAGTAGGAGCCACAAGAAAATTGGACAGGGGCACCCACTAGACTCGTGGGTATTGGCTCTGAGGGTTAAATGCAGATATTTTAGAGGAGAGAGGTGACACCCCCAGGCATGCACCCCTTCGTGTTGGAAGTTATCATCCACACTGACCAGTGTGCCAGGTATTTGTCAAATAGCTGGAATGCAGTATAGAAATCTTAAATTACACACAGGCTTTACAAGTGATAAGTTCAGTGAACTAAATTTAGGCTGAGTGCCTCTTCCCTGACCTCCTCGTTACAGAAATATATCCATGGATCTTGGTTCCACTTTTCTAGGCTGGGTATCCTCATTACCATAATGAAAATAATCAGAATAAAAGAAAACTGTCACTTTTTAATTAGCTTAGTTTTTGTTTTGTTGTTATCTCCTTCTGATTCCAAGCATTGTTAAGAGTAGGGGATAAATCCATTGAACGTGTTAATGACAACAGTAATTCAGGCTCAGAGTGGGGACATTTTGTAAGTGTTTGCAGTCTTGAGTGTAGCATCCCAACCTTCCCTGATGGAGTTTCCGACGGCAGTGTCCCAAGAGGATGGTGGAGAACAGATTGCAATATTGTCAGCTCTTCTGATTTCTCTGCGACTTTTGCAGAACATGCTTCTTCTTAAAGCACCATTTCTTAAGAGTCCTGTGATTGCACATGAATCACAGCTTTCATTTAAAACACAAATGAGTCTCTACTTCCTACCAGCAGCAGAGAAAATGAGATCCCCCTGAAGAGTCTAAATCAGGCAATGACAAAAAAGGCCCTAACACATATTGACTTAAACAGTATGAGTTTTTTCGCATGTTTTTGGGACTATTTTTGTTGGTTTTGCATCTCTTTTTTTTTTTTTTTTTTTTTTTTTTTTTTGTTGGGAGCGGGGAACGTTGTTTGTTTTTTTTTTTTTTATTTTGCTTTTGAATATTTGTAAAATTGTGACCGTGCTGACCAGAGTTCCCATCCTCCTCCACAGGCTTTATTCTTTTACTCCTTTTTCTTGTTGAATCCTCATATGTGATGTAAATTGTCAAGCACAAGTTGTGTACTTCCTAACAAGTTGGGCCCCCCCTTTTCCTCCTTGAGCCATTCACTCAGCAAGATGCAGTTGGGAAAAGAAGAGTTGGGATGTGGATATGGCAGCAGGACATGGCTTTGTGTCATTTAGCCTATGCAGACAACTGGGTTGGGCAACTATGGCTGGTTTGTTATCCAAGGCAATACCTGAGGAAAAAAACATTAGCTTCATGCACATGGTAAAACAAATTGTGCAAACATATCCTTTATTTCTGCTTCTCGGTTCTGTGCAGTCACACGTTAGGCAGACTGAGGTTTTTTGGGGCACATTTTGATTCTTTGGTTTGGCTTTTGGGGTGTTGAAGTGGATTTTTTGTGTCTTTGTTTTGAATTCCGGTCATGCTCACACTTGCTTCAAAGAGCTTTTTGCCTTCTGGTACACCCTTAAAAAATTAGTGAGTTGTACACTGGTGTGTGGAGCAATGCAGAGATGATTTGTAATGTGGTATAAATATTTAAAGCCCTCCATTCCTTCAGGTCATTTTTGATTTTGGTCGTTGCCGTTCAATACAGCGCACGTTCCGCGCTGCCGTTGAGATGCTCCCCGTTCTTCTGCCGGGGACACAAAAAACAAATTGAATCTAAAGTAAATAGGTTTCTTCTGCCAGTGCTGGTTTATTTAAGTGTAATTTCTCTTCCTGCCACGTTCTCCAGCACAGCATTGCAATGAGGGAGTGACTCTGCTCAGAACTGACCCTCCTTGAGCTCCAGTTTCGCGGCTGTGAGGTGCAGTAAGAGCACGCTGTGAGGTGAGGGAGCATCAGGTGAATGTGGGAAGGAGAGTATCAGGCACAGCGACTCTGGAATGCATCTTTGGCAGAGGATCTTTAGTGGGAAATACGTGCTATATGGTTTCCTCAACCTTTTTTTTTGCTGTGCCTTAAGATGGGGCTGTATTAAGATAATTTCCATTCTTTTTCTTAACTTCTCTTTTATTAAATGGGGCTGTATTAAGATAATTTCCATTCTTTTTTATAACTTTTTTTTTTTAATGTTCTCACTATTGCATGCAAAGCCAGCCCAAGAGCACAAGCCTCATTGCTGCACTCCAGTCAGGCTGGGCCCTCACCAGGCACCCTCATTTTTGTCAGTGGAGGCTCAGCACTGCTGTGTTCCTGCATCCATATTGCCCATATCTGGAAGAGATGTCTCCATATGCACAGCTATATATGCACATATGCACAAATGTACTGCTCTCTGTGAGTGTGTTCATTCTCTCCTCTGCTCTTGTGTTCTCCCTGTCTAAGGGCAGGAATAAGTATCTGTCAGAAATAATTTGTTGTCGACAGGCTTATTGCCTCCAAGGGATTTGAGTGCCCTTTTGGGGAGCCAGTATCTTATGTTATTGGCTAATATCCTGTATTTTGTTTGAAGCAGAGGGACTGAAAGCCTAGAAACCCCCCCAAAATAGAGAATTTATCCCTGAATATTTATTCTCAAAAATTTCTCCTTTGTTATGAAGTTCATTTGTGAGTACATGGCAACCTGAAATTGTGTAGCCCAGAAATAAGTTAAAAATACAGAATTCCTCTCCCCTGTAAATAAGGGGGAGCATGTCTTTCTGTTTCAAATCAGATTCACTGATCTGGTTTAGTGTAGCTTAGTTCAAAACCAAACTTGGACGTTCACAGCAGTATCAGCCCAAGTTTTTCTCGTGCCTTCACAAGTTACACAGAACGTGTTTATAAATCGCGAGGAAACTTTTGATGAAGCTGTTAGAAGTTTAGAGTTCAGTTAAATTGTGGGTTTTGAAACTTGGAGTTTCAAACAATATTTTTCACAGCTCTGCTGATGAGGCATTTCATTAGCATTGGAGCCTGCACTGACCAAGAAAATAACTTTATGCCATTGGTTCCTCGCATGCATTTAATCTCCTTTCACTTTTATTTCTTCCATCTGATGGAATGTATCACTCTCCTCCCATCACTGGTGTTGTCCAAGAGTTATTCTGTCACACAACACAGCATCCCTCTTTGCACCACAAAGGCTTTTCAGGTCAAAAAGAGCCTGTTAATCTTACAGCTGGAAAAATTGTAATTATTGTGTAGAAAAATCACGTAGAAAATCCTATCTTGTGCTAGGCTTCTAAGCCTCTTAAAACTGTTCTATCCCATGACTGTGGGTTTGCTGGTGACAAATGTTTTATGGGCATATTTTAGTAGACACCCGTCTAAAATCTGGTCTTAATAGTCAGATGCTAAATTGGAACCAGAGCGGCAGAAAAACCAGATTTGAAACGTGTTTCTAAGGGTTTGTTTTTACTTTCAGTTGAGACTGCCTTCTCTCATCTTTTGTGCTGCTGTCAAAAGGGCCACTCTCATGGTTGTTCAAACTCCATGCTTCTTGACAGGAACAGTTGGACCCCTCTTCAATGATTTTCAGATGAAACGGCTCCCAAACCTCCAGAGCTTTAACTTGTAGTTATTAGGCCCTTTGAAATAGCAACACATTAATCAGCTGAAATCAAGTGGTCCTTTCTCCAAGGCTGTGATATTGCTGTTGTCTTTTAGGTAGAGCTCTAGTCTAAATATTAGTTTCAAGAGCTCTTTTTTTTTTCTTTCTTTCTTTCCCTTCAAGATAGATCTATCCCATTCCTGTTTCTATTTTGATCGTTGTTTTAGAATGCTGTGAATTAAAGTGCTCACTTCTATAATAGGCTTTTATACTCTCAAACTGCATTAAAAAGGAGTAGTGTAGAAAACTCGCTTCTACTGCTTTAACTCTTAGTTTAGAAATTGGCTGCTGTGCTTTTAACTTCCCCCACGAACAGTGTGAAGCCCAGCAGAAAAAGTATCAATTAATGTAATGGATTGTGTCTGACAGAACTTGGTCTAACAACAAGAAACATTGAAGAAAGGAATGGTTTGTTGAAACTGGATCATTTGAAGCAGGGCCATGGTTTGTGTCCCTGCCTTCTGTGGTACTGGGAAAGTGATCTGAACCTGTTAATGGATTCTATTTCTAGTTTATGCATTAGGCAAAAGCAGACTGGGGATGACAAGAAATCAAGAAGATACTCTTCCTTGCATTAGCTGTTATTTACATCAGCAAGCTGAAGCATTCTTGAGTTTTAGCATGAAACTATTGATAAGAAAATAATTAAGGGAGTATAGTTCAAGAACTTCTCCCAGGCATAAAGTATCACTGAGGAGAGAGTAAAAAAATGCATGATTGAGGACCTTGTCATTTGGGGAGTGGGTATCTGTGTCAGAGGGCTGCTGGTGCTGTGGTCAGTGTCAGGGAGCTCCCTGAAAGTTGATAAAATAGGACTTGGGCCTGCTTGGGATCTGCTTTGAAAACTGATGCTGCAGAACTACTCAAAAGGCTGTTAGAAGAGCAGAAATATTTCTGTTCGCTCTATAAACACACTCTGAACTTTTATTATGTACTGTATGTTCACAGCAATCATTTCCCATACCTCCGAGGCTAAATAATTTCTGAATAGCTAAATCAATTTGTCTTGTGTCTGTGTCGTGTCACAGTAATGAAAGTTCCCTGTGCTGTGGCAATAGCAGCAAAGCAGCTCTTGTTAAGGAGATGTGGGAGCTCTATCAAAGCTTCACTGTCTGAGTTACAACTCAGCAGCTGATTAACCAGCCAGCATTAGAAAGGAGGAGACAGCATGCCTCAGCTACCCATTGAGCCTACAGTGAGATTTTGCAATGAAGCTTTATTTGAGGTCTGAAACTTAATAATACACAAAATGTACTGTAAGATCTAAAATCACCAAGGTCTTGACTTCGTAGCTTGCCTGAATGACCTGTGATTGCAAGGTTGTGTTGCACTTGCAGCCGAGCAGGGTGATGTTCACATAGGATGGTGACAGATGCACTAAAATTGGGTCAAGTCCTGCAATTGAGTGAATGAAGAGAGGTTCTCCAAGAGCTTCATTGACTCCTTGTAGGACTTTGCCTGTCTGGCTGCTGGTGGGGTCTTTTTGCTGCTTCAAGGGAAGGCTGAGTTTGCTTGTACTCCAGGGAGGTGGTGCAAATGCAACCCCCTCCCCTGAGCTGAGGCAAATGTTTTGAATTAATATCTGGAAATGGGAATTTTTATGAAAGGAATTTACGTAAGGATTGGATATATGTTTATATGTAGTTCTTCTTTTTAAATCTATGTGTGCTTGAGAAAGATACTGTGGAGATAGGTACAATAACAGGTCTTTGTTCTTTGAAGTAACATTTAGGGTAGGACAGAAGCTGTTATCACCTTCACTTTGTCTTAAAAGACAAGCATATATTCATCCAAGGGAGTTGGAATAGCTTCAGAGGAACTTGTTCAGGTTAGAACTTTTCATTTATGGGGGATGTTTTAGCTGGGAATATCAAAACTATTGAAGGTTTTATTAGCTAAAGTTATGCAAGACTCCCGTAAGACAAATCAGGTACCAATTCTTGGCCTGGATTCACGTGTTTCTGTTGTCTTGCTTACATATGAAATGTGGCTGTGTGAATCATTATCACTTCTAATTTTTTAGTATGTTGAACAACAGGATCAAAAAAGGGAAAAAAAAAACAAACCAAAACCAAATAATCTTCCACATTCTTGTGCTGCAAATCAATAGCATGGGGATTTATTTCCTGGATGTCAGCCCATTTTATAAATGAATATATCTTGAAGATTGCTTTACAGGCCAACAAATGCCAAGAACAGGATGACAGTTGAATTCCTTGCATAGCAACAGCAAACATGAAATCAGGTGCACTCCAGAAAATGCAAGTGCTCTTTGGGCAAGGTTATGGATACAGGCATTGTTTCTTGGTTTGGTTTTTGGCCCGTGGTAGGTATTAACTGGCCATTTGTCTGACGTCAGACAAGTCTTTTTGTTTAAAAAGTTAAAACAGCTGCTGTCGTCTGGGGGTGTAAATTCTCACACTGCTGAATGCAATGGGAAGTGTTCCTTTGGCACAGTGTGGTTACACTTTCAGGTCCATAACACAAAATTCATTGCCATTAATGTCCCATTCTGCAACTGCCAGCATTGTCTTTATATGTAGTATTTGGCAAGCCAAGGATGAGGGGAGGTAGAGATTTAGTTTCCTCATCACCCATAGACTTTTCCCTTTGTTGTTGTTTGAGATACTTTTGCTGGATCTGATTCATTTCCATTTACCTGTATTATTCTAAAAATGTGATTGTTGGTTTTGATCAAGCCAGTTTCTTTTGGGGAAAGAAAAATCAGAAAAATGTGTTTGTGCCTTGTCTTTGAAGGAGATTGCTTAAAATAGTTTTAAGTTGCTACCAGCATTAGGCAGTTCTTCTGGAAACACTATGTATGAGTAGAAAAGGAAATGGGATCACAACATACATTTTATGGCAGTTCTGGATTTAGTTTATTAACTTTTCATTGCCAACCCCTCCAAGTTTGCAGTCTGTTCAGGTGTTGTTGGTCCTTGTAAGATAGGATTGCAGTTTGGCTTGGTGCAGTTTTTTTGAAAAATCCTGTGTGCTTTTTAGATCCCCTTCATGTTATTCGTGTTTTTCAGGTTCCAGTTTGGCTTCTGGTTTTGCTTCTAGTGGGTTCTGTCAGATACCAGTCCAAACACACAGACTCATACTGGTTTTTAGGAAAAGAGACTCCAACCAACCAGTGAAATCAGAATATGCTGTGCTGAAAAATGGCAAGAGCATGAGAATGGAGACTAGGCTGACTGGATCTCTTTCCAAAACAAGGGATCATGTGCAGCCTAAGGCCTTGCCTCCTGCAAGGTGACAGTCCTTTCTCTGTGCTGCTGAGCCAAGAGCATAGGTGGATTAATGGTGAAGATGCATTTGCTGATCATCCCCTGGGAAGTGACAAGGGAGCTCCGTGGCTCCTGTTGCACAAGAGGAACGTGCTCTTCCCTAGGCTGGGAAAGACCCCCTGCCAGGTAGAGTTTGATGAGTGGAGCAGGTTTACCTCTCTAAGTGCATCTGCTGTACACCAGCACTAAGGACAAAAGGCTTTCAGGCTGGAGGGATCCCAGGAAGGAGTGGAGAAGCCTTGGGCTGACCTCTTGTTCATGGCTTCTCCTTCCTCAGGTACTGGGGAGGAGAAGCCAATGAGCAGCGGGGTGATGAACTCACACAGAACAGAGGGAGCAGGTTTCTTTGCCAGAATAATAATAATCTGGGTGGGGTTAGCAGAGATTCAAGGATGAATGTGCACAGTGATAATGACTGACAGCCTTTCTTAGGTGTCTCTCTCTTTCCACACTTGTGTTCTCCAGGTGTTTGTGGTCACCGTCTGGACCGTGGAGCTGTACATGGTGCCCCTGGCTTTGCTGGTGCTCTTTGCATACAACTTCTCCCTCGTCACAACAGGGAAGGTCAATAATGCCCAGGATGCCCAGGCAAGTAGAGTGGCAAGCAGAGTAACATTTCTGGCAGCCCCAGTTTGCCCTGAGTGAAGTCACAAGTTCTGATGGCATTCAGTTGGTGGTGTAGCTAAACACTCTTGTTTCAAAGTTACTGAAAAGAAACCTCAACCCTCTCAATTTTCATTATTCAATTAGAGCAATAAACCATCCAGAGTAGTAGGAGAAGAAGATGAGAGTGTGTAGGAGGTGGATTTCGCTTACTAAATACCTACAGACGTTTTTCAGCTGAATTAAAAAAGGTTTGCAAAGCAGCAAGTTCCTAAAAGCCATTCCCCTCCTGCCATTGCACTCTTCAACACACTAATGATTCCTGTTTCACAGAAGAGGAGAGTCAATAGGATCCAAAAGAGAATGTAGTTCTTTTAAGCCTTGTCCTGTGATCTGAGGTCTTAAGAAGCTTTTATTCCTCTTTTCCATCCTCAGCTCTTAAAAGACAAAGGGGGCTTTCCCCCCCCAGAAATTTAGGCTTTGGGTTTTAACTTGGGAGAACAAAGAAAGGTTTGAACACAGAAATAATCAACAAGTGTGACAAAGTTCTACTGTAGGGGTATGAAATTATTGTTTGATGTTGACCCCTGTCTTTAACAATGGTAATTAGAGCTGGACAAGAGAGTAAATTCATGAATATCCATAATATTCTGTTTCTAAAAGTGAAATAAATACAGTGATGAAATGGAAGTCAAAGAATTGCTTCCTTCTAACTTCTGATTAAAAGATGATTGGCATTGGTAACCATACCTTTACCTAAATGAATCAAGTGGATTTTACACAAAGGCACAATATCCTAGAATTAAAAAATTCAGTGGCAGGTTTATTAGTTTTCGTGTGAAAAATTTGCTGCTGGTTTAGTTTTCATCCCCTTCCAAGTGGAAAGATTCTTAGAAATCAGGAGAAGTTGCATTATCCAGACCAGGGGAGGCTTAATTTGAAAACATGGTAAAATAAATGCCTTTCTTCAATTTCTGCCAAGTCCAGAATAATGCAGAAAGATACTCTGTGTCTTCAGTGACTACTTGATTTCATCAAGAAAAGCAGAACTTCCCATGTGGGAGAATCCCAGGCAAACAGATGTTTTTGTTTTTAATACAAAAGACAGTAAAAAATAACAATAATAACCTACCCAGAAAAAAAAAATACACAGAGAATGCCTTCCAGCCCCTCCTCCCATCCTGTGGTGAATTTGTTGCATGTTCAGGTGAGGAGAGTCTCACATAAGACAGAAAAATTGAGCAGAGCATCAGATGGACCCTGCAAAAAGGCTATTTCTAAAAATACAGCTAATTGTGGTAATACTAAAGAAAGGTCCATCAGGAATTTGGCTCTTTTTCCTGTCACACATCCTGTAAGCACTGCCATGCTATGAAATTCAGGGGTGCATTTTGCATAAGCAAAATCACACGTCTGCCAAAGTGCTTTGCAGGATTGGGATCATATGGAACAAGTAGTCAAAGTGCCTTTAATATTACCTGATTCCTTTTTTATGTGTGTCTATGATTCTAACCATCTGTAGGTCAAAAATAGACAATCAGGTGCTAGCCCCAGTCACATCTGTCCTGCAGATGAGAAAAGGTTTTCTTCAAAATGCCAGTGCTTTTTACACAGTCATTTATTTGTTTTTTGCTTCTTCAGGCCTTGGCTGGATATTCACTGCCTTTGGTTTTTGTGTGCCAGCACACACATTTTGTGTATACAGAGGAATGCAAGCAAGAGTCTTTGCAAAAGTGAACCTCAAATTCTCTCTGATTTCTGTGCTATAAAATGTGAATAACAGTATTAACCTTGTACTCCAGATCCACTTGCCAGGAGGCTAAATTCGTGAATATTGGTAAAATGTTTTATGATTTACAGATGGGGAGCTTCTATAGAAATTTAAACCATGATCAGTGTTAATTCAGCTGCTCAGGGTATTCCAAAGAGCCAAAGAATAAATCTGGCTATCTGAACTCCCAGTACCTTTTACATCCTAGATGAAACTGCTCTTCAGGGGAAAAAAAAAAAAGAAATTTAAAAACCCCAAAAGAGAAACACCCAACCCCCTAAGAAACCCTAAATTCAAAACATCTTTTTATTGTGATTCTTCACATTCTTTGCATGTTTGCTGTATTTAAACTTGTAGTACACAGATTCAAATGTAGCTATTAAATAACCAAGAAAAAAACTGGAGGACCCTGTTAAAGGCTCAGCTTATTAAATACCTGAATTGAAAGCCAAGTGCTCCTAATTCCAAGCCTTTGCCAAGTCTTTTGTTTTCTGTCCTACCTGTCAGCACAGAAATTAAAGGGAGGAAATAATGCTGCATAGAAATCTGACTGGGATTCTATGTGAGATTGATTATGTTCATACTAATGTGTTTTCTAAAGCCTAATGTTTCAGTAATGGCCCTAAAGGGAGGGAGCAGTCATTGTGGCAGTGGGGATGGAACAAGTTGAGTATAGAGTCCTCAGCCTTGACATACCAGTTGGTTCATTTGCAAGACTGAGAACAAAGCTGTTTACAGATAGTAAAAGTTGGCAATGTGTTTGAAAGCCTGTTGCCTTCATTTTACTGGACACAGCCACTAATGCTTTATTTAGACTTAAAATTTGTATAGGGTATTGCATGCTTTGTTCAGAATACCACAAAAAAGAAAGGTCCTTGAATATAAAACACTGTTTTGGAAAGGAGAAAGTGGTGGGTTTTTTAAATGACTTTCAATAGAAGTGGGAGAAAATTGTATAGTGAAACTTTTAGTGGGAGTATCATAAGCTTTTTGAACATTGCCTGTCACTAAAAAAAAAAAAAAAAAGTTGTGTTTTTTAATATGGACATCTGATTCTGCAGGAGCTTATGGGCTTGGATGAAGATGAGGATGAAGATGATAAGGTAAGCATATCTTACAGCTGCGTTGGGTAGAATCAGAGAGAAGGTGGGAGAACACAAACAAATAATCTCTCCATACATCTTCAGTTACTGTCTGTATTAACTGGGAAAACAGTTTTCAGCAGTTTGCTGCTTGGCAGGTTTGAAAGTAGGAAGGGGTTGGTTTGTGTAACCCCCCAGAGTGGGGGGATCTGAGAGACCTGAACAAGACCTGACTGTGAGCAGCCCCAGGCTGTGCCTGGCCTTGCAGTGGGCACAGGCTCATGAATGTGCTCCTGCAGGGGTGTGTGTGCTGGAGGAGGTGCAGAGATGTACACAGGGATGTGCAATCCCCCCTCAGTGCTGCTTGACATTCCCTGCTCATGGCTTTCCCCAAACGATTTGGCGTTTCCACTTCAGTAGGCCAGAATTGGTGATTTGTGGAGGGCTGGTTAGAATTTTCTCAACATTTCTTTCAGAGCCTGGGAAAAAAGAAAAACAGTTTTTAGTTCAGCAGCTGAAATGTGGAAAGAATTGGAATTGGCAAGGCCTGTTTTTTATTTTATTGGAACATACTTACTCATTCTTCTCACTGTGAAAAATTCATTGGATTTTTTTTCCAAGTTTATCAAACCACAGTGACAAATGATAAAAGGATTAGAGGGCATGGCATATGAAGAAAGATTAAGAGAACTTAATGTATACAGCTTGAAAAAACATAAGTAAGTGAAGGAGGATCTGATAATCTATAAATACTTTAAAGCTAAAAGGTGAGGAATTATTTAACGAGCAACAGCATGCAAAGGAACATTAGCTGTTAGGAAGAAAATGTTCATGAGGGGATGTGAAACTTTCAAATTGCATACTAAGTTAATAAGACTCTTCTTGAATATTCTATGTTTTAAAAAAGCTGCAGTGAAATTGTTGATCATTAAGAAGCAAATCAATAATGCAGCTAGCGAGTGCACCTTAACTCTTCTCAGTCACAGCCCCTAGGATTGAAGCTCAGCAGACTAATTGATGGGAGCAGTTACTTAAATTTAACTTGCTCTTCTGCTGTGCTTATATTTTAATGAGCAGCCAGAAATCCGTCAAAGTTGTAAAGTGAAGTTTAGGCAATCCAGCTGAATTACAGGGTTCTTGCAACACACAGTGGTTGTTTAAATGTTCTCATTTATTATTTACTCTTTGTATTGTAAAATGCGTCAAGTGAATGGGCTGATATCTGAAAACTCTTCAAAAGTTGCTAAATGAAAGTTGCATCTTTTTCAGAAGAATACTGTGAATCTGTAGAAGTCAGTAATTTCTATTTAGTGGGTACCTGGTTCTAGACACTTGTAAGTATTTTTTTTGCAATGCCTAAAAGTGTAACTTATTCACTAGAACAATCCCATTTAATTTTTTTTTTCTATTTTAATGTTGTATTTTTCCCTTGTAAGTGCTGAGGTGGGAAAAGAGAAGTAAAAATGTACTAAATAGGTATCAAACCCTCTGCTTCCTGTGGTGTGCTATAGGTTCATTGCTGCTAAGATATTCTAGGTTACATTTACCCTACATTTAACTGCAGTGACTTTGGTTCTCTCTGTACAAATACACTGCGTCACTTCAATATGGATTTAATGACTTTGGGTTTTTGTCTCCCCCCCAAACAGCTTCACTGTCATTCCCTTTCTTGGTTTATTTTAAATAAGTGTGCAGGTTTGGTAAAACTCCTGGGAGTCAGCATTGAGCTGGTGATGGTTTGGCCCTACCAATTTGTTATGGGAGCTGCCTCTGTCTCCATTCCACACAAACTCCAGGACTCTCTGACACAGGGAGCTGGTAGCACTGGCTAGAGCCTCTCACAGCAGATACCCCCAGCAGGCTTTCTCATGAAGATAGCACTTTGCATCCCAAGATTACAGTTCTTGTGGATGGAATCCTGGCACAGAGCTGCCAGAAGAGACAATTGCCAGCCCCTTCATTTGTCCCATGGCCAGTGCTGTGCAGAATTGCTTTAATGTCTTCACTGTGCCTTGTGTGTTCCCCCATGCAGCAGTGATGGGCCATGCTTGCACTCCCATGACTTGCATCTTTAAGTACATTAGGTACATCTTTAATTACATTAACTTCATTCTAAGACACTTTTCCAAGTCTGAGGGTGGCCAATGCTCTCTGGGGAGCATAAGAAAAATGTAATTTTATGACACTATCTCATGGCAATGTCAACATTTAAACAGACAAGTCTACTTTAAAAAGAAGTCTGTGTATTTTTTTTTCCTCCCTAATACAAGAGCTCCCGAAGTTGAAATCTGCTAGTTGGGTTGTGGTGTACGAGGTCACTGTTTCTGTTTCCTGTCATCCTGCTGTATCAAAATACTTGCACACAGAGCCCTTCTGGGTTCTGCTGCCTGTTAGACATAACAGACCGTGCTTCTGGGAATTGTAACACACCCTCGAAGAGATGAACTGTTTACAAATTATAAATACACAGACACTTAGTTCAAAAACCCAAGAGCAGATTAACTCCCTCCACCTAGACTATCTGTCTTAAATGACAGGGCTTAATTGCTGACTCCCCCATCCTTTCCCCCTCTGCCCTCCCCACATACCAGCATGGAGGGCTGTAAGAGATAGCAGTGCTCTGTCCCTTTGGCACCAGCTCTTCTGTGGATAAATGCCTTCTCGGATTTGTGCCATCTTGGACATGGAGTTCAGGCTGTGTCCTGTCAGCTCTGGGCTCTGTCAGCCTGAGTAAGGATTGTTTTAAAATTACATCACTGCAGCATCTTTGGTCTGCCAGTAAGAAGGTATAGACAAGCTGCATGCAACTCAGTTTAAGTTGTCTGATTGTTGACCAGTTCTATTATTTTATTTTTTTTTTTTTCTGCTTCTGATAATGACTGTAGAGTTTCAAGAGCAGACAGTGACCCTGTGAATGATTGTGTCATAGCACCTGACTGAAAAGAGCCTTGGAGTCTTCTCCATTGTCTCAATAAAAGTTTACATCTCTACAACAGACAAAGCTTAATTTACTACTATTTTCATGTCTGGTAACTGATTCAAAAGAAAATCAGAGACAAAACTAAATCAACAACAGTTCCTGTGTGAAGTTTTTGTTGATTTTTGGGTTTTTTTTTTAAGACTTTTTATCTTGTGGGGAGGCAGTGTAGTCCTGCTTGGCTAGTGCAGTGTAGCAGGGAAGAATCAAATGATACTGTGGCTTTAAGCCAAGTTATTTGGCAACTTCCAAGAAATGTTTAGTATCTCATGTATTGGAAAAAAAACAGAAGTGGAAGAAAACCACCAAATAATAAAAATTCAATGCCTTTAATGTAGGAAATTCTATGTCAAAAATAGGTACCGAAGATATACAAAGTTTTATGAACACAATTCAAAAAGACTCCAGCCGAACAAATTAAAGTCAAATTCATCCAGTAGCAAAGAGCTGACATTTTCCATTTGAGTTAGATTCAGCATGTGGAAACCTTCCGTATGGATCTTATTTGTACGGGTGGATTACGATGAAAATTGCATTAATTTTCTCCGCAGTAAAGGTCAGTAATTGAAACATGAACCAAGAGTCTATTGTGTAAGATGCTATATCCCCATACTTAGGAAAGGTCATTCAAGACAATATCATCTCATTGTTTTCTTCCCTGGAAGTATAAATAATTTCATTAGTTTTTTCTTTTTCTCTTCAATACAACAATTGCAATATAATATTTCAACATCCCCCATTAAGATTGCTGAAGAGAAGTGATGGTAAGGACTTGAAAATGCCCCGTGATACACAGGGTATGTTCGGACTGACAAGGAGCAGCCACGTCCTTCACAAAACTATGGGCAAGAAGACCCAGTGCAGGGGTTGCTTTGGTTTTGCTTAGCTCTTTTCCTGGGAGCCTTCTTTGTACAAGAAACTGGAAGTTAAATGGTCTCTTGTTAAATCTTATTTTCACAGCAGCATTTTCCAGGGCTGCTCTTATCTGTAAGCATCCCATAAATTGGCACAGTTCTTATATCAGTCCATGAGCCACCCATTCGTAGGTTTTAGAGGTGATGGGGAGAGGAGTTGAAAGGAGGTTCTTGCAGAGGACTTTTAGATATACTCACAAAGAATCCTCAAGCAGCCCTATGGCGCTCCAGAATTCTCCCTCTTAGAGAGAATTACCTACCTAGTTGTAGGTAAAAGCCAACACTGCCACTTCTCTAAATCTCTGGAATATTATTAAGTAGCACTAGGCAGGTCACTGGACCCAGCAGATGAGCCTCAGGGAGTTCTCCTCCCTTAAAAATTCCAACAATTTAAAATATTACATTTTCTTTTGAATTGGCCAGATATATGAATAGGTACCTCTTTCTCCTGTACCCCAAATTGCTGAAGATCATTACCTAGATTACAGATGATGATCCAGTAGTTTTAAGTCTAATAACCATGTGATTGTTCTTAAGTCTCATGTGTTTCCAGGAGAAAGCACTTATTTTGACAAAATTTATTTTCTTTCCCTTTCCAGTTTTTAAATGAAAGATGACTGGTGACTTTTTATCTCCATTCAGGATTGATTCCTGTTGCCTCTTAAGCATGTGTTCCTCACCTGTGTTTTATTCTATTGTGACTGCTGATACTGCTTGAAAACTTGTGCAATACCAGTGGACTTTGGGCTGTTTTACACGGCTATGAAAACATGAGCATGTACAAAAAATGCTTCTTAAACCCCCTGCATTTCATGCCTGTGCATAGAGAAATAAACTGAATTATGACCTAGGGTTTTTCACATAAGATTCTTCTTGGTCTTGGCTTAGGAGACTTTTGCTGGCACCTGTGCATGGATGAAATTCATCTAATGCAGGCAGAAAAAGTGCAGGCATGGCTGGACAAGGCATGGAGTGGTCATCTTCTGCCCTTCAGGGAGTGTTCCCCAGCCTGAGCTGTAGGATGATATGCTATTGCTTTCCAAATGTGTCCTTTTAAGACCGATGCTGCTCCCCTTCATACCAGTCTGAAGTGATTCTATTGGCTCGGGTGGAATTATTCCAGATTTCACACCTTTTTAACTGAGAGCATAAATTGACCTGTATGTGTTGCATTTCCTCTATTTGGTAATTATTTCAAGTACACTCAGATCCGCTAAATTTCCACAGGCAGGCACATTTGCAGCATGGTGTTAATAAACAAAAAGATCCTGTGATGCACAGTTTCAGGGCTGCACGAGGCAGTTGCTCAGAGTTTGGCAGCCGTCCCCTCCGCGTGCCCGTCCTCTCCTCGACACGCAGCAGACTTTGCAGCTCAGGGCAGGGCAGTGACTCAGCAAGGCAGATTGCTGGGCTCCTCTCAGCAGCCTTTGGCTCCCACCGAAGGCAGGAGCCAGTTCAAGGTTGCTGTGGTGACTGTTTGCAAAGCTCTGCCTGGAATTCATTTCAGCTACCAAGAGACTGTCTGTCACTCCATGGCTGCCACCTCCCACAAGAGCTTCGTTCTGCTGCTAGACTGGAGCATCAGTGAAGCATTCCCTGCTGGCATAGAGGCCAGTGGTCTGCTGTTTATGCCCAATAAAATCCTTTTGGTTTCAGAAGTTCTCCATGGACGAGTGTTTTGGCCCTGAGATATTTTTTTGGCACAGCTTTTGCTGGACACCGGTAAGGTCTGAGTTTTGTAGTCCAGCAGAGAGCAAGTTGCAAATTAAATCCAACTTTGCCCAGCTCTGCTTTTCCCTAAATAACTACAGCATGTTTTGTTGGCTTTTTTTTTTTTTTTTAAAGCAGAATAATAGTGGAGCAAAAAGGAATGCATGACTGAGCTATTTTCCTTTCTTTTCCTTTTCCATCAATCTTGTTTGTTGCTAATACACTGAAGAATTAATAACTGGTACATTAGATAAATCCTGCTAAAACATCACCCTAATGTGCTTGTAGCAGCCGTAGCATAATGAGACAGCTACTGTAAGAAAGCTAATCCTGAAAGTTAGGCCAGCCCAGGGCTAGGCAGACTAATTCTCCCAATCCCTGAAGAGATTCAGGGTTTTCATTCCTGACTGAGCTGCCTGTATCCTGTTTTCTTCCTCCTTTTCATTAATCCATATTTATGTTTTCTCCTCCCCTTTTCCTCATCTTTGCCCCCAAGTGTTCCTCAGCTTTATATATTGAGTTCCCCTTGGCATGCCAGAAATCTGCTGATGAATACCACTTGTTTGAAAGTTGCATGCAAGATTTTTCTCTGCAAGTGTTTTCTATGAAATCCAAGTGAGCAAGTATTATGTAGAGCTTACCCGTGGCTTCAAGCCTAACTTTTCCTTGTGTGCATATGATCCTTGCAGTATACATCAGAAATACACTTAGAGAACAGCAGCAAAATTTGTCTGTGCATTTGGAGCGTTGCTTGCTGGTTTGGATGCATCCGGAGGAAAAATATTTGAAGGATAGATTTAAAAAATAGGAAACAGCTTTCTGTAAAGATGAAAGCTATTAATCATTGAAACAAATGATCAAAAGAAGTTAGGGGATCTCCACCATCCAAGCTTTGAATTCAGTAATGGATGCTTGGCTAGAGAAGAAGCACTAATGGGTGGCATTTGGCCTTTGTTCCAGAGCAGATGATTGAAGAATTTTGCCTTCAGTGTCTTCCCCCATAACTCTTAGGATTTTCCCTTGCAAGACCAGCTCTGACTGCTGCAGCTCACCCGTTGTGAATTGCTGTGTGAGTGCTGGGGACATCCTGTCCTGGTCTGCCCCATATTGCCACTCTCTGAAAGTCTTCAGCCTTGGAAGCCCCTCCGTGCTGTGGTTGTGTGAAGGTTTCTTTTGCAACTGACCCTAAATGTCTCAGAGCAGCACAAGTTCCTTCTGGGGAAGGGAGATCCCAGAGCTGTGGTAGCTCTTTAAGTGTGTTTATATGTCCTGTTTAACTGTTACATATTTGAGAAATAGAAAAATCTAGGAGCATCTTTATGTACAAGAGAGATTTGGTGTCTTCATTTCTGAGTTCAAGTTGTGTGTGTTAGCTGGAGACAAAAGATTTAATTTCTGAAATTGCTGGGTCTTGGTTGGTGTTGTTTTTTTTTCCCTTCCCCTGACATGCTTAATCTTTCGTAAACCCCCTTTTGTGGTTTTGTTCAGGCAATTAATGTAGAAATGAAGGATTCTTAACTCAGGATGTGCAAGGAAGAGTTGAAGTAACACACTGATTATATAATTAATTCTCAGTTGTAAATTCATTTTGATGGAGTTAATTCTTTCCCAGAGGCTGAAGACTAGTTTTGGTCCACCCACAGTGCTGCAATCAGCCACAAAATAAAGGAGACAAAGGCCTTGAATTAATGGAAGTTACCACGACTGGTTTTAGGGAAATAATGTCAGAAACAGGCAGGATATTTAGTTTTCAATTCATGCAAAATCTTCTGAGCTGTGATCTTAAACTATCAGTATCCAAATCCAATTTTCAAGCAGTATAATACATGGAGTCCAAAAGAAATCAGAAAGGAGTCACACCTGGAGAGGATGGAGAAGAATTGTCTGGGTGGTGAGACCTTGCACTGATGAGGAAGTGTGTTTAATGGAAGATGTATCTTGGATTCCTTCTTTACATTTTCCATGAACGAGGTAGTGTTCAAGTTGCAGCTCTCTCTATGACAGTTGCCCATTTAATGGTAAATAGGGTCCAGTGACTGTCCTGATGGACTCTCACTGCTTCTGACAGTGCTTTCTGAGGTGCTGGCTTCACAAAGCATAAACAACACTCCAAAACCTAAATAATTTGGAAAATCCCATTTGTTGTACTTCATTCTGCTTCTCTGTTGCTTAACCAGTGGCCTAATAATCCTGTCCATGTGTTTAGACTGCAGGTTTCCAGAACCAAACAGCAATGACAAAGAAATGACGTTGACAAATTCCCAGGATTTTCAAACAATTATGCCCATCGTGTATACAAACAGTTGCAGCCTATTTTTCTCTCAAATAACTGATTTTATTTACAAGGTTTTCTAACCCCAGTTTGCCTCTGCCTTTACATTGGTTTGAAATATTTTGCATCAGATATGGAAATCACTGTTGTCCAGGGGTGATTTTAGCATGCAGCCAGGTGAGCGTGGGCATGCAGTTGTCATAACTGAGGGACTGGCAGTTTCTGATTTATTTATTTTTATTTTATGCTCTGCTTCGTGGCTGCAGCAGGAGTTGTGTTGTGTTGTGTTGGTTAAACTGTGTTATCACCACATCTCTGAGCTCCATCGAGGACGTGTAAATGAAGTCAGCATGATGCAGGCAGAGCTGGCAGATGATCTGCCTTGCAGCTCTGGGCAGCAAGAGTAGGCTTGCCCTGCAATATCACTTTTTTAAAGTGGTTTCTTTACCCCTCTGCCTGAATTTGGACAGAATGAAATTCCCACTGTCTGGTTTTCCGTGAGCTGCTCCTCAGCTTCTGCTTCCAGGTTTGGTGGGAAAAAAGCCAGCTCTGGCTAAAGAACTGTTGTACCATTCCAGTGAGGAAATAGTTAAAAATAATTTCAATGTGTCATTTACATTTGAGCCTAACGAGATTATAACTGGAGCTGTGTGAAAATGACTTTTTGGTGCTATTTTCACATAAACTGACTATTTATTTATTTATTTTGTTCTGGGGTTATTTCACACCCCAAGGGTTTCATTTTTGTTGGTTGTTTTATTAATGTAAAAATACTCATTTTCACACCCAAATGTGTGATTATTTAAAATGCTGCTTCTATTCATTGTGCACTGACTTGCAACCTAAAGGCAAATATTCAAATGTCTGGAGCTTGATAACTCCGTGGTGGTTTTGGCTGGCTTCTTAAACTCAAAAATTGCTGGGAAGAGAAATGGGCAGTAAGAAATTCAAAGTGGTATAAGGGCTGCATTCCCATGCCTGCCTCTCAGCATCCAGGGATGGGTCACAGGTTATTCCATCACCCCTCTGCAGAGTGGTGCCCTGCCTCAGCCTCATACAGACCCTCTGCCAGCATGGCAGTGCCAAAATGCTGGAGCAAGAGCCCTCACCTCTGTGGCCCTGTGTGACTTTAAATAGCCTCTGACCCTGTCCTGCATGGAGGAGGAATGGGGATGACAACACAGAGGCAGAATTGCAGCAGTGTTGGTGCAAAAGTCTCTGGCCCTTGCTCATTCCCACCCACCCTTTCCTGTGCCTTGGCTGGTGTGGGCCATGGGGAACAGGGATACAAAATGCTCTTTATCATCATCTCCCCTCTCTGGGAACAGATTGGTTAAAAGACAGCCTAAAATGTTTTGTTGGTTTGTTTTTTGTTTTGTTTTTTTTTTTTTTTTTTCTAAATTGGACTGATTTTTAAGTGTCTAAATGTGATGTAAAATCAGTGTCCAGGGCTCTGCATTTTGTAATAAGTGAATGTTTTGCTGATTTCTTGCAAGAATATCTGCAACCACGCCAATTTGCATGCCTGTATGTGTGTCAGATTGCTGGCAAAGAAATGCTGAATGCTGATAATTGTATACTGGTTTTCAAGCCTGATTTAAGTAATTTTGATTTTTAATTCATTCTGTGCTTCCTTTTTATTTCTGCACATGTGTAGTAATGTCCTGTAATGTTGTTGCCTAAAATAAGCAGTAAGAAATCAAGTTGAGATGGCCGCTGCAAAGGGAAAATTACATTTTTTCCTTTGATCCTTTTTCTTTTTCCCAGTAAAAGAATAAGTCTCTGCATACAGAATGCTCAAAAAATATTGCATTCCCTATCTTGCTGCTAATTTATATACACAAACCAGCATGGCTGTGGGGCGCCTACAAAGCTCAGAAATGTGATACTTAAAAGTTCTGCACAAGAATATTTTTGTTCTTGTGGAGCACTGAGCAGCCAGCACTCCACACCAGGGGTGCTCAGCACCTCTTGTGCTTTGGCATCCAATTGTGTGAAATCCTGGTTGAGATCCTGCAGTCAGGTTGTGTTAGAAGATGAAGAAACCTCTGCCCATGTGTTGAGGAAAAGGGAGAAAATACAGGGATCTATACAAATAATGTTGGTTCAGTGTGATAAACCCAGGGTGTTCTTTCTGTCCCTCCTGCAGTGAAATACTTGAGGTGATGGATGGATCAGCAGTGCTGGAAATCTTATTTTCACCATGAGTCTGTGAACACCCTAGAAAATTATTAAATTTTTGTTCTTCTGGTTTCTTTTCATTAGGAATCTGAGAAAAAGGGGCTGATTGAGAGAATCCACATGGTCCAAGAGATCATCATAGCTGTTCAAAGCATCCTGGAAGAAATAGCCTCGTTTGGAGAGAGGATTAAAAAGTAAGTAATAACCTTTTCTTGCTTTATGATATGAAATGAAGCAGAACCAGGAGGATCAAGGTGGAGTAATTGTCTTGCTCCAAAAATGGCTGCTAGGTGCAGCTGGATTAGCTGGCCAGTCCCACTACTGCTGCTTCTCTTACAGTCTTTTATTCCAAAAACCTTTGCAGAGCACAGAGGAGAAGCAGTGGTCCTTACTGATGTAGCTTTCATGTTTGCCTGAATTTCTGGCCTTGCCTGTTTGTGATGGGGTGGGGAGTCATGGATGCCACAGATACTGCTTGGAGATGTGGTCACAGAAGCATCAGGGATTTCTTTGCAGTCCCATCACAGAAAGTGGGCGCTGATGGTCAGTGTTGCCTTTCCCACGCCCTCCCCATCCTGACCTGGCTGTTGGGGTCACCAGTCACTGTGTCCCTTTGCCATTTTGAGCTGTCTGCTTCCTGCTGGTGCCACCAGGAAGCCCAAAGGGGGTTTTCAGGGTCTCATGGAAGCGGGGGGACACACAGAGGGTATTCCTGACCTTACAAAGGAGGGAGGTGAAGAGCCTAAAAAAAAAATCTCACAGACAAACACACACAAACCTTTTATAAATCAGTCTTTACTGGAGCTTAATTGATCCATATTGTTGTCTGTTTTGAACACAAAGTGATGGTTTGTGACCAAGCCTCACTTTAATGAGGAGCTGGGTTCAAGCTAAAAATACAACAACCACATGTGCTGTGGTGCCACGCCGGACACCCCAGCTGGGGTGGAAGTGGCCCAAAGATGTATTCCAGTCTATGAACAGGGCACTGTTCTGCCCAGCTGCATGGCAGGAAGACTCCAAGCACTTAAACACTATTAATTCTTGTATTCATCTTGGTAACAATGGTCTTAAAGAACACGTTGGGTATTAATGTGGACGCCCGATGTACTTTCAGAAGGATTCTGTTGTAGCTCGGCAGTGATGTGCCATTAAAAAATTGCTATCAAAGTTTTTTTTTGTAAGTGACAGACTGAATTGTGCTACAGTTTCTGTCTGTCACTCCAGTTACACAATCACAGGGAGTTTTCATAGTTTAACTCAATTGAGCTGTTTTGCTATTTTTTTTTTTTTTTTTGCTTTAACTTAAGCTACATTGATTGATAATGATGGGTCCTCTCCCACCTATTTTTACTTAATATTTAATACGTCTGTTGAAGCTTAAATGTAATTCTTGAAGCGTCCTATTAATTTTATCTGTCAAGGGAAGTTTGTCTTATTTTATAGCCTGATAAGTGGTCCAGATTCATTCTCTCTTCTTCCTTCTCCCCATCATTGTGATATGATGAAGTTAGCAGGCAGATTGTGTGAAACAGAGATGCCCAGATCCATAAATCCTCCTGTGGACTAGCAGGCATCCTTGCAGTCCAAATACCTCAACACATGGTGCAGGGCATAGGTTTATGTCTTACAAGGGCACAGGGGGACAAAGTAATTCCAAAGATGTGTTAGCAGTGGCTTCTCACCTTCAGTCCATCATTGACTTGCAGATGAGAGGTCTGAGTGAAATAAAATCCTGATTTTCACTACAGTGTGGCCAAAGTCTGAAATGCTGTAGTAACTGAACCTTCCAAGAGTGCTCCTCTTGGGAAAGATCCGATGTGGATTGTTGGAATGCAGAAGCTTGGGCTGCTGCTGGCTTATTACAGCTTTTCCAAGCCAGCATCCTATACTCAGTGCAGTAAAGAATTGCTGGAAATGTAAAGATAGGACAAAATGTATGCATTTGTAAACAGATTTATATAGAATATTATGGCCCTAATGTTATGCAGAGAAATTACTCAAACTGCTCTTTCACAGTTTGGCATCCTAATTAATCCAATGCAAGGTGTTTGCTGGGGTTGGCTCTGGCTACCTGCCACACCTGGGTCATGCACTGGACACACACCCTGTGTCACCTCCACTATGACCCAGTGGAGCTGGCTCAGCCTTGTCTCCAGATCAGATAATCTGCTCATGAATAAAGGAGAGCTGAGTGGCCAGCAGAGATGTGTAACAAGTGCCACACATAGAAGAAGAAACAAAACCAAGTCCATTACATGCCTAACAACTTCACTGAGCTCCCTAGAGCTCCTCTTCCCTTATCATGATATCTGTCTCTCAGATATCTTCTTTAATCCATTCTAGCATCCAGATGTAGGAAACTACTTGTCCACCTTCCAAAGGGCCTGCAATTTACAGCATATCTGACTGCACCGAGCACTGCAAAGGGGTCATTAAATTATTATTGGGTAGCAGAGCACAGGCAGTGTCCAAGAACAGAAATGTTGAGAGGGATTGTGTTTTTTCTTTACAGCACATTCAACTGGACGGTGCCTTTCCTCTCTGTCCTGGCCTGCTTGGTCCTGGCAGCAGCCACAGTTATTTTGTATTTTATACCACTGAGGTACATTGTTTTAATCTGGGGTAAGTACTCCACTGTGTCTCATTTGTATGAGATAAATACAATATATGTCTACAGAGTGAAATCAAACAAGCTTTAAACGACCTGTTACACAGAAAAACAAGTGCTGTTGCTTAGAGGTGAATAAAGATGTTATGAACTTCTTAAAATTACCATTTCTCCCCCCTGGGTTATCCGATAATTTGCTTTTCTTAGGGTTCTTTATAAGTTTCCAACAGCACCACAAGAAGAGCATTAGCCTAGATAAGCTACTTTCAGTGTTATTATTCTTCTGCAGGCAAGTAATTAGCTTCCTGGTGCTGGAGCCCTCCAGCTGGGAAATGGTAGGAAGTGGACAAGATGTGTTTGCAGAGCTGGACCATGTAGATTTGGACCCTGGGAACCTTTTGGGTCTGAGTGTCCTGGCAGTCAGGACAGGCTGTGCCCAGTGGGAAACACTGAGCTTCTCCTTTTGTCATGGGTCATAAGGTATTTGTATGAAGATACAAAATGAACTAAAAGAGGAGCTTTTAAAAAGTAAAACTTGCCTGGTGGTGTTATGAAGAAATGTGAGGTCATCTTTCACAGGAGGAGATGGCATTCAAGGGCATAGGACTGAGGGGGATGGCTTTAAACAGCAAGAGGGCAGGTTTAGATTAGATATCTGGAAGAAATTATTTCTTGTGAGGGTGTTGAGGCTGGGTGCACAGAGAAGCTGTGGCAGCCCCATCCCTGGAGGTGTCCAAGGCCAGGTTGAAAAGGGCTTGGAATAACCTGGTCTAGTGGAAGGTGTCCTGCCTGTGGCAGGGGGCTGGATTGAGATGGTGTTTAAGACTCCCTCCAAACCATTCTATGATTTCAGGTGCTGAAGACTTTCTATATCTCCAAATGACCTCCTGTCTTATTTGGGGTGCTAACTTTTATCTCAGACTTGTGGTAGAAAGGTGTAGAGAACATAGTGCAGGTAAATCCTCCCTGACCTGCAGAAGCTCAGCCCTGATGTGGCTCTGAGTTGTAGGGACACCCTGTGACCCCTGGGGCTGAGCCATCAGCTTCTCTCTTGGGTGTAGAAAAGGGAGGGAATGAGAAGGTGGCATTATAAAAAAAAGCCATTCTTGGGCAACAGCAACAAAGAAATAAAAGATTAAATCAAACAAAAGAAAGGGCAAAAAGAAAGGGGAGAAATTGCTGGGAGTAAAAAGTTCAGTAACAAAATATTGTTGTTCTTGTATGGAAGACATGGTGAGTACATGAAAACTATACATCCATTCAACATCATCTGGAGTGACAGGGCCTTCAAATATGATACATGTTAAACAACTACCCTGTGGCAAGGCCTCAAAAGACCTTATGGTATTTTCTGTTTTTTAAAAATCAGGTACACAGAAAATTGTGTTGTCATTTTGCTACAAGTATATGGCTTAAAAGCTGAATCTCAGACGTGAAGCAGGTACATTTCAGGGAGAGGAGAAGGCTGGAGCAGCCATCACATTTGAAATCACTTTCAGGGAAACCACTGTGAGATTTTGGACAAGGGCATGATGGAATTGAATGCTGTATTATGACTCTCAGAGGCAACAAACATTTGAATTTTTTTGCTATTCTTTAAAATGGGTTAGCTGATTTTCTTCACCTAGAAGACCTTAAGAGAGGCAAGAGAAGACCTTATGAACTTCACAATAATATGAACATTACAGTCCCATGGATCTTCTGTCCAGACTAGGGACCACCTCTGTCAACTGCAGCTTTACTAAGTCCATGGAGATGGACAGCTATTACTGCCGTTTATAAACCTAATTATTCACACAAAGATCAAACCAAAGTAAACCTTGTGATAAGGTTTTACATTGTCTCACAGAATCATAATATGGGCAGTTTGGCCAGTGTGGCTCTGCAAAAAGGGTACAAGCCATGAGGAATGGGGAGAGGAAGCTTTCATTTTCTGAAGAGATGGAAGGAAAATTTTTCCCAATTATTTTCAGAGCCTTCCAGTTGGTCATGTAGGGTAGCAGATTTAACAGCACACTTGGTTTTCAATGTGTGTATTCTCCCTATAGTATCCTCCAGAATGAATTCTATCTGCAATCGCTTTTCACCACGTTGTTGGCAGCCCATGATCCCCAAAGTAGAGAAACACCTTTATCAATGATGTCCTCTCCTTCCTCCAGGAAGCACTTGTGAGTGATTCCACGTGACAGGGAGCATGTGTGTGGCTTTCAGTCTGAGGCACTGTTTTCACACTAATTTTTACTTGTGAATTCCCTTTCCCTTTATCACCTTGCCTGAACAAATTTAGAGGGAGGGAGTAGAAGAGGCTTGTATCATTTTGTTTGCCTTTATTTTTTTAATTTTTTTTTTTATCCTAGGCATAAATAAATTTACTAAGAAGCTTAGAAATCCCTATGCCATCGACAATAATGAGCTACTAGATTTCCTCTCCAGGGTACCATCTGATGTTCAAAAGGTGAGTAATGAATGGCCACAGCCAACAGAGGCAAGGAGTGACACTGAGAGCGGCTGGGTGCTCCCTTTGGGAATACAATGCCAAAGACTTTTGAATAAGGGAGATAAGGAATCTGGGGAAAATCCACAAAGGGAGGGGGAGAGAGAGAAGAGAGGGGAGCCAAAATCCTTTGTCAGAAGGATAAAATGATTGAGGAAAAATTATCCTGAAAAGACCTACTTAAAAATGATCTGGAAAATCACTCAGCGTGTTTACTGAGCTATGGTTTTCGTCACCTTTCTGCTCCAGTATTTGTACAGAGGGAGGAGAAAAATAGTCTCTTTGATAGAGATAACCATCCAAAAGGATTTGCTGAATTCTCCTCTTTCTCATGATAGGGGGAGGAATGGGAGGAATTATTTCTGTGACATTGTACTTGAGCTCTAGGCCTCCCTTGGACAATGCCCTGCTCATCTTTTTCTCTAAAGAAAACCCTGACATGTGTTTAAAATACTCTACAGTTGATCAGATCAATCTTCTACCATTATGGAATTATAAGTTTTTATCTAACCAGAATCTATCCTCCCTCAGTTTCAGTCAAGTCTTGTCTCTTCTCCCATTTCTTTGAAACAACAACATTGTCTTCAGCAATCTCCCCTATCTTCCTGGAAATTATTTGAACAATAAATCCTTTAGAATGTCAAGATCTGTTTATTTCTCTTGGAGGAGGGAAAATAGTCTTGCTGGGTAACGAAGCCACGCAATATAAGGGATTCTTTCTTTTGTTTTCACTGACTGGAATCCGTGTCCCCAGGCCCTGATCCTGATGCCCAGGATCCCTCTGACATTGTGCCTTTCTCTGTGGCACTTTCCCTGTGAGGTGCTGTTCACTGGGAATAAGGGGATCACAATCTTACCCATAGTGACTTTATGCTGTTGGAGACAGAAACTGAATTGCTCACGTGCAGTGTTGAGGCATCTGGTCAAAGCTGGGTTGGAAAAAGCTTCTTTATCTCAAGAGGCCACCAGACTGGTTGGTGGCAGCACTAGTAACAGGAAAGAAATCTCACCATGGACTAGTGGGAGGAAAAAACACTAAGCAGGAACAATCATAGAGCCATTAAGCTTCAGTGTATTTTTATTTGTTGTCATTGCTCTTGTAGAGGCTACTAGATTTGCAGTGATGGTTTGCATATGCCCTTTAAATGTTTATGTTTAAGGATAAGCTGCTTTTCTATTTATGTTTTATTTAACATTTACACTTAGAATATTTCCTTGAGTGGTTTCTATCATGTTGGGATCCTCTGAGCTCTCCAAAGAAAATGATGACCATTTTCTATGGGAGGAATGATAATAGTTCCTTGGATGGGACAAACCTTGGAGTTCTCCACTAGTGCTGAAAATAATGACAGCCACACGCTTTAGGGCAAGTCATTCATGGGAGCTCCAAAGCCCTTCTGCCTGCTTTGTTTCACGTGCTATCAATGCATCAGCATTTCACTGGGGTGCTGCAGTGAGTTAGAAATTACTCCTGTCTGTACAGCACCCATTTACACCACATGTCTTGGACGAAAGATAGAGGAGGAGTGAAAAATATGGTATTTTCAACCAAATTTCCCGGATTATTTCAGTGGGAATACTTTTGTCTCACACAACAGACAATTTGAAGATTACACCATCCTTGACATTTTACCACACATGTTTTAATCATTATATTGTATATGAATTTGGTTTGAAAGGTGGAGGTAGCTTTGTCCAGGTTCTATTTGGGAGAATACTTTCCTTTTTTGAAATTATTAAGTATTTCAGCATCCCAGGGTCTGTGTATGGTTTTGACAACTGTCACCTTACTGTCTATTGGGATCCACTTGAGTTGAGACTCCTGAGAGAAGTTTATTAAACTAATAGGTTAATGCCAGAAAGATAAGAAAAAACAACTCCCAAACCAAAACAAACCCAAAAAGATTGCTGAAATCAGGTAGAACCCCATGTATCTCATTAGAAAAATCTGCTTTTAATATTTTTGTTTCAAGAAATGATGCATGACTTCTCAAATCCTTCCTGCAATTAATCCCCCCATGTTCCTGTGTTTAGAAAATGATTCATTACTTTTGAACCTTCCTTAGTTTCCCTGGGTTTGTCCTGGGGGAGCCATTAACACACGCTGCAGTGAGCTAGAGTTACCTAAGTGCAAACGTCATGCCTGTTTGTTTTTACAGGTGCAGCAGGCTGAATTGAAACCATCCAGCAGCTCCAGCCCCATCAGGAAGAAGCGGTGCGCGCTCTAGGATGCGGCGGGGTTTGGGAATGCAGCACCTCCCTCCCTGCACACACGTGCACACACTGCACCCCTCCCCTCCTTCTTGCTTCAGAACAACACTAGAGTCACTGCCACGGACTTTCTCTTTCTTGGAAGATGTGGTTTTTGATAAACACCTATCTTGGTTTTCTCTACTGGGTTGTCGTTTTGGCACGGCATCCCAAAAAAGAGCAAGGTGAAACGTGAATTATTTTGTGGGATGGGGAGGAGAATGGAAGAGGATGGTGCAACTGCACCTTTTATTTTTCTTTTTTTATTCCCCCCTTTGATTGCAGAGACAAGGCTGGATGTGGCAGCACTCCCTGTGTTATGTAGGAAGAGATAATTCTGCTTAGTGTAGCAGATCAGCTGAGCTGATGTGAGTAGATGCTCTGAACCAGTTTTTAACATATCCAACAGATTTACATTAAGATATGAAAGCTATTCTTTTCTGAGTTAAATCACTGTGCCTAGAAAGGTTTAAGCTCTGAATTAACGAGTCTTTGATACCCATCTTCTGTTCAAGCAGTGTACATTTTAAAAAGTTTTTTATCATAATTAGCAGAAAGAGCTAGGAGCTCCAACAGTATCTCAATATTTCATCCAGCACTTGTGGGTTTTCCTTTTTCCTTTATTTTTTTTATTTTTTAATTTTTTTTAAGCCCAGCCTGTGGTTAACTCTTTGTATACTGGAATCATCAGAGATCCATTGCTGGCAATGGATGCATGAAAACCTTATGCCATGAAAGGATTAAGAGAAAAGGCTAACTCAGTGACCTGAAAAGACTATGTTGGCTTGCCTTTTATAATTCCATCTCATCAGATATTTTCAGCATAGCTGTTGTTTTCCTGTCTAAATCCAGAGGGGTCAACACTACAGATCCAAGAGGAAAGGAAAAACCAACACTTTTTAGCCTTAAAGAAACAAGTGCTTGTGCAGAAAGAGAGCACATGCCCAAAGAAGTGGTTGTGCAATAGGGTGCAGGCTTTGGTCCACCACTGATGTCTTCTTGCAGTCTTTCCTGGTGGTTCACAAGGAGAGGACCCAAAAGTGAAGTCACGTGGAAACAGCAATGGAAAGACAGATGAAAGGACCCTGTTTTGTGTTCTGTGGAGAATGTGATTTTTTGCTTGCTTACCAGTCTTTTAGCAATTGTGCATTTGCTTTATGTATTTCAGAAAACCAGCATTAGTCAGGTTGTTTGACTGGGGAAACTAAAACACAGAATCATGTGTAAAACCTGCTAAATTTTGCTGATACTGCAGCCTTTGGTCCTTTGGGTGCTGTGGGACATTTTGGGAGTGATTTGTCACCACAAGTCATTGGCAGCACGAGAGCTGCATTTGTTGCTTATGATTCCCAGGCAGGAATTACCACCAGGATTCCCTGGGGTAGTTGACAGTACAAAGAAATGCAGAAACCTGAGAGATAGAATTCTTTTTTGCAAAAAAAATAAAAGGCTTTGAAAGTCATCTAATAAAAGGTAGAATGGTTAAAACTTTCCTTATGGATTTGTGATCCAGATGGAGTTGTGTGTGGTTCCATAGCACAATCTTGTGGGCTTGTTCCAGGAATTTGAAGGAGGAAAACTAACAGCAGACTATCTTCCACTGGGTTATTGGGCAGATTCAGTAGTTTTTCATAAGTTTATTTTTCGAAGTCCCACTGTGCCTCTGAATAAGGACAGGCACATTTTCATATACTTGATTGGCTAAAGAATGTATTTTGCTTATGCAAAGCTGTGTGTAGCTGCAAATGGAAGGATTGAGGAAAGATTATCCTGGTTTAAAAAGCCACAAAAATGCCTCTTTGTTTGCACGTGTGCTTGTGTACCCATGCATATACAGAGTTGTGTATAAAGAGTACATGTATAATGTATTTATAGGCGAGTGTGTGGGGGAAAATGGGTGAATATACAGATTTGAAAACCTTGAAAATGTTTATGAAAAATGCCAAAGATTCTAAAGCTTATCATCTCGCGTCTGTTCTTCTTCATTTTGTATCTTTCCCGGCATGTCTCTCTGGCTGAGCCAGATCTCTGCATGATTTGATTTACTTCAACTTAATGAAGCTGGTTGGAAAGAGCCTTGTAGAAATTACAAAATCTCCAGTAAATCTCCTTCTTGTACATACAATAGATGTCCACGGAACCCTTTTGTTAAACCAGTTTCTCAATCTTCTCTGTAAACAATGCCTCATTGTCTCGCTTCAAACTATCATCTGGTTTATCATACTGTAATCTTGTCATTTTGTAAGGACCAAAGTCAGGCATATTTAAGCAGGCATGTGGGATCTGATCGCTGATTTGAGTGAAAACATTCAACTGCAGGAAAAACTGTTTATTTATTCAGAAATTCACATTGATACTTTAGTAGTTTGGGGGGTTTTCCTTTAGGTTTTTCCACATGGAACTGATTTCTGTTCAGGAGACAGGGTGATATCTTTTTCTTTTTCTTTTTCTTTCCTTTTTTTTTTTTTTTTTTTTTTTTTTTTTTTTTTTTGGTGTAGATATGCTGAGTTTCAGAATAATTTGTGTTAATTGTTTTGCTGGAGTCATACCAAACGAAGGGATTTGGATGGTCCAGTACCTATATATGTTGTGATGAGCTCTTTGTTTTGATAAATGCTGTTTGAAATGCAATAAACATTTGAGGTTAAGCTGATGCTTTTAATTTGTCTGGATTAGGAGATATGTTTCACATTGTTTGCAAAATGCTGTGCTATAATATTTAGTATCTGACTAGGTGTGCAAGGACATCCCTTGGCAGTGCAGTGTAAAAATTCACACTGGAATTTGCTTGTAGTAAGGAGTGTAAGGGCATCTCCTGCTGCAGCAGGAAATGAGGCAAAGCCTCCTCTCACCTGCATGCAACTCTTTAGTGGGATTTCCTAGTCTCTACTTCAAGGAAAGGAGGGTTGTGTATTCTTGCTGCACAGTCCACTTATCAAACTCTATATTCAGATTTGTCATGAGATTCTTAAAGCAAGACTATCTCTCTGTGTCCATTTCCCCATGCAAATTATCAGGTTTTACTTTTGCAATCTATTTAACATATAGCATTAGAAATTAAAAATTTACATTTTTACTTCAAGGTACTTGTTTCAGGGCGTTTGCAGTCTAAAGTCTTTAAGACCAGAATCCATTCAGAAGTTCCAGTCTAACTTTGGGTCTTTTGGATTGTAGAATCATGGAGATATGGGAATGTGGAGCATGTCCACTGACTGTATGGTGTGTAGATAAATGGTTCTGACATGTGTGCAAATGCAATATTTACATTTGCCCCAACATAAGGTGCTGCTGAAGCTTTGGATTTTGGAATATTCATGAATAGGACTGAGGACTTGAATTCCCTATGGATCATTGTTAGTAAAAGTCAATCACTGAAACACACCGTGTGGGAAGCAAGCAAATAACTGAGTAAAGCACAGCTGGAAATGCCACACACCTTTCCTTTTTCTCTGCTTGAAAATCTCTGATTTTAACCTTCAGCCACAGCTCTGCTTTTCCCTCAGTCACCTCCTGAGCCACCCACCAAGCAGAGGAGAGCCCAGGCTTTGTCCTGCTGCCCAGGGATCCCACTGGAGAGCCCTGCCCAGCACACCAGCATCCCTGTGCATGGCTTTTCCCTAGGAATTAAACTGGCTGCTGCTAATTCCTGCCTGGGGTAAGAGTACAACAGCTCCCTGAGCTGGGCTGTCCCACTAGAAATCAGAGGCCTGCCATTTAATTTCCTGTGCTCTCTATGGGGCTATGTTTTATTTTATATTTTTTAATTTGGAGGGCCTGATTTTGCAGGCATTACCACAAGTGGAACTGGAGTTATTTTCCCATCAGACCAGTAGGTTCAGACCAGGAAGGAGTTTGGCTTCTCTGATACCTTAATTGAAAAAATTGGCAAAATGCATTCTAACCAAAGCTTTAGATTTTCCATCCTTTAGCTAAGCTGATAGAATGTTTTGGAAATGGTAGCTTTGGCTTTAGAGACTATGGCATGTGTTAGTAGTGAATCTTGTTCTGGTTTTAATATAGAATACCTGCTCCTCTGCATCCTAAGAGTTTCCAGCTCAGAAGAAAGCTGAGATACTCCAAATTATTGTTGGTTTGTTGCAGATGGAGTGTTTTAATCATTCTCAAATTTGGGTAAATTAAGCCAGGTGAAATATGATTTTGGGACAAACTATCTGTATGAGAGTTTATCAGAGGGGAGGACCCTCAGCAGTAACTGAGTAATTCCAGGTCAATGTGAGCAAGGGATATATTTATGATTAATGTAAATATTCACCAGCATTTAGAAATATTGTTGGAGTGGAAAAAAAAAAAGAAGTCTCTTGACATTATAGCATTTTCAGTCTACTTTTCTCTGTGATGCTTTGACTGAGAACAACACAGCGTTTCAAGAGAATTTAGAGGGTCATTTTGTTTTGCATGAAAGACATGCTCATCTGACATAAATCATGAAACTGAGCAGGAGATGCCATCCAGGTCTCAATGTTAGCAACGCACCTGGGCAGGCATGAGTTCAAATTCTCAGCATGGCTTTCACCTGAGGGCTGGAGATTCTTGTTAAATTTTACGTGAGTGAACGCTGCCAGTCGGTTCCTGCGTGTTGGGTTGAACACCTGCAAATTCCCTCTTGGCTGAGCATGGTGGTGTGCCTCATGCAGGGGAGGAGAGTAAGAGCTGGAAGACTTGCTGGTGTAAAATTTGTGCTGATGTCCTAGTGCAACCAGCCATCTGAACTCCTGAGAATTTCTTGCAGGAGGAAGGGAGGGCAGTCTCATGGACTGAGCACATCTGGGTCTTACAGGGTCAGGTTTAGGTGGTCAACAGATCTTGCCTCTCACTCTTAATCATTGTCTGCTAGGATGGCTCAGCCAGCACATCTAAAGAGTGGCTTTCAGCCCAAGAAGGAAGCAGAAGGCCCTGGCCCTCAGTGGTTTGGGGCAGAGATGGATGGGTTTGGGTAGGGAGCCTGTGCTAGGGAGTGCTTCCCCAGGGAACCTAGGGACTGCTGAGCTGGGGATCTCTTCTTTCTGCTGGATTTCTTGTGATCAGACTTTTTTTAGTGGATGAAAGAATGAATTTTTTTTTTGCTGTCAATCTCTGCGTTTTGGTAAATTGCTCTTATGGTGGGATAAAACATTAAATATTGAGCTGTCATCTACAAACTGAAGGTGATAAAACCCTGAGGACTTGGGCCTGCCATTTCCAAATGCACAATCAGCCTCAATTCCCCTTCAGTCCCAAAGGATCCAAATGCCTTCAGGACAGTGCAAAGTCTGCTCACCAGTAATGTTACAGTGCCTTCAGAGATAGTGGTGAATCCTTCAATTTCACACTCAGTGCTGGTAAGTGAATATAAGGGGGAGTGTCTTAGTGACACTACTCTTTATTCCTACCCTGGGTATTTTTTTTCAGTGAGATCAATGAAAAGAAACAAACCAAGTTATTTCTATTTCTTGAGCAAACGCTGCTACTTCTATCCTAGCTGCTGTATGTGGAACATGGGATTTGACTGGTCTTTGATCTCTGTCATGATATCTCGGGTTTTAGCTTTCTATTCTTTTCATTTTTGATTTTGTGCTGCTTTGGTGTGTGGGTCTGGGTTTCATATAAAGGGATAGTCAGGTGTGGGTTTTCATATATTGGGATAGGGCAACTGATTTTATGGGCCTGTATCTGTACACAGCTAAACCACATATTTTTCACTTGCTCAGTACTGCCACCTCCCAAAGTAAAGAATATCTCTCATCCTCTTTTTCAAGAGGAGATGCACAGTGGAAAGAGCATATGTTCCTACAGACAAAAAAAGCCTGTTAGATTCAGTGACTTGTGTGCTAAATTTTGCTTTGATCATGGCTGTCTGCTTTCCCCCTCCATCTTCTGTCTGCCCATGGTCGGTTTGTTCCAGAGTGAGGATCTGAAACCACACAGCAGCTACAACCTGAGAAGAAGGGCTGGGAGGGGGGTGAAGGCTCCCTCCAGCCCTGGCAATAGACGACTTTACTGAAAGTCAATGCCATTCCCTTGCATTTATCACTGCCACTCTTGCTCTGCATATTTTTGGTATTCGCCATGCATTGTTAGCAGTGATTGTCATGTAATTAAATCACTGCTCATCACAAGAGCCTATTTTTATGCTGAGATAAGCATCAGAAGTCTGCTGCAGCGTCCCCCAGATCAATAAAGATGTTCCCTGTAGGATTACAAATAGTCTGGGGTTGTACAGGGCACTAGAATTAATTAGGAATGATTTCTCTTTTTCTTTTTTCTTTCAATACATTTTTAATTGTTTATCCATTTTCGATGGGCTTGTTTTTAACTCTACTGTGATGGCCCAGATGCTTCTGCTCAGACCTTTTCAGTAGGATATGATACCAATTTGGGCAGTATCATTTGATGTAAGCAGTCACAATTATCATCATCTTTCCATAGCCATGTGTGACTGTTGCTTCAAAATATGTTTTTGAATGAGGTGTTTGCATCTCAGACTTTGCACTTGAGATTACAGTTAAATGGGTTTATTAAATGATTGAACCTGGAGATCCAAACACAATGAGGAACCTTCAGGTGCTACCCTGAAGATTTTGGTATTTTAGCAGAAGGCCAGAGGGCAAGTGGAGCAACTCGAGCCATTTCCTGAAGGAGCATGTGCCCATGGTCACAGAGCGAGTATGGGGCAGAAAAAGCAGCCTGGATTTTTTTGATTTAGGCTTTCCTAGTCTCAGCTGTCCACTTTCCTTTGCATTGTTTTTACATTTTGTCCTGCTTGTGGGGCAAACTGGTTGCACCACCCTCATGTGATCCATAGGAGCTGTGGGGTGTAAGATCCTGTGTGGTGAGACAGAAGCTTCTGGAGGGTTTCAATAAACAGAGTGGGAATGTCCATGGATGGATGAGGCATAGGGAAAGTGAAAGTCTTCTTTCCTTTCCTTTTGAGTCAAACAGCTAAGTGGCTTGTCCTTCTGATCCAGCATCATCAAAAATGGAAACAACTTCTTCCTCTGTGCTGGTGAGAGCCTTTGCCCTCTCTCTAAGGCACAGGGAAAGAGTAGATTCCTCTCAGGGCATAGAAGCAGTGTCAGGATTCCTGTAGGTAAATATAACCACTTCCCTGCATGGAATGAACAGTTGAGGTTTTGCACTTGCAATGCTGTACTAAAGTGGTGTTCTTCACAAGCTGCACCTGAAGTGCCCTGAAATCAAATGCCTGTGGAGCTCAAAGGTTTTGCATCAGTCTTCAAAACTGTGAAAGGGATAAACAGTGGCCAAATTTGCTGCTGATAACTAGGTGCCCCTAATGCTGAGAGGATGGTGATGCCCTGAAAGAGGATTCCTCACAGTAACACAGTGTTCCATGGAAATGATTCTGCTAGTGTTGGGACTAGGAGACCCCATGCCCAGATCCACTACAGGAGAGAGGAAATACTTTAATTTAGACCCATTGAGACCCAAAATATGTGAGTTTACTGCATCACAAACCAGCAGAAAGTGCCCAGAGCATGGTGTGATGCAGCTCCTGTCAGGCAGCCAAAACCCATCTGCCCAGGGTTGGCATGGGGCAGCACAGAAGACCTGGCAGCTTCTGGGCATCTCTAGGTTAAAAGCTTGCTGAGAACACTCCAAATTAACCTCTTTTCATAGAATCAGTCAGGGCAGAGCTCCTGCACAGGTCACATTCTGCAGCAGTGACTTGTTCTGTCCTCCCCTGCATCACTGAGCACCAACAGCAGGAAGGGCACCATCGTTCTGCTTGTGCCAGCAGAGCCTGGATGATTCCAGCACTTGTTCCTGGCTCACCCCATGCAACAGAAAATTCAGTCTTACCCCTTTTCCACTTGCCAGCTCCCTCCTTCCCCAGAGGGAAGGGGTTCTGGGGGATTTTGTTTGTCCCCTGAAGTCTGCAGGGCTGCTGCCCACCAGAGGCAGTGCCCAGGGTGCAAGGTGTGAACGTGCTCAGAAAGTGAGGGGTCTGTGGAGTGGGATTTTGGCAATTTTTCTATTGCACATGCAGAGTGTTAGGCTTCTTTGCAGGGAATCTCTTTCCAAAATTATTTTCTGTTTTCTCACATTTTCAGTCATTTCCATCATCACAGTGTGTGACCTAGATTAAGGTAATTCAAAACAGGACATTCCTGTGAAAGCCTCAGAAATTTTTATGAGAATTAATTCTTCCTATTGCCAGATTGTAAGGTGAGTTTGTCCTTTTTTTTTACTCTTAATATCAGAGTTCAGGTGTATGAGATAAATTTAACATTGTCATACATTTTTTGGGAGATGGTTGGCATCCATGCTGCACCAAAATGCTCAATGCCATGGAAAACTGGATGACTTAACCAGAGGGGGAAGTGTACTGAGATTTTCAGTGGGCATTTGCCTTAAATTCAGTGAGTACCATCCCAGTCCTGCTGAAGTCAGTGCTGTTTTTCTGGACACCCTTGCTGAGTGGTGACCTCTGTGGCAGTTGCATGGTTGCCTCACAGATAATTTGCAAATTGCCCATGAACCATGCAAACGTGTCTGGTATGGTGCTAATTTACTGGCAAGGTCTGGGAGCACGGATCCAACACTCTGCTCCAGCCATGCCCAGCAGCCAGTGTGGAGGTTGGATTTCCATGCAGCATGTCAGGGATAGCTGATGGATGGGCTCAGCCTCCCTTTCACATGTGTTTAGAGATCTCCAGCCAGGCCAGAATTTGCCAGATGACCATAGTGGGGAAGGCATCAGAAATATTTCCGTAAATATAACCCCTCCACACCCCAAAAATTTATCTAGTTTGTGCATGGGTGTTACACAACCCCTGTTCAGGGCTACAGGAAGTGGCTGGACATTATCTGTCCTGTGTTCCGGCTGGGTTTATTTTGGGGTGGTCAAAGAGGAAATCCTAGTGGAGAGGCGGGTGGAACATTTTTGTTGGACTGATGTGAAAAAGAAAAATACCTGGCCATTGGAAAGGGTTTGAACTCTTAGCAGAAGGCTCTGGGAGATGGATGAATGGTCAGAGGGAGGTGACGGGAGGGTCAGAGGTCCTGTGGCACAACTCATCACTGTGAGAAATCCCTGTCTCCCAGTGAAAGTCTAAGGACTGGCTGGCAGCAGCGTGATCTGTGGCAGCCAATTCATCAGGAGGATTTCCCGTCTGAATATGCAGATGTGTGCACAATTATTTTACCTCTCTTCACAAACAGAGCCCGTGTCCCTGCTCGCTTAAATAAATCTTGGCACTGTCCTTTCCAGGAGGCATTTTGGGTTCAGCCTGGTTGCCTGCATCCTGCAGAGTTTTGTTCAGCAGAGTCCTTGCACACAGCCTGTCTCCTCTTCCCTTTCCGCTTCCCCTTCCTCCTCCTCCCATCCCACTGCAATCGCTGCTGCCCAGACCCATCCTTCACTTGCACAAAACTGATTTCTGTTTATGGAGCAGCTGGCAGCAGCAAGGCTTGAGCACTGAGCGATGACTAAGAAACAAGCCCACTTTTCCCTTAGCTGTCAGGAGCTTTTAGAAATAACACCCTCCTCTGAGGAAGTCAGAATAGCAACAGGAAAATAAGTAAAACCTATTATAAAACAGTTGTCCAAGAACTTAGGCACGGCGCGGGGTAGAGATCAATATGCTGTGAAGGTTAAATCTATTTTCACACTGTGTTCTATTTCACAGTTTAATGGTGTTTTAATGTGTCTGTCACTGAGCCCCCTTCATGTTATGCAGGTAGAGGCTTTACAAAGGAGAAATAACGTTGGCTTTACAAGCTTCACAGTAACATCTTATTTACCAGCTGAGATCTGATGCTTTCCTCTCTGGAGGTACACCAGGACTGTTTTGTTTTGTTTTGTTTTGTTTTGTTTTATTTTATTTTATTTTATTTTATTTTATTTTATTTTATTTTATTTTATTTTATTTTATTTTATTATTTCATTTTTTATTTTTATTTTTATTATATTTTATTTTATTAGTATTTTATTTTAAATTTATTTTTATTTTATTAAAATTTTTTATTATAAGTTTTTTTTTTAATCCTTTTTTTTTTCTTATTTTTAGAAGACATAACGTGGTGTTGCATTTGCAATAATTTTAGATGGCTGTTGGGGAATGCCTGTAGGGTTGGGAGCAGCAGGAGCATGTGTGTGCTTGTGTAGAAGGGACAGAAATATCTACTGCTGTTTATACAAGCTAAATACATGGAGGATATGCAGAATTCCCAGGCTTGAGTTTGCATCCAATTCACAGTAGTATATTTGAGTGCTTTAGCTTGAACTCAGCTTGTGCTGGGATGTTGGATCAGGTTTGGAAACAGCATGGAGGACAAAGCAAAGTTTCTGAGAGGGGATGGAGGGGAAGGAGGGCTGATTTCAGTGGAAAGGATGGAAGGAGAGAGAGAGAGAGAGAGAGCAAAGGCAAAGAAGGAAGTGAGCTATACAATCCAGGGTATGTGCGCTGCTAAAGCACACGGTCCTGCCCTCTGTGTTTGGGGTGAAAAAATTTATATTTCTAAGGCTCAACTCACACTCTTTGTTTAGAAGAGGAAGAAGTGAAAAAGCCCACTGTTCTGCTTGAATTCTCTCTCTTGAGCTTCAGCTAGGGAATAGAGAGGTTGGGATATCCTGCTCCAAGGGCACTGCTGGCTCTGTGCTCCCGCTGGGGAATGGGGCAGGCAGATGTTCAGGTGTGCTGACCTGCTCAGTGGGGCTGCTTTGACAATCCTCCCCCTGCCTGTGGCTGAGCCAGCAGCTGGACACAGCCCCTGGCCATTTACAGCCCCTGCAGTCTGTCAGGGCTGCACACACCTGGGTTTGCTCCTGACAGAGCCAGGTGAGCCTCAGCCAAGCAGCTCCTCTGGTGAACCTGAGTGCCTGTGTTTGCCACAGGGACTTGCTCCAGACATCCTCGTGCTGTGACTGAGGTGTGGGGCTGGGGCAGGACAACCTGCTTGTGCCAGTGGCTTCTCCTCTGTGATCTCTCTGCCATCCTTGCCCTCAGCAGCTCTCTTGCATCCCTGGGAGAGCATTCTCCTTTGCCTCATTGCCTTCCCACCTCTCTCATCTTCTGCTCCCTCAGTTGCTCTTTACCCTCCTCTTCCTTTGTCTCGCAGCCAAATGACTTAACTCAGCACAGCCTCCTGGGAGGGGTAGGCTGTGAGAGGGGAATGCAGCAGAGGAGGAGATTTGATATTAAATCTTCTTAGGAGCAACTTATTAAAAACCTCACGCTTCCCCTCAACTGGTCTCTCTGCCAGAGTACAAACCTTTGCTCTGCCCAGGTCTACAGAGGGCAGATGTTTGTTGGAGCGTGAGTTTTTAGACTAGCAGAGCATTGGCTTGGCTTAACCTGTGTATCCCACCACAGCAGAAATGTCTGCATTGTGTGTTTTGGCTTTGGTGTGCTGCCTGCTCTGAGTTCATCTCTGTCCCCCCTTCCGCTTCCCATTGTTGGAACAACAATCTTCTGCTGGATGCAGAGCTCAGCCATCTCTGTATTGTGGGGCCAAAACAAACTCTCTGCTAGCATGTTTTCCATCCTCCACAAGTTAAAATACCAGTGCTGAGAGCAGCTGCCCTCCCAGGTGGGGAGCCTGTTGTCCGAAAATCCAACTACTGACTCCATGGGGCAGGACTTTCTCTCAAGCAATGCTGCTGAGAAATGAATTTATATCCTTTGGAGGGCTCCAGTGGTTCCCTCCCCAGCCACCACAGCCACCAAAAGTGCAGCCTGGTGAACTGAAATGTCACCCATGCTACAGTGCTGAGCACTTGCTTTATCTGTGCTTTCCAAGTGGATGGAAACCTCTGAGAAGGTCAGGGCTGGGGACGGAAGACTTTGGGGAGACACAGTCCCATAGGGCTGCCAAAAAATAGCTTCAATCCATTTTTCTGCTCCAGTTTTTCAAGTCCAATGTAGTTAAGGATGGTTGTCACCCGATGCCCAATACTTTCTCAACATCTCTAGCACATTCACATCTGGCCTTGTGGGAAATGGTGAGGAAATAATATTTTCTGCTTGGTAACAGAACCTGTTGTTTGAATCTTGTGTCTTTGAGGTTTGGTTTGGTTTTTTTGCACTGTCCTTTACTTTTTAAGGGTTATTTCACCTACTCCAGCCATTAGAATACCTGAATATTCACAAATATTAATGAATTCAAGAATATCTGAATTACAGCCTTGAATGTGCACTTTGAAAATTTGTCCAACCTTTCTGAAAAAAAAGTTGGATACCTGTTATGGTTCTAATATTTAGGGACCAAATTGATGCAAGTGTGCCACCTTAATGGCAGAGTTTTAGATTAAGCTGGAAATTTGAGAAAGCTGCCTGATCAAGTGGCTTTGACATTTAATGTTCATTTTTAGAAGTAAAACTTGGATGCCTTGGGCAATCCATGGCCAGGTGCCTTATAGCAGGTGTTGGGGTTTTGGAAAAGTGACAAAAGCCACACTGAAGCAGAAATGCTTCGTTATGGTAAACTTTCTTTCCTGCTTCACAGAGGAGACCTAAGGAAAAGAATGCTTGGTTTTTTGTCTTGCTGAAAATAAACTTTTACAGAGGTCCTTAATGCAATAATATAGTTTGTTGGAAACCTCAGATTTACTGTGGGTTTCCTAGTGAAATATTGAAACACTGAAATCACAGATTAGAAACAAATATAAGGTTAGAGACAGGAAGATATTCCAAAATCATGTGAATTTTAAAGGAATTAATAACACACAGGGATATGGTAGTTTAGTGTTGGCTAATTCTTATTTATAGAAGCTAATGGAGGATTTTCTAGTGTGATAGAATTAATGTTTCTGGTAGCTGAGAGAAGAGTTTTGCTTCTCCTGCTGGGAGAAATTCAACATTCCCAGGGGATGGTGGCAGAGGGAGGCTCCAGAGACCTGAAAAGAGAGAGCTGTGCAGGTTTGCTGGCACAGTCCATAGAAGTTAATAGCTTTTAGAGTATAATTTAGATTTTTCCTTTACATATTCTGTTAATCAAGCTTGGAAAGTATTTTTCAGAACTTTGTCAAATTTGAAAACGCTAAATGATGTCACACAGAAACCTTGTCCTGGTGGATTTTAATGAGCAACCTGAAATGTCATGGTCCTGGACTCTGAGGTAAAGAAGTCCTTCAGCTGCTCACAGCCAGTTCCACTTGCATTTCATGTAATATCCACTTGTGGAGATTGTCTATTGTGGAGATTTTGGGCTTCTTGGGTACATTTTTGAAGTCATGTTTCTGCCATGATGTTAACTAGTGGCTACTCATTTTTTCCCAGTGTCTAAAATTTTCTCACTTCACATAAAATTCTCTCCCTGTAAAATTGACCCCATAAAACACCCAGGATGCACTGAAGCAATTTAAGTGAATCGAAATATCTAAAAAACATTGTTTAAAACCCTCACCTAGACCTGATACTTGGTGGAGTATATACATTGGAGATACTTATAAAGATAAAATCGGTTCATAACCTGATAATAAGTACTGTGATACAAATTTATACATTTCTCTGAAATGCTGAGGCCTTCTTGCCATTTCTAAATTGGAAAGTCACAAACTTAGTTATATGTTTTATTTACATCCCCAGCTACGTTTTATTGCAAGACTTTGGAAAATATTTTGTAACAGTGCAATAGTTCTGACAGTAAGTCAATGTAAGATATCACAGAAAAAAAATTCCCAACAATTATCCTTCCCACCCAAACCTTTTCTTAGAAGCAGTATTAGAAAACTTTAATGGCATTTTACTCCCACCATAGGCAGAAAGAGTTTTTTCATTGACTTGAAGGGAAGAAATGTTTAACCCCTTAATTTTTGCATTAGCAGAAAGGAGTAGTTGAGTCGTTGGTGGATTTTGGGTTGAAACTGAATTCTAATAAATAAGGCCAGTTCCATTTAACCTGAATTGAGCAGCTCCACAGCTGAGGTTCTCTTTCTCTGCTTGCACCCCCCTCTAAAAATATCTGCCCAGGTGCCATCGTGATGCAGTGAAAAACCAGAATCCAGTGATTACAGAGAAGCTGCTGCTGTGCTGCAGGCAGTGCAGAGGCTGAAATGTGATATCCTGGCCCTGACACAGCTCCAACAGAGCTGTCAGAAAGGTCAGGATTTCAGTGACGTGTCTGGGCATTTCCAGTGCCTGCTGCACTCCCTTCTCCTGCTCTGTCCTTTCCTTTCCAAAGCACTCTGCAGCAAGCACATCCTCTCATCAGACCTCCCTGGACTAACAAATGTAGGTAATAAATAAGTGGGGAGAGTTTCAAAGTCAGAAATTTCCTTCAAAGCCTTGTGGTAGGGGATGTATTTTGGAGCATGAAGGCCATTGTGGATCCTTGAGCTTTCTCTCCCAGCTCTCTTTTCCATGCTGAAAGTCTTGTACCTTTTCTTTTTTTAGAAGATTTGCTAATTCTCTCCTCACCCTCTGTCCCCATGCCAATTCTTCTCACAGCTGTTGCATTAAATGACACATTTACAAGGTGTGATTGACCAGGTTCAGGTCTGAAATTCAGTACATTACATCTAAAACTCTGATTCACGACTGCAAAATTATATCAACTCAAGTGCAAATTAGATAAACTCAGGATACCAGTTCTCACCTGAATTTCATCCTTACTTAAGAGCATCAAATCCTTGTCTGCACCTCTGCTGTGGGAACTCAGTGTGGGCTGCATTACCTCTGAGATAGAGCAGGGTTAACTCCTGCTGAAATGGATCTGACCAGATTGCCCAGGTCACACAAGACAGCTGTGACATGGCTAGGGATCAGGTTGTGGCCTTCTGTAACCATGATAGCATCCTTTTCAGCAAAATGCTGATTTTTTTTTTTTTTTTTTTTTTTTTTTTTGCCACTCTCAAACCCATAAAACATTTCCAGTGGAGATGAGGATTTCTGTATAGTTGTGAGTCTGTGAGAATGGGCTTGATCTTCACACCAGATTTTTTGGATGTGCATCCATGTTTCCTTCCAGGTTCACATAATTAATGGTTTATTTGAAACCCCTTGCATATTTTTTTTGTCTTTGTCTTTAGTGAAATATTTACATTTCTTCACTGAACACTGGACCAAGTGTTTAATAAACACTTAAAATCAAAAATATCCCCCATATCCACATCCAAAGCCAATCATTCCAAGTGACCTTTATTTTTTTAAGACATATATTTCTACAGCTTCTTTATTAGTGCTATTTTTTCCAGATTTGGTCTTCAGGTTAAGCTGGACTTCACTGTGTTGTGGACCACCTTGCAGCTCTGCCACCTGATACCCAGGAGTAGAACAGCCAAGAGTTCCTGCCTGGAAGCAGGTGATGGACTGGAGCAGCTTTTATTCTGCTGGTGAGTGTCCTGTTTAATGCAGTGTGTGTGATGACATGAAACATCTTATTTTCATCCCTTACTCTGTCCATTTTTGCTTGCTTCTGAACTTGGTAATGATTGCAAAGCAGCAGCTGGGAAAACACATCATGAGTAATACATGGAGGATTTTAGGCATTGCTAAAATCAAAAGAAGCAATGGGCCAATCTCAAGGAAATCACCTGCAAAACATCAAATGGCCAGAAGGATTTTAAATGGCCATTTATTCCAGGAACTGGTGGCTTTTGTGTAATCATACTTAGGTGTATCAAGTTCAGAGGGAGAAGTCCCACTCTTAGGAGGAGTGTTAGTAAACAAGTAAACCAAGGGAGGAGGAAAAGCAATACCTTTTATTTGACACACTAATCTCAGTTGTGGGCGAGGAGATGAGCTTTCAAGTATTAAAGCCTGTTGTCAGGGCTGAGACAACACACTGCTTTTCTGGCTGCAGCTCTCAAGTTCAGGATTGATCATGTCTGATTCCACCTCAACACATACAATCACTACAAGGAGCTGCAGATCTCTTTTAGTGGGAGTTTCTACTGGAAAGACAGTTCTTCAATTAAATTCTTTAAGAATGAAGAATTATTCACAGCTGCTGGATTATGAAAAGGACACAGCCTAAAAATGAAGCTAACTTTGACTTTCAGTCTGCTTCTTAGCAAACTGGTCATGTGTTTTCCCAGCAGGATTGCTGGAGAGAAAGTGTCCACTGTGTTCTGGCCCAGTGTAATCTGCATTTCTAATTAAGGCTATTTGCAAGTCCAGTTATCTGACACATGCAAATAACAAATAATAAAGCAATGAGAAAGTAGAAATCTGCAATGAAACCTTTGTTTTAAATTTCCTCCTTTAATCTTCTCTCATATAAATGTCGAGTGCACAAAGGATGCCTTGGCAATGGCACTCACTCACTGCTGCAGAGGGTTGGGGCACTTTTGGTTGTTCTGATCTGCTTTCCACCTCTAGAGAGTTCCTCATTTGGGCACAGGGTGTTTGATGGAAATGGCTCTGTGTGTTTGTAGATCCTGCTGCTTTGGGGTAGTTCAGCACCTTGCAGGGCTGGGTTTGCAGCTGCAGCTTGGCATTCACTCACCTGAAGGATCCTTCCCTCTTGGAGCTCTCCATGCTTGGTTCAGGGGCTGGGCAGATGCATCACCATGTTCAAAACTGGAGCTTCCTAAATTATACTCACTTTTCAGGTTTCCAGGCTTTGCTCTCTACCCTCTCTTGGAAAGAGAAGTGGATTTTGAAACTCCTAAAACAGTTTATACTTCCAACCTTTTTTTTTGTTTGTTTGTTTTTTCCCAGCCATTTTTCCCCCCTCCTAATTTGACACATTTTTGCAAACAGTCTCTGCTTTCACATGAAGTCTTACATAGAAACTGAGCTTGTTTCACCTGCCTTGCCACCCTTCCTGCTTGGTACCCCATCACTGGCTTTGGCTCTGCCCAAGTACCACACTCTTGAAGCCCAGGCTGGCTGAGAGACATCCAGCCTGCCCCACAGCTCAGGATGCTCACCTCTGATTTGGAAACTGCCCTGAGATGGGAGAAAATGAAGTGAAAAACAAATCTCCAAAGGTGTGAATTGTCAAGGGAAAGGTGCATTATCTAACATGATGTATTCATGTCTTGAGAAGTTGCAACAGGTTGGTCTAAATCATGAATTGCGTTTAAAAAGCAGGAAAATTTCAAGCTCTGGGTTTTTTAGGCTCCTTCTCACTGCTAAACCTTTAGCAGTCCCTTCTTTCTATTATTCATGATTTCTCTGCTATTCTGATAAGAGGTTCATGATGATTTTTGATTTTAGAAGACAGAGCTATAAAAAGCAATTTAAAAAGTCAAAATATCAATAGATTTGTGATATGAAACCACAAGACTTGGCAATACTTCAATTTCCTTCAAATTTAGTGTCTTCTCATGCACAGGTTTTCTCAGATTTCTTTTGTGAGGGAACAAGACTGGAGCTCTGATTTTGCTGGGCATAGAATAGAAAGAAGAAGAAAGGAACAGTGAACCTCTGCCATGATGGGGAAACCTAATTTTTGTCTCAGTCCTTTGACTGAGTAAGTGTTGGCTGGATGGAGCTTGCTCTTGTGGTGAGATGGAGGAAAGCTGGAATGAGGATGTTTGACCTGAAAGCTCTTTTCTGAGAAGAGATAAGAAACATAACTGGAGAGAAACATTCAGAAAAGAGGTAAATAACATGTGAAGTGTTTGGTCTTTGTGCTGTTTGGGCTATTTTGTCTGTTCATTTTTGTATTACTCTGTCCATCCTTTGTTTTTGTTGCTCCCAGCATCATTTGTCCCTTTCATGATTCCCTCTACCCTTTGGCACTACAATATGTAGAACATCGTGGTGAACAGGATGAGAGTAATTTAGTAATTTTTCACCTTATGCCTCTTTCCATGGTCTAAAATTCAGGAGGATCTCATCTCTGGTGTGATTCATAGCCAGTAAGACAAGAGCAAAGCTGGAGGCTGCAGTATGCAACAGGTATGAAAAGGAAGGGAAATATTTTATGCTGCTGTTATCTCCAAAAATAGATCTGTAAGACCAGTGATGGAAACCACCAAGAATAAATACAAGTAAGGGAGGGCACAGGTGAATCTTACTCTTTTATTAGCTGCAGGAAAATAAATGTTAGGGACAGAGAATCCCAACCTGTGACATGCAGCTTTTATTTCTGATATAATATTAAAACAACAGCGTGTAAAAGGAGAATTTCCTTCTTCCAGCCACTGCAGAAGCCCAAACCAAGACAAAGCACGGGTGACCCTTGGTAGGTCAGACCTGAGCAAGTCTCACCCACTCTGTGAGGACAGGGAGAGCCCAGCTCCCCTGCCCACCACAGGCAGCAGCACTGGGTGCATGGGGGTGAAGAATTCCGAGATCCTCTGATGGGAAAGGTCAGGAGAGCATCGCCGTCTCTTGCAGGAGCTCCAGCACCAAGGGGAAAAATAAATCACACAAAGCTTAAATAGGAAACCGCAGCTGCTGTCAGATTAAATCTGTTACAAGTGCATTCCACTGCCTTGCTGAACAGTGTTTTATTTCACACCTCAAAATGTGAGGCCCTGTGCCATGGACTTGCTCCTTTTTCCCTATTCCCCCTAGATGACTTAACAAGCTGAAAGTGCAGCTGGAAATTAATGCTTCCTGTCTTTTTAAATAATGTGACATTGAAATCTTGGTATTTAATGCGTTGGCATTTAGCATGCCACAATATTTCAGTTACTTTGCAGTGGTTGGGGTGCCGAAGTGTTATTACAGCTGTTCTGAAATTCTGACAAAGAGGTGCATTTCTCTCTTCTCTTTTTTTGTTTCTTTTTTTCTCTACTCTGTCCCACCATAATTGCTTTTTGCTGCATCTCTGAACCGTAACCATGGCGATCTGCCACATTCATCAGAGGACCCTCTTGTTGTTTTGCTTGTGTGAATGTAAGAAGGAGAAAAAATATAAAAAATAGAAAGAAAAAAGAAAGAGGAGGCATACAATATTTGCAGAACTTTCCCCCAAAAAGCACAGATTTTTCTTTTTTTAATCCCCCTCCCCCTTGTTTTTTTCTTTTCCTAAAGACAGAAGCTGCATTGGAGAATTGGCCTGGCCAAAACACCAAGGACTTGTTCATAGCCTAAAAAAGGGAGAGGAGGAGTCTGGGTCTGGAGGTGTCACTCTGTGGAGAACAGGCTTGGATAACTGGAGCTTTCAAGCCCTTCCTCCCTGAAAGGAGGAATTGTTATGTGCAGAAAGGGCAGGAGAGGTTGACCCTTTTCCATTTCTGTCTGACGACAAGCTGGTCCTTGTTTGGAGAACAAGCTCATGCAGAACACCATGACCACAAACTCATGCCATTTCTGACTGGGGTAAGAGAAACTGCTTGGATTTGGACAGGAGCTGCCCTTTCCTGGGTTTGCTGGGTACATGGTCTGTTCCTCAGGCCATGGGTGGTGAGGAGGGACAGATGTTGAAAGATATGAGGCAGGCAAGAGGTGAAGGGGAAAGGAAGTGATCTTGCTCTGACATATTTTTCTACATCTGACACTTTGGTGTATTTCTTTTTGACTGCTTCAAGGATCCTTGGAAATCAGCCTGGAGACTTTCATGTGGAGGGACTTGGACAGTTCATCTTTGCTCACATTCTGGAGCTACTTTGAAGGGATAGGAAAGTGTCTGATAGCCAAAGTGTCCTTTGACACTTTGCCCACCCAGTCCATCACTGTTGGTGGACTCTTCAAGACACAAGGAAAGAAAAGCCAGGAGTGGTTGTCAGAGGGTCTTTGTGGGATCCTGTAACTTGGAGCATGAGACATGGCATGACTTCCAGTGTCCAGTCTGTCACATGAGATGGCTGGGGATGAGGGTTTGGTGTCCTGCAAAACCTGGCTGGTTCAGCTGTAGAAGAGATTTGTCCCCCTGTAGAGGTAACTCAGCTCATTTCCATGGAGCAGAAACGTGACATTGTTTTGCTATCCTTGGACACGACAGCCTGGAACAGAGTGATGAAGCAGCCGTGCTCTGGATCCTGTGGCAGCACTCACAGGGTGATTTTGAGAGATTTCCTAAATGTCCTTGCTGTGGCAGTCATCTGCAGCAATACCCAATTGTCTTGTAAACCGGTAGCTCTTGACACAAAGCTTCATCTGAATGAGTAATTGCATGTCCCAAGGCTGTAAGCTGTTGTAATTGGGGACTGGGCTTTGTTTTGGCTTTTCATCATTTGGCACAGGAGCTCTGGTGTCTGGGACTTCAGAGCAGCAACAGGCTGGTGCCATTGCCCCCCAAGCCCAGTTTGAAACTCCTTCAGTCTCGTGTTTGTGCCCTGCCGTGGCTGGTGGTGCTCACCAGCAGTGGCTGTGGAGCTGTGGCAATTAGGGGAGTTTTTCTGCTCCTCCTGTGCTCTCCCTCAGCCAGCAGCACCTTCTCTAACTTCCTCATTCAGTGGAAGTTCCACTCACTTCCCCACCTCCTCAGCAGTGGTTCTGGTGAGTCAAACCCTCTGTGTGTGTGTGTGTGTGCTGCCAGTGCCCCAGTTCCCAGACTGGGATCTCAGCACAAACCCAGCCCGTGTCTGAGTCTCTGCCACTGGCCAAAGCAGGGCACACATCCCTCCTGCCATCAGCACAGAAAGCCTGGAGGAGGCAGGAAGGTTCCTCAGGCAAAGCTGCTCGTTGACGTGCCTCAGCGTGGGCATTTGCTGGCGAGGCAGAGCCACCAGAGCATTGCTCAGTGACCTGAGAGGTATTTGGTTAGAAAATGTCTGCTTCTGTTCTCGTCTGGGAGCCATTTGATCCGTCCCCAAAGATGCAGCACACTAAAGGCCCTGGGGCCCTCCCATGGGTGACAATGGATATGTTGGGGTCTGCAGAGCAAACTGGGCTGTCTACAAGTCAAAAAGTCTCAGAGACCCGTTTGTAGGTGGGACTGTCAATACAGAATAACAAAGCGAAAAGCACTCCGGGCTAAATGCTATCAGAGATTATTTTTAACTTTGTTTTTACTGTTTCTGATGTGTTCTTCAATCTGTCTTGTTGATGTTTATTTTTCCCTTTGCAGTAAGGGTCATATGTCATGCCTCCCTTGCATCAGGTGCCATGCAACCATGTACTGTCCTTCCCACATACAGTTCTCAAAGTCTTTCTCTGGGGATGAGCTCTCACTGGCTTGTACATGCCCTGTAACAGGAGTTTCTTTAGAGGGTGTAGGACTCCAAATTTCTCTGTTTTACCTCCTAATTTGAGGTAAAACAGGACATAAAAAGTGCAATTACATTTCAAAATATTTTCCATTATCAAAATTCACAATAAAATTGATAATTATTATAAATACCTCGAAATCCAGTATATTTATATTTGGATATATAATACAGAGAAACTAATTTTCCCTGGAGTCGTTTTCTTGCTTTCTGCCCTTTTTTTCCCACATTCCCTAAAAACTTGGGACCTAAACAGTAAGCTCACAGTAGGTTTTCAGTTATTTATCAACCATAATGTAGATCTTTCAAAATGCTGAAAATTCCCTGCTGAATTGTGAAGAAGTGTTTCTCTATGGAAGAATGCTCTGTGTGTAGTTTGCAGGGGGCAATCAGAGGACAAAGATAGAACCATTTTTATGAGTAGGACCTGCACTAAATCCTGTCCCACAATGTTGAGTTAAGGATTCATTGAGTACATGTCTGTAGATGTAGAAACCCACTAGTGAAAATAGATATAGAGTTAAAGCTACTCAATAAATGTCTTGAAAGGAGGTAAATGAAGTGATGAGCAATAAAAAGTGAAACACCAACTTTTCACTGAACAACTGTCTTAACTTTTTTTCACAAGGAAATAGGGCAAGGAAGGAGCTATGTAAGGTCCCAGTGGACCATGTGAGGTCCATCCTGGGAAAATGCAGGAGCTCTGGGAATGCAGCATCTCATCTCAAGGAAAAATGGCCACAGGATGAGGTGGGCTTTGGAGATAGTTGTGAATGTGATACAAGCCTGAGGTGCCAATTTAAATTTAACTTTTTTCCCCCCTAGAAGTGAGCTATGTTTTCAGCCTCCTGCAGATGAAAAACAATAAAGAGATTCTACAGGGATGTGTCTTGGTGGAACTAGAAAGGTGCTGTTTCCATATTGCTGATCTCTGAGGGAATTGTTTCCAGTATAAGGTAGGTTCTGAGGCACAAATGACTTTCATTTTTTCCAGCTCTATTTCAGTTGTTATGGCTGAACACAAAACAGGGCTCAGCAGGGCCATTTGGTGGAGCTGCCATAGGCTTGAGCTCTCCACACAGCAGCACTGCAGCAGGCTGTGTGATGAGCACCACCAACTGTAATGCCAGGTAGAGCAAATGGAACCCAGAGCTGAAAATTAAATATTTTTAATTAAAATCCACATCTGCAAGGCGCTCGCTGAGAGGCAGGGTTTGGCTGCTGAGCTCTCTGCCAGCACCAGAGCTGGTGATTCCAGAGAGGCAGCCAGCAGATCTCACTGGTTAGTATTTAAAAAGGTGCCCAATGGAAAATGTCTTGTGTGAAATGCCCTGTCAGGAGTGGCTGTGTCTGCTTGTGAGTAGTGTCAGAGGTGGGGAGCATGGCTCTCCCTTCTGTCAGGGGCAAGCCTGGCTTTTATGAAGGTTCCAAGATGTCTTGGAGCTCTTTTGCTTCAATGGCCACTGAATTTGTTATTGTGCCAGCAGTGTGCCATGAACTCAAACTAAACCATCCTCAAAGCTCCTCTAAATTCCACTGACTGCTCTTTCCATGGCCTTGGATAACATCTCTGGACCATGTCTCAGCCATCTCTCTCTTTTTGTGCAGGAGGAGGCTGAGGAGAGATGGACAAGGTGCTGGTAGGGTTACCAAGCCAGGGGTTTGTGCTGCATGTCCCCCCTGCCCTACACTGCCCCTGCTGCCTCACAGCACCCCCTGAGCAGGAATTGTGCCTCTGTGTGGTCTGTGGGGTCTTCTGGAGCTGGAAACCCCTGCTAGGAAAGGTTTCATTTCACCATCTCTTTGTGTTTTTTAATGGAATAACGGGATCAGTCTCACACCATCCTTCCTTATGCAGCTACAGAGGCAAGGAGGAGCCAATGAGGAGTTAATCACATTCCTCTGCACCTCTCTGTCTATGCTATAGGCCGTGAGAGAGCAGGTTTGAAGCCTGTTAGCAATGATTTCAAAGCCAGAGAACAGAGCAGCATATTCATACCTGGTTAATGTGCCTCAGCTCTCATCAGCATTTAGCAACCCCCCACTCTGCCTTTACTGCTGTGCTGGTTTTCTGTGCAAATAGATCTAGCAGTGTGTTCTTCATGAAAAACAAACAGCAACAAAACCTGTATCCTAATATCTTTTAGCAGGAAAGGAGGAACGTCAGGTGGCAGATTAAGAAAAACATGCCAAAAATATTTAGAAAGGCTTTGGGGAAGAGAAAAGCTAGAGCTTTCTGTTCAGTTCCTAAATTTCAGGTTTGTTGTTTAGGTTTGTGTCTGCTTAAATGGAGGAGCAGGAGTGGTGAGAGAGAGCAGAGAATTTACAGACTTTGAACATGAAGATCTCAGCAAGACAAAAAGCTTGTTGCCCTCACAGGTCTTCCCAGTCAGGTTGGGAACAAGACTTAATCAGCTGAGGCAGTCTGAGCAAACAGGGTTATCGTTCAGCCTTCTCTACAAGTGGCCAGATTAATACTTAATTCTGTTAAACAAGAAGTGAAGTTTGGAGAGGCCATCCCACCTTGGAGAAGGGTGGCTGTCACTGCTACAGAGCAGGCAGTGAAAAACAAATGGTCAGGTTCAGTTTTGTTTAAAATCAATTTCATTTGCTCTAACACAACCAGGTTGTGTTTGTTATTTTCAGTAATGGCTGGGAATAATTAATTCTCTTTTGATTTAACAAATCTCTCACTCTCTCGTCACCCAAACAAAACCCCCAAGTTTTATCAAAAAAAAAATTACTTTGACACCAAATTAACTCAGGATTTTAAACCAGTTGTCAGTGTGCCTTTAAGTCAAATCCTCTTTCCACTTTTAGCACAGACGCATGAAAGAGGAGGCTGCTGTTCCTCCACGAGCACGGGGGAAGATTGAGTTGTGTGTGGGAGGACAGAACAGGAGAATACTCCAGTTACTTGGGCCACTCCTCCAGCAAAATTAATAAGTATTGTGAGAAAGTACTTTGCAGGGTAAAAAAAAAAAAAAAAAAAAAAAAAAAAAAAAAAAAATTAAGCTCCTAAGTGTAGTCGAATGATGGGGCTGAGCTGGCAATAACAATAATTAAGGGGAAAGAAGACATGAAAAAAGGTGGCTAATTTTCTGCACCATTCAGACTTATTCTGGGGAAACAGGAGATAGTGCTTTTGTCGCTGTTTCCAAACTGGATAAATCACCCAATCTACAAGCCATAACAAATCTTTCTTCTGTTCCAGCTCTTTCTGAAATTATTTTTCCTCCAGAGAGGGAGGATTGCAGCCCCAAACTTGATTCTGAGGGGTCCAGGATATTCAAGCCTTCAAAGGTCATTCAGACACAAACTAAGACAGACCATCTAGCAAGCATGTGGGGATTGAGTTCAAAATCAAATCTAGGTACTACAAATACCCTGAAGAATTTTCTTTCCATTTTCTATTTTGCCCCATCACTCATATATTGTACTATTGAGTTATCTAAAGAAATAAAGCATGTTTATGTCATCTAGGTATATTCAGCAAACTTTATTCCTCTCTCAAGAGTTCATCCATCAGTTTCAGCCTGCATCTAAGCTGGGGACATGTGGATCTGTGAGTATATCACTGCATCTTTCTACGTCCTGTTCATTATGATGGCTGATCAGCAATTTGGGCTCAAAGAAAGGCACAAACTGGACCCAGACAAACCCCACAGGCCTGTCAGAAGACAAAAAGACTGAGGAGGGGATAAATCCTTTTTTCTCTCCAGAAGTAACCACAGAAACCTGATGCATAAAATAAATAAAATGCAAATAAAGAGGAATCCAGTCTCCTTTCAGCCCTTTGGGGTTATACTGACATGCAGGATTCATGTCTCCTTGGCAATACAGCCTCTTTCAAAGGCTTATCAAATTTCAGTTCAGATTCCCTTGTGTTTAATTTTAGAAAAAGATAGCAGAGTTTCAATACTCAAATAATAAATACCTGTGTTGTTTTATTTTCATGGTGAGATTGTTCTTGGTTGATCTATAATTAACTGATCTAGTTCAAATGGTGTCCTTCAAATTACATAATCTTTCTTTACTGTTCCCCTGGTCTCACCATACTGAATCCTGAATGCATTTAAGAAGAATTATCATAAGTTCTTTTCAATCTTTAGGTGTTTCAATAAGACAAAGTATCTCTTAACCTCTTCATGAGGGAGCCAGTGCATTCCTGTCACATATTTATGCTCTACTCTGCACTCATCCCTGCAAGGTGTCTGTTCTTAAATACCAGAACTAGATGGAATACTTCCATGAGTTTTATCAAAGCTTTGAGCATTGATAGCTTTATACCAAAACCACCTCTCCTAACACAGTCTAGCCATTTCCTGAACGACCAATCAGCCAGATCATTTCTTTCCTCACTGTCTCATATTGGATTACTTTTTTCCAAGCTTTTGGCATCTCTCTTTCCAGGACTTGGTGAATCTTTGGAAGAGTGCAGATGTGAAAATTCCAGTTTGAGGAAGCCAGAGCTTTGGTTGTCGATCTTTGCTTGTTGGTGAACTCTTAAAACTCCATTTCTTCTTGGCATCTCTTCAGCCATGTTCTGCACCCCTTGTGCTCCAAGCAGAGCAGGGCTTGTTTCTGTGCCTCGACAGATCTGGTAAGATGAATCCAAGTCCCATGGCCATGATGATAATAATAATAATAATAATAATAATAATAATGATAATAGTAATATTACTTGCATGGTAGTCTAGGTGAGCCCCTCTTAGCCTTTCCTCCTCATGTGTTTCCAAACCAGCAGAAGAAAAGGGATTTGCAAATGCAATGAGAGCATTAGCCACACTCTCAGCATCTTTTGCCACTGAGTTTTGCAAAATTACAAATCAAATTTGTGTTGCCTATCAGGTTTCCTAAGAGCCACAACAGGAGCTGAAGCAAGTGGTGGGGACAGTGGGATTTGCTCAGGTGGTGCTTCAGCAGCTCCAGGGTGGTGGCCCTGTGTGTGATAAGGTCAGACCAGTGGAGACTGTCCCAAGTCATAATTCACTTTTAGATCAAAGATCATATTTTGAGATGAAGAATGCAATTATGAATAGTTTATAAACTGTTAGTAAATTATTAATAGAGAAGAATACCCAAGTCATGAATAACATGTTATAGATTATTTAAAGCTCATCAGTTCTAGTAGTGTAGATGAATATAAACCTGGCTAATAAGCACAGTATTGAACAGCCCATAACAATCGATTTACTCATTATTAATATATCTATTACTGCCTTATTAATGTGTTGTTCACTATTTATGTGATTGCTCTGGCAGTAAGTTAATCTAAACAGATTTCTTTTTAAACAATCATTTATTTGGAAAAAGCGTTCTTCTGCACTTTGAATTTGGAATTTGTTGAAGAATATACAGAAGTACCTTTTTGTCCCTGTAGTAAATTAAAAACATTTGACTGTTTATAATGGCTACCCAAAAGCTGGTATTTCCTCTGCCACTGCTATCAAAACCCCTTTCCATAAACTAATCAAATTAATGTGCAGCCAAGGGAGAAATCTAAAATAATTATGTTGATTTAAGGCTTTGAAAGGAAAAAAATGAGAAGCAGAAAGTTGTCAGGCCTGTTGGAAGTGTGGTCCATGTGAGAATACCCTGGTGAGATGGGTGGGATCTGCAGCTCTGGTTTTACATGACATTATCTGAGCACAGCTCCAGGGGTAACACTGAGGAAGGAGCTGGTGGGGTGAATATCAGGAAGCATTTCCTGGCAGTGAGGTCTGTCGGGTGGTGGAATGATCTCCCTGGAGAAATGGAGGAAGTCCTGTTGCTGGAGTCAATTAAAGGCTAGTCTAGACAAGCCCTCCATTAGGATATTCTCCCAAGGAGCACCCTTGTAGACAGAGAGGGAAATGACATGAGGGATGGGAAAATGACCTCATCCATCTCTGTCACCTCTAAAATGCAGAGGCTATGTTGGTGTTGGCTACCACTCCACAGAGGATGCCAGTAAAGATATTAATCATAGAGATGGTTTTGTGATACGGCTGGGAAGGAGACAGCAAATATCAGTGACTCATAAGAATTGGCAAAAAGGTCCTTCTGACATGTCTTTTGGTCACTATTTTTGTGGAGAGGTCTGTATAATAGCCAAGCACATGGGAAAAGCTATTTGGTCCATTTATAGTGCCCAATCAGGTAGCATTTGGATTTCATCATCATGAAAGATAACAAAAGAAAAAAGATTAAATTGCAGTACACCTAAAAACTTTGGAGGGTCGTCCACTGGAGACAGTCATCTTGTCTCCATCCACAGCTGCATTCCTCTAGAACTACTGCTGCAGCACCACCAGTAAAAGGAGCTCAGCTCCACCTGGGTAATGGGAAAGGGCTTTATTTTATCTCTCTTGGTCCTGTGGTCTGTGACAGCATCAGCAGCTGCTTGGTGGCCTTTGCTGCCACAAAGCTGCCACCCCTGTGGGAGGGCTGGTACCTGGGACACCCACCAGCAGGATGTCCCTGGCAGAGCAGGAGGGCTCTGGGGACATCTCTGCCCTCTCCATCCAGGTGCCTGGCAGATGGGACACAATCAAGGACCCCGTCTGCCTGCCTGGCAATGAGGTTTGGAGCAGCTCCCTGTTGCTTTTGCAGGCACCATAAATGTGATCAGATTTAGGGGCTGCTCCAATTTATACAGCACTGGCACCTCCAGGACAGCTGGAAAGCAAGAGTGGCTTTAAAACATCACAGAGATGCACCAAAAGAGTGCTTAGCTCAAAAACTGGCCCTATGCCTCATGCAGACTGACAGGTAGACAAGGGTCTGTCAAAATCTACCTGTGCAGAAGAACAGGGAGGAGATAATGATGGTTTTTACCTTGCTGAGGTAGGAATTATTTTCATCCTGTGCAATAAAAGCTTAATGGCGTACATGCAAGGCACAGCTGTACAATTCATCTCGTAGTCAGAATGTTATCCTGAAAATTAGGTTTTAGTTAACAAAGCACACAGCAATTCTCCCCTCATCCAACAGCTAGAAGTCCTGAAAAACCAGGTAGGGAAGGCAGGCTGGGAGTAATTTTCTTCCTCTCACCAAACATAAATTGCGTTTGACTGTTTGTTTGTTTGTTTTTAGGCATTTATTTATTTATTTATTTATTGAGTTTCCAAGGTCATTAAAAATGAATGCAGGCCTTTAAATTTCTAAATACCAGAGGAGCTCCCATTAGCTTTCATCCTCCTGTCAGTGTCTTTTTCGGGAATATCGAAGCCGCAGATGCGGAGGAAATGCGCCCGGTCGGTAGATAACGCCTGACTGGCCTCTGACCCTGGGGTTAAACTGCTGTCTGGGCTGTGCAGACCAGCATCCCCCTTCCCAGGGATGGAAAGCTGCCAGCCAGCTGTCAGCATGCCAAGGCATTGCATCCAGTGCAGGGATGTGAGGGTACGATGTCTTTTTAATGTCCCTTCCTTTCGTGCCCCTCTGAGCTGGCAGGGGCGGAGGGGATTGTGTGAGCTGGGGCTGAGCCTCCCATCAGTTGTGTTTTCAGAGCTGCCAACTAAATCTGATTAATTTGTCTGCATTCCCAGGAAAGTAAATCTGCTGTTTATCGCCGGGTCCATCAAATCCTGGTTATTTCAACTAATGCATGTTATTATTTATTTTCCTTATTGTGCAATAGCCACAAGGATTTTTAGAGTCTGTTGAATTATAGGTAAACGGATGGTTTATCAAGCTAATACAATGAGACTGGTAAGGCAGAGCCAGGCTCTCTGAGCCTCTGGTTCAATAAGGGAAGGGACAGAATGACAGAGATTCATGTGGCTTTGATTTGGTCCCGATGGCACTAAGGACGGAGGAGTGATTGTTGTTGTTGGAGCTGGGCAAGCCACCAAAGTGGTTTTTGAGGGGTCTTTGACTGCCCTGCTTGCTACAGTCCCCCCATGGCCTGCTGCAGGACAGCCTCTGCCTGAAATCTGTAACCAGAACATGCCCTTCCCAAAGCCTGGGTGTGCTACAGCTTCATCAACACCACCTCAGGCTGGCTCAGGTTGGGTATCAGGGAATGAGGGACACTCTCCTTACAGTCCATTATCACAGTGGTGTTTGCTGCTGCTCTGGTGACTTGACTTCTTTCTGTTCCTCTCTGGCCCAGCAGTGTTTGCACTTGCAATAATACTGTGAGTTTAGAGATGGGAAATTGAGTTTAACTGATTTGCCCCAAGATATACACAAAGACTGTACAGAGCAAATGACTGAACAGGGGAAACTTAGATCCTGAGCTAACCCCTGCCCATCCCCACACCATTCTCTTTCCTCCAAACTGAGATAGAAAAGAGAGGTCACATTCAGGCATGCTTTAAAGCATGGCAAGCAAGCAAGAGTAGACATGGGCCTGAAGAGCTTCCAAACAGGATCTTCCTGAAATACATTCAGCAGTTCAGGTGCAGAAAAGACTCATCATTTCCCTCTCTATTATATTTATGCTCAGCTGCTGCCTTCCCCAGATGTTCTTGCATCTTTGGTGGGTGAAATGACTCCTGGGAGGACACAATCTGGATAGTTTTATTAGAGCCAGTTTTCCTGCACTTGGAGCTTCCCAGGCTTTGCCTCAGAACTGGTTCTCAGTTGGATGCAACAGGGTCTTTCAGGAACACACATGAACAGAAATTTACTGGTGCTCATCAGTCACTTGAGCAGGGTATTTTTCTCTCAGTGTAGAAGCTCCTAAGGCTAGTTTTTATCTTTATAAAAGTTATTTAGAAATTGGGTTTATATATACACATGGATGTATTTCTGTTTCTGCCATGAATTAATTTTTATAAAGAAAACCTCAGAAGTGGTTTTTAATTTGGAAGTAAAGAAGTGAATACCACAGTAAAGCTTAGCAGGTTCATAACAGATCTTTTCCTCAGGTGGTGAAGGCCTATGGATAGTCTCAGTTTGAGTCTTGACTTTATACATTTAGAAATTGGAAAATGAAACTCAGAGTACAGCAAGTGCAGCAGTTCTGGTTAGCAGAGTCACTGGTAAGAATGTGGAGGACAGCCTGAATACAAATTACTCTGATTTGGGTGTAAGTCATTGCATTTGGCTTAAACTCAGCATTGTTTTATCTTCCTTCAAGCACCTCTCCCACACCAAGACCCCTCACACCCCAAAGTATTCAAGCCTATGCTTAAAACACATTCAGGCTTGGGAGAGCACATCTGCTGGCAGCAGCAGCAGCTGTACAAAAGCATCCTCTGCTTGCTTTCATCTCCTTCCTAATGGAAAGGAAAATGGAGCATAAAGATATTCTGCAGAAGGTTAAGTGCTCCTGTCGAAATGCGGTGGGTTTGGAGGAGTCAATGAAGCAAAGCGGGGCTGGGGGGGTGGAGAGGGCAGGGGGGGCCTGGAGGGGATGCACTGGGTTCTGTTCTTGGGCTGCAGATGTGTTATTCCAATTAACTTGAAAGCGGGAATGCGAGGGGAGAGCGGGAGGGAAGGTGAGGAAGCGTTTTTATGGCAGGAGGTGAAGTCTACCCCACAGACAGTGATGGAGATGGCCCTTCTGGTCTCTCTGAGGTCATCTGGTTTTATGTGAGGGGAGAGGTGCAAAGCCAGTGCACCAAACCCAAACAGGAAGGGTCTGAATGGCACATGTGGAAGAGCTTAACAGGCACATGCTTGACCCAGGGCTTGGATTGCTCATCACCGAGCAGCCCTGTAATTACAGGCTTTGCTGGACAGGCACTACAGCGAGTTACAGGATAAGCCACTTGCCTTAATTTGATGATAAGCACTGCAGTTTGAGTATGTGTGGTTGTCAAGGTCTTTGGGCTTGTTGGCTAGATGGATGGCATCAGGATGTATGTAGATGAAAAGATATTTAAAATGTTCCTGCTGGATTTCAACACTGAAGGTACCTATAATTGCGCTGTGGTGAGTCTGGAGAGTTAATCAGCATTTCAGGCTGAAAAAGAGGAGGGAAGGAAGTGTCTGCGTGTGTGGAGGACATGATAATACTGAGAATAAAAGTTAATTAAAAAATAAAATCAAGAGAAATGTGTCTCTAAGGCCACTTCTTTTGCAGAGACCACCTGTCAAACGCTTCCTTGTCTGTAAAACCCAAGATTGGCTTCCAATCTACACTGCAGTTCTTTAATTTTTAATGCCCCTCCCCTGGTCTCACAGGTGGCTATTATAGACAGAAGCTGTCGCCTGTATAGATACAGATGTGTGTAATGCATGCACTGAACACGAGTGCTCAGGATTTGGGAACTGACACCAGCCGGGAGCGGGAGCTGCCAGAGGAGGTTGTTAGAGCTGCAGAGAGCAAAGTGTCTCAGCGTTGTTAGGGATTGCCACGTCTCCTCTTCCTTCTCCTTCTTTATTTCTTGCCTCTCCAAAATGTCATCTTGGGGAATTTCAATTGACAGCATCACTAGATGGTGAACTGCAGGCAGGGAATTCAGGGTGTGGGTTGTGTATGGGATTTTGAGGTAAGCACTGCTGGTTTTAATCTTCCTCTCTGTTCCAATCCTCAGCTTCCCTGTTGCAGCAATTCCAGGTAAAAAAGCAAGGAGTCATAATTCTTTACCTGACTCACAGGGGTGTTGTGAGGCTCAGTTAGTTAATTATAGTAAAGCTTCTGAATAATAATCATAATAACACTTAGCAAATGAAAAGCGAGTATTATTATCGTTAAAGTAATGACAAGGCACCCTGCTGAAGGAAGCAAATATAATGCTGATTATTAAAATCATTTGTATTTAGTGGCAAATGCAGCCTCTGCTTTATAAACTTAGAGATGTAATCTTGTCCCCAAGCCATAACAATAAGTAATTCCAAGTGCTTTGTTGTTAGGCTTCTCAGGATACAGGAACAAACAGGTACCTTCAGTCAGGAGGGATTTTATTTTAAGAATTAAGAGAACAATGGAAGAAAAGAGGGGAAAACCAACTTCTTGCTGAGATGGGGCTAAAGGTGGGTGTCTTATGTGAGCACTCTGCCCCCTCCCACTGGTGCCAGTGAGCCCCAGGGACAAGGGGTGAATCTGGGAGAGGTTGCAATGGGAGTGGAAGGTAAAGTCTGAGTTTGGAGGAGATCTGAAGCCAAGACTTTGGTACAAATAACACACACAAATTATTGTCACCACACCCAGTGGTAAACTCTCAGATTTGCTGCTGTGCATACAGCTTATGTATCTCAGTTTTTATATCTGTCAGCACCCTTGAGATCACAGTGACAAAGCTTGGTTTCTCTTTTCTTTTTCCTGTTCCTATTTCTTTCTCCCAGAAAACTTCCCTGCCTTGCCTAGGATATAGCAGGAATACGGACAAAAGCTGCCAGGGCCTAAACACAGCAGTGCTGGGATGAGGAAAACAAGGAGAGTTTGGGTTAAATCTAAAACAGCTTGTGATTTTGAATTAAACATCCATCTTTTGGGTAGCACTAATGTTTTTTTCTTCCTTGTGTTTTGCCATTTAACCACAGCTTAAGATCTGAGCAACTGGAAGGGGCCAGTCAAAAAGTCATTGCTGTCAGCTGCCTCCTGGAAAAAATGCCTGTTCCCATCAGAAATAGCACCACTGCAGCTGGTCATAGCTGGCTGACACCGTAGATGTCATCTCAGAAAAGGGTAAAAATATTGAACACGTCTCTGGATTTTCTTGTCACTCTCCAAACGTGCTCTGGCCAAGTCCTGCTTTAAAATGAAAGGTAAAATCTGCAGAGTCACTGTTTGCCTTGTGTATTTTGTGTTGATGGATGGCCTCAGTTACTAGGGATATTAATCCAGCAATTTTTTGGAACATAAAATTAATTTTTGGAGGAAATAAACTACATAAATAAAATGAGCATAATTGGATATCCCTCTGGTACCATTGATTCTAGGGCTGTAAATTGCACTTGATGTTCACAGTGTCAGGCTCTGAGGCCCTTAATTCTGTTCCTTAAGGATGACTTATGCAGTCAGGGGTGAGTGTTTGCTTCAGCAAGTTTGACTATCTCAAGGGGATGCCAAATTTGCTATAAAGGAAAAGAACTTGCTTGTTAATACAACCTATGTGCTTTTGGGTTGTAATATTTCACCTTAGGGCTGGCTTTTGATCCCAGGAATGGTTGTTATTCATATCAATCTAATGCATCTGAACGTGGCATAAATATTCAGGTTGACATTCAGGTATTTGTATTTTACTCTTGGTTGTGTTGTTGCAGTTGAGGTTGTGTTGTATTCTTGGTCCTGTGACTGCACCTCTCTGCCTCCAAGGTACTTTGTGGCCAGTTTTGGAGTGTTGAATCATGACATTTTTCTTACTGTGGGGTGTGAATACTTATATGTCAGCTTGTGAGCCTTCAAAATCACGAATATGGCCAGTGTAAGGACAAAATAAGCTTTGCAATAGATTGGGAAGATCTTCTCTCATCCCAGGAATCTGCCAGTAATTTGTTGATCCATTTCTGGAAGGGAGAAGTTTTAATGCACAGCAATTCATTGTCATAACTTCATCATACTTTAGCCCTGAGGGCTTCCAAGAATAAAAGATATATTAGTTATATCAATTCCCTTTACTTCTTGTAAGGTCTTATCTTGTGTGGAAGAAAAACCGAATCCATGGAGGTCTCCCTTCTGGTCCAGTCTGAGAGAGGCTCTTAAGACCTCTTCAATCCTTCACTTTCTTTGTTTAATTTATTACACTGTCATGTATGAACATCTTCAGGAAAATATTAATTAGAGTGTGTGTTCCTTGACAACTAACTCTAAATGGATTAAGCATGCTTTACTCGATGAAGCAAGGAGGTGTTGATTAAGAGAAATTGAATTGTATCCCTGAGATAATTTTCTGTCCCTGTGTCTAGAGAATATAGGCAACACCAATGCTTGGAGAAGAAACAGAGACACTACACTACAAGTATCTCAAAAATAATAGTCAGGACATGCATATTAATTGATTTAATGTAAAAAAGCTTGATGCAAACTTGTGCTGAGACTTTAAATTGAGGTCCTGACCATTCTCTGTGGTCACTAGAGGATCCTTCAAGAATGGGAACGACCTGGCAATTTCCAGTTTGGATAATTATGTTCTGCTTCCTTAATGTTTCCCATGCCCTTTCAATTAGTATGGTAATCATCTCCAGTTTGCGACCTACACTGAAGTGTAAGGGATGGTACATGATGTTAAATAGCTGCTATGCTCCACCCCAGGAGCCACTGTTTTCCAGGAGTGATGCCAGGGTGGGAGAGCTTTGTCATCTGCTGGAACCAAGGAAAGTGAGGGACTCCAGTGGTGGAGCCAGAGCTGCCCCGTCTCTGTAAGCTATTTCAGAAATTCTCCTGCATGAAAAGTCTAAAATGTGCAGGAGATCTCACTTTAAGGAAAAAAGGGACAAATACACAAGAGTGGAAAGGAGGAGAGAGTCATTAAAAGCAGGGAAGTAACAGCAGGTGAGGAAACCTCGGATGCAGCTTAGGGGTGAAATTTTAGTACATCTGGTGCAGTCCATCAAGCAGCTGTGGAGGAATGAAGAGGTGCTGCAGCTCCTCTCTCCCTGACAGTGTGATTTAAAGAGCTGCTCTTTGCCAGCCTGGCCTTGTGCCTTTCAGTTGCCTTGAAAGGGAGAGAACCGTGTCTCTGCTCACTCGTTGGCATTTGTCTTAAAAATAAAAAAAAAAGACAAAAAGAAGTAAGAAAAACAGCAGAGTGTGTGGTTGTGTGTGGGAGTTTTCCACACTGAACCCCCTGGTCAGCCACTGAGTAACAAGACAGAAGGAATATCTCACTGGGCTTCACAGGATTTGTTTACATTCCCCTTAATGGTAAAGAATTTTTTAGACCAGTGTTACACCTTGTGGCTGATAGGGTTTGCAGCACGACAGCAGTCCCAGCTGCCTTTTGGAGAGCAGAGTTTCCTTGCAAGAGATAAGTTGCTATTTTCCATGTTTTTTGATATGCAGCCCAAATGAAGTCTCTGAAGGAGTATCTGTCTTTTGCTAACAGCCATCATTTTTATATAAATTCGGAGGTATTCATATTATGTCTTCATCTTCTATATCTCAACTAGTAACAATATCACAACTACTCCCTCCTGACAACTATATTCATTTCTCATTAAAGATATTTCATGTTTTATTCAGGAATTTAAATGAAGCTATCAGAGCCTGTAATAGCAACAGTTTGGGATAATTGTATCTCATTGATGGCAGCCTCAAGAGTTCTAATTAATATATATTTAGCTCCCTGGTTGTCTTTAGACCAAACGCCTCAATAGGAAAGACTGGGAGAGGCGATAAGGGGAGGGGGAAGGGAGCAGACTCCAAAATAACAGCCCCTTTTGAAATTCGGGTAGGAAAATCTGTGTTGTGAGAAGGAGCTGTGTGCTTTGGGATTCTTTCTGTTTCCCCCCTGCCCTGGTTCCATCCAAAATAACTTTTGAGATAGAGTCCTTCTTGAAAAATAAAATACAGGAGCCTAGGTTTGCTGCCCACTTGTTTGGGAGGAAGGAAGGATGGCAAATTTGTGTTTTTCTCCTCCAATGATACACCTGATATCTGAGTTCAGCTTATCAGTGGTCTCTGCTTTTATTAGCTCTTTCCCTGCCTCCTCCAGCCAGAGTGCTCCATTCAAAATTGCTCAGTTTCAGAGATATGATCTGCAATGCAAACAGGCTCTCATTACACTTCTTCATACTAAAAAAAAAATAAAAAATAAAAAGTCATACTTTAATGTGTGCCTGATTAGCCCTCACCATACAGCTCTCAATTTTCTTATCCCCTTTGGGCTTTTTATTCCTTTCCTCTCTTTCCTTCAACACTACCTTTCTCTCTGTTGTATGAAATGAGCTAAAAAAAGATTTGGGGAGGGGGTATTATTCTGTCATTGGAATTCATAGCACTTGTATTCACTTACAAGCCTGAACTATTTTCTCAAATCACTTCAGTCTCTGTGACTTTCTCAGACTGTAGTTTATAAATCACTTTTGTGGTACACTATCTAGAGGGGATCAAGACCCCTGGAAGCTTGAGTCATATTGAATTGCATTGTGTAACGGAGAGTCATTAGGAGTTTACAGTCAGGGGGAAGAAAGAAGTCTTATAAATAGGCTAATTCAACTGGCACTTATATGTTTTAAAGGCATTATTGAGGAAGCAGGATGGTAGTATTATTTGCTCCCAATTTTGCTCTCATCAGCAGCAGCTAAGGGTGGCTCTTGAATAGGGCAGGAACAGAGATTTTATAGACCTCCAGCTTTAAAACCTCTATTTCCCCCCCCCCCTTTATTATTTAAGCAAGTACTAAGGACTGTTTAGAGGTTTATTTAAATGGCTTCCATGCTGGAAGCTAATCCAGCCTATACTGGCTCAAATTGCCTCAGTTTCTCCTGAATAAGAGCTGCTTTTCTCTTACTTCTACTGATTTTTTTAAAAGGTGTTAATTTAAGAGAATTATATTGTGCAGAACAGGGGCTTTCTGACAGTGAAAGGATTTTCAGCTAGAGGTTTACTCAGCAGCTGCATTTTTCCAGTCTGATTCTGACAGTAAGGTCATTCCAGTAAAGCATCTCCCTTTTTTCCCTTTCTTTTGAAGTTAAAAAAAGCGTGACGAGGCAATGTGAAGATATTTATTTCATTTGGGTGTGTTTCACTTGCAGATTTGCGACACAAAAGTGTCAGCCCTTGGGTGTAGCCTGTCTGCAGGCTGGGTCTTCTTGGCTGAGGTTGGGGTTTGTCGAATACCTGGATATCCTCACACTTACAGGTGTGGTAGATGGAGAACAATGACCAGAAGCAGGTGCCTTGGCTCTCAGGAACTCCAGCTCACTGCCAACTACTCACTCCTAGCTGAAATTGCTGCTTTTTTGAAAAAAAAAAAAGGAAAAAAAGAAAAAAAGACAATTCTCAGCATTGTCTGCAGTTCTCAGCCCCGTGTCATCCACTTCCATGCCATCTGTGGGATCGCCATGCTCAGCTTGGTCAGGATTTTCTCAGAAAAACAAAGTGAACCCAGGACGAACCCTTGGCTGAAAACAAGGCTGGAGTCAGAAGTTCAGAGGGTGGAGAGTTGAGCGGGCTCACGTGGCCAGAGCAGCTCTGGGTGAAGTGTCTCCCTGGGATTCAGTTGCTGGGTTGCTTGGCAGCTCTGCCCCAGTGCTTCCATAACCTGGGCTGGAATCCAGCCCAGGCCTGAGAGATGGAGGGTCAGTCCAGTTTGATAGTGTGAGGTCAGGAGTGGAATGAGCCTGGGATATCTCGGTTGAGATCTGAGTGTATAAAAGTATAAATCAAAAAAGAAAAATCCTTGAAGGGACACCTTGCAGCTGTCTTGGGAAATGAAAGGCTTTAAAATAAGAGGGCTCAAGAACATGAGAATCCTGCAGTCAGTGCAACTAATAAAGCTCTTTGGTCTCAACTCAGAGAGCAGTAAAGTCCTCTCTGTTGTCTGGAGAAGTGGAGGGTGTGTGGCAAACCTGAGGGAGACGCTGCTCCTCAACACAGCGAGCTGCCAGCACACTGAGGATTATCTGTGCACGTAAATACAGATCACAGCTTTTATACTGCTGCTTCTCAATCAAATGCATTGAAAATCTTGTTCTAAAAAGGCTTTTTCAGCTGAAGGGACCCTTCTTCTGTGTCCTTGAAAATTCTCCATAGGCTCAAAGTTCACCCCCAAAGTCATGGAAGGGGAAGAGAACGAGCTTTTTTATCCACATTACTCCTGAACGCTGCTGTCTCATTTTTGCTGCAGGATACTCATAATTTTATGCTTATTTAAACAGACACATATCTAGTTTATGGGCATATTCCAGGGGAAAAAAAAAAAAGAATCGTGTCGCTTAGAGTGCAGTTCTCATGGGCAAACACCTGATCCCCTTTAATAAGAGATAAAAGGGAAACTATTCCCTTGCCAAGCTGCTGCATTACAGGGCTTTGCTCGCAGTAACAGGCTGGTAAACTGCACAACTGACTGGTGCATGGCACAGCAAGGGCTCAGCTTGCAGGTACAGGGGTTGTCAGCAGCCTGTGCCAGTGCCACTGAAACCCACAGCAGCAGAGCTGGGATGGAGCATGGGGTGACACACAGGGTGCAGGAGAGGTTTCAGAGTTCAGGATGTGCACATCTGCTGATCAAACACAGGTCAAGGGGGGAACTAAGCTGCCTCAGCCAGGATCCCTGCTGGTTTAAGGATATAGGTTTGGTTTTTGGTTTGGTTTGTTTTTTTTTTTTTTTCCTTTTTTTTTTTCTGGAGCTCTCAATAGTTTGGGTTTTTTATTGCTACTCGTATTTCCTTAAGGAATGTGAGTAAAGTGCTAAGTTCCCATATGCCCCCTTCCTTATTTCCCCCTTTCCAAGGATATTTTAAGTTTGCATTAGTTTTCTTTGAGGTGGTCCATGCTGGTGCTCTTTTTTTCTCTGTAGTGTCTGTCATTAGTTGAAGGCGTTGGATTACCTGCTCTTCCCAAAGAGATGGTCAGAGCAGTAAGGAAACAAATGGCTCAGCTATGTAAAGTGCTAAAAGCTACAGGTTAAAATTCTGGATCTGTTTTTATAGTGTCAACCATAAGATTTCTTTTCACAAAATTTTAAAGCTGCTGCTGCTGGACTTTTGTTTTTAACAGGTAACAAAATGAGAGATGCTAAGGGCAGGTACCTGTCACCTAGCTGGTGATCTGGGATAGCTGAGGATCCAAAACAGGAAAGACAGAGGCTGATCTCTGTGTTACCCACTGTACCATCACCTGTGTGAAAAAAGAATAGTGCCATAAAGCCTTTTTCAAGGAGATGGAATGTACAGAGTTTGGTATTTGTTATGACTTAAATAAGGAAGGCAGTATGCTCACTCTTCCAGTTTGGATTTGTGAATCTGATTTCTCTTTTGGTCCCTGCTGGGTGAAATTTTGCTTTTATTAACTGTTTTTCAGGATATTGGAGGGCGGATCTCTAGGCAAAACATCACTCAGGATCTCAGATTTCAGGAAATGACTAGTCCAAAAAGTGCTCTAGTTCACTTTAAAGCAGAAAGTAAACACTGGAGATTTTGAGTGAGTAACTTTGCAGGCACACTTGTATCTCCACTGAACCAGAAGGTATCTCTTATTCACACCAGTATGGACACATTAGGAACCTGGTGAGAAGCTGCATTTAGGAGAAGGTTCCATTGAGCAAACCCAATGTGCACTTAGTTCAGATAAGCCCTGGAGAGCCAACCAGTGAGACCTCAAAGTCTGGAGTAATTTGCAGTCTGATGTAACCCAGCCCAACTTCACTGCTCTCTTTTTATAAATCAAATGGAAAAAATCAGGCAAAATGATCAGGCACTCAGATGTGGTCCCAGAATAAGTGCAAAGTCTGTTCTGTGGTGTCTGGGTCTTGTCTGATTTCTGCTCACATGCCACTCAAAAAGTCCATGTAGGTTTTAATCTGACATTTAACCTGTGCAGAAGCATCTACACACTTTAAAAGAATGTCAATGTTATTCAAGTGTATTTCACTTTTAGAGACGGTGGAAGCGAATTATTTTCAAAATCCTTTATTTTGAATGTCCTATCTGGGCAATCTCACTAAAAGAGCAGTAGAGTTAAATGGCTGACCTGCTTCTCTCCTCAAGGAACTGGCAAAATACTTGCATCTAAAGCTTTCTGTAATGCTTTTTACAGAGTCAGTGAGTGAAAAGAAAGGAAAATATTATGGCAGTGCCGCTCATAAATTTCTTCTGATTTTTCTGGCACCCATGTAGCACAGAGGGCTCCTCTATGGGGGATGCATTGTCCCACCAGGTAGGCAAAGGGAACTTTGCAAGTTATTTCAGCAAATTGATTAAAGTAAATAGATTAAATATTGAGTGTAAAGGTGTAGTAGTAAGAGGGAACTTGGTCTGAGAGAAGATGGAGCAAGCAAGTGTCCTCTCCTTGCCCATCGTGCTCTTCCCTAGCTCCACTGTCGTTCAGGATTTCATCAATGCTGTTGCAGCATCTCAAACTTCTGTGGTTTGAGCCCAATACCATTTTTGTGGTCTCTGACAGCTCCTCCCTTTTCTAAACAAGAACAGCAAAATGCAAACACTCAGAGAAACTAATGATACTGAAAATTGCTGAAAGCAGGGTGAGGGAGAAAGGAGAAGAGCAGATGAAGGAAAAGCCCTGCTCGAACCCATCCTTTTGTTTTATGGCCAGTGTGGCCTTTCCTCGACTCACCAAGGAGAAACAAAGCATTGAAATGAAACGGAAGGGTCAGCAATGAGGAGAGAATTGTCTGTAGCATTTCAACAGGGCCACCAATGGCTCGTGCAGGGTTGGCTGCTCTCCCCCAGCTCTCCCCCAGCTCTCCCTCTGCGATCCCCTCGTTACACGATACTACTTGGGAACATGTTATCAAGGACTGAGAATCAGGCCAGTGGCTGCTGATGTTGAAAGGACATGACATGTGCACAAGGCAGGGCATAGGGGCTGGCTGCACATATTAAAGGCAAACACATCACAATCCAATTAGTAGAAATGGAGTGTGTGTGCTGGCTCTGGGAATTTTTTTTTTTTTAAAGTAATACTTCTGTGCTTTTTCTATTGATTGATTTATTTTTGAAAGGAGTAATTCCCTTCCAGCTTTTTCTTCCTCCTCTCCTCCCTCCTCCTCCCCACCTTCAATTCCTTCACTCCTGAGTTTTCACCTCACCAGAGGAACACAAGTTCAAAGGCAATTGGAGTAGAAATAAAAATAAAAACAAAATATTGTGAACGTGAAGAGTTCTCTAATCTCTTTTTGACCTTCCTGTACAAAGGGCAATTTCTGCAAATCAGCTGCAAACTTGTAAATCTTCAGTACTGGAAGGGATAAAAGCAACATAAAATATTTCATTAGAATTTAAGCTGACTAGCTAAATGTGTGTCTGTGCCTGTATAGAAATTTCTCCTTGCTGTGTTTTAAAAATTCTTTTAAATATATCTCATATTCTTTAACACGTTACCTAGCCACAAGAGTTTTTATATTATTTTATTGGAATGCATCTCCTGTAGCTTTCATTAGCTATTTAAGAATGAAGGGAAAAAATTCCTAAAGGAAGTACAGGTGTTAAAATTCTGATACCTGAAAAGAACACAACTTCCATTACATTCAGCATGTTTTATTGGATGCAGAATTAAGCATACAGTCAGTATTCAACATCCACAATGATGCATTTTGGTTCTGATATAATGGGCAATACTTTGCTATTGGACCATAGTCTTCCTGCTTGTGTAGCTCCTAGTCTAGCTGCATAATTAAACTCACGTTAATTTAAGTTTTTGTATACTGCAACTGAGACTAAGGGAGTTTCTTGTCTGCCTAAAATTAGTTTCTTTAGAAGTAGTTTGTTGGTTGCGGCCCAAAATTTTAACTCAAGTCATGTTGCTCAAAGGTGTCCTTGCTCAGCAAACCCCTTTAGAAAATGCTCATTTTTAAGGCTATGCCCAACTCCTGCTCTTAAGACTCATTCTGGTAAGATGGGTGGCCATGGTCTAAAGGAAAGGTCAAACAGCAGAGAATGCAGACAGGCTTTTCTTTGCACTCATGGTGGTAAATACATAGAATTTAGTGAGGAGAAAACAAAACCGTGGGGAAAAGGAGAAGTTCAAATGAGGTAGGTGGACCTACATGGGCATTCTTACTTCCTTCCTTCCCACAGCTTCCTCTGTTCCTATAATCTCAGCACAGATGTTTCCTTTTTAATCCCTGGCTCCAGCTGGCAGAGCATCTCTGCTCTACCGTACTTAGTCGCAATTACTGCAGACATTAACTCTGCACATGCTTCGGAAATTGACTGCTTTTTCTTCCTTGGAAATGTTGCTCATCATCAGGTTTTTAACAGCCAGAAATAAAGGCCATTTGTGTAATGATGAATCCGATTCCCTTCAAGATTTGTAAGAGAGATAAAAGGCACAAGAAGCTGGCTTAAAACAATTGCTGGCGTGGTGGAAAATTTGGGTATTGAATTTATAATACCTTGCTTTACTAGTACAGAGAGTCTTCATCATGTGATAGAAAAGGAATGGGAAATATTTCAAGCAGATGCCAAAGTCACCTGCCTGACACTACTTTTCCAAATTAATCACAAGCACTTTTTAATTTTGATTAGGAAAGCAGAGACTTGGTATACTAAGTGTGGGGTGTGTCTTCTTGTAGGTGAACTTTCATTTATTAATAGAGCAGGGGTTGATCTAAGTGTCAAAGCTGCAAAACCCTAAAGTCAGATCCACTCTCTTCCTTGCACCCAGACATGAGACTGCATCACTTCAGGGTCACCCATTTGTGGTGTAATGCTGCTGAAGTGCCACCAGAGCCTGATGTGACCCTGGCCAGATTATAGCAGAAAAAATATAACTCTGCCCTGGGCTTGAAAGCAACACAAAATCCTCCAGCTGCTGGATTCAAGGGTCCCAGTTTATCCTGATTGTCCTGATTTTGTATTTTTTCTGTATTCAACAACTTTCCCTTGGATTTAGAAGTGATCTGACCCAGCCACTCTGTCATGATAGATGGGATGGATGGATGGACTGAGGAACAGCCAAGAATCTGAAAGCATCACACATCAGGTAAGGCAGTTCATTTGCTTTGGTGAAAACTCTTAAATAATCTAAACAGACTCTACAAAATATCTCTAAAATTATCAAGAATCCCTTCAGTTGATCTTCACTCTTTCTGCATGATGCTCATGGACTCAGATTTTCTGTTCTTGGTTCTTGAGGGCAAACTGATCTAGTGCATGAAAATCTATTAATGAAGTCACTGTGTTGCTCTCTATGTTCTCCTCTTTCCCCTTTAGCACTTGCTGAAAGCACTGGATGCATTCCCACTGCTTTCTCCCCCATTCCTGTGGAGGAGGAGAATGGATAGCACACCCAGCCTTCAGGTGGCTGCTAATATGACATGAACAACTTCAGACATTTATGTGAGCACCCAGAATAACAGGACAAAGTTGGCAACAACCTGAGGTCATCTTGCCTATGAACCACCTAACCACTGCCCTGCAGGTAAGGAACTGGAAACCTGTGCTTATCTCTACCAGTTAGTGCTCTTAAGTGAGCAGACCATTGCAGCTTAGATAGATGTGCTGTTGCAAGCACACAAACCTTTTAAAGGCCCTGGAGAGCTTTCAGTATGGATTCTTGCTACCTCTCAGTCATTTAGAAACACTGGATTGGTTGGACAGTGACAGTTCTAGGACTAAAATGAGAAAGTTCTGGCAAATGATGACAGCTCTGTGTGCTCCTGTGGAAAACTTGCACAGATGAGTGTACTGTTTTCCCAGGAATGACCTGTAAAATCCAGATTATTGTATGAAAAGAGAGTTTTATTCACACTGTATTGCCTAATACTCTATGCAGCCTTAGTATCATTATGGCCCATTGAAAGGGCACAATGATTGAGTATTTTGGCTTTCTACTACTATTGAGTCCATTCAGTGATGGGGAACAAGAAAGGAGAATGAGAGGAAGAAAACAAAACTGAAAGTGCTTGAGGACAATTCAACTTTGAAATTGTTTTCATTAAATACAGGGAAAGTGCAAAATGAGCCCTCTTTGAAACTTGCTGGATAAAGGCTGTTATGAAAGCTTTCAGTATTATTTTTTTTTCAGCTTTGGCTCTTCTTGCACTCTTCTAGGCTAGATGAAGTGTGTATGAAGGCATCACTGACATCAGCAATTGGAAAGTAAAGAAAACAGTAAGTGCTGCTTGGCTATTACAGAGAAACTGCAAAATCTAGTACATGGGTAAAGCAGGCAGAAAAGAGAAAGTTAACATTTTTTTAGCTCTGTGACTTCTCTTTGATCATATTTCGTGTAGCATGCACAAGAATGGCACAAATAGTTTGATATCTAAGAGGAAAAAAAAGGGTGGTGGCTTTTGCTTTGAGGGGTACTTTGCAGGAAGAACTTTTTTGAAAAATAACACACACATATACCAAAAATGAAGAATAAACCCAAGCCAAAACAAAGCCCTGCAGAGTTGTAGAAGTAATTTAGAATAACTAAGAAAGCTGTAGTGAGGTTAGATGAAATAAGACTTCTAGACTGTAATATTTAAAATTTGAAACCAGTTCCAGGTGACTCACAAAATAACTGGGCTTTTAAGAATGAACATCAGCAAAAAACTGCAACAATAGTCATGTTCCTTGGAGGATGAAGGCACTTCAAAGCAATCTCTCCTCACCCTCCCAATTCTTCTAATTTAAACCATAGCAATGACCATTAAAGTTATTTTTTTCTCTGTTAATGAAGTTTTTCAAGTGTTTTGGCTTTAGCTTTTATTACCAGATCTGGTTCAGTGGGTAGCTTAAAATGTTTAGAAGGAACTAATCTGCACTTACTTATTTCTTAATAAATACATTGTGCTTTATGCAGTGGCTTTGTTGCACGTGAAGTCAGCAAGGAAAAGGGACTCAGCTCCTGTGTGCAGGCAGCTAGGTTGAGAAAAGTGTTCTCCAGGCTCTTTGAACCAATTTCCAGGATCTCACAAGCCTGTTGAGTCTCTCACTACCAGAGGATGTCGACGGGTGCCACGCGGAGTTGGGAGCAGGGACTGAGCGTAGGCTCTTGACGTGCCCTCTCTCTAATAAGAGTTGGCTAGTGTGGCAGAGTTGAACTAGAATTCAATTGTGATGGAAGTTAATAGGATTTATTTTTATTGCTGAGGTGCTGGGAAGTGGATGAACATTGGAGTTCACTTTGGCTCCCAAGCTACCCTCGATGGTCTCACTGCCTTTCCCAGTCTTTCCCCAGATAGTTCTGCCTCCTGTGTGATGGCATCAATGTCAATAAATCATCCATCACCTTATGAGCTGCTCCAAGGAGGGCCATAGCTGATCTTGTGGGCCTGATTTCCGTGCTACACAAATTTGGGGGATGATTTGTTATTTGCTTCCTCCACTATGGTCCCATAAAATGAATTTCCTTCAACAGTTTGGGCTCAAGTTTTGTTATTTTTATCTGACCTTGTGTAACACGCACCGCAGTGCAGACTGTGGGGGTGACTGGGAGATAAAAGCACATTTCTAATCCAAACAGATATACAAATATAGATTCAGCCTACGTTTCCCTCTTCCCAGCTGCCTTATGAGGAAGAGGAGCTGGCTCAGAGAAGTAATTCTCCCTAAATCAAAAAGACTGGTGTAAGCAACAGGGGAAATGGAGAATACAGGCTTCCCCCCTGCCCCACTTTTTGCTTTTGAGATATTTCTGGGAAGGCAAAAATCTCTTTGTATCAACTCATAATTTCAAATGGTTCTCACATTTTCAGTAGGTGGTTCTAGATGTTGGTTCAGTTTGGATCCAGAGATTGGTTTGGTTTTGTTGCCTGACTCAGTGAACTTGATGTTTAGATTAATATTTCTTGAACTGATAGTCTTGTTAGGAATTTAGGCTGGCTTTTCACAAACACTCCTGAATAATTGATACGTTTTGCTAGGGAAACAGCCAACTTGTATGTCTCAAAGTGTTTGCAAACCCCAAATTTATATTAAGATTTGAATTTGAATTGACATTTCCCCACACAATGTTTGTCCGTCTCCATTGTGTTTATAGGCAGAGGTCATGTTTTTGGCAAGTTGACATTTAATATTTTTTTCTGTGGTTTACTCCAAAAGGAATGAAAATTGGCTCAGATTATAAATTCAAATGGAGTTTTTCCAAGTGCCTATATTAGAAGCTCCCCTTCACCATCTAAAAACTGAGCTATGCTCCTTTTAGTATCACTCAGCACTCATGATAGCAAAGCTGGTAAACATTGTTCATGAAATTAGACTCATCAATACCATGTTATCACTAAATGGAGTTTGGAAGCAAGAAAGAAGAGAGCCAAGAGACACCCTGCAATGTCTTTGTCCCAAAGAAGTGTGAAAAAAAAGTACCAATGTTTCTTCTCACCTTCTAACAGAATGTTAAAATCAAATTTTAGCATAAACCAAATGGGACAAAACTGGGGGCACTATGCTAGTCAGCAAACCATCTCCAGAACCACTTAAAATCAGAATTCCCCCAGACACAAGGGAATTCTACTGCTCCACAGGCCCTTATGTAAAACTGTAGGGAGGATATTGAAAAAAGAAAAAGGGGGAAAATGAAAAGAAAAGGAAAGGCCTCTGAGGTCAGCTAGTCCATCCCTTGCTGATCCAGGCATGCTGCTGACAGTATTTTCACATCCATGAGTGCTTTGTTCAGGCTACTTTACCTCCATCACTGGGGCTTCCATCTGCTCTCAGGAGAGATCATTCCATTTATTCGTTACGAGTTGGCTGTATGGATTTTTTTTTTTTTTAAGTTTTATTTTTCTTTTCATTGACAAACCAAGCAGTAAAGATTGGGTTGCCAGGCCCAAACTTCTCCACAGCACAGGTTGGATTTTTTTTTCTTTTCTGAGAATGGGAAAAAGCTTTCAAAGTAGAATCACCTCCCCCTTGCTGCTCACCATCCCAAAACCCTGACCACAGAAGCATCTCATTCATCCCCTGAAGTGTAATCTCTTGAGAACTCAGAAATACTCCATAACCTGAAAACACTCTTTGTTTTGAAGGATAAGAAATAATGGACTGCTTCCACAGTAGGTAAAAGGGGGGCTTTTGTGTTGAATTAGTGTCAGCTTTTAGTAGGACATGGGTTTTTATATGTATTTCTGAGCTAGACATGTGTTGTGATCCTGTGTGTGTTCTCTGCTGCTTCAGCTCTATTGCTAAGCAGAGTCTGTCTGTCTTGGGGTCCTCTTTCCAGCATCAGGGAATTTTGAGCCTGATTCTGATTGTTTTTGCACCACTGTTCTAAATCAGACAGTTGCTCTCAGCAGGATGATTGACAACAGCACGAAGCAGAGGTGGGTTAGATGGACCTCGTGCACTTTGCATTTCAGGAAGGAATCAAATTTTGCTTTCCTAACTTTCACCTGTGGTTATAGACAAGCAGTATTTTGCTTTTCAAAGGAAAACCATTGGAGGAAGGCTATATGGGGAGGGGGCAAAATGCAGCTAGACTGTGTTCTGCCTGTGAATTTGCAAGCTGCTGTGCTAGGCATCCAGCTCTTTGTACTAACAGGAGTGCTAATATGATGTATTAAATGTCACACCAGCATCGCTGGGTATGCATATCTCTCCTGTTGTACTGCCTGTTTATGCTTATTCAGCTCTTTGAATAATTTAACACATTTCATACTCCAAATTACCCACAACAGTTTGACGGGGCTGCTGGCAGTTTACTTGAAACACTCAGTGTTAGGTCAAAGTAGGGCCCAAGCATCTGCTAAATAGAAGGACATTTCATACTTAGCAAAGCATAATTAGATGTATTCCTGCACACTTTTCTTTAAAAAAATAGGTAAATCCATGCTAATCCCAGCAATACCATAGAAATAAGGGGCTGTACTGAACACTGGTGTTTATAGCCCAACACCAGGAATGATTGGGACTAAAGGAAAATAATTCTGGAGACCAGTTGAGGACAGATGAAACTTAGCTGGATAGCGCAGGTATGTCAGCATGTCACTCATGCAGTTTCAGAGCAGGGGAACTGATTTCCTTGTTGCAGTCAGGCTGGAATTAGAGATTTGGGAAGCTCCATCCCCAGCAGTGCAATATTCTTCATGCATTTATCAGAAACTTGACGGAGAACAACAATCCACTGGCTGGATAATGAACCTGGAGCACATGGAGCAAGCACTCGGTGCCCTGCACTCCTCCATCCCCTGGGCTGCTGGGACCAGAGACATGAGATGTGCCCACTTTGGGTCCACACTGTGAATTCTGTCCCAGGCTTCACCTTTCTCTGTCCTTAGTCAGGCTCTTGCACTGAGAACATTTTAGCTGGATGGGTACAGAAGAAAAGCAGGAATAAAGAAAATGGGGCATGGTCCTTGGCTGGACAGCTGGGGCTGAGAATCCTGCTCAGGATTAAAGCAAGTGGTGACTCATAAAGAGCTGCTGTTGTGTGGCTTAAATTAGGAAAGGGACAGAGCTGAGAGAGGCAAAGTACTTGGTACTTCATAGATTTGCCTTTCTGGGATTGGGGTATGCTTAGCCATTAGGGCTGCCATCTCTTTTATTTTGAGGAAGATGCAGAATAAGCTCTGCTTTCTGAGCAGTGCTGGTTTGCCTTCTGGTGGGGCGAGGCTGTGTGATGTCCACACTGGACTGTTTTCACTTGACACAGGTAGCCCAGCAGTAGTTCTGCTTAAAATAGTTTTGGCAGAAGGTTTGGAACTGCTGGATGCATTTGGCTCTGAGACACGAGGCAGCAGACAGGGGCTGGGAGGAGGACTGATCTCCCCCAGGGCCACCCAACTCTCCATCAGCACCTCTCCACGCTCCTCTGCTCAGACAGAAACCAGAGAACAGGACAGGATAGCAAAAAAAGAGTGTTTTCAATTAAGACTTAAAAATCTCATCCCTCACAGTGCATCAGGTGGGAGGAATCTCTCCCCAGCCCCGTGGCTCACCCAGGGCCTCACAAAGTGATGATGCAGGGCACAGTCAGCGGAGATATTTGCAAAGTGACAGCAGGGCTCTGATTGAGTGAACCTCCCAGGTCCAAAGCCCCACACTGCTCAGGAGGATATGCTGAAAATCTTTCTCAGGGATTTGCACATCCTCACAACAACTAAGGGTCTGTAATGAAATGTTTGCTTATCATCCATTTAACCCGCTTCGAAGCAGGCTGAGCCTGCATGGTAACCTCAGGTCAAAACTATTTTGGATAGCTGAAACTCATGATAAACACATGCTTTTGAAGGTTAGAAAGCCATCAGGGGGAGACATCAGATTCGCTTCTTTATTATTAGAAGGGGAGAAAATCCAGGAGTGTTCAGAGCAGCAAGTTTTGTATAAAACATGAAAAGCAGATGGGGGGAGGTGGCAGAAGGAAGGAGGAATCTTTTTTGATACCAAACAACATTGCTTCTGCAGCAAATCCTTTTTCCTTGTAATTTAAGATTGTGCTTGAAATAAGGAGCCAGCTGCACCCGGGGGGAGCAGAGGGCAGCCTGTCCTTTTGGGTGCTTGATTGGCTCTTTCGTGTGTACCTGATAATTACTGGAGCTGCTAGGAATCCAGTTGTGCTATTTGAACATGCACTGAGCAGCCTCGTGTGCACAGCAGCCCTGTTTGGTCTGAGATCTCCAGAAGTGGAAAAGAAGATTGTCACAGAGCACAAGTCTTTACTGATATGCAAGTTATGGCCTTGCCTATACTTCTGTCCAGCTGGATCTGCTATTGGTCTGTGCCCACTGATGGGCTTTCAGTTGTGTTAAGCAAGCTAGATTAAGGTATATCACTTAGAAAAGACATCTTTATTTCTCAGGTCCAGATAGAAATCCTGCTACTCCCTCTGTGCTATGAGAGGAGTCCCAAAGCATAATCTCGAGCGCAGTCTCATGGACATTGCTTTTGACATCATCATCAAAATCCTGGACTGGTGAGTGAGATGAGGGGAGATGGGGATCTCTCTTCACACATACCTGCTCTGAGCCACAGCTGACTGCCTGAGCGCTGCCCAGAAGGCAGAAACACTTCCATTGCTTTTGGAGACAAATCTCCATCGATGTGTATGCCTGCACACACACACATACACACACACACACACACGCATGCAAAAGGCAAAGTTTCATCCCTCAGAATCACAACCCTTTGAAGCCACCTGTCTCTGAACAGTTTTCTGTATAATGAGCAGAGCTCTGTGCTGTAACTTTTCCCTTTGTCCCCAGTGCCAGCTGTATAATTCCCAACTCAACAAACATTGCACCCTTGCAGAACTCCTGCCTCAGTCCAACAGTGCTGTTGTACCAGGTTTTGTGCCATAGCAGCCGCCTACAGGAATGATCAGCAGAGCAACAGCAAAGGAGGATTCTTCCACTGGGAGGACTCTGTGTTTCCTCTCTTCCCAGGACCTCCACACTAAGTGGGCTCAGTTTCCAAGTGAAAAGATCCTGGTTTTTCTCTTTTCCCCTAATGGTCAGAGATGGCAAACTCCCCCTGGGATCTGTGCATTCAGCTTTGTTCTTTCTCCCTCCCCTGCTGTCGCCAGTAATTAAAGCTGAGCGAAAAAACTGAACATGCTATTTTTTGAATAGATATTTGAAATTTAAAGTGGAAAAAAAAAAGTTGTGAAACTTGTCAGATCAATGATTTGACACATATTATTTAGCTGGCTCTAAATATTCTGGAGTGAGAACTTAGTTAACAACTTGTTAACAAAGCATAATTCGGAATAAAACCCAGCTCTCTCTTTGCTAGCTGCATTTGCAATATGGAGCTGGTTCTAATAACTCTGTCTCTTAAATACCAATGTATTTCTCCTGCAGTTTCTAAGAGTTTTTGCCACTGTGGTGCACAGAAGTGGGATGGAAACAAAATACAGAGGCAATGCACACCAAATCTTGGTGGTTGAGGAGCTGCTGAACACCTTGATGTGAGTAACTTGTCTGAGTCACAGGCAGGACACTGGTGCTGGGCAACTCAAGCCTGTCAGCACCTAAAAACAGGTTAATAGTTTTAATTAAGCACTTGAGAATGAATGACACATGAAGAGCAATTTCTTTGAAGAGAAAGAAAACTAGAGGTAATTTTTCTAGTGTCTGTGTTGTAGTTTGTTTTCTCTGGCCATGCTAATGTGTCTTGCTCCATTTTTGGGCTTCCTTTAAAGATTGTTTTAATGATGGATAAACAGGCCTGTTTTCCTCCTGAAGTGCATCCCTCACACCCTCACACCCATAAACAATGGATTTTTCCACATGAAATGAAAGGGCAAGCACATCCTGCTAACAATTTTGACTCTATGGAGTGGTATAGCATATAATCTCCATTACTTTTCCTGTGATTTGTAAGTGACTGTTGCTAGGTAATACTTTTTTCACTAAGCATCAGTGAGCTAATGTGAGGGCTTCGAGAATGTTACATTATATAATTAAGCCCTTGGTGGTACTGATTTCTACTTTACAAAAGTCTCAAATCTTTTTCATGTGAGCAAAAAAAAACTTTTCACAGCATTACATATAGGGACACAAAAAGCATCCTAAAAGCCAGACTAATTTTTTGATAATGTAACTGATTTCTGCCTTTTAAAAATTATTTATTACCCACAACTATCAGCCACCCATCACAACGGCAACTTGCTAGACTCTGTGTTGTTTAGATGGAAAACATGATAAATACATGGACCCACTGGAAGTATCACTAGATCCCAAATATCTCTCTGGACTCCATAATCCATTAAACAAATGTGGTCCCTTTGTTCTGACATCTGGACTCTTAGTCTAACCATGACCTTTGCTTCCCAGGGACAGGACTGGGATACAGAAGAGCTTCTTTGACAGGATGTGACTGGTTTGACTGAATATGAGAGCTGAGTTTTCCCCAGGATCTTCAGATGTGACCCTCAAGGTACTGTGAATTTTGTTTAAATGATGAGACGTAGAAAGGGGTGGAAGATGAGGGATGAGAAGATATAAACACAAAATACAAACAAAACACAGAATATAATGTTAAGAGTTTGTGTTTTGTCAAGCTTCAGGGTAAACATCACAATCAGTAACTGCCATTGGAGGGAGAAGACTTGGCCATCACAATACACAGGACTGTGATGTAAAAAGCAACCCTGATGCTAATTTACTTAGCATCAAGGATCCTGAGCAAAAATAAAAAACAAACCAACAAAAAACCCAAAAAATTCCAAAAAAAAAAACCCGAAACAAAAAAAAAACCCAACAAGCGAGAAAAAACTTTTCAAGGCAGCTTTGATCGGCCCTGGCACTGCGTGTGAAAGTCTAGCTCAGCTCTAAGACTGCCAGGGTAAGTGAAAGAAGAGCCTTTGTAATTTTTGTCTTACAATTATGTCACTCAGTCCTGTAGCCTTCATTCTCCCCGTGCAATTTGTAAGAGACGACAAGTCATTCAAAGCACCTCTGTTTACAGAGAGTCTCAGTAATAGAACACCACGGTCGGGCAGATTCCATGAACTGCAGACCCCGTGCTGACAGATGGGGTCTGTGGCTGATTGTTTGATGGGCGCCGTGGGTGAGGCTGTAGGGGAATAGCAGGAGAAGGAGAGGGCACTGGGTTTTTTGAGCTGGGAGGTCATGTCGGTTACCAGTGAGAACAGCATTCAGTGTTTTTTCTGTCGCATTGTTATCTTGGTGCTGGTGATGAAGTTTTAATTGGGAAGGGTGAGGATGGTTCTGCTCCCCTCCCACACTGCTGCTGCTACCAGCAGCTTGGGGCAGGGTTTCAGGAGCTGCTGGCTTCCCACCAGGCACGAGCCAGCAGAAAGGGGGAATGAATGAGGTGAGGATTGCTGCATTTCTGAGGAGTGTCTCCTGTAGATAATGCTGATCTGATGAGCAAAGCCAAAATGATATGTCTGAAGATACAAATGCCTTGTGCAGACTGGGTGCAGCACAGGCAGCACGACATGTACCCCTCCACACTGATAATACAGATTAATCCAATTCAGTCTCTTTCTGTGGCTTGGAAAGTTTTAGGATTCTCTGCTGGAGCCATCTACTATCAAATTAGTGATAAAATGCATTGCATTTTCATACTGTAATTAAAAAAAAAAAAAAAGGCAAAAAACATCCCACTTGAAAGCAAAGAAAAACCTCCCTGATCTATTGCCTGAAAGCCACTCAATAACAATTAGCTAATATCAGTTATCTCCTTGCTGTACAGGCTTCCTGATACTGCAAAATATAGTTCGGGTATTGGAATGCTAACAATTATTTATCAGGGGCCTCAGAGCATCCAGGATCCTGCTCATAGGATCCCTTGTGTTTGAGGGCTGTGAAAACAAAGAACCAGAGAAGAGTCCCCAACTAACACGCTCACAAAGTAACTACAAGGCAATTGGCAACAGATGAATACGCACAGAAGCAGAGCAGTATGCTGGGAATGATTATAGCAGAACTGTCAGCATGAAAGGCAGGGCTCATGAAGTACCTTTAATCACTGGTGATTATTCTTTTTCTGGGCAATCAGCTCTTCTCCCCCTCACCCCCGCAATATCTTGCAGCATGTAGCAGGATGCATCCGGAGGTGCTGTGCTCCTGCAGGACACCACCCTCCATTCTTGTCTCCATCAGGTGAGAGACAGAGATTTGCAAACCTGTTAAGTCAGATGGAAGCAAGGGATAGATCCCCAGGATCCTGGCCCTGGGTTTCTCACCCTGAAGCAGAAGACAACGCTGTCATTCAGAACAGCAAGTTCCCATTCACAGTTATTTGTCATGTTAATTACTACAGACAAATTTCTCCTTCATCTCAATCGTGCAGGTCAAAGCGGAAAAGTTTAGCACTTCAGAACATCAAACTTTGCTTTCATCTGAGTGCGGGACATCATTCTGAAATTCCTTTTGATCATGGAGGAAAAAAAAAGAAAGGAAGACAATTTGAAAGTTTGCTCTTGATGGGAGTTGTAATTTCTTTGTTAAAATGAAGGGAAAAGGAGTCTCTCTAGCCATTAGCCATTGGCTGGCTATGTTCATGAACTCACACCCTCACCAGAGCGGGTAACCCATGAGTAAGAGCCATGAACAAATATTGACAAATATTGTCTCTTCCTTCCGTACCTACTCAGGATCCTCATCATATCATCCCCACTTCATTAATTTCACTCCAAGCTGCTAGCTCTATTCTATTGTGCTGTAGGAAATGTCCCTACCTCAAAGCCCACCACTTTCCCCAGAAGGTGGCTGCACATCATGCCTGTAATTTCCTGCACAGAGTACCTACGCGCTCCCACATTAGCTGTAATCTCTGTCGTGCTCACGCCAACATTCCAGCACTATTTGGCATTTCACGAGCGCAGTATTTATCACTGAAGTTCACACAAAGTTGCAAACCCTAACGAGGCTTATCAGCTTTTACAAACCATCTCTGTCCACTGACATGCTGAGTATAATTCTCTTCACTGTGCAGTCACCGGATGTGCAGAGGGAACGGGGAGGGGGGGAAGCTTCAAAGCAACATTTCGTATCGCTTTAAATGAATCATGAAATCGAATGTCTGTGCAGCCCCTAAGTTCCTGCAGGTGAGATGTAACCTGCAGGCCGGGCACTTAGAGCAGCCTTTCAGTCAAATAAAATCTTCTCATCGTTACTGATGTGGCAATTACGCCCTGGAAAGAGCGGCGTGGTGGCTGAGCGAGGGGAGGGGGGCTCAGAGCTCAGTCCCAGCAGTCACAGAAGGGTGGCTGGGGGCAGATCAGGTCAGTCAGCCTCAGTTTGCTCACTGTCGGGACAGAAATCATCACAGTGACTAAATTTATTTCAAAGACATATCAGAAAGCATAATTAAATATGCAAGTTATAAACATTTCCCCTCTGAAATTTCAAAAGGTTCTGGTATTGTTATGAACAATATTGGTAATCTGCTTTGCTGCCAGCCCAGCCCTGTATCTAGGACTAGAGCAGGCACTAAAAAGCTTGAAAAGAGACTTGCAGTATCTGAATTTCTGTGTATCTACATGCCCCTGGGTATGTAGCACCCCACCACTACCCCTTTCCTGCTCATCAGGCACAAGTGTGACATACTGATGTGGGTGGAATTTGATTGAGAAATGAGCTACTGTTTGTATTGTCATCCCAGAGCTCTCTAAAAGCATGAAGTCGGGCTGAAAGAATCAGAATGTTTCAAATGAATTTCAAGAATTTTCTTTTCCTGCTGTGTTTTTTGGTTCTTCAGTCTGCATTCACATCACTTGTGTAAGGTGGTGCTGAGATATTCTTATATAACAAGACCTCACAAATGCCTATTCTCTCTTTCATTTAATTCCATGATATCAAGAGTCTGGCTGATGATTTTAATGTCTTCAGGTAATTCCTTGACTATTGTGTAGTTTTGTAGTTCCATTGACTTCAACTGAGATGTTACAATACAACTGACTCTGTGTCCCCTAATCCTTAGAATTTATACGAATAAGACCAGCTGAAGCTTGTTTGTAGAGCACAGCAATGTATCCACTGCCAGAGAAACATTTGCAATGGTTGGAGAGCAGGATGGGAGATCTTATAGAGTCATACAAGGAAAAATGACCCATTAATTGCATTTAAAAAGTCCAGTGCTCCTGTAGTTCAGTTTGCCCATGCACAGCTGTAAATGCATTCCCTTGCTAACAAGTGCTTCAGAGACATCAAGATGTCCATTTAAACCACTCTTTGCACCCATAGACCATGGTAAATAATTCCATTCTGTTTTTTTTTAACCCTAGGACACTCCTTGCTGAGGTGTTTTTACAGTGAGTGAATTCCAAGTGCTTCTGACTTGGATCACAGAAGCAAGTTCCCCTCCTGCCTCCATGAGTGACTCATGCTCTAACCTTGGTCAGGTCACTTAGACGGTGTTGTTGTTCTCCATTTCATAGTCTTTAAAATGCATATTTTCTTCTCCTCACAACTCTGACATTGTAAGATCTTTCTGGCTCTAGCAACAGTCTGTATCATTTTGGATATACATTATCTTGTACAAAAATACCCACCCACATCTCATACCCTGAAAAATCGCAGTAGCCAAAACTCCAAATTTAGATTGAAAAATGTAGAGTTGTGCAGACAAGAGGACTTTTTTCCAAATGTGAGTTGATAGCCTTTTCCTCTGTAAATAGTTTGGGCTATCAGAAATTTTTGGTATTTAAATTTGCAACTCAGGCTCCTGCTGGGAGCTCCTGGACTTGCTGGGCCACCCAGCAGGCAGAGCTGTACTCCAGTGGTGTTTTTGCTGTTCCTGGCGTGAGGATGATTCCATTGCAGATGTCCAGTAGCTGGATACTGATGCCATTCCCCTCTCAGTCCTGTCCCATCCCTTACATCCTCCCTGCTTCTCCTCACAGCTGCTTTTTACATGGTGCTATCTCCTTGCTGCCTCACTTACAATAACTGAAGAAGAAGTGGAAGCAAAACCATGCAAAACAATTTTCCTACTGTATTTTAGCCTGGCTATGCAAACATTTGTAGCAACTAAAAGCAGCAAGGAGATCTCTTCACAGAACCTTTAATCCTGGGCTGGAAAAAGCCCTATTCAGATGCAACCATCACTGGATCTTTTAGCCATCCTATTAATCCCCTTTCCCTTCCCACCTCACACCTGCCAAAGCAGGTTTACATCAAAAGTATGGAATCCCTTTTTTTTTTCCTTTTTTCTTTAACTTTTTTGAGAGACCTGTGAGGACAGAAGAGGTTAAGGAAAAAGCACATCCAGTTTTGCTGCGTTTTGGGAGGAAATGAGCTTGTGTGTTTTGAAGCATTCCCACAAGGCTCAGATTTTAGAGCACGATGAATCACTCGCTGAAGGTTCCTGTCTCTTCTCCTCTGCCTGCACAAGGTGCCCAGGCAGGGGCTGTGGGCTCTGTGAGGATCTAGCCATGCTCCTGGCAGGCAGGGACAGTTTTCAGGGGAACAGGATGGCTGTGCCCTCTGTTCTCACCACAGGCAGGCCCTCCTGTGCTGGGGCAGTCCCAGGGCTGTGTGATGCTGTTCCTGTTCTGCTCAAGTCAGTCTGTGTCACTTCAGGGCTCTCCTGTTGTGTCCAGGAGCAGTTTGCACTGCCAGGGTTGCCCATTTGGCCATGACTTCCAACACCCTCAGTCTGTCTATGGAAGTCCACGTGGACACAAAAGGTTATCCCCCTTTATAAAGGTTAAATGTAGCTAATTCATGGCAAATATATGTCATTCTCATTTACCAAAGCACCTGCATCCTGAGCTACCACCTTCCTGATCCTCACTCCTCTGCCAACAGGACAGTGCTGGCATCAAAGGGCACTTGAAATTTTCTGGGACTTGGACATCCATGGCTCATTGTGAGGAACAGAATACAGAGCTGAAGGTCCTTTACTGAGAAGTCCCTGGCTCTGGACCCATAAATAAATCACCCTTTATGAAACTTGCTCACATCTGTGCTGTCTCAAGCACGGGCAGAGGGAAGCTGTCAGCCTGGGCACAGATCTTCGCTGGCACAGAAGGAACAGTCTGGAAGGAGGAGAATGACACATATCATGCCTTTGTACAGCAATCTCGATATTTTGTATGTACTTATTGCTCTGAGTTTGTCTCCCTTTCCCACCTGTACTTACACTGTCTTTTTTCTGAGGCTTGTTATTATTTCTATTGAGCAATCTTCAGCCGAACTGGGAGAGCTCGCAGTGACTCACTTACTTGAACATTATTGCCTAGTTCTTTACACAAGACAGATTGGATATGAATGAGATCTCTTGTCCTCATGAGCATTATATTTATTTCACAAGACATTTTCTTCAGAACTCTCCCTGCAATAAATTATGTGGTATATTTATTTTTTTCTTCTACCGTGCTATAGCTCTGTCCCTTTTTTTGTTGTTTCTCATTTTTTAGGCACTTCTTCTTCTTTGATCTGCTGTTGTTGTTTTCTGGTTTTATTTTTTTCTTCTCACAATCTCTTAGCTGTATCTTTGGAATTTTTTCCCTTGTGCATTTTTTAGCACAGTGCATGTATTCAATGTACTCAAAATGAGAGCTTGAGATAAGTATTTAAAGTAACAAAATGATTTCCCTCTCTTATCTTTCAGATGTTGTGTAATGACTGGGAAAAAAAGGAAAGAAAAAATAAAAGCAGGTGAAATGCTTTAAATGAAGTATATAACTGTAAGGAATGCAATTGTATGTATCATTTTCTGATTTCATAATGTCAGCTAAGTGAAAGATCTTGTAGGTGCTTTACTTCTGAAGAAACACTTAGCTGGATTTTAGCAGCTGTTTTGAGAAGAGCCTAAAAATGCTGAAAACCCCGTGTAATCAAAGTAAAAATGAGTATATTTAGGGTGGATGAAACAAGACTTAAAGGTAGCGCATGTCCATGGTGTTTATAAGAGTCCCATCTTCGGTCTCTATGTCATTGTCAGTGTCCATCATTATGGTCCCTTGCTTCCCAGCTCTCCTGCCTGATCTGTCAACCCCTCTCAACCTTTTTATTCCCACGTTGCTCGGTGGAGGTGCATTAGAAATCTGAATTTCATCCAGTGGTGGCCTTTCTGAGGGTCTGTGCTGGAGGGAAGGATGGTTTGAACTAAAATTGAAATGTCAGTAACCCAACGGGTAGCTCTGAAATCCAGGTACAAGCTGGAATTTCAATATTGCTGAAGAAAGTTCAGCTACTAAGGATGAGTATTTCACTTCAAGTCTTATGTCTAAAACTAGAATTAAACTTCTTTACCTGGATTTCAGAACCACCCTAGGGCATGTCATTCGTGGCAGTGGTGGGATTTCTCTCTTTGGTGACTTTCAGGGATCACCTACACAGAAAGCATCCCCGGTCTGGTCTGGTGTTGATGTTAATGAAGCTCCAAGAAGAAGGAGGCTGGCCTAGAAACCTCCAGAGGTCCTTCTCAAATGTTTTTTTCTATGATCTTACAGTTCTGGTAAGTGTGTTACAGTAAAATAACCAGATGGACTTTTTTTGGAAGTATAGAACAGATACCCTGAGGGCAGCAAACAGTATGTGGAGAAGATGCCATGGGTGGGGGTAGGGAGATATTTCCATTTATGAGTTATAGAATCAGGACTCCTAGAAGGAGTTGAGAAATTTGTCTTGATCTGGAGATGAGAAAAACAAACACTTCTTATCTTTTTTTACAGTAAGACTGCTTGGCTTGTGATCCTCACCCTGTCTCAAGAAGGGTAGTCAGTGTTTCAAATGTTGGGGTCAGGCTGGTTCCTGCTCTATCTCATCAGTCTGGTGTACATATCTTTCCAGAAGGGATTAAATGTGTCTTGTCTCCTGTGGTTGTATTAAAGGGCAGAGAGGAGGCAAGGAGCCTTTTACTTCTGGGAATGGTCTGCCCGGGCTAGAGGGAGGAAACAGCAGCCAAACCTCACTGCTGTCCCCAAATCTAATGCAGGAAAACTGTGGTGAGACCTGAGCCTTGCTTCCCCTGTGCACAGGGCCAAAGTGGCAGGAGAGGGGTGCAGGAATAGTGCTGGAAAGGGTGAGATTGCCTGTGTGCCCAGCATGCCCACTGTGGGGGTGGTTTTGCAGCCAGGGTTGCTGAACTAAGGACACCCCACCCTGAGATGGGCTGTGCAAAAGCCTAATTTCACTCCTGGGACAAGCCAGTAGCTTTTCCTCCTTTTTCTGTACACATTCCTCTTACCAGATCAGCCAAAACCTTCTTCTGTCACTAAAACTGATGGGGTTTTTTGTGTGAAACGAGATTTTTGTACTCATCAAGGCCAGGTCTGGCTGCTCTGCCAGTAGGTGTCCCTGCACGCCTGGCTGTGGTGGATGTGCTCTGTCTTTTCCTGGGAAAACTGACTTCCAACACACTGAACTTCACGTCATTCCTGCTGAATATTTTTCATATGGATTTTAATTTTTTCCCCTCTCATTTGGGCTTCTGGTGTAAAGTTTAATCAATCTCTACAAATATAAAGGCTGAATTTAAAAGGAAAGATCATTATTTTATTGTAAAAACTCCTGTTCACAATCTTTAAATATTTTTGTGTTTATTTATAAAACAGAGTACTGACAGCAAAGTCCCTGAACCTCTTTACCCTGCTCTGTCCTTCACTCCTGTTCTGCGTCATGCATTCAAATAACTTTCACATTTTTTCACTTCCTTGGATTGCAGCGTTTTCTTGAAGCAGATATTGCTTTGGTGCACTGAATTGAACAAAACAAGACAAAATGAAACCAAATAGTGCTCAGCACCAGGTACTCAGTGCTTGGTGGGAGCCACTTGGCAATTTTACAGATGCTGAGAGTCTCAACCTTCAACCCGTAAGGTGTTTCCTGTAATATGAGAATTTATCAGCTGGCTTTCAGAGCCACGTAGGTGAGTTTTAAGTGTTTTCTGCAGTGCTCTGTGCTCTGTATTATAATCCTGCAATTACATATTTGCATGCCTACTAAATTAGCACTAGAAAGTTATCTTCAAGAGTGCAAAGCCTTTCACTGCTACTCTTCCTGGGAATACAGGGGTGATAATTGTTATGGAGGAAAATTACCTTTACACGGTATTGATTTTGTGCCCTGCTGCCTGTCATCCTTCCTGGGTAGGTTTTTCCAGGCTCAGGACAGGGAGCAGCTGTGCTGGGAGCCCTTGCTGGTGGCTGTGGAGGGACAGGGCAGCACTGGCAGCTGCGGCATCGCCGCCACCCCCGCGACTCGTGGGGGGCACCAGTGACCCACCCCAGCAGCTTTTCATTCCAGCTTTGAAGCAGGAGTAGCAAGAGGCTTCAAAAAGCTGGGAGCCACAGCCTTGGAGTGGGGGAATGGCTCAGTAAATTGGTGTAATATAAGTATTTATTGATTTAAGAGCAGTCTTTTCTTTTGCCTTGCTTTTGTCTTCTAAGGGAACTTTCTTTTAAATTTATGTCCCACATTGTCACATCAGGAGGAAAATACATGAGAAATGTTTTGTTATTTCAAATTTATCACGTATTACGTCAGCTGGCATTGTGGACTCACAATATGTAATGCTTCATAAATTATGAAAAATAAATGTTTTATGGGCTTACTACGCACTCTGTTTGAAAACCGTTGAGCTGGGGAGACTCGGTGACCCCTGTACAAATTAATGTGCACATGATTTTCATTATTGCAGCTCAGATAGGAAGCTTGAACGTCTTTATATATTTATTTAAAGGAAAATGAGGACAGAAGTTGCTTGAATACAGTTAGACTTTCTGGCAAGAAGCAGGTATCATTTAACCCAGCTCATAACCTATTGCTTCCCTCACAGTCATTGTTATTCCAGGCCAAAGCTTAAACTCAAAATCAGAGCTGTGAGGACTTAGCATGAGCTTCCAGAGGTCAAACCCTGCAGCCTTTAGCCAGGCAGACTGAACCTCTGAGTTGGTAGGATTTTGTCTGCGCAAGGAATGCGGCGTTTGCAGAACACGAGTCAAGCACAAGTCAGGCTCCTGCAGAAGGAAAGGAAGTGAAGGAGATTTCTTCCCATCTTTCCAGCCCTCTTTTCCCTGAGAGTGATGGAGAGCGACAATCAAACAAGAGCCGCCCATCTCAGCTGCCAGGGGCCTCACCAGAAAGGAAAAGATCCATCTCAGGGTACCAAGGATCTCGGGGTACCGAGGATTTCAAGGTACCAAGGATCTCAACCTTATCCAACACAGCATCCTTCAGTGTGGAGCTGCAGGAATCTGAGGGAAATGCACGCACGGGGAACGGTGTTGTTCTGTTTTCCAAGGAGCTAAAGCTCACTCCAACAGTGTTTCATGGGAGATGCATCTTTGGGGGGAAAGGGCACGGTGATGGGAGGTACCAGGAATGGTGAAGCATTCCCAGCTATTTTTTTTATCCCTCTCACACCCAAATATTTCTGTGCCTTGCAAAGTTGGGGGGGGGGGGGGTGTCAGGTGTTGAAGCTCTCCCCTGGATGGTTTTTATATCCCACAGATCCACCACTGTGTTTCCAATAAAGCCATCAAGAGCACAACCGGGAGCTCCCTGCGTGATCTTGAGCAATATAAGTCATTGCTTCAGAGGACTCTCTTAACTTGGGGCTGGATGCACTCAAAAATCTTCCAAGTTATTCTCTCCTAATTCAAGTCAGCTGAGGCATCAAAATGTCGGGCAGATGGACAAGATCCCTTGGCTGCAGCCAGCCTGTTTTCTGCTGTTACTCTTCTTGCAGTCAAAAATTAGAGACTTTTATTGTAAGTGTTTTTTATTTAATCCGTGATATTTTGAGAATTTAACATTTACATAAGCATACTAAAGGAGATTCCTGCGTGCTTTCTAGTGTAAAAGACTGTACTCTAAGAATCCTTACCTGCCCTAGACTGGATCAAACAGTGTTCTTATCTTAAAGCTGTAGATTTCCTTCACTCCTTTCCTTTTCTTTCTCTTCATATGGCTATTAAGAATTATTGAATTTATAGACAATGCTTAAGGACAGTCACTACCGCATTTGCTTGGTCAAGAAAGCGAAAGGATATTCTTGTCAGCTGTATTTTCTTAGACTTATTAACTTCAGTTGTGCTTCATGTTAGGGAGGTGCAAGAGAACAGATAAATAAGCAAAGTACGACCCAAGTTCATACTTTTTAATTTTTGCTGTGACTTGAATAGCTGAGAAGAGCTCCTGCCTCTGCCTCTCTCCTCCAGTGGATGGCAGTTGAGCACCACGGAACGGAGCAGAGCTGATTGCAGCTCGTTGTAACTCTCTCAAGGAGGCAACCGCTGATTGGAATTAGCTGTTCTTTGCCTGTGTGAAATACCACTCAGAAATACCTGAAGAATTAGAAAAGGAAGAAATGGAAAGCGTTTTCAATTTAAACTGCTTTGTTACTAGAGCAGGAGCAGATCTAAAAGTTTCCTTCAGCAGCTGAGGGGGGGAAAAAAAAAGAGTCTTATATCCATATACACAAGTTTCAAGTGTTTCCTTTTTATATGTTAATCTGAATTTTCAGTATATGGATGCTAATGAAAAAAAGTTCCTGATTTTCATTTTGCTTCGTGACCTCGACAGTCTTTAGGTTTTAATACTATACTCATAATTTCAGCACGAAGAATAATTTTTAAAGGGAAATTTTCCTTTCTTGAAGTCTCAGCCGCACCAGAAAGAACAGGACAACTCCCAGGGACTGGGATTGCAATGTGAATTTAGTCATCATTGAAACTGCAACTAGCTCTGAAATGTTCCCCTAAAAGAAAAGTTTAAAACAAACATTCCAATCAGAAACAGAAACCTAACCACGTTCCTCTTAAAAACAGGTCTCCTTCAACTCCTCCAGTTTATAGCACATACCCTTGGGCTATTACAGTCTAGAAAAATCTGAAATAAAACCACACTGTTTTCTGGGTCTGATCATGCATCACTCCCTCAAAAAGAAGTTTAGGGCCTCCTGAGAAATACAAGGTTTAGGCCTTCCTGACACATGTTGCTTCTTTTTAAAGAAAACAGTCTAGTGCATCTTTATGGCAAATACATCATTTTAGTTTTTCTTTATAAGGAATCACAGATGGATTGAAACAGAAAGCTTTAATAAAATATTTGCAATTCCAGTTGCATATAAATAATATCGTGGTCAGTATCCTGGCTGTTTTTAACCCAAGTTATTTACTTTTCAAATTTTATTTGCTCCTACATGTAGTCTCATGCTGTTGTAGTATAAGATCAGACACAAATAACTGTTCACACCAAAAATTAAGTTTCTGTAAGTAACTATTTTAAAAATGTTTCCTTTTATGTTTACTGCTGAAGGATCTCGAGCACTCCTGCCAGAAAGGAAAGTATTTATTATCTCTCTTTTACAGATGAGGAAACTGAGACACTGTGAAATTAAAAGCTTTGGGAAATTAGTGCACAGTAAATTACGGTGTGAATTTACTGTGTACCAACCACCCCGCACGAACTCATCATGTGGACTGGCAGAGAAAAAGGATTAAACTCCCTTAAATTATCTCACATTTGCCATGGACAGACAGCTGCCATGGATCAGCTGACACGTGGCAACTTCTCAACCTGCAGCGAATCCGTGCATCGGTGAGGAGCCGTCCACGGGGAAGAGTTTATTTGTCACTAATTTCCCCAGCTGGTTTACCTAAAAATCACAGAAGGAAATCTCTGGTAGGACTCAAAGTCAGACTCAAGTATCCTTGCAGCCTTGAAAGCAGAAGTTGTGAGTTAAAAGGAAAATATTGGGGGGGAGATAAACTTTGTCTTTTTGAGGGACGGAGCATCTGCAGGATGTGTCCAGGCAGTGTCTGGGTTAAACTGGGGAATTAGAGTGGTGAAATCAGAAGATGAGTCCTGGAATTTGAGAATCACCCTCATATCTCAGGGGTTTGGGGCATAAAAGTTGCTTCCAGCATCATGGCAGTGCCTCACAGCCCAGTACGGAATTCCACATGGACTCTGACCATCCTGGGAATTCCATGAGACACCCCTTCCCTCTCCATGCCTGTTCTGGGTCTATGGCTGAGTGTTCAGGGCACCCTGCAAGACCCTTTCCACCTCACAGTGCCAGCTGTGCCCACTGGGCATGACCACTGCAGCCCTGGTCAGCGTTCCCTGGTCCCACAGTGGCCCCTGGGCTCCAGAGGCCACCAGAGAGGATCCAGGGGTGACCTCCTTGCCCTGCAGCAGGCTGAGCAGCTGATGTTGAAACCACTTTGGCAGGAGCTCTCTCCATTGTGTCTGATCCAAGCTGGAGAGATGAGCGCGGAGGGAGCTGGGACAAAGGTTGGCTGGTGGGAAGAGAATTACTGACAAGTTCATTCCACTAATAAACAAAGGCTTAAATGATGGTGCTATAAAGAAAAACCAGGATTCTCTGGAGAAAACTGTAGAGAGACCTAGTAAGGAGGAGAGATGTTTAGACAACAGTTTTACATTATACTGCTTGGTAAAAAATGTTCTATTTTAGCTCCAAGCTTGAGTCTAGTTAGAGCTGCACCAGTGCTTAGGAAACAGCATGTATTTTAATGCCCTGTGAACAGGAATAACTGATAACTAGTACATTTAAATGTGAAAAACAGAACTTTTCTCTGAGGGAGGCGTTATTTTTTGTTGTTGTTGTTAAGGATTTTGTCTTCATAGTTTACATTGCAGCTATAGCATTCCACTGGCAGTCATTTATCTAATGACTTATATCTTTCAGGCTGTGGAAAAACAGAGTGAGAGAAAAAGTGGTGGTAAGTTCTTTTTAATTTGCATTTCAGGGCTGAACTTCTGAGAATAAATATACAGAAATTAACACCTTTATAACATCCTCTCACTTATAACCCTCTGGAGAGTGTTACAATACAAATCCAAGGGGATCAGGGCACTATTTCAATCTCTCTCACCCCATAGTAAGTCTAAGTAGAGGTACATTTGCTTTGGATATAATTGAAATTAAGACAAAAGGGTATGTCTGAGAAAAAAATTCATTTTTCCTTGTAAAGCTTGCTTTTAGAGAATACCTGTTTGTGCTAGAGAAATGGCTTGTGTGGAATATGACAGCCACCTGTTACAGAGGCAAATCAGGCTCACTGGGCTGTGAAGGAAAAGTTTCACAGACAAAATTAACCTGTGGAATGCCCTTCTAGAAGATACTCCTAAAGTGTTGTCACTAACACTGTCTGTTTTCATAATCCAGGGCATCATCTGAAGCAATCTACTGCGTCCCTTCATGACGTGCCTGCTCTGAATGAATCAGGAGGTCATGGTGACTCTTGTAGAGATGGTCTCTGCTGGAGCTGGAGGAGATGATGGATTTGAAGAGAAAGTCTGTGGATGTTTCCAGAAATGAGCAAGAGGTGCAGCAGGAGCCCTGTGACAAGGACTTTATGAGAAGATGGATTCTTGTGTTTTATCCAACCAGTCTGAGGAGGCTGCTGTGCGGATGAGGAGAGGGAAGGTGTTACACACACCAGGCAGGCTGGCAAAGGAGAAAGGTGGGTCATGGCAGGGGCTGCCCATATTCTCCAGCTCTCAAAACACTTAAGTTACTCATTGGGATGGTGGGCAAGGAGGAGGCCCTAGTGCCTCAATGAGTGTGGCTGATTTGCAAAGGAGCAAAAGGGAAGGTCCAAGAAGGTCCCATGTCTGGGTCTGAGAGATAGTCTTGAGCCTGGATGCACTTGGTGCTCAGCACAGCTCTGCTTCTGGAGTGTATGAGAGGCAGAAATGCCTTCATTCTGCTGAAACACCTCAGGGCTTCAGGCACAAAACCTTTGAGGGCGCTGGAGTGTGTCTGGGGGATGGTGAGTGCACATGGGGTGGGAGGAAGGACTGTCAGACCCTGTCTGCCGAAGGTATTTTACTAAAGATTCATCTCTAAGGAGGGAAAAGTGGAAGCAAAGATGTGGGAGTGAAGAATCTTCAGAGAGATGGTCCCTGGTTTGAGGACAATGGTATTTGGAGAGCAGCTGAACTCCTGCTGTCTGGTGCTCTGAGGACCTCCTACATTGCTACACCATCCAAAACCACTTGTTCTCAGAACCTTCCATACCAAAATCATGGGAAATATTTGAACTTTGGATGACTCCAGACTTCAGCTGCAGTTTAGTAGGATTTTAAGGCTGGCGCTTTATATATATATATGACATATATAAATACACACACACATGCAAAATATATATATGTGTGTGTATTTATGTATATACCTTAAGTTGTTTTTATTCTCTCAAATAAATTCAGTGGCTCTTGTTTAAGGTAGAGCTGGTGGAGAGAGTCTAGTGCAGGAAGAGATTTGATGGAACCGTGTTAAACATCAGGGAATTGGCATCAGAGGCTCTTCAAATGTTTCATTCAAGGCCAGCTTGTAGTTAACCCGAATATTTGATTTGAAGTCATGCTGGTTTCACATGTCAAGCTACCCTGGCACTGTGTGAAAGTGGTGGGAGGAGAGACTGGATGGGAGGAATGAGCAAGCAGGGAAGGATTTGGTTATCAAAGCAGAGGACTTAGATTCAATAGTAATTGACAGAAGGAGATTACTTCTGCTCGTAGTTCAGACAAGGGCTCTATCCCAATACATTAGGCCACCCCTCCATGGGTGGCAGAAGGACCTCCATGTGCATTGCCAGCTTCATCCAGGGACAAGGAGATGGTGCAATGACTTTGCTGCCAAACCCAGGGAAATGGCGGGTTTGCTAAAGCCCAACTCTCAAGAATATTAATAAAAATAAATGGTTTTACCCTTTCTGGTCCTGCTCATAGCAGGCTGCTAATAATGCCTTATGAGGCTGCTGCACAGTTCAATCAATAATTTGATTTTTCTGCCCTAGAGCTGCCACAAGCACGAACCCCACGCTGAAGTGGCTGAGTAAGGAGCTGGCTGCAGAGACAGAACGAGGTGGCAAAGGGGAAATGTGGGATGTGGCACCTTGTGACTTCTAGGAAACTTGGGGATGGACCATTCCTGCTGAGCCCCATCCACCATGGCCACTGCCACATCCCACGGGTGCTCCTTGATGCTGGTGCTGGTTATTTATATATTTCTGTGTCGCCTATGGAAACATTCGGGTTTGACAAAAGGAAAAAGCAATTTGGCATCCTTTGAGTGAGGAAGGTTGATTTTCATTCAAGACAGAATGGCTCATTTTTACCTTTTTAGCTCCTGGAAGAGTAAAAAGTGAGAGGTCAAACCTGCATCACCATGACAACCCCTGCAGCGAGGGTTTTTGAGCAGATGAAGGGGAGTGATAATGGAGCTGAAGTTTCTGCCCGTTCGTAGTCACTGGGCTTTTTGTTTTGTTTTCCTTGTTTCTTTCCTTTAGGCCCTGTAAGGTGTGGCCCCATGGATTTTTCAGGGGTTGGAGGATAACACTGGCCAGTTTAAACACACAGCCATGCTCTGTTTGAGATCAGTCCTTGGTGCTGCAGTGCCTGGGCACACGTGGAGTGTATATAAACCATATAAAAAAGGGGACTGTAAGAGGTAGTCATGGAAGATCAAACATCCCCTCAGATGCATTCCCTACACTTTTGTAGGTACAACATGCCAGCAAGTGCAGTGGTATTACCTGGTTTGCATCAAAGAGAGCTGTCCTCTCTGCCTTTCCTGACAGCACCTTTGGAGCCCAAATATAAGCTCAATAAAAGAGCAATTCTCTGAGGAGAGGAGGTATTGTAGAAAAGAAGGAATTCCAAATAGGGTGGAGGTCTAAGGAGATGTGCTCGGGAGGGGCTGCAGGTGGAAGCTCCTTTGAGCTGCTGAGCTCGTGCCCCCATTTCCTAGACCTGCACAAGGGGGAATGTGTAGGAACAGATTGCAGATAGCTGAGGTCACAGCCACAGAGCAAAACCAAGGCAAAATGAAGTCCCACAAACAATCCCCCAGATTCCCTTTGCAGCAAAACTGAGCCTGCTCCAGGGAAAAACAAGCAAAAGAGCAGGTTACTAATTTTTTAACACCTTTGGTTATTTTAGGTACCTAATAAATCTGGTGTTTTCCTAAGATGGGAAGACTTCTCAGACTGTAACATGCCTCATTTGACATGCAAACATAGCACCTAAGAAGGGTCATCCTCAAACCCCTTCTAGAGAGTCCAGATATTTGAATATTATGCTTCTTCAGAAGTTATGAATCATCCTTTCTTTACCTTGTTGTTGTCATTGCAACAACAAAAAAAAAGAAACAGAATAAGAAATACTAGCTCAGGTATTAGAGTGTCAGAAAAGTTAATTTTGTGGGAAGATTTCCCCAGAGTCAGACTTCAGTGGGGATCTGCACAGCCATCAGATGGTTACATGGAGAAGAGGAATAGTCAGGGTTAACACTAAAAGTTTGAATGGCTATAAAACCTCGAGTTGGAGCAATTCTCTGTGCCCAAAGGATTAGGTTAAAGCTTTTGCAGTGCAGTGGAGATGAATTATTCCATTTTTGCCTAGTGAGTGATTTCTCATATCTTCTTCCAAAGTGGTGGACATGTCCCTTATGTCAGGATGGAGTTACACAGCCCACCACCCAGAAAGGCAAACTGCAAAGAAAGAGCACAGATACGGCGTCTCTAGCACCAGATTGGAAACAATAGCTGCATCAACCCAGCAAGAAAGCAGAGCTGGGCTGTTGGGATCAGCCTGCAGATAAATCAAAGTGAATCTGAGTGATAGTGATGTGATGTTGCAATAATAATTCACTCCTCATGCTGATTTAGAAGAGGAAGCCAATTCAGAGCTTCAGAAGCACCAGGGCCAGCACGGGGCCCTGTGGGACAGAATGAAAGAGAATAGTCAGTTCATATGGAAACAAAGTGGAGGTTATCAATTGCATAAAAAACACACCTGGCAGAAGACAGATGAGAGAATTTCTGGAAATGCTTTGGATTATAATCTGTCCTTCAGACAACTGATTTATGAAAAGCTGGATTCTTGTGTTTTATTCAACCAATCTGAAAAATTATGTTAAATATGAATCCACTCTCTGTGAGAGAGGATTGCAGAAATAGTAATTTAAACAGGATGTTAGAGTATGAGAGAAAACACAATTTCATCTTTACAGTGATGAGCCAGAGACCTCAATTTTCCTCTTCCTCTGATGTGACTCTCTTGAGTCAGACTTGAATGTCAGGTATGGTCTGAGAGGGGGCCAGATCACCTGTCTGCTGGTGCATCTCAGGACAAACGTTTTTTGGGAGCTCAGTCTTTGAGGACAAAATAAAAAAATGCCAATCACATTGGCATCACACCATTTGGAGGCTTTAATTACATTTATTTGATTTTTATTCCTCACTGCAACTCTACTCATCTGTTTCCAGGCACAGCGGAGTCAAGGAAACCTGATGTTGTTTTCGATTTACCAACATCTCTTTGGAAAACAGACCCATCTCATTGTAAAAAATGTTCTGAAAACAAACTGAAACAATTCCTCCTACCCCCCAGAAGAGCAAAAAGTGCCAGAGCTTTATTTTACACATTTTTGGATAATATTTGGACATAGATGTTACCTGGCAATTGTATGTTTATTGACATTGTATTTTTAACATTTCAGGTGATTAAGCTGGACTCTTAGACATTTAATTTTTAATTTCAAGGAAAAGCTTTCCCATGACAACAGAGTGCATAGTTTCAAGGTGAAATTCAGCCTAGGAAAGACCTATGGACTGGCACAGAAAGTGTGAAATACCACGTGAGCTCTGCTAAGAAGTCAGCAGAGTTGTAAGAAGCCCATGGCGAATCAGCTGATACCTGGGAGAAGAAAACCACAAGCACATTTCTCTCTGCAGAGCATTTCCAGCACACCTTAAGCCTGTGAACCACGCTGGCATGGTGAGCAAATATTGCTGTCTGTGGGTTAAAGTTCAAATGCATCACTTGAGCAGATGAGGAGTTCAACCAGGGCAGAACAACTTGCCATTTCCTTCAGGGAGTGGTGGCCGTGGGGTGGGGAGGGACGTGGGTGTGAGAGTAGGATGCAGACAGTCACAGCCCTTCTACAGCAGTTACCATAAAGATTAAATAAATACAATAGCCTAATTTCACATGGAAGTACACTTTAATTAAGTCTCTGCAGAACAATGAGCTGCTTCCATAAGAGCTGTGAAAATCATCACTAGGGACTGTCCAGAGGAAGAGAGAAACAAACAAGAGAAGGTCTCTTTGTATAGAAAATATGTACAGGAAGTATTTTGAAAAGCTTGTCCCCAGTTAATTTACCTAGGAAGAATTAATGACAAACTCCAGGATTTTGCTCTGGTTTTATATAAGTTTCCCATCCCAGAGCCTCATGGTTCTTCCCAGACTGAGGAGACAATTCATTTGCAGACCAATAATTTTTTTTTTTTTTCATTTCCAGACTATTCCAAGAGCATCACAGCTTATTGTGTGTGATGTATGCCAGTGGGCTTAGCTGGGCTGAAATGCTTCTGGGAGGAAAAGCTGTGCAAGATAAGCTCCAGGTATATTAAAAAAAAAAAATCAGTTCTCCCAACTCAGTTAATGATGCATTCCCTATGTCAATATGGTCAGGGATAGAGTTAGTGGGAGGTGTTAGGGGAGCATCACCTGTAGAACCTCCCTTCACCCATTCCATTATTTTCTTTATCTTCCTGTATGATCAGGGATCCTAATGCACAAGAACTACATGAAAATGAACCAATTTGCCTTGACCATTTTTACAAATACCTGGCTGCATTTTCTGAGTGCAGAGAAGTTTGGTCAGGGTCATGGTTATTCTCTTCCTGAGACTGGGACGTTCAACAGAAAATGGTACAGCTGCTGGCATCACATCAACCACCATGACTTGTGATGGGTTTCAGCTCAATAACACCTACAGAAGAGGCACCTTCATTGCAAAGGCAGAACTGAGATGTTTTTTTTTTTCACCTCAGAATCAATCATAAATCTAATATACTTTAAAAAATAATATTATTGCTTTAGAGAGTGCCATCTGGTAACTTTTAGCTATCAGCTCTGCAAGGCTCAGGAAGGTTGGACCTGGGGAAGCACAAAATCACTTTTGTGCTTGATGCTCATCTTACACCAGGGTTGTGGAGGCTTTTGGTCAGGCTCTGCCTTTGTTTGCTTTCTTTGTTTTTATGCAGCTAGGTAACATAGCAGGGCTCAGCTCCACAGAGGGTGTCTTGGGCATGACTGCACTGCAACCCAAAAATCATTACAACCAGACAATCAGATCTCAGAGCATGCCAGGGTCTGCTTTTTCTTTGAATGGGAGTTGAAGCACTTGTGGAGGTTTAATCGAAATCTGAATGCATGTGACTGAAATTGGCTCCCTGTGATTATTTATACAAGTAAATCTCTGCTTCTCACAAGTTCCCAGAAATCAAATGCCAGACTTGTATGATCATTTTTTTTAAAAGAAGTAAATATTTGTTGAAAATTCTTTGCTGTATTAATTTTTCTCTGCCTTCTCTCAGGCAGCCCTGATAGCGATGGAGAGACTCCTGGTGTGCATCAATCAAACCAGAGAAGAGGGACCAAAATAGTTGATTACTGCATCTGTAATGTCTTATCCTCAGAACAAACCCAAATTTTCAGTTAGCTTTTAGCACGGCTTGTTTTCCTCATCCATCTGCATGCCCAGCTAAAATCTTCCAGGAAGTGATCCTTGTTTCAACAGTAGGTACATCAGGTACAGGTATTTTAAGGAGGAGGTAGTTTAAGCCAAGAGCTGCATATTTCCATGTTTTTCTAATCCCCAGTCAAAAGTCCATCTGCCACTAAGTGGTTTATAACTTGAGAGTCAGCCACCACTATTTTTTAAAATGTTCTATAATGTTTATAATGTCAGCCAGTCCCTGTTGCTAACCTTTTTTATTTTCTTTTACTTTCTTTACTTTTTTTTTTTTTTTTTTGTGGTAACCCTTTTACCTTCTTTTTCCCTGCTCAGACCCATTAGCAGGATGTTGTGCAATATGGTGCTTGTCATCTGTTTCAAAGACACAGTGATGAGATACAGGTATGCCAGATGGATAAACCTAGTGTGACTAATTATTGTGTATTTGCCTTTAATTATTATCATTTATTACCAGAGAAAAGACAATAGAGGTTCCCAGACTCGGAAGGGAATGTCGGCAGAAGGGGAATTTTTGCCTTTTTTGGTTTTTTTCTTTTTCTTTTTTCAAGAGACTGGCACATCAGCAAGAAAAGTTTTCTTCTTGGAAATACTGCAAAGCATCCAAAACAAGAGGAGACAACATGACCCAGGGAATACTTTCCTTTCCCTGGCACATACTTGAGGATCAGATCTCTCACAGGTAAGAAATAGGCTTTGTGTAAGTATAGAACAATAATTCTCTTGGCTGTGTGTCCACTCAGGGCATAAGGAATGTATGGATATCCTTCAGTTATCTCACACAGAGAGGTGTGAGTTCAAAGCGACCTCCAAAAATCACCCAGCCCAACCCCCCTGGAATTGGCAGGGACACCTTCCACAAGACCAGATTGCTCAGAGCACTGTCCAACCTGGCCTTGAACACGGGCAGGAATGTGGCATCCACAGTTTCTCTGTGCCTACAGGTAGGCTTCAGTCCTCTCTAGTCTGGTTTTGGAGACGTTTGCAGCCCTCGCTCTGCCCCTTTGGCACCAGAAAAAAGACTAAACCATAAGGTGTATATTATGTCCTCCATGAAGAGATGACACCTGAGATTCTTAAGCACCAATTTCTGACAAAATTAGGCTCAGACATTGGTCTCTGTGCCATCACACTGAGCCTTCAACCCTTTAAATGGAATTTGCCTTCATATCTGACCCTTACATGCAACATTTCTGCATTGTTTGGCAAAAATGCAGATTTTCTTCTTTTCCGTATTATGACCATATTTTCAATCAATCCCTTCACAAACACACACATTTACAAACACGTGTTGTTACAAAACAAACATTTTAAAACAAAGGGGACATTGCTCTTGCATTTCAGTTGGTGCCTACAGAGGACAGACACTTCACTCAACTCAGAACCCACAGCCTGGCTTGCTGGATGATCTTGAAAGAGTCTAGAAGGTTGACAATGGTAAGAAACTTTTGGAAATGTTTAATGCTCTGGTCCCAAAAGCTGCTTTCAGGTTACAGCTGAATCAGCTGCCATTTACAAGTGCAGAGTGGGTTTATGATGGCTCATAAGCCTGATCTTGCTTATGGGGCACTGCACTTTAATTTGAGAGCAGCCACACTGATTCGGTAAACAGATTGAGGAAGAGCTTCAGACTCCAGGCTTTAAAATTCATGAGGATCTGATTTAGTACATTTTACACTGGTATTTTAACATATTTGCTCTATGGCTAAATTGCAGTGTAACCTAAAGGACCAGTCATATACCACAATCTACCATGGATAAAACAAGATATAATCAATGTCACCAGGCTGCTGAGCTATTTCTATATTTAGTATTTGCCAGACAAATACATGCAAAGGCATTAAAACAACAAAGTCCGTACATGGATGATTTGTGAACAGGAGAAAAGGCTAAATTTGCCACTGTTTGCTCTGAATAGCTTACCCAGATTACAGGCCAATTTTGTTTTGGACAGAAATATTTTCCATCACAGAGTCTGCTGAAGTCAAGAGAGTACTATTCCTTTGGCCACAGGATGGGCTGAAGGGCTGGGCTGTATTTTGGGATTGGCAGCTCTGACTGTCTCCCTTTAACCCATTTGAACACAATTTGATTGGGATTTGACTGAGCACTTAATAGTTTGTGATTGCCTTGATTGTGGAATTCTACTTTTAAACCAAATGCAATGTCATTATTATATATCAAGAAAAAATGGACCCTGATAACCAAAAAAATATTACATTAAATTGGCATGCTGAGAATTAAATATGCAGATTCAGCCTAATGAAATATCTTGCCTTTGGTTGCAAGAGCCTTCATCATTCCTAAGAAGATTTAATGCTAATCTGACTTGGAGCTGTTTCAGTCCAATTATTTTTTCGCAAATTTTTTCGCTTTATTTTTTCTTTTCAGCAGCATTATTCTGTCTTGACAGTTTTTATTTTGTTATTTTTGTGGATATTGAGTAAATGGGAAACCAATTCAGAACCATTCTTAAGTAGAAATGAAATGCCCTGTAATCCAATTTTGATCAAAATTCATCTTCGCTTTTCGGGGACCGAGCAGCCTGTGCAGTTATCTCTGCACTGCACAAGTTGATAATAAAGCAAAGCAAAGCTCACATTCTTTTCCCTTTGCACGTGGTGGGAACTGGGCATTGTTCAGCTGGAGAACAATGTGCTGCTCCCCCAGCATGTGGCAAAGCAGCAGAACGGCAAGGAGAAGATTTCTCCCTGGGCTCCTACTTCTGTTTCTCTAATGTCTGGGGTAAACCTTTCTTCCCGCCTGTGGGTGGGTGGTTCTATTCCCTGGAAACCTTCCTGTCTCCCTCCCCTGATGTCCTGTGTTTGCAGAAGATAGCTCAGTGCTGCAGCATCTTTCCCAAAAGCACTCCTAGGGTGCACAGACACGTTCAGCTCTTGTCACAGACCTGGTTTACAGCTCCTCTGCCTTCCCCTTCGGTACCCACTGCCTTTTGGCTATGCACAGATACAAGAGCCAAGACACCACAAAAACACAATCCCTGTCCAAGCAGTGACTGGACAAAGAGGCCTCGTGTGTCTTACACAGAGGAGGGAGGGATCCATGCAACACAGGATTTTGCTTTATGTTTGCTTCAATGACGCCAGCTGAGTTCCTAACTGGCTTTTATTCCACTTTGCCTGGCAGAAGCAGCACCTCAAGGAAGGCTTTTCTGGTGCAACATCAGCAAAAATTGGTGGCTTGGGAACAACTGTTTGTGATCAAGCAAAGCTGCTCCATTCCTCCTAAAAATGCCCTTATTCTTTCCCACCACTCATTTCTTCACCACCTCCTCCAACCTACAGGCCAAGCTTTTTTCCAATGTTCATTCCATATAACCTTCCACGTTCTAATGCAACAGGCATTCTTCTAGGATGAGACAGAACATTGAATATCAACAAGTTTTCAGGCAGCCATCCACACAGGCTTCTAAGTCGATAGGATCCTGTGATAGGTCATAAAGGAGGGATACATCATTAAATAATCTTCTCAACATTGTCATCACCTTCACCTGTCCCCAAAAGGAAAAGTTAGGAGAGGTGACACATCAGTATGAGAGATAATTATATATAAGTCTGTGGTGCCCTCCCAAGACACGTATCAAAGGCCTTATTTTCCTTGGTAGGAGGAAGCTCATTGCTAGAGGATAATCTCTTATTAAAGAGATTGAGTGTCTTTACAAGGTATCTTTATGTTCAGCTACCCTTTAATATTAGTTACCTTCTTGTTTGTGTCTACTCATCACATCTTGTTGTTCCTTGTTGCTTCACTCTTGCTGTTTCCTCACCATCTAACCTCAGACCATTTCCTTTCTTTCTTTCTCTCTGAAAATCCGCCTGCTGGTATTTTCCATGAATCCATCTGCATTAAATTATTTATAGATACAATAAAGTCCTCTTTTGTCTAATGTTTATTTTCTTTAATAACAAGAAACATGGGGAAAATGTTCCAAAGAACCGAAAAAGGATTTGAGTTTTCCTGGAAGCTAGGCAACAGTAGCCAAAAAGTACAAAACAAGATGTAGGATGTTCATAAGATGCATCTAAAAATAATAATCTTAGTACTTTGGTATCTAATATGTTCTTTGAATATGTTATATTTCCCAAATCTGAGCCTTGGTTTTAATGCTGTCATGACACTCTGAAGGTTTCAATGGACAATGAGTCACTGTGGAGGCAACCAGGAGCAATAAGTAGGTGGATTACTGCTGGTGCAGCCAGATCTCTGCTACCTGTTTTCCTTGTCCTAAGTGTTTTAAATAGGTCATGGAGGTCTCTTATGCTGGTCATTTCCCAACCACTGGGTTTGTCTTGTACCTGGTAAAAATTAGAACAAACAATATATCTTGCTAAATGAGTCACTGCTAGTCCTTTGTTACCTTTTACTGTTTGTTTGAATTTACTTTCCATCATGATTTAAAGGTTTTTCCCATCTCCTTTTCCAGTGGAGGGTTTATGCTTCTCATTGCTTCTTTCTTCCCTCAATTATGCGAGCCATGCAAGCATTTCCCCTTGAACACTTTCCAGCTCCCCCACCCCGTACCTCACCCACTCCGTGTCCTCCCCCTCCTTTACACAGCTCCCTTCTCCACTGTGTTTCCTGCACTGCCCACACTAATTGCACTTAGCGTGGATGTGGTGGGGGAGGGAGGCTGGGAATGGAGGAAGTAAAGAGGGGACTTCTGAGGAATCTGTGTGAGTTACGAACTGGAGGCTCCTCTGCGCATGGGAAAGATGGAAGGCATAAAATAGGCAGCAGAAGGAAGAGGAGAGAGGAACATGTTCAAGTCCAGGTCCAGAGTGACCAGAGACAACCTCAAGGTAGGAGGAGCATGTTGGTTCTTATCTTTTTAGAGGGAGCAAGGCAGCACCTGGAAGCTGCAGAGATGGGAGCCTAAGAGATCCAGTCCCTGCTCTCCACGTGATGCAAAATTTAGAGGATAACACTTGTGGAGCCCTCCCTGCCAGCTCTCCTGGCAAAAGGTTATTCAGCATGTGGGAGAGGTTGCTCTGTTTCTTACTCATTGTTCCCTTGACCACTCACTCTACTGCAATTGTTTGTCTAAAACACTGTTCACTGCCCCTGTCCCAACTCCCATTCCAAAACCACAGGAAAAAAGATGCTGACACCACAGAAGCAACGAGCTGCACGTCGGGGCCATTCTTGCAGGCTGGGGATGAAATCTGCCTGGAGGACTTGCAAAATTCTGTCCCTGCTCTCCTCACAGTGGGATGTGGATGTAAACTCTCCTCTTTCTCAGAGCAGCTTTTAAGAGTGAGTATTTGTCTCAGAAAGAACAAACACACACCATCAAACAACAACCCAACTAACAAACAAGCCCTCAGAGACTGGCAGCTCAGTGCTCTCTGAAACTTCACTCGTTTGGATTCAAAGGTACCTGGATGCAGAACACTTGAGCTAGAGAAACTGCACATCTGTGGCATGTGTTTATTTATTTATTTACCTGTTTTCCAATCTTGCACCTGCCTACTTTAACTGATCTCTAGCTATCAAATTGTGATGGAGCAAAAGTAATAAAATGCCTGTAGGATAGAAAAACCCTGCCTGAAGTTCTCCCATAGCTCAACCAGACCTAGAAGATGCACAATTCAATTAAAAGAAATATAAAGTTTTTCTCTCCTCACCTTGCCATTTTCCCCTTTCTCTTCTGTGCATTTCATACACCCATATATATATATATATATATATATATATATAAATACACACATACACACACACATACACACACACACACAAACCCACCCCTCCCCTTCCCAATCCTTCCTTTAAGGTTTAATTTAACAATAACATTTGCGATCGGGGTCCTGAGCATCTCAAGGGCATTGCGCTTGAAATTGCACACACTCCGCACCATTTATCATAGCCTGACATGTGTCATGTTCCAGACTGCAGCTCCAAGAGGTTACAGCTCACGACTGCTCCTTTGTTGATCAGCTGCCGAGACAACTGAGGCACCTTTCTTTCTTTTTTTCTTCCCTTCCTTCTTTCTTTTTTTTTTTTTTTTTTTTATTATTAAAGCTGCACCGTCCTCTTTTCATAGGGTTCATTCTGACACAATGGAAAAAGAAAACAAATCCTTCTCTGCTCTGTGCAGTTGCCTCACCAGATCTTCATCAAGCCAAATTTCGATCACATTTTATTTGGGTTCAACAGCAAATCTTTGCCTGTTTAATATTACTGCTTAATACTGGATGTAAGAGGGATAAACTCTTTTTTAAGAGAGTTTTCAAGATGGTTCTGTGCTTGAGGAGAAGAATAGGGTGTATAACTGCTAAGGATATTGGGGACAGTGCTAAGACAGTCCCAAAGTGCTTTCCTGTAGCAGGATCCAGGCTTGCCAGGCCAGTGAATTCTTTCCATGGCTAAACTTTGGTATTGCAACTTCAGGGAAATGAATTTTTTCTTCTCAAGAGTTTCTATTTCATTTACTCCACCTCTCCTCCTTCACTTCCTTGGTGCCTTTCAGATTTCTTGCTGCGTGCAGAGCACCTGAGACCTGCGTGTACCTTTGCAGGAATGATGCACACAGCAATTCAGCAAACCAGGCTGTTTATAAACAAGAGCCACTGAATAGCATTCATAAATCACTTGGAGATCCTACTTTTGCCAGTCTTCATCCTGCCAATCAACATTTTTGTAGGGTGTGGGTACGGGTGTTGCTGCAACTTAATGTGTAAAGGATGCAGGGTCCTGCTGATTGCAAGGAATGGGGTCTGAACACTGCTCTAAGATCTGAACAAAAGCAGACTTTGTATTGTTCTGCGTTCTCAAGAATGTCAACATATCAGGTGAGCTACAAATTTCTTTTTCAACTATTTGTAATGAAGAGTTCTTGAAGGTGGGAAATGCTAAACTGGAGCCGAATTCTCCATTTCCTCTCCCTATTTCCATGTTCTGCTCTGTCCTGGAAGACCTCAAGCCTGAAGGTTCAGATCCCAAAGTCTGTCAGTGTTTTGGAATGATACTTGATCTTTCAGATTCCTATTCCCCTCTGAGCTCTAAATCACGCAATGTTCGTCACCACCTGTTAGCATCAAGCACAGCCTCTGCCGACACAGTTGGAGTTGTCTTACTTTCTCTCACACTCTCAGCTCTTGTCGATGGATATTTTTGGAGGTTTCCTCGGTTTAGAGGCACTTGATTAATCAGTAGTGCCAGATGGGAAGGCTCAACTACTACCACCATGTGTGTGTCACACGCCTATTAGATTCACCAACAGAGGGTTTTCTTGCCATTGGCCAGAAAGATTTTGCACTTTATCCCTCATTGTATGTTTTTTGCCCATGTCAGACATCTTTGCCTTCCAGTTTAGCAGGCTCCCCTCTAGAAGTCTGATCTGAACAGGGCTTTGCTGCCTGAAGGATGCCTTGTTTCCTCCCTATTTCTCAAGGAGAGAAAAGCCCAGTTTTGTGTCTGTAGCTGGGTAGTTCCACATTCACAGCATCCTCTCCGAGCTGCTCCTGGGCTCAGCGTGGAGCCGGCTCCCCACTGCCCGTGATGCATTTCCCCCTTGCATCTCTGCTCTTGCTGCTGACCTTGACTCGTGTTTGATCCCTGCCCTCCCCCTTTGCCAGCGTCAGGGCCCCTGCCCGGCCCTGCAGGGATGATGCAGTGCCACCAGCTGGGATGGCGTAAAGCAGCACCAGGGCTCGGGGCTCAGCCAGCTTCCAGTCACATCCCTCTGCCTGGCCTGGGGAGAGCCACCACCTGCACCTTCCCCCGCTCTGAAAGGTGGCAGTTCAGCAAAAACAGGGCAAGGCACAGAGCACAGAGAGGTATAAGGGCGGAGAGCACCATAAAGGCTGCTTCTCCATCGCTTTGCCACCCTAAAAATGCACTTGTCAATGTGTGCCTGACACTGGCACTGCTCCTTTGCCCCCAAACAGCAAGGAAGCTGCTTGACTAGCCAGTTTTAAAGGAATATGATGTCTCCCTAAAACTCTTAGGGAGGCTTGCTGAGGATATTTAAGAGGGCTGGAGTTCTGTTATTTATGGAGGGGCTGTGCCCAGGGTGTGCCTCTGCCTCTTTTTAGGACACCTGTTCCCATGAAACTGCTGTGGTGTTTTAATTCCTCACTCCAGACCACACAGGGGCCAATTTAGCCCCCAGCAGTTTTAAATGAAAGATGAATGATTTTGAGGGTATTTTGTGGATTTATAAGGAGGAAATAAGGAGTCTTCAGAAAGGAAAAATATAATAGTCTGTGGCAAAAATATTAAAAATAAATCCCACTAAAAATAACCCCCCCCTCAGCTTTCCCTGTCCAGCCATGGATATTATCATTATAATACTGCTCTGAAATGGGGTCCCTTTGGGCTGGGAATGCAAGTGATGCACAGATACTCTGAGTGTAATAGAAAAGCCATGAGGAAAGCAGCACACACAGTAATCAGGTGAGCAGACACGGCTTCAGCTGAGACCATCCTCTGAATATCTCAACCATGGAGTAGAGCTAAGACTGGATTCAGAACTGGCTCAACATCCTGGCCTCCCTGTGGAAGGAAATATGGCTACAGCAGCCTCTATTTATTGGGATGGCATTGGGAGATGCTGGAAATTAATTGGCTCCTCGGATATGAGGAACAAAAGTAACCTTGGGTCTCTCTGCTAAAAAGAAAAGGAGAGAACCACCAAACCAAGCAACATATAAATAATAGGAGAACCAATAATGACTTAAAAAAAGTATTTAAATGCAATCAGCCAGAGTGGAGGAAAGAATAATGACATGTGTACAGTAGACACAATGTAGATTACAATTTATAACAGGATACAGGATGGAGCCAGCACTTGATTAGGGGACCATGTTACAAATTTTTCAGCATATGTCCTCTGTTTTTCTTTGCCTTGGCATAGAAGGCTGGGCACTGCTGGTAAGTAAATCAGATCGTCAGAAAATGCCCATGTTGATGAGAATTGCAGGATCCGGGGAAATTAACTTGACTTGTATTTTAGACAATTCTGCCATATCCATTCCTTGCCCAGAGCTGTCAACTGAGAAAGAGTTGTGCCTGCTTACAGCTTTAATCAGAGATAAAAATTACCCCTAGTTCATGAATATGTTTATCATGGAGATAAGTCAATGGCAGAGAATAGATTCTCAGCACACAGCTCTGCATGTCTTGCACTAAAACATGTCATGTACTGATGTGTTTTGCTCTACAAATAGCACCCTCATACTCCACTCATTGTCCAGACACAGACAGAGCCTGGGCAGGGAGAAGTCCTCCAGAAGGAAGCACAAGGAGCTCTTGCTGATGAGCTTGGAGGGCCTTAAAGCTGCTTGGGTGTCTGCTTGCTGTGGCTTGGCCACCATCTGTGAACCCTTCACCTGACTGCCAGGGGAGAGGTGAAGAGGGAAATTGTCATTTGGTCTGAGCACAAAGGCTGTTGGGGCTCCTTTGATCATCCTCTGTGTCTTGAGGCTCCGTCTCCCTCCTGGATGTGTTCCCAGCTGCTGTTGTCTGGACCCAACCCTTCAGGCATGGCTCTTGACCATTAAAACCAGTAAGTCATGCTCTGTGGTGGGGTGGGGGGAAGCTGTGATGTGCTATTTCTTGTGGGTAGTCAGGCTATGATAAAAAGGAGCCTTTATTCATGAATAGAGTAATTTTTTTCCACTTTTAAATGTCTTTTTTTTTTCCCAGTCTGGTAACATCACATCCCTCGGAGTACCCTAAATTAAAGAAAGCAATACCAGAACAACAACAAAAGCAGGAATGGGAATGACACAGCAGCAAACCAGAAAGCAAATGGCTGACAAGGGATATTTATATGTTGCACGGTGTTATTTTGGCTGCTCTGTTTGTCCAAATTGCCCTAGAAAACAGAGAGAGCACAAGCAGCTAAATGAAGGCTCCTTGAAGCTGGGGTTTTGCTGGACCCTGATGTGTGTGCACTGGGTGTGGGTGGATTTGTGTGTGTACATTGGGGAAGAAGGAAGATTGTTATTGTGGTCTCTTTCTAGGCATAAACACCCCTGTTTATTTCCAGCATGCCATCTAAATTCAAAATTAGCATAAGCTGATGGTGTTAATTGATTTATATGCATGCAGGCAGTGGTTTATCAAAGGTAGAGGGACATAAGGTCACTCCTCTAAGGGCCTCCTGGGAACAAGTATCCATCTGAGATAATATTGAGATTGGCGTAGTTGGGAATATAACTGTGTCCAAGTATGAAGAAACTGAGTTCTTTGTCATTAGCAGCAAAATAATTTTCCTATTAATATTATAATTCTCCTTTTAATAAAGGCTGCTCTCATTGAGGTCTAGGAAAGTGCCCTCCAGGTCTGCTCTGAAGTGGCCCAGGCTGCAGCTGCAAGGCTGGCTGCCTTCCCAGAGAAGGGAAAAGTCCTGTCCAATTTGCCATCTGAGCCAGGCTCTTGGAATTTTGTTCCTTTCAGGTCAGTGTACCTCAGCCATTGTGGAAATGCCAGAACACTTTTCTCAGAGGAGGTCAGCAACGACACAGAGGCAGCAGGGACCAACAGGGACTTCTCTACTTTCTGAGGAAATTTCATTAAAATATTTTCCCTGAGCTGTACCAAGAGCAAAGCTGGAAAGTGTAAAGCCTTGCAAGTATAAAAGGAGGAAAAATACATCCCCTCTTGCAGTGCTGGCTCCTCAGAAGGGAGGAAAGGAGAGGAGACAGTCTGAAAATGCTGTGCCCAGAATGTCTCCTATTCCTATTGTTTTTCACTATCTATTTACAAAAAACTTGTTTTTTTCATGAAAATGGGTTAATCTGAACTTTTCTTTTCTTTTTCCTTTCTCTCTCTCTGTTTATTTGTTTGTTTATTTGCCCCTCACCTTTTCCTGGGTCAATCTGGGGAATTCAGACTTGAAAGCCATCTAAAAAAAAGCACCCTTCACCTGTAAGCAAAACTCCCCTACCTGGCAAATTGGGAATTTTGCCCTCTCTACTAGGAGCTGTAGTATCTGATTGCTCTCTGACTAAGAAGGAGCTCAACAAGGCCACCTTCACACTGAACAATCCCATATATCAGAGGCCACTCCTTTGAATTCAATGGCTTTTCTGGTGCTAAGAGAGGGTATTGGAAACTTAGTCTGAAATCACACCTTTCACGTAATAAGCAGCAATGAATAGAAAAGGAAAGGAAACAGGAGGCTTATAGGATTTAAGGAGTTTCTTTTGAAGAAAGAATCCACCCTGCTGCTGATGGCCAGACGCTGGTGTGGGTGTTGAGATGTGCAAATAAAGCAGGGTATAAAGCTGTTAGCAATGGTTCACAGCAACAGACCAGCTCCTGTCAAGGAGAAGCAGGTTAGGTAAACTTTTCAGGTGTTTGGAGGTGAATCTTTTCATTTGTGCACAGCCCTTGTTTGACCCAACTATTTCACATCATTACCAATTGCTTTGTTCGTACATATCCAACTTCCTCCTGGTGCTTTATTGGTTTCTGCTCCTGCTGACCTCTTCCAGCAGTTTACTTTCTAACATCCTGAATGCTTCATCACGACTGTTCAGCGCACCTCACCGAGGGCTGAGATTAAAAGCTGAAAAAAGAGAAAGAGTGAACACAACAGGAGAGGAAAGAGAAGAGCTTTTGGCAGCAGCCTGGTGACACCCTGGGGGGAGTCAAATGGGATGAGTAACCACCCGAAATAATGGCAGAGGGGAAAAAAGAGAGAAGAGACTCAAACAGCAGGGCCTGAGTGAGAGAATTAGTAGGAACATCAGGCTGAGAAAGCCAGGGGAGGGGAGGAAGGCAAAGTCTATCTCTCCATCTCAGCTCTCTGTTCCAAAGAGAGGCACTGAGCCCTGTTAAGTAGAAAATGGGACCATTTAGTTTACAACACTAGGCACAGATATCTTGTATTCAGTGTCTGCTGCTCTCCTGGACTGAAAGTCTGCTTGGCTCTAAGGCATAAGAGCAGTCCTGGGGAATTCTAAAGTGAGGACAGAAAGGGGAGAAGGTGGGAATTAAACAAGGGGAGAGCAGATAGTGTCAGACCCACCTGCAGTGGCTGCAGGGCACTGGTGGAGCACAGCCAACACAGCACCAGCAATATCCTCCCTCCATAGGTGCTGCAGAGCTGCATTTGTGTCCCCTCCCTGAGCACAAGGCTGCAGGGACACAGGGAGAGGCTGAGAGGACATCAGCCTGGCCAGGGCTCACTCTGGCTGAGCCCAGGACCTTCTGCCTCCCCTATCCTGGCAAACCACAGTGGGGTTATGTTTAGGCTGATCAGTAATTGGGGAAGGACAAACATTTCATTTAACACAGGGAGGATGAGATTTGGGAGCCTGGCTCCTTCTGGATAGAGTGACAATGGAAACATTCAGTACTCATGCCAGGAAACATCATAAGATTTATTTAGTGTCAATAAAAGAAAGAAATATTTTGACAAAACCAGAATATTTTACTTGGGTTAATTTTTTTTAATAATTCTCTATTATATGATAGAAAATTAAAATGTAAAGCCAAATAGTGTTGTGTCCCCCTCAAAAAGTTGGCATGGGTTCTTCAGCACAGTCAGGATCTTTCTTCTAATTTTCTTCCAAAAAGAAGCAGTGTCAAAATGAGTTTGATGTTATGAAATGTTTCAGTGTTGATGGAAGAACCTAACTAATAGTGTGTGTGGCATGTGTGGCTATCTCTGCTGTTAACATTACAAAGAGCCTGACCCCCAGGTACTCTCCCAGGTTTTCAACTCAATTTGCAAAATTCAGGCTTTTCTTTAGTTTGCAGTACCATGAAGCAAGATAATGATTGGATTAGGTTTTGACAAATATGAGAAAAACATTGAGATGTAAAGTTAAAGCAGAAGGAACTCCAGGAAAGAGCAACTGGAGGTCTATTTTGTGAACATACTGAATATGTGGCTACAGCTGCAGCATATTCAGACTGCATAAAGTCTCTAACAAAAGACATTATGTAAACTTTGCATTTGAATAAGAAAAAGAGTATTTGACCTGCATTCTTTTCTCATTAAGTATATTATTTCTGCGCTCTCATTCTGGTTCTTTACTTTTTTTTTTTTTAAATGCTAATGAAGAATTAAATTGTTACATCTTCAGACTAATGACTCTCATGAAGATTATTTTAACAATTCCTTCCCAGCCTTTTCAAGTCCTGTTTCATGCTTAGGAGACACAGAGAGTTTAAACTTCCATGTCTGCCTTTGGTATTTCTACCAAGTGCAGATTTGTGACATGTGCTGCCATGTCCCAGGGTACATAAAGCTTCACTTTGGTGTCCTTGACATCTTGGGTCCTTTTTGTGGCTACCTCATAATTCATGCAAGTGATGCCATACAACTGTAAGTTTTTCATGAGGTCATAAAACTGATTTATGGAGGTTTTCCCATAATCTCCAAGCAAATTAAAGAAGGTTGATGGAGCTATGCAACTCACTGTTGCCTCAACAATGGTCTCATTCAGAAATGACACTGAACAAGATTGAGGTATTAAGATATCAAGAATGTCCTTAGGAAGCCTTGCCTGTCTGTAAAAAAAATGTGATGCCTACAAACCAAGAAGGGCTGTTTCTTCTCTACTCTTAGTTGATTTTACCCATGACATCTACCTTAAGACTAGCCAGATAGCTTCTTACTTCACTTTCTGCTTTCAAATGGAAAAGTCTGATTAATCCAATGCAGATCAGCACTTACAGAAATAATTTGAGGTTAATCTCCTTTCCCTTTTGAGATGTTTGAAGTTTTAGATTATCCATTTTACAAACAGTGTTTTTTTTGCTTTTCAGCTTTTAAAATAATTGTATAATAAGGGAAATATTCCAGTAAGGGAAAATTCTAATTCCAAAAATTCCAGTAAAGGAAAAGATATTTATATGTACCTGTATATATTTGCATATATATATATATATATATATATATATATATATGTAAACCAGATATATCAAACTACATATTTGTATATCTAAAACTGTGGGGGGGTTCACATATATAGATATTAAACTATTTAAAATGCACATATATAAAAACTAAACACAAACCTCAAACTCTATTTCCAAACTGTTAAAAGTGGACATTTCAGAATTGTGGGAACTTTATTCTTCCATCTTTATTTCTGAAGCTGTTTGTGAAGCGCTTGCATTTTGACAGAACTATATAGTCCAAGAAAATGAGCTTTCACTAAACTGCCTCCAACTTCAATATATGCCCTGTGTCAAACTCAGAGAGAGCTTCCAACCTCTGTGGCTGGGGCCGAGTGCCAATTACACTGCACCCAATGGCCTATAACTGTCTTTTTTGCTTCTGTGAATATCACTTTTCTAGTTAAAATCTTCAGGACAGCTTGCAAAGTGTCTGCTACTATTGCTGTGGAGTTAAAAGTAACCTTGGAAACATTTCTCCATGGTAGTAATCGAGGTGATTCTTCCACCCCTCCTCAAAAATGGCAGTATATCGTTCCTATCTTTCCTCCTCAAACTCTGCCCAGCAGGCTTCTGAAGACCTTTTTAAGGTGGGTGTTATCCTTTTTATTTTCTTCTTATTTGAATATTTCATCTCAAACTTCACAGGGAGATGACAATCTCCCAAGTGCGTGAAACCAGCCAGGAGTGTTTTATACATACATTGTAAAGCATTTGATGTAATCTGCACCGTGATTATACATAAATAAGTAAAGAAAATCTTTTTTAAATCACCTTTGTATTGGGATGAGTGGGTCTTTACTGAAGAGATCATACAAACTAAGAGAGTTCTAAAGGTGAGAAATTCAGGCCCTTTAAAGAGTATTTGAAATAAAACCGAGGACGCATAGACATTATAAGTATTAGTTTTATTAGAGTGAAGAAATGATGGTCAGAATTATTTCCTGAGTGATTTAAAAGTGCTAATAGAAGTACTGAGCCATATTCTGATCACACAGTTTTGTAAATTAGAAGTAACTTAATGATATGAGTTCATTAAAAAGGGAGATGGCATCAACCTTGCCATATTCAGGCACCATACAAAGAGATGTAAGTATTTCAATAAAAGACAGACACATAACAAAACTATAGCTCAAGTCAATACTGCCTTTTGGCCAGTGCATTGCAACAGGCTGTAAAAGAAAGTAATGAAATCATTAGCTACTGTGTCCTTGCATTCTATTTTCTATTTACATGATAATAAACCGTTATTAATATCATCATCCTTGTTATTGTTCTAGTATTGTGAATTCTTGTCATTTTCTTGTTATTTTCCTTAAAGCCTCAGATGCTGGAATCAGGTGATTACCTAGTAAATCTCCTTTTTTTTTTTTTTTTTTTTAATTTAAATATAATATCTTAGTTTTCCTAGTTGTGGAAAGAAGTTCAAAAGCACATTTTGAGTGCAGCTCAAATCACCTAATCTTATGTAACTACATCAGATGATGTACAAAATCATTTATAAAATCCAGGCAGTGTGTGAAGCACAGAAGTTGCCCTGAAGGTCCCAGCATTTAAATGCAACTAACTCCGTTGTCGCCAGTGCCAGTAATTACAATAAGCCTGGCATTTCTTGTTACCCTGTGAAATTACCTGCAAGGCCTTTTCATATTGTCTCCATGCTGTTGTTTTCATGCTCAGCAGAGCATTCAGAGTCAATGATGGGAAGCTCTTGTGTTTGACTGCGAATCGTGGGGCATTTTGCTTTGGGCTCTATAGAAAATCCTCAAGGTGTTTATTGACAAATGCTTCCTACGGGCTGCTGTAATAGAGAATTCTCCTCTCTGCCCGCTCCCCAGTTCTTACAAGGCCAATCTGCTCCACATCTAGGCATGCTGTTGCAAAAAATATATATTTTCAGTACCCTCAGTAATGTGCCTTCAACAGGAGCTATGGATCAAGCGTGCTCCAGACCAAAGGCACTCAGTCCTCCAGCTCGGAGCCGTGTGCTGCCATTTCCCCTCCATTTGTTTCTATGGAGCTGACTGTGTGTGCGGTCATCCATAAGGGTGCTGAGATACCCTGGAGAGAGGAGGAATAGCTGCAGCTATTTTTCATTATTATATACTTCACTTCGTAATAAATGAGATCCATGGCATGTGAACGCCGCTCTTGTAGATCATCGTATCAGCAAGCACGAGGAACCTTGTGTGCCACAAAGCTAAATAAAATAAAGTAAGTAATCCCGAGAAAAATAGGCTGGGGGGAGACCACTGAGTGTTCAGGACTGCACAGTGCATCCTGTCAGCCTGAGAATGACCTCAGGACTTGCAGCAGCTAGAGAATGGGTGGTTTTAAAGCTGAAGCTGTGGTCTACATGCCCGTCTCGTCTCTATCTCTCTCCACGTACAATGCAGAAATGTACAGACTTGCACTTCTATTGCCTTGCAGGTGTCTTTGGGATAACAGGGACCAGCAAACAACTTGTGACCCTAGAGGGAAATAGCAGCAGCAGCAACTGGGCTCTTCTCCAAAGCTTGTGATGGTGGTGAGTGCTGAGTGTCTCTATAAAGTAAGGCAGATCAGATGTGGAATTTTCAGACCAAGTTTATGACAAATCTAGTTTTGCACAACCCCTGTGGTGTTGCAGGTAGGGCAGGTATGTGCCTGCAGTGAAACACAGCAGATCTGGATGGTCCTGCTGAGAGTCCAAAGTGAGTTTTTCACCTGTTAACATTTTGACCAATAACCCAAAAATGTGAGGTATCAAATACCTATTCAGTGCTGAAAAAATTATGGATATCAATTTCCTGAACAGCAGTTATACTTCAGGAGAGGAACTTTGGTGTTATTTCCATAGGCTAGGGATGTTTTGGTACCTTTTGCCTTTGCAAAGTGATCTATTTATTGGGAGGCATAAGGAACCAGTCCTAAAGCTGGGTTTGGTGTACACAAGTCTTAGCAGGAGGCTCCAAAATACTAAAACTTAGTTCTGGAAAACCACATTCAGAATCATAAAAAGAGTGAAAGAATAGAGATAGGATAAAATGTAGCTCTTTTCTGGAGGTGAGGATTCTACCTTACAGTTTATTTGGCATCATAACACTTGTAAAATCACAAACAAAAATTTATACACACACACACACACAAACAGAATTCTCCTGCTGTTCTAAAACACAGTGGTTTTCTTCACTGTTTCCTTGGGTGTGAGTTGAGAGGATTCTGGTTTGGTTAAACTTTCTGCCTCTCAGATAAAAAACAGCAGCAATTTTCTGCTTGAATTTCTCTGTGACTAAATCCATTGATCATCCTTTCTCTCAGTGAGTGAGGAGTGTGTTTTCTCTTTAATAACTACTATCCTTCTCCCTGAATATTTTTTTCTCTCCCCTTCACTTGTTTGTGTTGTGTTGGTCAGTCCACTGCACTATTCCTCTGAGAGACAGAGAGAGTGCAAAATTGAAGTTATTTTATGCTTGGTCTCCCCCGGTCCCAATTTTCAAATCTTCATGTCAATTTTCACACATCAGTGTCATATGGCGAATGCTATGGAAATTTCAGTGGGGTCCTTGGGACACAATTTATACATGACCCCCTATTCCCTCCCCCAGCAAGGCTGCAGACCCTGCCTTTACAAAGAGTAAGTGGATTTATAATTAAAGTGGATTTTAAAATATGACTACATTCGGAAATTTTCCTATTTGTTTGTCTCTGTTGCAGTACTAGTTCAAAGGAATACAAGCTCGCTTTCTCCTTTCCAACCCTAATAAATTGGCCAAGTTAAGTTAATATAAAATCATCTCATGTTGAAGTAAAAGATCAACTCATTATTAACTTTATTTTTTTCCCTAAAAGTTATGCTGATGAAGGTTTATCAATCAACTAATTTGGTAATCACCAGTTACCAAATGCACTCACTGCCACCTAATTAGGTGAGCAAGGTTAGGAGGAAATGGAACATGGTGAGCTGAGCTTGGTTGGACAATTATATCTTCTTTTAAACTAATGAATGTTCATGGTCTTAAGAGTCCTTGGTGAGTGAAATCCTAGATGCAAACACTCAGCTGACACCAGAAGAGCATTTCAATCACTGACCTTAAAATGGGCCCCTGACATCAGAAAGGGGTACACATCACCAGCTGCATTTTACAGTGTTCATGATCCTCTCTGTGGGCAATAAAGAGATGACAAGTTTCCAGGTTACATCTCAAAACACCTTAAAACTTAAGCCATTCATGAGGAGACCTAACCTGCACCCAATCCCCACTCTAGATTTTACTTAAAGGTGGTACCAAGGCATCACAGGTAGCTGGTTTTCTGCATCACCCACCAGCAGCACCTAGAGAAAGATTTTCAACATCATTAGCCATGATGTTTTGGATAGTTTTTTTAGTTTGTTCTTTTTTCTTTGACAAAACTAGCAAATAGTAGCCGGGAAAACCTAATGCCTGACTTTGAAAGAGCTCCATCTTCCCTCCCGTTCTTTGTGGACACTCAGCACCTCTTGCAGGTTCCCTGCTCTACCAAAAAGTACTTTTTTATCCTTCAATCCCTTACGTATCCTTCACCTCATCTTTGTCTGATTTTTTTCAGTTTTGGAAAACTATCTTAGGAATTGCAGTGGTAGTAGAATGGTTGAAGGAGTTTTTCTTCTGAAAAACTCTGGGGATCAGGTTTGGGCTTTGCAATGCCACATCTCATCCAGGAGATGTAGAAATCAGAAGCACATCATCCTCCAGTTTATTTAAGTTGCTTCAAAGCCAGCTGCAATGTGTACAACAGCACGCTGAAACCCTCCACCAAGCTGCCTTCCCTGGTGATTTTGAGTGCAACCTCTAGATGAGATAGCTTTATTGGAATTGTTGTCCTCCTCCAATGTGGCCAGAGGGAAATGAACTGGATGAGCATTCTCATCCACACAGGGACCAGCCAATGCACTCCACATGTGTGCAGGTAAGAACACACTGCAGTTTGAAGTAACATGACCCTAGGAAGGGCTGCAGAAAATATATTTGTTTGGCACGCTGCCAATGTGCTGCTGGCTGCAATCTTATCACCTCTCCCAGTCTAGGTCAGGGGAACTCCTGCAGAACAATTCAACAGGGAAAAAATCTGTAGGTCCTGGGGCTGCCTCATCCCTTAAGGTGCTGTTTTCTCTGGAGGCACTACTCAAGCAAAATCAGAGTTCCTCTGAGATGCTGAGGGCTGCAGGGATGGTCTTATGTAAAGCTGAAAGCTGTAGGAAATGTTCACTGTGAACCATGTGAAGATCTCAGTTTTTTACCTTGCTGGAGAAATTAATCTTGGAACATGTACCAAGATTGCCCCATTTTATCCAGGACATGCCCATAGCACTTCTCTAACAAGTCTCATGGTGGTGGATGAGGTGCAAACTCTGGGACAACTTTGCACCACGCAGTCACAGGACCATCCGTGGAGAGCTCCACTGAAAATCAGAATTGCCTGTGTCTAGGGTTAAATGAGGCATTTTCACTGCTTAACAGCCTGCCCTAGGCTGATGTAGCTGGCAGAAGGATAGAGCCCTCAGCTATATTGTATATATTCCTGTAAAGACAGAGGTAATCCACCAAATTGAGGAAATAGCACATAACTCAGAGAGTGGGCACGTGCCTCTGTGTGTGTGAGTGCACCTGGGTGTGTGAGACAGAGGGAGAGATGAGATACATGGGGAAATACAGGAGAGGTGAGACTGGAGAGATAATTTCCAGAAAATGCAGCCGCCATCAGAAACTCAGTCTTTCCAGCTGGAGGGTTTTGCAGTGCTGGTGCCTCTCTCTTAACTTGACAGCTCCACTCTTAGCCCAGCTCATAGTTGCTGCCTATAAATTTAATTAGAATGGGGGTAGGGGAGGAACAAGCCTGCACAGCACTTGGCACAGCGCTGAAAATAACCAGCTTTAATACCTTTGACATTGAAGCACCTGCTAAGGGCACAGGCTGCTGTACAGCTGACCCACCCTGCTCTGGTGACAAGATGTGTCACTTTGCTTGCCCTCAAACCGTGCAGCCCACCCATAACCCAGGGGAGCTGTGCATGGCTCTGGGGCTGGGCATCCTCCCGAGCACCACGAGGCAGCATTGCACCCTGGAGGCACCAGGGAGGGACACCCAGCACCCCTGGCCATGGGAAAAAGGAGCTGCTCAGGCACTGCAGAGTGCCTCTTGTATTTCATTTTCCTCTCTCTGATGTAGGGGGCTATTTCCTGTGTTTGCAACTAAGTGCTGCACTGCAGCCAGCCGTGAACATTTCTGTTGGCCCAGCTGGCCTCTTGTTTTAATGCTGTTCTCAGGGCTCTCCCTGGGTAGAGCGGGGAAGTAAACAGATTGGAACTTTGCCCACACATATATATTTAATTGTGAGCTGATTTTATGCTAGGGAAATGTAATAGACCCATCACTTCAGGCAGACAACTCCCAGCTGAGGCAACAGGTTAGAGATTTTCCCCACTTCTGGAGTTTCCTGAGATGTAGCAGGTCTTATGGATGTGGGGACTGTTTGTCAGAGATTGAATCTTTTATACTGTTTTTGATAAGCTCTAGGCAGTGTGGAGGCAATTTAGGGATTTGAGGGATATTTGACCTCTTTCCTATTACGCATGCTGTGGCAATCTGCTTGTGATCATGGCTTTGTGTCTTGTTTGGAGATGTCCCAGCTGAGAAAAGTCCCTGAGCTCCTCTCACAGAGTCCATCAGTGACACGGTGTCAGGATGCAAATAAAACCTGGGCCACATCTGACCCTTTTGCCACCATTAAGTGGCACTGATGCTGCTGCTAGAAACACTTTTCAAATATGTAATTTGATTTTTTTTAATTGTGTTTGAATCTAACCCAATTTTAGTTCAATTCAAGTTAGCCAAATTCAAATCAAGATCAGATTGAATTCCCCTTGAAATCTGAGGGTATTTTCATATCCTCCAGGGAAGGACTCAGTGGACTTGAACTTAATTTGAGGAAAAAAAGGCTTCAAGTGTCTTGACATCATCTTCACAGAACCATGGAATAGGTTGGGTTGGAAGGGATCATGTAGTCCATGAGCAGAGAGACAATGAGCAGAGGGACATCTCGCACTAGACCAGGCTGCTCAAAGCCCCTTCAGATCTGACCTTGAATATTCATCACCCTCTTTCTTTTTAGGATTCCTCTGCCATGCACCACCCTGCCTGGCTGTATTGCTCTGTTCCAAAGCCCTGGAAGCAGCTGCATTTGCTCAGACCTGAGGATGAAGCAGCACAGGCAGCCTCTGAGCAGGGCACCACGCCAGGCAGAGGGGTGCACACAGCCTTTGCATGCACCACGCCAGACCTGAGAGGGCAAGACAAAATCCATTTTAAATATGCAATCGAGTCGTGCAATTTTCAGCCTATTCAGGCTTAGCAAATGCCTTGGAGGGATCAGACTACCAAGCACCACAAGTACAGTTGTGACTATGCACCAGTCTGTAATGCAACAGCTCTGATGTGAAGTTATTACCGCAGGCACAGTGTTGATACCTGTGTTAAGCCTCTGAGCATTGCCCAGTGTGAACTATGTGTTTCCACAAGACTGAGCAGACCCAGACAGAGCTGATTGCTCTTGCAGTTAATAAAAAGCACTGCACTTTCTCTCTTGACAATCCCGACACCTGAGTGCTTCCTACGTATGACAGTTAGCACATTCTGGTTGCTCAGTGGCCTGTGAGAAATGAGCCTCTTCTCAATTTAGTTCCTATCATCAGACAAGCAGTACACACAATAAAAAACACACCTTGACAGTCAGCCCCCAAAGTAGCCCTGGGGACTGCAGGTCCGAACTTCCCTTTCTCTCCTACACAAAGCCATAAACCAGGCGGAATTTATCGGGCTGGGCTTCCTTCAGGTAAATCAGGGTAACTCCACCAAGGTCAAAGGAGTCACTCTGGTCAGTGCAGAATAGCCTGGAGGAGGGGAACCTCTGCTGACCCCACCACGTTTCTTCTCTAGATGGGGCCTGTCAAGCCCCCCTGACTTGCACTGGTGGCCATGGTCTGCCACAAGGTCCCCTCAGTCAGAACAAGGTGAAAGTCCTGCCTCCACCCCATGAGCTGAGGAGCTGACCTTCTCACAGCAAAGAGCACCAGCATGGGTATGATGTCCTTTTTTTTCCAGGAGGGTGAGGAAGGCACAGGGCAGAGGGGCTGCAGGGCTGGACCAGCAGTGGGTGGATGGTGGCTGCTGCAAGAGGCTGTGCTCCAGCCAAGCCCAGCTCATCAGGTCATGTCAAACAGAGCTAATATAAATGTCAGTGTGCTGCTTTCAGTTGTGAAATCTGTGTTTGTTGTACTGGAGCTCATTTTCAGTCTTCCAGCTCTATGGATGCTATCAGCTGACATGTCTGGCTGGTATCCTCTGCCAAAAATGCACACACTCTCAGCATTTCTCAGGAGTTGGGTTTTTTCCCCCTCCCTCTGACATGCTGATGTCAAATTTCTTCCTGGCTCTGTGATACACAAGACTGTCCACACCAACCAGATAATGAGTTTAACATTTCAAGGACAGAAGATCTCAGTCTCAGTGAGACACAGGGTGGATGTGCAGGCCTGATTTGGGGTAGGTGCCAAAGGTGGCAGGGCTCTTTTAAGCTTTTTTGGCATATTCTCTCTTAAATTAATCCAACCCAACAGAAACAGATGTGTAGAGCTCAGAGTACCATTGGTATTCTTGTCACAGTTAAATACTTTGTTGTTATTATCAGCAGCTTAAATTCTTCTTCCATTTTTCCTTGCTTTTAGAATAAATTCTGTTCTTCTTAGCACCCAGGTCTCAGTCTTCTATTTATGCTGCTCTGGTTGACTCCAGGCTCTTCATCATCTCCCCACCCTGCAATTTTATGTTGGCTTCACAAATAAAAATTCTTACTCTCTTCCATTCTGCTCCCCCACCTTTCTCTTGGCAACCTTATCTGCATATCCAAACTCAAGCATCCATGCTCTAACAATGACTCACAAGTCTACTCTGGGCTTGTTTCTTTTTGTCCAAAACTGAAACTTCATGCAGTGCCCTTGACTTTTACTCACTCGTGGTGAGCTGTCGTCTTAAGCTGACCATGAATTTCCAGTTTCCTCCCCACAAAATCTAGCTCCTTTGCCTCTCTCTCTCTTTTTTTTTTTTTTCCCTCTCATGACTTGGAGCTCATGTTTGTTAGTAAGGCTCCAAATTTAAGGAATTTTTTGAACTGGCTCACCTCCCTCTAATTTAATACCTACAGAATGTGTCTATGTCTTTCTGAGTTTCAGTTATAACAAACAGAAAAGATGCTGAATTTCCTGGTGCTCCACACAAATGAAAGTCTTACAGAGGTTTAGAATTACTTGGATTTTATCTGTGGAAACATTCTTTATTTTTCTGGACAAATTGAACCACATGTATGTTTTTCCAAGTTTCTCTGTGAATGTAATTTCTCCAGCTTATCGGTCTGACCAATGTATTGCTGGTTTGGTTTCCTTCCTGGAAGGAAGATATTTCTCCATGAGAGTCCTTCTGTTTGAACAAATGCAAGTCAATCCTTGCTTTGAAGACACTCTTCTGCCTCACTCTTTGGCTTGGTCTGATGAGACACTGCTGGTCACAGCCAGGAGAAGGTCAGAGGGGCAGCCAAGGAGCCAGAATCCTGTCCACCCTCCCAGGCTGGCTGCTAGGACAGACACACTCTCTCCTCATGACAGAGAGAAGTCTTCTTCTCTTCCCTGGATGCAGCTGCATTTAGGCTCGTGCATGTTCTCCTGATATTTCTCCTGCTCTTTTGCCAGTTCCTCTTCCCTTGGTTTTGTTTGAACATTTCCTGGGACAAGAGCAAGATTTTTTATTTCAACAGCACCAAGTTCAGCAGCTCCCAAACCTCCCAAACCTGTGAGATGCCTCACGCAATGCTGGTTATCAATAACATAAATTATAAAATGGTTATTAAATGGCAGTAGGGGAGCAGAATGGGGCAGGAACCAGAAAGGCAGTTCCAAACTTGAGACACCCATGCTTTGACCTCGAAAACTGGTGGATCAAATAGGAGTTGGACTTCCATGGTCCTTGTGGGTCCCTTCCCACTAGGGATATTCTACAATTCTGTGGTTGTTGCAGAAATGTTGGCAGAAGTGCAGGCCCACCAGGACCAGAATATGTTCCTCTGGCCAGCGAGTGACAGCAGTGCTTTTATTTTGGCAGGCCATCATCATTCCAGCCACCAGCACAAGGCAAAAACATGCAGACACAGAGCACCCTCCTGCCCGTGGCAGCCAGGGCACCCTTCAGACATCCCACCTCCCCTGCTGACACAATCCTTCAGCGCCCACCAAAATCAAATGCAGCTAATTGGGAGGTGATGACAGCCAGGGCATTGTTGGATTTGCATGCTAATTTCTCTATTGTAGCATCACACTGCCCAAGTACAGGTAAAATGAGACTCTGCACTTCGTTCCAGAAGTAGTGCGCTTCGAACACACACAAACACACACACACACACACTCTCTTTCTCTCTTGGGCTGTCCTGAAGCCAAAAATCAGCTGGAGGTTGCATTGCATGTGCTTTCCAAAAGGCTGGCCAACAACTTCAAGGGACAACACTTTTTTTTTTTTTTGTTTTGTTTTTCCCCTCTTGCTAGGACAGGGCTGCAAACTGCAGCTGTAGATGGGTCTTTAGAAATCACAGCAACCCTGCTCATGTGGAGAGAGCAGCTCTTTCCACAGGCTGGGTGACAGCTTCCTCATGCTTTTTATGCCAGGGCTTAGGATGGATTCCTGGCTCTTGTATCACATGATATTGTTGAAGTTTCGTTTAGAGTACCCAACCTCCTCCCCTGTTCCACCACTGGCATCTGCCCCTGCTCTAAGTCTACCAATTATTTCCTTTAAGTGTCAGCAGCACACCAGACACACTGAGATATAACCTTTCTTCTAGTTGATGCTGTTAAACTATTACTTGAAACTGAAGTTGCAGTTGACAAGTGCTACTTCAGGCACTAATAACTACTTCAGGCGTGCTAGAGGTGTCTTGGCTCTTAATGCTGTGGCTCAGGGCTCAGGGAGTGTCTTTACAGGTCACTTAGAGACATCCATCTGATCTGAAACAAGATCAGTCAATCTCTCCTCTGCCTCTGTGCCTTGCTTGCCAGGAGGTTCTGCCCCCATCCCCCCAGGGCTGCAGCAGGGGCATATCTGGCATTTTTGGGTGGATTTAGGGGCTGCCCAGGTTCCAGAAAATCGCAATTTGGGATGTATCTGTGAGCCACAAGCTGAGTTTTTCTGTTTTCAGCCAAAGTGTGGGGTCCAATTCCTTGAGGTTGAATACAGTTCTTTCAATGGAGAAAGATCTTTATTTTCCTTCATCAAAATTTACTTTTTAATTTTTTTTTCCCAAGCAGATTCTGTGTTCAACACCTTCTTGAGAAAAACAAGATTTCTGCATGGAAGGAGGATGAGTACTCAGACACACACCTGAATTCTGCAGCAGCAGGTAAGGAGTAGCTTTCCTTTCATTTCCCACTCCCCCTTCTTCAGGGTAAACTGCCACAAACGAATCAAAGCATCTGAGGTATCTCAGGCACAGAAGATTCACAGTTTGGCAGAGGCTACAAATATTTCCTTTATATTTTGGCAGGGTTTTGGCACAGTCTGAGGATAAATTTTGAACAGAGAAATATAAGGCAAGGGAAGATCATCAGGGCCTTATGCCCTGTTACTGCAGAGAATCCTCTAAGAGATGTTAAATCCAGAACAAGCTCCACTTTTCCTTTGTCTCCTGCATATAAGAAGCTACAATGTGGTATAACAAACTAGGTCTGGCTTTTCAATAGAAAAAAGATATGGCAGGTTTTAAGTCTCCTTGACATGACAACATCTTCATCTAAATCGTGAAGCCATCCTTTGGGTAGCCCAGCCTTGGTCTAATGTCTTTTAGAAAATGATGCTCATTTAATTCCTGAAATGTGAAATCTAGGTCTCAGGTCAAGAGCATAGATGCTGTTTAGCTGAAAAATTTAGATCCATCAGACTGTGCAAGAGTCTGCAACTTTTCAAACTTTAGATTGCAGCTAGACACTTACTGCTATATATAGTCTTTTGAAGAGTAGCATCTAAATAAAAATACCCTTGAAGTACAGGGCACTTTTTATGCTCCCACCCTCACAATTTTTTAGGAAAAAAAAGACTTCTTCAGGGCCACAACTTGTCTGCACAGAACAAATAGCCAGAGCTCGGCTAAAAGTTTATTCCTTTTTCACTCTATATGCAGCCCTGAATTCTTCCCTCAGGCAGGATTTTGATGGGACTTGATGGGAGAATCCCCTAAGACAGGCAGGGTTAGATCACACGGATGAAGGGACTTGACAATATGGGAGATATGGGAGCACCTCAGCCAGAGCAGGGCAGCTACTTCATGGGAAAATAAACCAAGTTCTTATCTTAGTAATTGTAAGGACAAATTAAATCTAGTCCCAAGCAATCAGGACTCACCTCTTCACTGTTACAAGATGACAGACATCCAGCCAAGACACATATCCTTTGGTAGTAGAGTGATCAGCTGAATCTCTTGCCAGGCAGATTTCCAATTCTCATAAGATGTGTTGGTTATGGGCAGGATATTTCTACAACACAGGGAAATTTTCATCCTCAATGAGAAACAGCTGGGCCAAAGGAAAGCTTGTGTGGCACCTGTATCTAGAGCAGATCACACACACATACGAGCTTCCAGAAGGCAACAGAAACTCCATTCATATGGCAATTGTGTCTTTATATCCTCTCTATGTGTATGAATTTATGGTTGTATGAACAGCCATATCCAGTTATTGAAGTATTTGATGATCCAAAGTGCTCAAGGCCTTCTTATTCCATCTCATTCACCGTTAAAGTTCTGCACAACCTTTTTACTGGCTTTCAGCCTGCCATAAATACAAATGACTTGCCAATAAAAGCTGGTATCTCCCTCTGTCAGGAGGACTATAGCATCGTTGTTATTTAAGAGGTGGCAGTTTTGACACAATTCTTATTTAAAATTTGCAAAAGGAAAAAAGATGATGTTATAAATCTGCATGTTCTTCCTAAGCAGCCATTGAAAGTGGATGCTCTTCCCTTTTCCAACAGCATCAGCCGTTTAATGTTTCCTAAGTTGTTTTTGCATGAATTAGGGCGTTGGAGTGAAGCACTGTCAGTTACAAAACCACGCTGTTGTCTCCAGCTAATTTTGCGTTAGTAGCTCTTTTAAACTGCTAAATCTAGTTTTTAGTGTATGATCATTTTGTTTAGTGATGGTGTAAAACAGCTGCTACTTTTCTGATGAGTTGCCTGTTTTCCATTTTATGTCTCTGCAAGATGTTGGGTTTCATCGTGGCCCCGTCTGACAGGCAGCTGAGAACAACCTGTAAAAAACCTCCAAAACACAACAAAAAGCAAAGAACCCCAAATCCAGGGGGTCCAGTCACCCATACAGCCAGATTTCAGAGTGATCAGTCCTTCTGTCTTTACTGATCCCCTCAGACCATCTCAATTCTACACTAGGATGATGTAAATGAGGAGAGCAGGGTGAGCAGGAAAGCAGGAAACTCGCTGCTCTGATAGGGAAAGTCAGTGGCCATCCAGCACCCCCAGACTGCTCCTGGGGGGCAGGTTCAGATTAGGATAACTGCTTTTTGTATCCTTGCTGCTCATGCTGCTGGTCCCTGCTCTCTGCCTGGTTATGGCCAGAAGGCTGAAATTATGGCTTGGATGAAATTATGGTTTGGGGTGTCTTTCCAAAGTAATTAATCACTCTGCTTTCCTGGGATGCTGCTTGCAGCCACTGCTTCTTGAGTGTCGTTTTGCCACTTGCCAAACTCTTCCCAGGGTGTGGCTGCTTGTGGCCATCAGGAGAAGGGAGCAAGGGCCAGACTGTTCATGACTCAGTTACCCCTCACTAACATTTCAAGGGGCCTCTCTTAAGCAAAGTCCCCATCACCTTTGTGAAAGGTGTTTTGCATTTGGTGTTCACCAGAGGTTCTCATGAGGAAACAGTGGTCACCCCGTAGATGCTTTACTACTGACTTTTCCAACCAGGCAAGTAGCCTTGCTTTATTCAGTGGCAGAAAGCTGAATAGTTGTCTTTGATCCTGCCTTATCCCCTGTATCCTGAGGGCTGGCATTTGTTCCATGTGTTCCAAGCAAGAAAATGACAAAACTCATAAAGGAAGCTCTCAGAGAGCTTCTCAAAGAGGTGAAGATTAAGATCTTTCCAATAATAATCCACACTCCATAAAAAGATCTTAGATTCTGGATGGACAAATTGGAATCAGCTTGCCTCCCTGGTTTTTCCTTCCTTTTGCACTTACTCTCCTCCTCAGCACAACTCAGGCTTTCCAAAAGCAGTGCAGCCCATTGAACAGCGGTGGTCTAAACTGTTATGGAGATCTTAAACTGCTGAATTGTTACAAGCTAAAATTGATTGCAACTGAGACTGTGAACTGAAGTGCTGGAAACAGCACAGAGAGAAGTGGGGAAAGGGTACAAAAGATCTTGCTTTATTATTTTGGTTTTTTTTTTTTCCCTCTTTCAAAAGATTTCTGAACAATTTGTCCTTGATGAGTTCTGCATCTCTCTCAACAGCCATTGGACTGTTTTTCCTGGTATTTTCAACATAAAAGGTATTCTTGGTTTGTCTTCCAATTTGCTGGTTGCAGTGTAATTTCTAAAGAATTCTAAAAGCCTGCTTCAAAGTCAGATCCAGAGGGAAAAAATACTATTAAATTTACTCCTCCTCAAGCTAACCCCCCCCCTTTTTAACTTTCCAAAACTAAAAATCTTCTTAGCCTGTTCCACTCCACTCTGCCTTGATTTTATTTGCACCCTCATCACGAGAGCATCTGAACACCTCCAAGTAGTACATTAAGCAATGTGACTAACATCTGTCACGTACGGTTTGCTCGCTGTCTCTCAGCATCCTTAAAATGAATTTACTGCTTGTGCAGGATCGATAGTGCTGGAGACAGACAGTCTCTGTTCAGCCTCAGAGCTGGCACACTTTGGGTGAGACCCTTGGGATGGTTCCTCCAACCTGCTGTCCCTTTGTACCCTCAGTGCCAGCACTGGGGAGCACCCATGGAGGAGCTGCTCTGCACCAAATTGTTTCCAGTGGGACAGAGAAGTCCAAGTAATTTAGGGAAATCAGATGAGGCTGCCAGTGTTTCCCTGCTCTCAGTTCCATGCTGAGGGACACATGTATGGTCTTGGGGGCCTGCAGTACTCAGGAGCCCAGATGGATCCGGCATCACTGATTTTTCAAGGTTTTCCGCCTTCCTCAGGTGGCTTTGCTTATTTTTTAGCATCAGTTACAACTTAGGGCTGTTTATGGACAAGGATGTTGCTGTTTCTCACCATCAAAAACTTCTCTGCCAGATTTCTTTGACAAGAAACAGTGTTCTCAGCCATGGAAATCAGGTCAGTAAATGTCCCTTGCTGAAACAGAGCTGGAAGCCCTCTCCTCTGGAGCCAGCACCTTATAAGCATAAGGTGCACTTACAAGCAAGATCTAGGCATCCTGGGGCACTGTAATTTCAAGCAATATGTTTTCTTAATGGGCCAAATATGCTTTGCTTAATTTTGCTTTCAGTGCATGGGATTGTTATTGCTCAGTGGCCCCACACAGGTGTTTAAGCAGTTTTGTGGCAGGATTTTCCAGTAGCAGCATGAGGTTTTATTGACTGTTACCTCAAGAGTAACTTCAGAGGAAATGACATCCCCAGCTGGTTGTGATGGATGCATGTGGAGCTGTGGCAGAAAACTCAGGAGCCAGTGACCTCTCTGTCATTGTCTATCATGTTTTGGGTAAGAATGCAAAGCAACTGTAAAAGGACACTGCTTTTCATGCAGTGAGAAGAATTAGGAGAGATGAAGTTACTAAATTACTTGTTTTCCCTGAAAGCTGTCGGCTTGTCAGCTCTGATAACATGAACATACTGAGGGTAGGTCAGGAAGTAAAATAAGTTCCATATTTTGTGAAGATTCTAGGTTGTAGGGTTTAATTTGGTCTATGAGTGAGGATTAAATGGTAGACTAGGGGACTCTGGTCTCTGTGTGGTAACCTAAATTATAAATTACACAGCTTTTGACACATAAGAGACATCTGACCCACAACTTGCCCTTGCTCCAGTTCCATAGTAGGTCAAAACCCAGGTGAACGCCACTAATTTCTCCTCAGTGCCACCAGCCTGTACCTTGTCATCCATAAAAAGCAAACCCAGGTACCTGGATGTTTGGAAACCCAGCAGGACCCACCCAGGGCACGTTCCAGAGCCTGTTTCTCTGGGTATTATCTGAGACTCTGCTCCACTACTAGCAGCAATGGAAACAGGAGCTATCTGATCAAGACAGATAAATACATCTATTTCAGAACACATAATCTTACCACATATGTGAAGTAGTTTAATCATTAGCAAGTTGTCAAGCTTTTATTGAATGGAATTAGCCTCTTTATTTCTGGTCAGGATCAATCTTTTTTTCCCTTCCCAGTACAATGAATGCTTATATGTTACATGTTGCAGCGTCTGGGGCAGATGACACTTGCCAAAGGGTTTGATGATCAATTCTGATACAAATCTGACATGAAGAAACAGGAGAGAATCTGCATCAGATGATCAGTGAGAGAGATAAATTCACATTTAATGCTTCTAAATGTCTGTGCATGTTATATCCATCTCAAACACAGCATTCAAAAGCAAGAACAGTGCACAAGATGATGCCTGGATGAGGACAGAGAGTACAGGGGTGAGGGTGGCATTTCTCAGTGGAATATTGTAGAACTGTGGGATTGAGAGCCTAGTAGGAATTAAGTGTGATATTAACTATAAAACTGTGGGACAGAGAAATGGCCTCTTGCCCCCCAACTCTGGGATACAGAGGCCATGGGCAGAATAAAAAAGACTTTCCATATTTGTCTATTCACTAAAAATCTCTGTTAGATTTGCACCTCCAGTTTGGAGATGAAGGAGAAACCTATTATGAGTCCCAGACCTTGGAGCCATGCCTTCATTTACCACCAGTCTGCTTTGCTCCTCTCCCTTTCCCTTTCCAAGCAGGGCTGTATATGAGTATTCATGAACACTCCTTATTATTTCTCCCCTCACAGTTGCTTTTTTCTTCCCACACCTGCCAACATTAGCTCCTTCCTTTGACTCACGCTGCTGTACAGCCTAATGCATGTGATCTCCATGCCAAGATGTTATTTAATTTCCCAACAAAGTTCTTTTGGCGTGGAATGAGCTGAGCAGTAAGAGCACAGGAGGGGAGGCATAGGCAGGGGTGGGAAGGGGAACCAGAAGGAGCAGGGGCTCAAATTTATGTTGCCTCTGGCTTCACACACCCAAGCTGTGCTGTGTGTGTCCAGGGAGCAGCGTGGGTGGGTGGAGATGGCAGCAGGGGGTTCATCAATGGCAGGTTGCTGAATCAGGAACCCTGACACTTGTGAAGTACTCTGTCAGGAACATTAAGTATCCAAAAGTGATAAAGCTTCAATTTGCTAGTCCATTAGACTAATTACTGCAATAATTAAGTAACTACTTGATTAGAACTAATGGGTACCTAATTATCCAGGAGAAAAGTATCAGGTGGCAATTATCAGGTGGCAATTAATAGACTGGAGTTAATGTCTTAGCACTGTCTTTGTATGAATTCATAAGCAAGGTAAAGAAAACAAACAATAACTTATTAATATTTATTGGTGCCACAGTGTTTTTCAGCTTGTTTCATTTACACAGAACCAATTAGTGAAAAGACAGTTAGTGTTGCAAAGATGTAAAGTGACTGAAGCAGGAGTTTGATTTTAAAGGAGCAGGATCACATTAGCACTTATAAGCAAAGACAAATGGGTATCAGCCAGGGACTTGATTCTGGTGCTACTAATTCATCAACAGAAGAAATCAGAGTAATTGAACTCAGTATTAATAATGAAACACACAGGAAGGCAGTTCCTGTCTTAATGGGGTTCACTTTAGTTTTGGTCCCTCCCTGGGTCTCCATCAGCTTTTTCTACACTGCCTGGGAAATGCAGGGACACCTCAGTGCAAAAACGGGAACTTCCCTCTGGCAGGGGTGGGAGACACGACAGTAAAACCCTCCAGATAATGCTGCCAGCTCTCTGAAGGAGACAGGTTTCCTGGACAGCTGAAGCCTGGGTGCAACACAGGTTCCATCATGAAGGTGAGATGGTACAGCTGAATTCCTGCCCGTTCGCTCTGTTGATGCAAAGAAACCACAACAGCAGCTCCTTTCCTGGAAATTCCCCCTTAGCTCAGCACCCACTTGAAGCATCACTGTGAGCTCCTGTGGATGAAGTCAAAGAGAAAATTCAACCTGCTTTAGACCTCAGATTAGAGTGTAGTTAGTTTTTTGGGGAGGGTCCTTTTTGTATTTTCTTTTTTTTTTTTTTTTCATGGCTATGCAAAGGCCCAGCTTCTCAGATTACATAATTTGCTGTTGTTTCTTTGAGGTCCATTCAACTGTAGTGATTTTTGCAGAATGAAACTATGGCCTAGGATGTGCTTTTCTTGCTCTCCTCTTCAAATTCAAGGAGCTTTAAATCTCCCAGCAGAAAAATGAAAAATACTAGGGTTTTCTTTCCTACAAATCTTTATGATCCTAATGATCCTCTAAAATGGCTTCAATCCAAAAACAGTTGTGCATGCAAGTTGTCTCCTTGTCTCTCTATGGGAGAGCTCATATTAGCCATAATTACTCTCCCGAGTAAGAGTTGTTAAAGTGTGATATACAATGAACTTGTGACTGATTTTAGAGCACAGAATGAAGAGCTCCCTTATAAACCTCAATCCTTTGAAATTCAGCTGTTAATAACTGAAAGAACAAATTCCAAGATGGCTTTTGCAGCTCTGCACAGTACATGGTTTTATGGGAGTGGAGGATATTGCCTCTACAACAGCTATTTCTCCCCCCCCCCAATCCTTTTTTCATGTTATAAATAAGTGAAAGGTATCCTAATCATATTTTAGACTGTGTGCAGAGTCAGACGCTAAACCATAATGTCTGTATATTAGAACATGTGGAATGATAAATGGAGATAAATCTAAAATTTATAGAACATGAACATTTGCATAAACTGCAATATCCAAACACATAGGCTGTTAAGTAACAATTGTCACAAAGGGCATAAAAAATTCAACTTTGTTTCATGGAAAGAACTCAAATTCCTAACATGATTAAGATAATATATCATTTGCTCCTATCTTATTAAAGGCATAATTGTTGTTAGACACAGAAGTGGCATTAACTCTAATCTGGCTTTATATATGTACAAATAGGAGGGGAGGTGGATCTGAAAATTGATGCTTTTGGTGATCCATAGGCATTTTATTAATGTTTGAATAATAACTGCCTGGAGGGCCTGTTATAAATTAAAGGGATGAATTGAGATATAAATTTTTATGAGGACTAGTTATACATTTCCATTATGTGTTTAAAAATGAAGGAATTACTGTGAACACAGCAGAACTCACATTTATTTGAGGTGATTTGGATGGGAGGGAAGGTGCAGTGAAGGAAGCTGCATGCTGGCTGTAAGAAAGATGTATCTGTCCCTGTGAAAAGATATATCATATGTCATGCATGAACTCTCTTCCACAGCAGACTTTTCTCTGCAGCTGATTTCACATGATTATTTATTTGACAACAGCAAGTGATGATATAGCAGTGAGTTTTAGGCCACTTAGAGAAGAATTCTTATTCTTAAATCATAGAGGATTTCCCAAACCCAACCACTGTCAAACTCGAGTTAATCTAACAGAGAAACCCAGTAATCTCCTTGGCATACGTTTCTCATTATTCCTCCTGCTTGGGTATACACATCTTCATTTGCAGTACATCTGTGGGACCAGCAGAGCCTCAGAGCTTCCTCCTGCCCTTTGCTGAGGCTGCTTTTGGGAGCTCAGCTCTGATTGCTGAGAAAGCACCAGCTCCCCTTTGTTATCCAGCAGCACTGATGCCCTGGGAGATGCTCACACAGTCCCATCACCGTGCTTTGACGTGACAGCACAGGGGATGACAACCCAATACCTTCACTCAGGCAGGCTTGGCCCAGACCCACATCTGCTCATAAGGGAGAGGAGGCAGGATGCCAGTATTTAGACAGCCACTTCATATGTGGGGACCTGTTTTCCATGCCCTGATTAATTGGAACTGACCACAGAGGGCAAAGTGTCCTAGATGAAATTCTCCAGTGTTTGACCCCCGTTTAGAGGCTTGATTGCTCTGGACTTCAATAGGGGCCAGCAAGCCTGATGCCTTGGAGGTCTTTATCTGCATTCTCTGTGCCTCAGTTCCCTGCCTGGCTCACAGGAGTGGCTCACATGAGTGGTTTGAGGAGGAATGTGTTCATTGGGACGATATCCAGAGAGATGGCAATGTTGTATCATCTGCAGACATCCACACCAAGGTAGCAGCTGTGCAAGTGTGTGCCAAGGGACCTTTATTATAAGACACACAGCACAAGGGCCTTCCATTTTACAGCCTTTCATGTGAGTCAATTAATCAATTTAAATTTTGCAAGCTTTTTTTTTTGGTTTTTTTTTTTGTTTTTTTTTTTGTTTTGTTTTGTTTTTTTTTTCTACCCAACCCTCCCTTTAATTAGAATTGCAAGGGCTGGGCAAGTATTTTCTTTTTGGACTAGGCCTGATTCATTGGGAAATAAGACTTGAGGATGCTCGTGGCTTGCAGGGAGCCTGAAGCATTAATGAAGTTGATAAAACATCAAGACCCAGCCCAACCTAATTTTCCACCTTTGAAGCACCATCCTTGGCTCTACCACTCATGGAGATCACTATGCACAACTGCAAGGGGGTGGATGGCATTGCCTTTTGATCTACAAACAGGGTTATTGTTTTATTTCCAGGGTGAAAATGAGGTGGTCTACAAGAAATACGACAAAATGTCCTCATGGTTCTGATCCAGGATCCTACTTTAAGCAGTGTTTTGAGTCTGGACTCAATTCCCAGGCAGCTCAGTCTGTGACAGAAAACCTGTCACAGACAGGTTGTGACAGTGAGAGGAAGGATCAGCCCCACTTGGTTCCTGCACAGTTGGCTCAGCTTTCTACAACCTCAGTGTTTTGTCTCCAATCTTTCAGCTGAGAAACACAATTTGTGACACTCCCAACCTCACTCAGATCAGCCTCTCAGTCTCTGCTACCTTCAAGGATAGTGCCACGGTTGTGTCTCTCTCTTTTTCCTGTAAAGTCATACAAACAAAGTGATTGTTGTGAAAATATCATCCAACAAGCACTGAAGCAGCAAAAATTATTCTCCCAGTCAATTGGAACCTTTTCTAGATGCATTACAGCGCTGGACAAGTGACTAATTAGGCAAGACTTGCACTGTCTGTTTTTCAAAACTATGTTTTTTCTGTATGTGTTATTGAAGGGACAGATTCACAAGAGTTTCTTTAGGGGAGATGCAGGGGAATGTTATAGAGAGTAAGTTCTATGACAGAATTAGCAAATGTATTAAGTACAGTGCCAATCTGGTATAGCAGAAATGACTAAATACCCATCAGGGCCTGTCACTCGTCAAGAAGTGAAATCTTAGACCCATTTAAGTCAATGACAAATGTTCACAGAATCTGGCTGCAAGTTAATAAATGTTTGGAGCCTGTTTAACTCAAACTCTGATATTTGTCAGATTAATTATTTGACTGATCTTATTGTGTGTCAAACAATTTCTTTGTGGAGTTAGAATGCTTTGTGTTGCATTATCTATAATTCTGATTAAGAAAGCATCATGCAAGTATCGAGATATATCACTGCAAGTTTTATATCAGGTCACAGAGAGCTATTATACACAATATTAAATAATATAATTAAATGTGGGATTGTAAAATGCTCAAAATAGGCCATGAGGCTATAATTTCTGCCTTATTTTTTGACATTTCCTGATTTAGGGGTACTTTAATGTTCAATCTGAACTTTCTTTTATCATATCCTTTTTGTTAAGCTACATTTATGTAAAAGGAAAGAAAATAACTCCACATGTACACCAATTCCTTCAGCTTACAGTTGCCTTTAATACAAAACAGAGGATTTCAGGACTATATACATCAGGTGTTTTCAGCAAAGTAGCAGCAGCAAATCATAGACATTTGTCATTCCTTGGAGCTGTGTGACAGTTCTGACAATTCATTAGGCTGGGCTGAAAAGAGGTTTAGAAAGCGAAGGAAGGATCACAGGTACTGGAGTTGCCTTTGCATGATCCAGTAATAGCTGATTTGTATCATTTTTGATGATGGATACACTCTTCAGATTAAACTCAGCTGAATTTTCCCCATTTATTCTTTTCTTTTCTCTTTCTCTTTTTTCCTTCAACAGGCGCTTCTGGGCACATTCGTCTAGATTTAGACCTCGATTTACCCCAAGGAGGAGATGCCCAGGAAATTCTTCCTGGGACCTCCTGATATTTGTGGCTTTTCAGAGCTAAGGAGAAGTGAAGTGAGTTTTGCTATTCAGTTTCTACCCAGTGAGGCTTTTCTTTTCCAGTGTGTTTGAGTTACAATCTTTGCCGTGGCCGTACCATGACATGTGCCATTCTTCAAAGTCAGAGTCGCTCCTGCCAGGATCTATGCAAATCAAACTTGTGCCTTTGTGCAGAGATAAGTGCCTCCATTATCCCACTCCTTCCACTTACTGATTTGCTTTTGAGACTCGTACGCAAGCAATTTTTTGACTTGAAGGCAAATCCTCTGCAATAACGCTGAATCCGCAGAACAGGCCACCTGGAAAATCAGTGATCTTCCATTGGAAAGCATTTTCCTTTTCCAGGTTGGTGGGCTGCTTCAAATCATGCAACCATGTAAAATGCCAGGGTCAGAGCCTGAGTGGGTGAGGAGATACTGTCCAGCCAGGGAGCATCCCTGGGGTCAGGCAGATGATGGTCCTCAGGATCAGCAATATCAGGGAGCCTGCTTAGCCCTGCTGAGGATGAATAGCTTTCCATCTTCACTCTGTCTGTTTTATAGCTGCCACAGAAGAAGCAGTCTGAGATTGAGCCTGACCCAGTAGTATTATATGTAGGTCTTACAAGAGCAATATTTGCTCTTGATGACCATTGGAACACAGTCCTTTAAAGAACCCTAAAATAGCCCTAAAAGAAGGGCTTGTACACTGGCAGTTTTTGGGAGTTATTTTTTAACATGTGAAGATTTTCAGACCCTCAAAATCATCTGTAAATTTTAAGTGCTTCCTAATTTATACCTTTTATTTTTTTTTTCTTCTCTAAGGTTCAAAGTGCTGACAGCACTGCCTCACCATCCATCTCGGGCACAACTCCTTCTTCAAGTTTCCTACCTGTATCAGCCAAATAGAGATTCAAACCAAGGTTTCAGCTGGAAAATCCCAGAAATGCAAATTATCTCAGCCTTCTACTTATTCCAGTGTGTCTTTATTGGCCCAAAGTCAGTCTCTACCCTGCAGAAATACAGGCATCCCCTGTGATTCCACGTCCAGGACTGGTCAGTATAAAGCAAATAAATGATACTCATGGATGCTGGATTGTGTGTCACCTTGTCTGATGTGCCTCCAGATTTGCTGGTAGGTTTTTGGGGGGTTTGCAGTGATTTTTGCAGTCAGTTTTGAGTGGCAGGCTGTATGTGTTGGTTTATAATTCTGGAGTTGTGAGTGTGGGTTGAACTGTTAGCATTAATTATTTTCAATAGTGAGTCAGAGGCTGAATTACAGGATCCTACCCATGCATATAAGAGAAAACAAAGAAACAAGTGGCCTTCCTCTCCCTCCCCTGACATAACTCATATTTTGTCTCCTACGACCTCAGCTGGCCCTTTAAATTTCATATCAAACATTAGAAAGAAAGAGGTCAAAGTAAGAGCTCTGTTGAAAAAAAACCCACAGCCAACCCAGATATGAACTATGGGAACTTGTCATCTTATCATCCTAATTGAAGTCATTCTGCAATGTATGACAGTCCATCATATATTCTGCCAGTCAGTGTGTCATACATGATGTGTAACAAGAGAGCTCATAAACCCAGAGGGGAAGCCCCTTCTTTTTTATTACTTTATTTGATCATTTTCATAAAAAGTCCCCTTGCTCAATACAGAGGGACGTGTTTATTAGCCCCATTAAAGCTTTGTCCATTCATTTGACACTGTGATTTACACAGCTTTGCCACCAAAGAATCCCATTATTTCCAGTCTGGGGAGGTGTCTTTTTTATTGCGTGATGGAAAGTAAGTATTTAATTCCACAGGTGAAGGCAAAGAAAGGGGAGGTTGTTGTCAGAGGCTCAGAAGTAAACAAAGGGATGCTTGAGGTATAATTGACTCAGAGAAAGAAAACATTCCCAGTAAATAGAGAAAAATAAATAAATAAAGATGTTCTTCCTGTGGAGTGGGAATTTAACTGGGCTCAGCTGAACTTTTTCTTCCCCCCGCGTGCCTTCATTAAAAACAGCAGAATTTGGCAAAATTTCCCTCTGTGTTCTACTCATGAATGTTTCTAGAAAATATCAGCTTTCATACGCAAATATTCTTGAAGTGAAATTGGTGGCTTCCTTTGAACACAGCTAGTGCCTCAAATCCCATCTGCTTTTCCTACAACACGCCCACTCATTATCTAGCTTATTTGGCTTTATTTTATTTTTTTTTAAATGAACACAAATTAAGCTATTTAATCAAATATGTACATGATTACATGGCATTTTTGCATAAGAGTTATACACCCACGGAAATCATTAATCACAGATAACAACACTATGTTAAAATTAGACATTTTGTTTTCTTTTTGTATGCGTGTGCTTTTTAACATAATATCCTGCGTAGCTCTAATTTCACCTCTACTCTCATTTGAATAAATCAGGATTGTTTTACAACAAATTATTCATTTGTCTGTAGCTCTGATAATTGGTATTTATGTTTAGACTTGATCTCAGAGGAATAAAAATACAGAACTTGAAAAAAAAATTGGTATGGTTCAAATCTCTCTTTTTTATTTTCCTCTTTTTTGCTTGCAGAGAATGTCACCATGAATGTCCATTGGCAAACTGGATAAGAAAGAGTGTCACAATGCAGGACAACCTAGAAGATGACAGGTATTTCCAGGCATAGCAATGATGAGATCAAATTCCCCTCAACCTGCCTTGTTTGCTGATCTTTTAATCAGATTCAGCTTCACTGCAGCTACAGCACAAGGTTCCCTGACAATGTATGACAGCATGTGACAGAAAAATATTTTGATTTTTTTTTTTCTTTTTTGGTCATTTGATGCTATTCGAGATAAATCTGAAGGCCCAGCAGCAACTGATAAATCTACCAGACTACTTTAGTGGAGGTTTTTGACTATACATAATTGAACTGGAGGATCTGGGGTTTGTGTTCGTGTGTTTGTAGTGGAATCCAAACAGGAAAGCTGGGAAATGATCTAAACCCTTTGAGGTTAAACTGCCATGAAATAGCATCAATGACAGAAGAGGACATTATTAAAAAGGAGCCAACCTCTCTCAAAGAGAACCACTTTATGAAGCCAGGACCCAAAGAAGAACACCCAGGGCTGTTTGTGGTCCCACAGGGAGAGGTATTTCATCCCCCATCTTCATCTCTCCAAATTTCCTCTGAACAGCTTCTGAGCTGAATTCTTCACAAAGAAAAACACCAGCAAATTTTGAATGGGACTTATCAGCCTTTCCCCTACAATCTGCTTCGTATTCCTCTCACACCCATGTTCTTGCAGTGTCTTGGGGAAATGCTTGGATCACAGATAAGAGAGAACAAGGAAAGGAATGAAGGAAGAAACAAACAACAAAACAAAACCAGCACCCTCCAAACTTTTTGATGAAACTCCTCTGCGAATTGTGTGTAAGGTTAGAGCAAAGTTAAAACTGCCTTCTTCTTCTCCAGTACTTAATTCCTGCTTTTAAAATCAGGCTCCCTTTGATCTTGAGGGCTGAAATGATCTGGAAATGAAACAGCCAGTGCTTTGCAGAAAATCTGGAGAGGGTCCCAGACATGGCTTTTACCTGGAAGGCTTCCAAAACAGGATGAAATCTCTCTGGTTTCAGAACAAATTGCAAGATTTTTTCTCTATGTCTAGTCCAACTGTGGAACTCCAGCCCTGATGTCTGTTGCTTCCCAAAGCACAGATGTAATAACCTCTGAGGTGAAATGAGAACGTTATTCCCTCATCTTCTCCCCTCCGAGGGTTGAGGGCTGAGAGAATTTTATTAAAGTGAAGGCTTAAAGTTTTGGGCAGACTTAATCTGAGGAGACAGTTGGTTATAACCCAGGCTAGGGCCATCCGTGTGAAGGTTGGAGAGGACAGAGCACCAGGAGCATCTGTGACATCTGGATCCTGTTGAAAGCTCAGAAATATCTGCCTGGCTTCACGTGACCTGGCCTCAGAGCCAAAAGGGCTGAGAAATGTGGTTAAGAGACTGCAGCAAGCTCTGCCCTAGCAAATGAGTCCCACTGAGAAAGCAAGCACATCAATATTTCTTTGAGTCTGTTTCTTTTAGTGAATATATTTCCATATGTTGCATTAATATTTCTTTTATTGGGGCTTGTAAGTCCATCTGGTATTTGTATTGGGAGGGCTTGAGCTGGCAGATCCCTGTGCTGCTGTTACACATAGATCTGGACGGTGGTTGGATAGGAACAACATCTCCTCAGCTGCCTTTTTAATTGGATGAACTTCTCAAATCAATCAAGATAACCTGGTTACTTATGTCAATTAGATCCCACTGTGCCAGTGTTACAACACAAGTATGGGCTGAGTATAAGGTATAGCAGTTCACAGTAAAGAAACCCCTCAGACACTGTACAGTGTAATAACCCTGATCTAGGAGGTGTAAAGAAGGAAAGATACCTGGGCATCAATATTAAACAAAAAAGTGTGCTGAAATACCACAGTTTGCCAAGACAATAAGAATCACTTTCCTTTGCATGCATTATTAAGGAATTGGGGAATAATTATCTGCTTTAATACAAGCTTTTTCCTTCTGCATGATTAACTTCAGTGATATCAACAGAGAGTGTGATGACTCTGAAATGACAGCTCCTGGTAGCACGTTCTGGGATTAGCAAAAACAGGTTGTCACTTTACCCCAGTCAGGATCAGGCAGTCTCTGTGTGCCGAGTTCTGGACAGCAGAGGCACGTTCTGCACCAGACATCTGACAGCCCAAGTGGGCAGCAGGTCCTGCCTCCTGCCAGGTGGCTCCCAGGTCGGGCATGCAGGGCTCTGCTCCTGCAGGAGATTGGATTTCCTGAGGCAGCACCGTGTGATTTTGGCTGTGCAGCTTCCAGACTGAAAGCACTCCATGCTCCTCGTGCTAAGCTGTGCCTGTGTTCTTTGCACAATGCTCTGAGCTGATTTTAAAATAGTGTGTACTTTTAAAATGCCTGCCTCTAATGCCAGTCCTGTGTCTGGCTGCTCAATGTGCAGAGTGACAGCACACGCACCAGCCCCTGGAGGGGATGGAGAGAGGTAGGACAAACACACCAGAGCTCTGAGCAATGGCATGAAACAACAACAAAAAATCCTTTCATTCTTACTAAAGTTGTAAAAAGTCTGTCGTGGCTTCTGTAGAAATTAATCAATATATGGAAAAATGCATAATAACTGTGGGGGCAGCAAGAATCTCTCCATAAATTAAAATATTGTGAGTTTCTAGAGCTAACTGGGAAAAGCACTGGGGTTACTAGCAAGGCTCTGGAGCCAAGGCAGAGTCCATGGAACTGGATCCTTCACTAGAGTCCATATTTTGTCAATGTCAGGATACATAAGAACTGTGAAACAAACCAAATTGTATGTATGGAAAACTAGAAATTTAGTCCTGCCTCACATTCCTTTGAAAAAATAATAATAATTAAAAAAAAAAGATGAAATGCCCATATATTTTTAAGAGAAATAGGAGGTGAAAAGATTAATTCTCAAAATCTGTGAAATATACAGTGATGAGTTACTGAGGTTTGCAGTGAGGGGGGTGGTTTTGTAATTCTGTAGGCATCTCAGTCCTCTGGTGAAATGATGTATGGGGCAATCGTCTGGTAGGGGCTGATGGGATGTAAATGAAACTAATTAAGGAAATGTCAAACATAATTAATAAAACAGGTTTAAGTTGCAAAAGCACTGTCAGCTGAATGAATGGGGAAGAATGCCTCATTCCCATTGTTTTGGGGCTTTCTTGCTTATTTATATATTTCTTTATTTATTCCTTGCTCAGCCCTTCGCCCTCCCAGCAGCTTTTTCAGTTGCACCATTCAATTAGATCTCAGAAAGCTCTTGGTAGGCTCCTGCATTTTCACCTTGCCCCCCTTGTGAGCTGGGGTCCCATAGAATAAGAGGAATATAAATTTGCCTTGTCGGCTTGCAGCCTGGGAAGAAGAAGGAAAAAAAAATTAATTGCTGACTCCTCGTCTTCCCCAAGTACTACAGGACATTAACATAACCAATTTGCTTGAACTCCTCACTGGCTGCTTAATAGAGCATCTGACCAGCTGATAAGACCTGGGTGCTGCTGCCTATGATACCTTGTTATTAGCATTTTCATAATATTCAGATTTACAGCCCCATGATTCACTAGCCTCCATTCATTATTGATAAGTACAAAAAATAAATAAAAAAGGTTTATAAATAGCAAAGGGGGGTGAGCGACCTATAATTATGGCAAGCAAATTAGGGTGCATGGTAGAGTCAGTTACATTTGCCTAGGAGTAATGATGCTCAAGAACTTTTTCTCCCCCGGGACCAGAAAAATAATGGATTCCTTGGCAGCTGCAGATGGGCCAGGAAAGGCTGTCACCCAGGACGCTGTTTATATAAGTTAGGCAGAGCATATGGCTCTGTGTCCTGCCTGTAGCCACCTCCAGATATTGCAGCTTCAATGGAAAAAAATAAATACACAAATAAAAATAGCCCCTTGCTGGAAGGTGGTGCTGCAGGGATATGAGGAGGAGGAGAGTAGAGGGAAGAAAAAGGCAAACAACCAAAGGGAGTCTGCTCAGAAGTTTCTGTTGAGAGCAACCCCAGCAGCTCAGGGATCAAGTAGGGGTGATAGCCTTAAAGCCAGGGGCTGTTTAGCTGCATCACTGAAGAGAGAAAGATGAAATGTGATTTCTGCTAAAGCAAAACCTTTCCATGTTGCAGTCCGAGGCAGTCAAACACAAAAGCTTTGAGCCTGAGATGATAAAAATCATGATCCCAGTTGAAAGTAGGAGCTACTAGAAATAACCACTGGATACTTTATAATTTAAACCCTGTGGTTCTATTTCCATTAATCCAATCAAAGGCCTTTTTTTCTTTACTAATGAAACTAGAATGAAACACAAAAGGGAGGCTGACCTGTTAGCAGGTGACTGTTTCTTGTAAGTTATTCATTAAAAACACCCTAATGCTCTGGTGCTGAAGGAGGCTGTACCTACTTCTGTATAAATTAAACATAAGCAAGTTGGCTGAAAGATAAAAAAAAAAAAAAAGGAGGTATTCCTCCTGACTCTCAGTCCTTGTACAGGATGCAGATAGAGGAAACAGCCCTTGCAGCAGGTTGGGGACATTGATGTACCAGCTGGCCCCAAATTTTTCAGTTCCAGGTAGCTCCAGTTTTATTGTGGGCATGAATATTACCAATACAGTGCAGTCAACATACTCTAGATAAGATAAGAATGAGCCTTGGTTTGGCTCTCTGTGATAGAGCTAAAGTAGGCTCAGAAATAAAAGGGAAGAACTTTGGCTGGAAAACTGCAGTTCAGATGTTTTCACACTTTGATTTTTTTTTTTTTTTTTTACAAAATTTAATTAAATTATTGGTGAATCTCTGTTGATTTGTATCATTCCATCTTTCTATTCTGAAGTTTGGATAATGTGCCACTGTCATTTCTTGTAAACACCAATTGGCCTGTAAGTTTCCGAGCTACTTTTTCCATTTTTTCCTTGTTATTTTCAGATTCTCCCAGCTCTTCTATTATGCAGCAGTATTAGCAAGTATCCACTCTGGACTGCAGCCATGTCTGAATTTCCAGTTCTTGAGAACTTTCCTGCATCTTTGCAAAAAATGAAGAGAGGATATTTATTAGAGCAATCTTCCAATTAGCCCTCCTCAACAGCCTGTGCCTGGAGCCTTGTCCATTTTAATATATGCAGCAAAAAGTGCAAACTGAAACTTATTCATCTTTATTCTCTGAATTATGGCAAAGTTTACGAAGTGGACACAAGCTCAGGAAGGGATCCTCCTCCTGCAGCAAACCTTCTCCCCAGAACATCCCCAGTCCTGCAGAAGCTCACACCTGGACCTGAGCTGTCCATCTTCCACACATGCATTCACTTTCCAGAAACATCCTTAGGCATCCTGTGGGCTCTGCTCTGCCTTAAACCTCACATTAGCATCATCGAGGGAAAATATAAATTTAAACTGACACAGACTTGCTTGTCTCTTCCTTTGTGTTTAAACACAGATGGTTGCTTTTGTTGTGCCGCCGCATTTCAGCCAATGCAAGCAGCAAAGTACTTAACTGGAATATATATCTCTTTTCCTTTCCAAACATTCACAGCAGTGGTTTTTTTTTTTTTTTTTGTGGTGGGTTTGTTTTTTTTTTTTTGGTAGGTGAAGTATCATTCTTCAGAATATATACAATGTTTTCATGCATCTTAATCTAATCCATTAGTCCTTGTAATTTATTGTTAACTGCTTGGATGTAGGGGCCATGACAGCTTTGAGTAAAGCATTTAAGCAGGCATCTGCTTTGTATAAATTATAAGAACCTTGGTCACACAAGGTTTCAGACAGAGACAAAGGTCTCTTACCAGCATCTGTAGCCCTGGGGATGGTAATTTTTTTAGTCTTTCTTTTTTACTGTAAGAAGCTTTGGATATTGAAAACAGCAAAACTATCTGCAGACTTGCATTTACTTTTGTATTTGGTATTGTTAACAGCTCCAAGGCAGGAGTAACGTGATTGGCATGGGGTTTGGGAGCTGGAAAACACTTTGTTAGTCTCAAATCAGTTCCTTGGAGGCTAAAGCCCTGATTAACTATAATTGGAGTGGATTGTTTTAATCTGCCTGCTGTAGTATTTTATGTCTGGTCATTTAGGCTTATTTCTGTAAATACTTCAATAAGCCTGAATCAATTCCATCAATGTGTCCCTTTGTCTCCTGCCATCGGACATGGCATGGTGTCATGACATAAGTAAGCAGAACAGCAGGATCAGGGAAAAGATACCTTGGGCCACTGACCGAGGAATTTAATTGTGAACAGGAAAGCAAAAACAAATTCTTAAGATTATCCTAATAAGTCCCAAAGCCCTTTCTCTCCTCTTTTGACTACCCTCCTGCTTTTGCCTGGCTATGAGATGTCTGAAAGGACAGCAAGATTTTGTTGGGGATATACAGATGACCAAAGGTCTGCTGTACAAATACTCTTACTGCCTTCTCACTTGTGCTGCTTAGATTAATTTGGCTCACTCCTGAAGGTTTCTGCATTTCACATTTCCTAACTAAACCAGAAGAAGTCTGCTGGAGCAAACTAATTGAAGCAGAGCACTCTGCATCTCGCTTTGGTGCCATCATTCCACACCGCCGACACACAGTTCAGAGTTAATAAGAATGCCATGTCAGGGATGCCAGTCACCAAGGTGAAATGCAATGCAGTGGTGGACAAGCCTGGTGAGTGGTTTTCCTCTTCAAAAGTAGCTCGGAGACATGGCTTCACTCTCCTTAGTACCTCTGGCTGCACAAAGGCAGAGCTGTGAAGGTGATGGGATCATAGCAAATCTACCCGAGTGCAGAGCTTTGGTTTAATTTTTTTTATATCAATGGCTGGTCTCAGCTCTAATTAACCTACTCCCCTATCAGTCCATTCCCTCCCCACATGCCATCTTTTCCCCTTCCTCCCTGTGATCTCCATTTCACTGCAGAGATGGCCTGGCAAAGAGACATTATTCTATTTAGAAGCTGAGCACCTCACTAGGGGTGACAGGCCTGTTTTTAGGTCATTTATCTAATTGCTCTTTGCAGATAAGAATTAATTAGCCCGATTATTTTTCTTAGTTTTTGGATGGGTTCCCCACCTGGAGAGAAGAAATTCCTCCATGTCAGTGATTAATTGCTGAGCCAGAAGCTTTCTGCCTTGCATTTGTAATAAATGCCGACTAGTTCTTTAGGTCGCATTAGGAACCAGGAAGATTGTGGTTAAAATGCACGGGATAATAAAGCATTTCTACAAACAAGATCACTGCCATTAGATTTTGATTAAATATTTTAATTTATCTGGAGGTTGAGGGACTGTGGGAATCAAAAGGTTTAAGGTCTCCTATTCCCAGCACTTTCTGATGAGAGTCGCCCTATAGCCCTTTGATCTAAACCAGATGAACCTCATGGCAATGCTTCAGCTCAGGATTTGGCACAGCTGGTTTGTCTCATACTGGTCTGAATGCTCCTAGGGCAGTGAGTGTGCAGCCAGCTCAACTCGCTTGTGATAACATTTTGTGAACTACAGGAGTCTGGTCGAGCTGAGGGAGGAAAGGTTAAGATTTGTGTGTGAAATTATGGCAGGCTTATATCCAGCTGTATTTAACATGGTAGAAATTATTTCATTCCCCCCTCTCCTTCCCCTTTTTCTTCCCCTTCACCTCTTTGTCTTTTCCCTTTCCCTTCCTCCTCAATTTCCCTTTCCTTTTTGTTTCCATTCCCTTTTTTCACCTTTTTATTTCCATATGAATTCTGAGCATTCAGCCCAAAGAAAAATCTATTTTTTCCACAGGGCCAACTAAAGAAATACAGTGGCCTCGATTCACAAGCTGGTCAGCCTAGGACAGGTCTCTTTTCCAGGATTATAGAGCAAGCCAGACAGTATGATCTCCTGTGCCCTTAAAACCTGATTTCTGACCTAGAAAGTTCATGGAAGAAAATTGGAGTCTTGCCATCTATTTTGCCGTGCTTGTGAACTGTTTGAAGCCCCTGATGTCCCAATAGGAGAAATTAATTGCTGGTGTTAGAGCAGCTTCTCTGATCACAAAAGACGTGGAGCTCCCTGTGCTGTGGTGATCATTGCTGCCTCAGAGAGAGGAGGGTTGGGAAGGCACAGGGATGAGATCCTGGGTCTGAGTCCCTCTGTCTCACAGCTGAGAGGTGTTAGGAGGGCAGTATCAGGGCACCAAATACCTTGGCTGTATTTGTTGTCCAGGAAAAAAAAAACAGTAAATCTTCTTCTTGCTGAAACACTTGCAAAACATTTACATTAGAGAGAAATAAATTAGGTCCCTGTGTGGATTTTTTTAGTGGGCAGTTATTTTTCTCGGGATTTTGTTCATTTGCTTCTTAATGGAAAGGAGGAAAAAAAATGAGAAAACCTGAAAACATAACAATTTTTTTCTCCTGACAAGTGGGCTGAAGACAGACGAGGAGAACTGATATTTCTCTAATGTATAAGAACAATATTGCATTGTGAAAAGTAACTTTCCATGGAACTTCGTTCGATTCTTACTCAACCATAGTATTTTGAGAATACCATTCCCAGCTGTGATTTAAAGACAGAAAAATCTAGTGCTACACTGATGGTTAGTCAAAAATCAATGCTTAAAAATTGCTCCTAACTTCAACTTTGAGCTATGGGACTACAAGAGCTATTTTGGCTTTGAGTATTGAGTAAAGCTCATGTGTATCAGAGATAGTTGATATTTCTCACTACCTACAAAACTATCAAAATTATTTTATCTTTTCTTTTGGTAAATTGAAGTTTTATTCTGGTCACCATTGCTGCCTGTATTTCATAACTAGACAGAAATACACATGCAAGACAGAGCACCTATTTTTTTTTTCCTTACCAGATACCCAAGCAGAGTCAGATACTTGAATTCAGTGGGAGTTGAGGTGCTAAATGCTATTTTTGATCTTAGCAATCGGACCCTATTTTAACTAATATATTACATAATAATTTGGGAATAAAAACGACATCTCCCCATATCACTGGGAAATTACATTACAACTCAGTTTTCAGATCTAGAAATGGAGTCTCTGTGAGTCTGAGCTTTTTCCTTAATGCCACAAAATGTGTCACTGGAAAAACTTCACACAAAACCTTAGCAATATCTGCTCTTGTTTTAAGCCCACACCAAACCATTTAATTTAAGTAAGATTTACCTCCCCCACCTGCAATGCCATTTCTGGCACTGTACATGAGGAAATTTAACAATATCGAGTGGCCTGAGTTATGATAATGAAAGATGGTTGCTAAGAAAAAGCATGATGATAGCCAAGAAATTAATATTACAGAGATGAAAATCTTCTTATAGACCCAAAATAATAGATGTTCTGTATCAATATATGACTAATCAGCACTCAAGGATTTATCTTTCAAATTACAGAACATGGTGGAGACATTTAATGCAATATGGTCTCCCTTCAGAGAGATACAGTATGTGACTAAATATCTCCAGTGAGTAATATTCACACTTACTCAAGTACTGTAAATATATCCCTGATAAATCTGGAGAGCGAATTCTTGTAAATTCTTGTTTAACACTGCAAGGAAGCTTAATAACTTTCCAATCTATCAACATGTTTTAATTTCCTACTGTGCAGTTTCTAACCGAAACAAGGCATTTAACAGAAGAGATTCAAAACTAATGGAAAATGGACTGTCATGTACTAAAAAACCCTGGTACCAAATGTGACACTGAATTGTGTGGGTTTGAGCAGGACATTTCCAAATGGGAATATTTCATCGCTGCTATGTCTAATTATGCATGCATTTTTATGTAAAATTAAATGCATGTGCAATGTGCAGATTAAAATAAGAAAAAACCCTTTCTCCTAATAAGTGGGAATGGCTAAGAACCTGATGGAGGGTTGCAGCCAGGTGGATACACCAGCAAATGACACGTGTACCTACATGTGCTTCCCAAGGTCCAGAATCCAGGAGAGCAGAACACCCAGTAAAAATCATGCCACACTTAACAAAACCAACCCTATTTTTAAGTGGGATTTAATAATGCTAACCTACATGTATTTTACAGGGCTTGGAAGGGTGCAGACTGGATGATTAGTAAATCCAGTTTATTTAATGTTTCAAGCCCCTAGCATGGGCTTTTTTTGCCCCCCCCTTATTTTAAGCAGATACCTCAAAAAATTAAATCCAATAAACCCATTGACACACACAGTTATCAGGCTGGGCTTTTTGAGGGGGTAGAAGAATCAGTCTGATTTCTGTATCCTCTTTTCTGAGAAAGCAGACCCTGAACTGGTGCTCATTGGAGGATGCCCATAAGCTCGGGTTGGTCAGAGACCAGCCAGGGAATTTTTTTTGTCTTGGCCTCGAAGGGAAGAAAGTTTCAGAGTGAACATGCCATCTCTGGGACATCCTCAGGATATTTCATCTTCCTTAAAGCATATTTCTACATCTCTGCCATGAGAGCAGAAGAATTTCCAGTCAGACCCTTGAAATAACTGGGCCATGGGCCATGCAGGGCTGGGGGGAGCAGTAAGGAAATCAGCACTGCTCCTTGGAACCTGGTGTTGGCAGCCACACCATCCAAAATCTGAGCTGCCTGGTAGCTTCAGGTATTGCCCCAGGACGAAAACTCAGAAATAATCAGAGCTGTGACAGAGAGATACCTGAATCATAACTGCTACTTTGGTGAGTTACATGAATCAATCTTTACCAATAAGCTGAAATTCCCTCAGACATTTTATTTATAGGTGGTAATTGTCTTTTTCTAAGTATAATTTTTTTCCCCTAAGCATTGGGACATTTTCTAGGCAGAGATTTGCTGTGGACCTTTACATGAGCAAATGCAGCAATACCTGTATACTGTTTTATAAAATGTGCAAGGTTTTTTTAAAAATATAAATTATTCAGTTATTATGATGCTGCTGCTGCTGCTACTATGTATATAAACGTTTCCAGTCCCAGAATGGGCATAAAATACTTACTCTGAATAGCAAACATGAAAGAAAACAACAGAGCTGAGAATTAATGATTCACTATTTCCTTTTTTTTTTTTTTTTCAGCTCTGGGGGTCTCTGCAAAAGAAACAGCTTCCTACAAGTGATAATGTTAAATCTTCTTGTTCTTCCTACTTGCCTTTTTCCTCTCTGGGGTCTTTAAACGAACTTCAAGCATTTGAAAAACTTCCCTAATTTTTCCTGTAGTCCTCCAAACCAAGCTTCCAGGGCTAGTGGAAGATGTTTTAATCTCCTGCTATGTGATAGAACTATCTAGTATTCTCTGTAAAATTAATCATATGTGATTTTTCTTCTCTCTTTTTTAAATTTTCTGCCCAAAAATATTTTATGGGGAAATAAACACAGAAAACCAAGTGCTCAAAGCATTACCAGAGACATGCAATAGGCCAAGGAATCAGATCATTATTCCTGACCCTCTCAAGCCACCTTTTGCCTACCACAGTGCAAAGAAATTAGGAGTACAGAAAAGTACCTCCTTTTTGTCTGTTATTCATGTGATGAGGAGCATTAAAACAATTCACAGTAGCCTTTGAAATGTGAATATTATCAATATCAGCACTTCCATTTGAATAATACATTCCCAGACATCTCTTGTTATGATTCACAACTGTCTGGTGTGATCGAGCCTCTGGTAACTCTCTCCAAAGTTCTTGAGACTTATATTTATTTCCATCATTTCAGGACACTCTTTGTAAAGATGAATATCTTTTAATACCTCTTGCCTGGGTGCAAGGGGTGACCCTGATTTTTGCAAAATCTCATTTTGCAAAACACACGCTGAGTATATTAAGGCCCTGATGAGATAGAGTGCTGGCTAGAGAAACCTTCAAACATTACTTTTTTTCTCCTCCATAAAGTGGAAAACTCTAAATGGTGTTGTTGATTAGATACAGCATATTGGTAAAGGTCTTGCTAGCTCTCCTGAGCGTGTCTGCTTGACTTCTAAATTCACAGCACTAAAATGTTTTCATTCCCTTTCCCTTCACTCCCCACTTAATCCTTAAGCATTTTCACCTTAATCCAGAAGTTTTCAAATGCCCTGACAAACCAGCTAAATGTAAAGAAATAGCTGCTTCTCTTAGCTTTTTTTCCTGTCAATCATTTAAAACCCAGTGTAATGTGTGATGAGGATGACTCAGTTTGTAGAAAAGCAGCAACTTAGCAGTTGGCTAATGTTTTGTGAGCTGCTCAGCTTAAGCAGATGGAACACTTGTATCTCATATCTCAGCCCCATCCCTGATTATGGTTTTTTAGCAGTCCCAGGTACTAACTACCTCAGCATCAGAAGAGATTGGTGGCAGGCTGGTGTTCACAGCTTACTTGTGATTCTGGAAGGTTTTCTTATTATATGCAATAGTTCTGTCAGACAGGTGTTGGAGGGATGCATTTGTGCTTTGGGGAATAGCAGGTAAATTTATGCAGCTTTAAAGGACTGGCAGATTTAGCTGCCTACATATGATTTAAGGGCCTGATCCCAAACCCATTAAAATTAATGGGAGTTTTTCATTGACTTAGTTGGCTTTGGATTAGCTCCTAAGTGAATTTCCAGTAGAAGGCAAAATCCCAGCCAACAAAGCTGCTGATTTCTTGGCATCCTTGTCTCCTTTTAGTGAGCAGTGGCAGAGCTAAACCTTCCAGAGGTGCCCAGTGGAGTATATTCTGACAAACCCAACCTTTTCCTGCAGACAGTTTTATCCCTTACCTGGTACTCCCAGAATGTTTGAATAAAATATGGAAAAACAGAAATGTAGAGTTGATGTAAATAAATTTGCCTCTGTTGCCTTGGAATAGAGAATTGCTGCACCATGCTGGACCTAAGAGTTGTATAAACGTGTGTGCTCTCTGGATTTGGATATAAGCAGATATCCTGGGAACAATGCAAGCATATTTTTCTAAACTTCTGTGCTGTTATTCAGAAAAAAATCCCCATGGCCCAGAAACTCCTTAAACAAAAGCTCTCTATGCATTGAATGGCTCTCAATGTGTTTTTCTTCCATGAATTTCTCCATAGATTGTTTTTGAAGCTATACAACCACCCCTAAATCTTTTTGCAAGGAATTTGAAAGTTGCCTTTGTGCTACAAAGACAGAAGTCTTGTTCATTTTCAATATACCCCGTGCTAGTTTCCTTTGATGACTTTTAAATCTTGCATTACTAGGGACAGTGAACATTCATTATCTATTTGCCATTTCCAGGCCAGTCAGTATGTTAAAGACCTATCTCTGACCTCCTTATCCCTCTTCTAGGTTGTTCTTTTACAAGATAAAAAGTCTTGATCTATTTAGCTTAACTCAGAAACTATAATGTAACTTTTCCTAACCTCAAATAATTCAGGACCTGCAATTAAATTTTGTGGTCAGCTTGGATTCAATCAATACATTTGGCTTACTGGACACAATGATATTTGTTCTGATTTTTTTTTTTTTAATACAAAAGTTAGTCTGACTCCAGCTCCCTCATGAGATATTGCAGGGGGAGATAGGGGTGGGCAGGGGATCTGTATTTGGAGGATTCCTGACATTGCATTAGTTAATAATGAGGGACATATTAGTATTCTTAAAGTTCCTATAGTCTCTATGCTTCATACAGAGCTGTAAAATAAAACAGCCATAGCCATTAATATGCTAATGTTATATGCTATGACCATGTTGCTGTCTCTCTTGAGTATCTCCCCAGTCTTCCTATCTCTTTCCACATCATATTAACACTCCCTGGGTGAAATCCTGACCCTGTTGAAGTCAATGGCAAAACTCCCATTGACTTCACTAGAGGCAGGATTATCTCCTCTGAGGAGCTTTATGGCTTCACTCCTGACTGCTTTGCTGTTTTCACATCCTACTGTATCCCCTACTTGCTCTCCCTCTTCTCTGATAAATGCTCACCCTCTTGCTATCATTTATTTTGGTCTTGCACTCCTGGTTCTGCACCTTTTTGAAATGAGTCTGGCAGTGTGCAAACGTCTTCCTCTTCTCTGCCTGCCCATTGACTCCTTCCTCCTGCTATCAGATCCTGCTTAAATTTTGTATGCTAATCTTTCCCTGCTAGCCACTGCATTCTCCTCTCCTTTCCCTGCATCCCATCATGATATAGTATATACTAACACTAAGAATAGGTGAAAATTGCCTGTCTGCCTCCTCAGATGACTTCAGACAAGGTTTTCATATGCAAGACATCTATAGCAAGGGAAATGCTTCCCAGGCGTTTTCTTCCTCTCGTTTTTCCACCTTGTATTCAGTCCTTGCTTTAGATAGATCTGTAATATTAATTCCTTGCTATCCAGCCTTATATTTTTAATTTAATTTTATTACAGTTATGCACAGTAATAGAAAAAATAAATTGCCCTAAAATTAGCATGCTGAATAGGCTAAAGGAGTATTTAGAAATGAGCAGAGAACAATGCTCTCTAGATAATTTATCATGCAGGCAAGAAGAAAGAGTTGCCTGACTAAGGAGTTCAGATTTGCCATGAATATATAGTGTAATCAGTAAAGAGTTTGCATGATCAAGTACTAACCAGAAAAAATTTGAAATACAAAGTTCATTTAAATCAGTAGAAAGCCTCCCATTGTCTTGGCTAAAGGCCTAAGAAAGGATTTCAGGATTTGACCAATGGCATCAGATTGCAAAGAAACCTTGTAATGCATTGTGGGTTTTTTTATTTTATTTTTTTTTTTAAATTTAAGTATATAGGCTGAGCAGCTTTATACTGTTGACTTTGTATAGTTATGAGCCTAAGCTGAAAGATCCGAGAAACTATTAATACCCTCCAGAGAAATATCAGCTTGCAATAGTGAGTATGGATCCCTCTTGTTGACCTAGTTTATATCTACAGAATCAACCTACACAATTCCTTTCACCAGCTGCTCTGTGGCTTAGGGAGATGGGGTGTTAATTAATGAGACATTTGTTGAAATTTATAAGGGCTTTTCCTATCCAGGTTAGACATAAATTATGAAGGCTCTGGCAAAGTAGGCAGAATATTGTTGACTGTAACTGTTCTGCTTATTTTAGCCAGTACTAGAGAAAATAGGTCTTCAAAGAACAATTTATGTGCAGGAGCAAGCTTGATGAGAAAAAGAGAAGAACATTTTAAAGAAAAAATATAGTTGCAGTATGAAGTGATTTGTTTTTCTTATTCACTGTACTATTACTTTTTCAAATTTCTATTTTCAGTACAGCCTTTTAGTCCCTGATTTGTTAGGAAAAGATAATCATATAGTGATGAACCTGTGATCTGTTTGAAATGTATATGATGTCATACAAAATTCACTATTATCTGCTACTCAGATTCTACAGGGATAAATATATTTGAAATATACACGCAGAGAAAAGATCAGATTTTTTTTGATTACGTGTAGTCTCCATTTTAATGTTAATTTCTAACAAATATTCTAGCATGGGAATTTAACAGCAGACGTGTTGGTAGAAATAGATTCTTTCAAGTGAGTGTTGGAGTACAGTGGTTTTCTTAATAATGAAAAGCAAATTTCCATTTCTGAATCATAAGCATTGTCATCGTAAGCTAATTCAAAGCCTGACATTTTATCAGTCAGGAAAAGAAACATGTTACATGCATTTAATTAATATCTCCCTCTGAGGGTTCGAACACGCACAGGAGTCTATAATAGCTGTTCATTTAGGAGCCTTTCAGTTCAAGCAGTAGATCCAGATCTGGAGGTCCCTGTTCCCATTCACCCTCAACCCTTTTCATTTCTTATGACATGTGCAGGATTATGTGCCAATGGAGCAGACATTTTGCAATAAAATGTATTTTCATCAGAAAATGCTGATTCACTAAAAGCAAAATATTACATGGAAACATATTGCTTTTGATAAGCTTCTGAGAAAGTACAAGTGGGGCCTGCTGATTGTTTCTGTTTTTTCCATTCAGCTTGCTTGTTTTCCTAATTTTTGAAGAAAATTTTATTTCATTTTGAAACAAAACAAAGCAAAAAAAAAATCCATCCATGTTTACTTTCTTCCTACTTTTTCTCCATAATTTTTCACAAAATCACATCTTTTTGGTTCAAAACTGTTTTGTTCAGCAGCATCAAGCACAGTAAACCCACAAACCATTCTCAATATGAGAACCCAAACTGAGTCACCAGATAATTCTAAAAGCTAAGAGCTGCTACAAGCTGAAAGAAAAGAGTTGAATCCATCAAACAAATATCTTTCTGAATTACCTCTATGGCAAATTCTGGCAGGAGCAGCTTCCTTTCATGGTTATTTAACCATTAGGAAAAAATACCACAGTCTATGTCCTGAAGATTATAGTTCAGCCTTGGAAGACATTTCATGAGCTCCTGCAAATCTTATTTTCTTGAGGGTAATCAGAGACTCAGAAATCAAGAAAGGCCTGGTGCTCAAATTGTTTAGATCATCCTTTTCTCTTCTCCCTGTGACTGTGCTTCCCCAGGAGCCATGGGAGCTCCCTGCTCGTTGTGATCTTTGGGGCATTTAAAGAAGCCATTTCATGTTCCTCCTCAGTCCTTGGGCCTCCTGATCTCTTATCAATTACCTGTCAAAAGAGGTGGGTGTTCTTCTTCATTAACACATTGCAGTGTGGTAATTAACAACCAGATAGCACAGGGCTTAGAAAGTGGCCTCTCTTGACCACTTGTTCAATAAATATTGACATAAGCACCAGTAAAAGTATGTCATGGGTCTTTGCTAAACACAACAAGCAAGGAAAGAGTAGGAAAGCAAACAAAGTGTATCATGACTTGTTTTTTGAAGAAACCTCCACCAGGTTTTAGCAGCAAATGGGAGCAATTTGGGCGTTATTCAAGCCCAAGTTGCCTTGTTTTTTGTTTCTCTCCTGAAGATGTGTCCCCCTCCCCCTGCTTTTTGGGTGGGGGGCAGAAAGGGGAGGTTACCTTCCCGTTGAAATAAACCAGCAAGAACTTTGTCAAGGAATGAACTCTTACTGTAACCCACACCTCATTTGTCACCCTGATGGGCTGAGGAAAAGTGACATTTACAAACTGAGAATGAAAGTACATCCATTTCACCAGTCTGACACCCTGATATAATAACTATTTACCTTGAGAAAGAGGGACTGAGATTTCCGATTCTTGTGAATCTTCTCACTTTGGCACTTATTTTCTCACTCTGTCAAACAGCCCCAGATTAATGGAACAATTTGTTCAACAAATCATATTAGCAGAAAGCGCACAGGGTAAAGAGAAGGAGGCGGGGGAGCAGGAAATTTTTACTCATTCATAGCAGTGGTATCTCTGCAAATAAAAATGTAGTTATGCCTGACATTTACAGAGGTACAATGTGAAAGGGAAAAAGTGTAATGACTTTGGGCAGTTGAGAGATCACTTTGCAAGAACAGTAGTGCTCAAAAGGGAATAAGATAAAGTTACACATAACATCTAGATTGAGCTTCTTTCTGGAACATATTTGTCAAACACAGCAGGATCCGTCTGTGTTTAAAAAAGAGTTTTCCATTAAAATTAAGCACCGTGTGCTTTCCTAACTATAAAGAAATGCTCCTTTACAGTCTGCATTTCAGAAATGTTAGGTAAAGCATTAAAGTAAGTTGGAGCCATAGAGTGAATGCTATGAATCCTTCTGGATGGATTGATAATGTCTAAGGGACTGATATAAACCCTGCCTAATCCAGCAGAAGATTTTCCATTGCCTTCACAGGACAAATTTAGCACAGAACAATCAGAAACCCAACTATTCTTCTGCATTTACTCCTTATTTACACCTTATAGCCAGATGAACAGGATTCCTTCAATTTCCCTATACGTAGGTAGTTCCTACCATGGAGTCAACAGAATGGAAGAATGCAACAATAGTTTTTCAAGCTTTACAAGTGGCCAAGGTATAAATATAATCAATTCTAGAAAATTGTCATTGGGTAAATGTTTTGGTTAGGAATTGCAAACAAGTTAAGACCGTATTGATGAGTAATTCACTGGGCAGCAAACCATACTTTTTCCTCTCAGCTCTTTAACCCAGGGCTCCTTGCAAAACTGTGTGTTGGTATTTATAGCATATACAGAGTAGATTATCTTTAAAAAGTGTTTCTTTTTAAGTCTGAGCAGCCTGTTTCTGCTAGCCATGAATATATACAGAGCAATGCAGCATCATCCCCCTGCATGCACACTCACATACTTATAAACACATTTTAAGAGGATACTCTAAGTTTTCCATCACATTAATTTATTTCTGTTAGCTTGGTGCAGCAGCACTGTACCCTGTTCTCCAATGAAAATTGACGCTCCCTTGTTCCACGTTTCTTTATGCCATGACCTTGGGTGTCAAGAGAAAATATTGCTTTGCATCCTTGTGTTGCTTGAGTCCTGCTTCTCTCTTTATAGCTTATTACTTGGCACACTTCAGAGCCTATGTACTGCAATGAGATATGCACTGTACAGCAGGTAACACTTGGAATACTTCAGGCTATAGAGATAAGGAGAGCTGACTCTGTTGTGAACATAATATTTTGCCCCAAATTCAGGAATTTAAATGAATGGTTCAAAGGTTTCTGGTGGCAAATTGTTAGTTTCTTAATAAAAGTAATCAGCCTTCTACATGACTGAAAAAAAAAAAAAAAGAAAAACTGAAGACACAAAGTCATTACTTATTAATTCAACTGGGTTTAACCCGTGACAGTGAATGAGATGCATGCACAATTTGGTAAGGATCTGGGCAAAGGGAATCTGGCACAATTAATGCAGTTGGGATTTCCAGCAGCACCACAGGGAGCAGAATCCATCCTCTTCATAATGCAGTGCAGGTAAGGGTCACCGGTGACATTTCCTGAGCAAGCACAGCAAAAGAACTAAAACTAACCTGATTTTAAGTGGCTCAACCTCTTCAACCTATTTCAGTAAATGGAGAGCTTCTGAGAAAACCTTGCCCCAGTCTACCCACCCCACACTGAACAAGCCCCAGACATTAGGCAGGCTGGTCCTTGTGCTGACCTTTCTCCTCCCTTTTCCCACATGGTTTTACTCTTTATTGATTTTGTGAACTCCTGAAGTGCCCTGTTCTTGATAGCCCTGAGGACAAAAATGCTGCTGTCCACTATGGCTGGAACAGTGACCAAGGGTGAAGGTAGCAGAAGCTTGGCTGCTCTTCCGTGGACATCTCCAACCTAAGACACACACTAGTAACAACATTATTAGCTCAGAACAAAAGAGGCCTTGTACACTTTAAGGTTTGCACCTCACTGATCCTTCTGGATACTTCCCTGTTCCATGGAAAGTAAATTACAGCACAAGGACTCGGCTGAAAGGAGATCTTGGCACGTGCCAGGCTCAGATGGCAGGTTCTCCTGCCAGTCTGCAACCCCCAAGGTAAACAGAGATCAGTCCCAGCCTGGAAGGAGGAGTTTCTGGGTATTGTGTTGGATTTTGCTTTATTTTGTTTTGTTTTTTAATGACAATCTCTTCTTTCATTTTAGTATGCTACCACAAGGGGGAAAATACAATCTGGTTTTGTATCTTGAGTGTTCCAAAAAGTATTGTCTTTTTTGGTCAAATTTGAAATTTTGTGGATGGAGCCTGTGAACAGTTTTGTTATACAGACACAGAGTCAATCTTCTGGTACAAGGTAGTATTCCTTACAGAAGCATAAAATAAGGGGAAAGGAGGTGCCAAGGTGGCTATATTGGAAATATGCTACAGGAGGCTAAAACTAAAACAAAAATAAAAAAAAAAAACCAGCTCTCCCTCTCCAGAGAATCTGAAAAGAAAGAAACACAAAACACTGATTGTTGGTCTGTCCTTCCCAAAACATCTAGTTTGCCAACATATTAATATTCCAGAAGCAAATGCTCTCATCTTTTACCAGCTGGGGATTCTCCACCTCTCCAGGCCTGTTCACTCCCATTAAGTCACAGAGGTAAAGATGGATTAGAGATGTTTGACACATTTTTCTAATTTTCTAGAAATTACTAACAAGCACAAGGACCCTATTTCAGAAATGGGCTTCACAGCAGAGGTCGGTTTGAAGGTGTACAGTGAGGGATTCTCCAAGAGATGGTCTCCTGAATCTAAAAGAAGAATATTTAAAAAATGAATCTGAAAAACTAAAATCCACAAGCAATGTGTGTGTGTAGCACTTTCTTTGTGAAGAGTAAATCATGTATTTTAATTTTGACCTCTTTGAATATTTCACATTTTCATTGTCATGGCAACTGCTGTTTTTCCTTTAGAAATATCAGCAATTCAAACCATAATTCCCTTCCTCTTTCTGGTTTCTCCATATCCCTGGATTATTTGTCCCAAAAGAACTCCAGTAAATTGTCTGTGATCCAACTGTAACAATGAGCTGTGGCAGTGGGTACATGGGCACAAATGCCTAACGGGGTACTAGAGTAACTCTCCAAGTCAGAGATGGATTTTGGCAGGAGCCACGACTTCTCCAGGTGCAATCACAGCTGTTTGAGTTGGATTTTCTGTGTTAGCAACAGCACAGCTCAATTCTTTACTTTTTGTGTGAACCCCAGTGCCAAGGCTGTGTGTATGTATGTATATATATATAAAATAATCCCCAAAACATTAAACACCAGGAAAAGAAATTAAACCACTGTCCTATATTAAATACCATATTAAATCCTAAGTTCATAATTGGGCCTTATGGGGCTTAATCTTCATGGGCTGTTGCTGAAGGAACACTCAGGTCCATCAGCAGAAGTTGTGCTAATCAGACCTTACTCTGGAATTCTATTTTACAGAGCATGTGGGCTAAAGGCTTTTCTCCCACATCACTCATGAGCATTTGGAGGGCAGCTTTAACTCCCAGATAGAAATATTAGTCCTTGTGTCATGTGAGATGGTTTGGGTCATGTGGGAGTGCAATATCCTGAAAGCTGAACTCTGCCCAGAGCTGCAAGCCTACTTGTGCATAGCCAAGAGGAGAATTCTGTAAACTGAAAAATAGAACCTTTAAAAGTGTATCTCTTGCAGTGAAAAATGTAGCAGATTAATAAGAAATATGAGTAGCATTTTGCTTCTTTAGTGACTCCTTATTCATAATAATTCTTTAGATATGGAGCAAACAGTTCCACAAGTGCAGGATTTAATAAAGCCTAAAGATGATTTTTAGTGGAGTGATGTCTGTAGCTGGATTCACTCTGTTTCTTTAAGGTGAAAACACTGACAGCAGCTATTTCTCCAGGAATCTTTTCCTGGTCTAGGGACATTCATAATGCCTCTCTCCTGTGTAAATTATCTGATGTCTAATGGTGACAGACTCGTACACACATACACAGACTGTGATTGCATAAGCCTGGTTTCCTGAGTAAACCATGCTGAAAGAACCCATCAAGAATGCTAATCAGAATTTGAGACCTTCAAATACCTTATGAAGCAACACAGCTACTGCTTGTCATGCAAAGTTGCAAAACATCTATACATAGGTCCCATATAGGTGTGCATGTAGAGATTATAGATAGATGTGCATATATTTGTGTATATATCTGTATCTGCAGAGTTTCCATGTGCTAGAAACTCCCTTCTTCAGGCAACACGTTATTGGTTTTGTTGCCTGTGTAACTGTGAATGAGTATTAATCTGAGATGACTCAGTTTGCTGCATGATTCATCTCAAATGTGAAAGGGGGCAGACTGAGTGGAATCTCATTTCCCCATAATACAGTCTGGGGTAAAAGGGCCCTGGACACCCACGTATTTAGAAATCTTACATACCTGCGAAACTTTTATTTTTTTCACCCCTCTGATGAATATGGAGACACAAGTGTGAGTTTTATACACTCTGCTCATCAGGCCAATGTATAGAAACTCGCTGAGCTGAGACATAAATATGGTCTAATCATCAAATGTGGATTCAGGTCTCCCCTGCTGAGCAGGTAACAGTCTAAAGTGTTTAAACTGATACCTGCCCAGCATGTGGTATCTTAATCAGCATCACATTCCTGCACTTCCTCCCTCAATTTGGTCTACAGAGACAATGACCTCAGGAAGACAATTTTATTTTAGTGTTCAAATTTGTCTATATGAATAAATTTTTAACTCATGCACTGCCTGGGGATGAGCTTTGTGTCCTCTGTGCAAAAGAAAAGGTCATTCGTATGTAGGGAATTATAAAGAGGTCATCAGATGGAAGGCAGAAAATTGAAAACCTTAATGAGTAGTTTAAGAGATTTTTTTTTTTCAATTTTACAATTTTAGACCAAAATCCGAAGTTGGGCTGACATAGAACAAGTTCTATGAGCAGCTCATCCCTGAAGATGGCATCTCCCCAACCCTCACACAGGCAGACACACAGTGTCTGGGGTCTGCCAACACCTGCCATCATCCTTCTTTCTGGGCAGCTCCAGCCACAAGGGAAAATTTATTTTTTCTACTTCTCTTCAACTCCTTCTGGGCACAGATAGGGTGTGTATGAACTTTAAAAGAAATCAGTGCAGTGGTTGCTTTTTGAATTCCAGTCCTGTTTATTGTGATTAGGGACACATTTCCTTCGAGGACGCCTGGTGCTATATTGCCCAGAGGGAAGGACCAAACTCCCTGAAAACCACAGAATTCACATCTGTCTGAAACAACCCGCTTGCATCCCAGTTTTTAGACCGGCTGGCAGACTGGGAAGAGCTTCAACACCTGATTCCAAGCTGGAACATCCTTCATCCACACCTCTCCCAGCACATTCCCTTGCTCCTGTCCAGTAAAATGCTTGGTCCATGCCCTTCCCTCAAACCATGGTCGGAGACACAGAGTGTCCCCTTCCAGGTACGAGAGGTCCTGGAAGAGCACGGCGAGCCTCCTAGGCGCCTTGGCCTTCTTTCCCACTTTCACCGTGGCGGCCGGGCCGCGTGGCAGCCGGAGCAGCAGCAGCAGCCGGAGCAGCAGCAGCAGCCGGAGCAGGAGCAGCAGCCGGAGCGCTTATCTCCAGCTCCCAGCACATTCCCTTGCTCCTGTCCAGTGAAATGCTCTGTCCATGCCCTTCCCTCAAACCATGGTTAGAGACACCCAGTGTCCCCTTCCAGGTACGAGAGGTCCTGGAAGAGCACGGCGAGCCTCCTAGGCACCTTGGCCTTCTTTCCCACTTTCACCGCGGCGGCCGGGCCGCGTGGCAGCCGGAGCAGCAGCAGCAGCCGGAGCAGCAGCAGCAGCCGGAGCAGGAGCAGCAGCAGGAGCGCTTATCTCCAGCTCCCAGCACTTCCCCCGGCGTGCGTGTGGGAGCCGGAGCGCCACGGTCTCGCAGCGGCAGGGGGAGAAGCGCGGCCGGGCCAACAGGAAGGCTCCCTCGCCGTGCGCCGCATGGCCGGGCCTGCAATCGGGCGGCTGCAGGGATTTCCCGTCCCTTCCGCCCGGGCGGCTGCAAGGCCGCGCCATCTCTTCCTGCGAGGCCGGCGAAGCGTCGGCAGCGCCCGCTGGGCCTCAGGAAGCCGCCGGCCGTGAGCGAGTGGTGGCAGGCGGGCAGGCGGGGGCAAGGAGGTGACACTGGCCAAAACCCATTTGTTTGGTGGCCGCCAGGCCGACACGCGCTGGCCGGGAGGGAGGAAAACAAAAGCGGGATGTCTGCTTCAAAAAAGGCAGGAAATGGAGCAGCACGGGGCACGGAGAGACCTATTGGGACTGGGCTGGGGCTTCTCTCTTAACCTATTGTTTCATTATATATTAAAAAAAAAAAAAAGAGAGAGAAAAAAAAAAAGAAAATAAATTGAACACATCCTGTGACCTCTTATCAAGCCATCGGGAAGAAAAACAAACAGCTCATTCATCTAAAGGCTCTGGGTGTTTTTGATGTGACTGCTGGACCTGTTAAATCTGTCAGGCCAGGCAGGCACACAGGGGTCGGGACCGGCACTGTCCCTTTGCTTTTTATGACTTTTGGGCCAGGCAGGAGCTGTTTGTTTGCCAGGGTTTCTATAAACAGCATTAGGCATTTCCCAGCTGGCTCTGGCCCCCAGGGCCTCTGCTCCCTGTGTGCAGGAAGTCTTTCATTCCCCTCTTATCTGCAAACCAGAAGATTTTGATGGCTGATGGTTCTGCTTCATGTCCCCTCCCTTTTTTCTGGCCATGCACCTATAATTTTCCGCTTCTCTTCTTCCAAAGAATGTGACATTTGAGGGATTTGAGCCACTGCTTTATTTAGCTCTCACCTATGATATTATTATTCTTTTCAATTATTCTTTTATGACTTCTGTACTCATGAAGAAGTGGCCTTATGCTCTGAAGTGCTTCAAATCTGACCTAGCAAAACCTCAATGAGTCCTGGTTCACAAAATATCCACATAAACTTGTTTAAATCATGCCTACAAAAAAGCTGTATTCACTTCTGACATATTTGGTTAAGCTGTTAGATTTTTAAAACCAGGGAGGGTAATCAGGACACCTATGCTAAGCAGCTTTATAATTCCAGTCTTAATATTTCACTCATTTCCCACTGCAGTGGGGCTAGTAAATAATTTTGTGCTAAATTGTGTCTTTCAGAAAGGCATCCACTCCTGATTTGAAGGCTTCAACAAGTGGAGAACCCACTACTTCCACTAGGAACCTGAGTTATTCAACTTAAGCAAAAGAAAAAAAAAAACTTAAAATATCTTTGGAGTAGAAACTACAGTGCTGTTCTGACCCATGATGCAATGCTGTGAACAGGGTCTTTTCCTGAGAAGAAGGGCGCAGTTAAGTGAATAACTTAAAGGACATAGTAAGGAGTGATATTATCTGATTCAACCAACTTAAGCCTAAATAAAACTGAAATTATTAGAGATAAATCCCACAACCATAATATCTCCATACCATAGCCAGTCCACTGAATTATTGAAACATCAGCAGGTGCCTGCAAAAAATTACACAAGTGTAGACTCTCTTGGTACCAACACAGATTTAAAATTTTCAGCAGAGATAACGATTTCTACAGCAAATTTAAATAACACTTACAAATGCATAACTGAAAACTGGACCATGGCACAGTTCAGATCATTTCTTTAGGTGCATCACTGGTACTGGTGTTTCATTTTCTAGAAAGCAGGACATGGTGAAGTGCAATGATATATCACTGTGAAACACTGTTTGGAAGCTCACTTGACCTTTCAATCTTGGTACTTTCCATATTAATCCCATGCTGCATGAATTATAAGAGGGAAGATAAATATTTAGTTTCTTACTGTTCTGAACAAAGTCCCACAATGTTTTCTTTGCTGGCTGGAGCAATTCAGAGCAACCAGGAAGGAGGCAGGCAGCCTGGTTGTCTTCCCAGGATACTGGTAACACAGACTGCACATCTAATTGCAAAAACAGAGAGTAAGGAACGGAATTGTAGGTAGGTTTTTTTTTCAGATTTTCAGAGAGACAAATACAAGAGAGTGGAGGAAGAAGGGGAAGTAGAAGACTAAGGAAAACTACTTTATTCAATTCACTGACACTATGGTACCTAAATTTGCTGTTGATTTATGGAAAAGCTTTCAAAGCCCCCTCCCTCGAATTAATATTCAGTACAAATTACTCTCAGAGGCTTTGAACATTTCCCCACCAAGTACTTCAGGAAAGAAAAACCAAAAGATCATTCCAAATCAAAACATAAAGCTCAGAATCTGATTTTTCTTTTTTTCTCTGATTTATCAACCTAAATTAAGACTGTTTGGTATGAAAATTTTGCCCAGAGGATTTAGATATATTTGAGCAATTTTCTTCTTATTTCCACCACAGTGTTGGAGTCAAAAGCATTTCAAGAACTTTAAAGTTGCCCAGTAGGTCTAATGGTTAACTCAAACCAATTATGCTGAGTAACACCAGTGTTTTCTTTAACTAATTTATGCTTGGCTATCTTCAGTGAGCTAAATCCATGTACTCAAGTCTCTTGCAAGTTCCCATGAAGTTTAGCTCCAGTTTCTGGCTTCAGTAGAAGCAGATACTGCACAGTGCAGGGACTATGAGTTAAATCACTATTGCAGATGATTGTAGATCTACAAGGGAAAGGTCAAGGGTGAATTTTTATATATAATGTTGGTATCACTTGTGAAACTGGAGGGACAAGTTAAAGCAGAAGTGAGAAAGCTGGGAGACAGGTGATTAAAAACTGATAACTTGTATTTCTAAGAAGTTTGAAACTGTTCAATTGTCTCTAGCTTTTTTGTTTTTTTTTTTTCCTTTCTTTTTTTTTTTTTTATCTTGCTGGCAACATGAACAGCTGATGTCATAGGCTTCTTAGTTTCCAGATTCTTAAAAAATTGACATACATTCAAATAAGCAATCAATTTTTGTATGGAGCAGATTTGGAATTTCTAAGGTGTGTTCAGCTGAGTTTCTTGGCCACCTGCAAACTGTTCATTTTACATACTGATGGTCCTGTGGCAAAAAGGACTTCCAGAGCCTTTAGAGGGAGTCCTATACAAAGAGTAAGTGTGAAACTCTGAAGTCTATCTTATCCCTTCATCGAGTGTTAATGGGATTTGTATTGATTCATTGATGGGAGATTACACTCCTTAGTGCCTTTGTCATTAATACTTATTGGTAAAATGTACAACATGTGGAAGGTCAATATCTCATCCATATCCTTTCTTTTTTTTTCTAATTTGGTTTCTAGTAGTTGGAAAAGGGGCTCTGAGATAACAGCCGAGTGCAACAGGGGTTATTAAAGAGGCCCCAGCTACCAGCAGCCAAGAGGAAATCTTCAAACAGTAATTTTCACAAACAGATTGACTTCACTTCTCCCTATACATACAGTACCAGAATGATTAAAAAAAGTTAGACAAATATTTATACATATGGCTAATGAGAACACCTGGCATAGCAGGCAAAAAAGCTAATGGGGAAGAGATGGAATGGATGTGGATCTCACAGTGTGCATAGCATCCCAAGCAGCTTGTTTTCTCCACTGATGTCTCCTTCAAAGAGCTTTTTGCTCCAGAGAATGAACGTGCTGGAGCTGCTGCCCTTGAAAGCAGTTGGGTTCCCACTCTACCTCAGGGGAAAAGCAAAAGCCACTCCCCTTTGGAGGAGGGCTTGTTAAAACCTCCAGGTGCCAGGGCCTTTGCTGGGATTTCGAGTAGGCTGGTGATGGCATTTGGACAGAGATATTTGTCTCCTAGGACCTGGGCTGGCACCACCAATTTATCTCACGCTGACCACAAAACAACCATCACCTGATAAAGACTTTCATTTACTGCCAGTGACTGGTGAACCTCTGGAGGTTTGCTTGGGACAAATACCAATTCAGCTGCCAAACCTTATCTGAACTATCTGAACCTCTGGTGTCTAAAAGAATTGGGCTGGAAATCTCATCAGATAAGGATTTACTCTGTGATTGACTCTAGTTATTGCTTCCAGATGGGTTAGAATTAGTGACATAACTGCCCCTTTCACTTGGTATTTGGCGTATCCAGTTCTGGCTCAGAACATGGGAACTACAATTGACCAAAAAATATATGTGTCTTTTATATTGTGTAAATTTTGATTGTTGTTCATTTTTTAAGTTTTTATCCTCTAGTCTCCATTTTCTAATTGTTCCTGAACTGTAGAGAAATGGGAACTTTTTCAGCACAGAGCCCACTGATTTCTGTGAAATCTTTAAATATTGGCCTGCCTTGTTTGGGTAAGTCATAATAAAAGCAGATAATCATGAAGGCTGGGAGATGGTCATGTCACCTTCTTTAGAAGAGATGCTGAATGAGAAGCCAGTGTACATACAGATAACTGAACTGCCTCCCTGTACTTCTAGTCTTTCTTATTTTTCTTCTTACATGAAGAAGTCAGATAAATATTCTGTCAAGAGAAGCTCACAATTACATTTCTAAATATTTCCTTGGCTTATTAACATTTTTACAGTGTACTCACAATTTCAAGTGCAATGTTTTATTCAATCAACAAGTCTTCCCTCCCCTTCCCCCCCAATTTCTTGGTTTTCAGACATTCTGAGAAATTTTTTACTTGTGTTGATTGACAGCAGTTCCCACCTCCTTGGCCAGACTTTTTCTGAACAAGATGAAAACTGAAAATTACTTTGTTTTATGGAATAAATCAAAGGCTACTGTAGCAGTAAAGAAGTCCCCCGAAAGACAATATCATTGGGATGAGGAAGGAAAAGCCCTGCACTGAAAACTGGCCAGGAATCTGTGAGAATGAAAAACTTGAACTCTACATGAGAAGTGCAGGGATCCAAACAAGAACTGAGGTTGTTCAGATGGATTTTTAGCATCAAGTCTTTTCTTGTTAGGGCCTGGCAGATGCACCAGAGGGATTGGGATGAAAAGGGAAGAGAAGTTGGTAGGTTTGGAAAAGCAAAGTGCATCTTGCAAATGAGAAGACAAATGTCCCTTTTTGTAAATCTGTGACATATCCACAAGCATCATGAGATTTTGGTGGTGCAGCATCTTCATGCAGGATCATCTAGTGATTAGGAAGGGAAGAATTCCCAACTGACTACAGGTCAATGGTCCCTCTAGTTTTCTAGCCTGTCTCTGACATGCCAGATTTGAAAGATGAACTGTGGAGAAGTTTCCCAAGGGTGGCAGTGGAAGTCTCATGTCAGGGGACTTTTACATCTAGACCAGACAAAACACTAGAAAATGTACTGTAGCCATAGCAAGGAATTCTGCATCAGCAGGGAGATGGGTTGAATGATCTAATATGGCTCTTCCATCTGCAATTCCTGTGAGTCTATGAATCACATTTCTGTGTGGCAATGCAGCCGAGTAAATACAGTGCAGAGCAGTAGCAGCAGCTATCTTGGTATCTCTGTAACAGTAACATGAGTAAATTAGGCAGACAAATTCCAAAAAGGGATATATTTGAGTCTCCAGTTCTAAATCCATCTGTTCAAACTGCCTATAGCACAGTATGCAACTGCTAATTCCTAAGTGGTTCAGGCTGGATAACAAGATATTTTGTGTCAGGTATGCTATTAGCAAAGAACTAACCCATTATTCGTTCCTGTTTTGTTGTACAGAGGTAGTGTTCCCTAACCAGGCACATTTTGGGATAAATACAAAGACTGGCCCTGCTATCTATAGCCTCTGTGAATTTTAACTTTAACCATATGGAAGGATCTTGCAAAAGTAGACTATAAAATTTGAAAATATGTCAGTTTAAGATGCAAAGTGTCTTCTGACTGGGAAAGCAAGGGTGGAAGGATTGGAACATCTTATTACCAGACAAGTGTGCTCAAGCTTTATCCTGGTCCTGTGCCTAGATGATCCAGACAAAACTGAATCCATGGACAGTTGGGTGGGAGTCAAAGCTGCCCATATGTCAGACTAACCAAACATTTCTTCTGTGCACCCAACCTAGTCCAGTGGGTCAGCTAGGCTTAGAAAAACCTCTAACTTTGTTGATTGATTTGGGAAAGGGAAGTATCAAACATATCAAACTCCACTGTCAACAGTAATCACCACTGAACAGGATTACGTGGAACAAATTTTCAAGATACTTCTGTGAAAATAAGGGCTGCATACAGAGATGTTACACAGATGTTATACAGTTGACAAAAATGTCCAGTGTTTCATTGCTTACTTCACAGGAGAAATTTCTCTAGCAGCCAGGAAGATAGTTTTTCATAAATCAACAGGAAAGGAAGTGTTTATGACTTTTCTCATTCTTTTTACTGTGGTTGCAAAATCCTGCAATCCCAACCACCAAAGGCTTATGTTTCTCATCACTGCTCAACCCACCCCCTCACAGCCATGATCTTCCCACAGTCTTTCTTAACTATCTTCATTAAGTGTTACTCCATTTTCTGGGATTGTAGCATGATGTTGCTGCCACACCTGTGGGATCATATTTAATGACTGGTGATCCCAAAAAGGCTTTTTCCCTTAACTGGCTTCTGAGAGTGCAAGAAGGTCACCGCCTCCTGAGCATCACCTCTAATGGGGAGGCTGCAGCACATCCAAACCCAGAGGCTGGACATTTATATGGGAAATCATTTTAGACCAAATATATACATTTATTTGTGCCTGACCAGCTCAACCACCTCATGAAATATCCAGGTTTTTAGTTGTCAATAGGCCTCCTCAATTACCCTGACTATTCATAAAGATACTGAAGAATTCATTTTCATGACATGGTGATTTATTAATTCTGAACTGCAGCATCATTCCTTCACTATTCTTCACTCATTTTTCCCACATTTAAAAAGTTTCATTCACCCAGTCATAAATAAGTGAGCAAATAAATAAATAACCAATTCCACACCTTTGTGAAGAATGAAATTGAACTGTTTATAAATAAACCATAAACTGAAATGCGTTTGCATAAACTGTTTGATAAACACTTAGGAAAAGAGAAATTGGGGGAAAAATTAATCTTTCTTTTTTTCACTGGGAAAATGAAGACTGTTTTCAGGTAGGAGAAATATTTGCACTTTTCTCCTCTATTTTTGAACAGGCTTGGTATAAAATCCATTGCCAGAAAATGTTGAAATTGGTAACACATTGAATGTAATAGTTAAATGCTTGAATGTAATAGTTAAAAAGTTTTTCCACTAATACTTAAAAAAGACTTGGACTTGTTTATTACTGTTAAAGGAGAATGTCTTTCTGTAGCTGTCTTAAGGTTTGGCACCTGATCTGGACAAATCAGCCAAATCCCCTTGACAGTCAGAGGAAAGAAACAGGCTCCTTTCCAGCCCAGCCCAAAAAAGACATCTGCAGTAGGTGTTATGAAGAGCTAGGAAGACAACCTGGACAAGTAGCTTTGACATCTGAATTTTGGCTGGTTAAAGCTGGATTAGATGAATTCCCCCATAAGGTCCTCTCAAACTAAGAGAACATTTGTTCCCCATGCCATTTACAGTTCTTACCCAATGGCCAAAGGTCCTATAGGCATCAGTATAAACCCAGTAATTACAAAATGCAGAAACTTTAACATAGCTGTATAATGAATGCCAGCATTTAATTATTAGATGTCTACATTTACATTATGACTGTTTTGCACCTGGATTTACAGGAAAGAAACCTACAATTAGGACAAGCAAACTGCTTGTACAACTTCAATGCAAAATAGACTGCAACTAAACTCAGGAAGGATTATTATTACCTGTAGGTTTCTGGATTAAGTAAGGCACTGAGACGTTTGTACTACAATATAGCCCCCAAACTTAAATGTTGTGACATTAGCAAGTAGCTTATAATTAAAGTATGTTGCCATTTCACCAAGCTTTCATTTATAGGATAAAGTGCAAATTCTATTCTCTGTGAACTTTAGATACATCCAACTTTTTTCTTTGTTCTTTTCTTTAAAGCTTTGCAACAAATGCATCTCCATATGCTTCTATTAGTTAATCTAGTATTAAACATATTGGCTGCGCAAAATGTTGGCATGCATTAATAAATGTTTTCATTTTTTTATTCTTTTTTTTTCCCCCCCCTTACTTTAAATTCTTCCTTTGACTACACAAGCAACAGCTGTCTAGCTTCCTGTTCAGTACTGGATCTAATGCCTCTACAGAAATCTAGGTCAAAACACTTGGAATGCATGAATATCAAACAGAGTTTTCAAAACAGCAAATGAATACATCTTTAACTGGTGACATTTTCCTGTAGCATATGGCTGCAAGCTCAGGGGACTGCATGCTTTTTTGATGAATATGTTCCGTCAAAAACTAAGGAATGGCAGTGGGCTTATATCACCTTCTGTTTTGCCTTATGAAATGATAATACAAACTCATAAATGGATACTACTATCACAAGACTCCTGCCTTTTGTCCAATCCCAAAGTAGTACAAGGCCTACTGGTTAAGAGCCTCACTCTTTGGTCATGTTAAAGTGTGAAAGATAACTGTCAAAGATGCATTTTTGTAAAGCACTTGCCCATGTCACGGAGGGCATAGGATTACCTGCATTTCCATACGAGTGGAAAACAGCAACATACGGTACCAGGAAAGAGGCACACATTAATTCTAGAATTCCACTAAAACATTAAACCCTGCATATCATTTCTGAAAAAGAATGGCACACTATAACAAAGGTAATATTAATATAGTTTAGCTTGACAACACAAATATGCAGGGAGAGTTGTACATTTTTAACGATAGAAATAAGAGAATAAAGAAATAAACTAAAATTAAAGTGCTGGCATCTCAATAAACCCCATATCAACATAAAAGTGTCAGTCCAAAGAAAGCTGCTCTAACGAGCTTGTCTGCTCCTCTCTGAGAAGAAAGCATGGGTTTGGCAGCAACACCAGGGACTCTTGAATAATTAACCAACTACCAATTCTGACCAGTAGGAAATGATGGAGTAATTATTTCTGGTCATCTATTTATCTTCTCAAACAGCAAAAAAAATATTCCTGTCTAATACCTCCTTAGGTTGATGAAACACATAGAAAAATCACCTAAATACTCTGGAACATTCCATAAGACCTGGGGTTGGAATGCATCTCAGCTGGAAGCACACTGACTCTCTTGCGGGATTTGCAGGGGCTTGTGCAGGGTTTGAAAACAGGAGCGTGGCCAAGGTGTCTGCAGGTTCTGACCTCCAAAACCCTGTGAGATATAGTGGGGGAAACAAATACTGAATTCAGGTTCTGTTCTAAGCAACCAACAGTTTTTTTCTGGGTTGACGCCCATTGAGCAAATGTGAGAACTGAATCCATCTAGATAAGCTCTGACCATATAAAACTGTTTTCATATAAAAGATTTTAAATAACTGTGATATAAAGGCTATGGGCTACTGAGTATGTATCAGGCCTTCTCCTGTATTTTGAAGTTTCTTTTCAGTTATGTAGACTCACCCCAACTTTCTGACCTTCTTCATCTCCCCAGTGCCATATTAAAACAATCCAGGATCTAAATTTCCCTGTTCCTCTCTAATACTTCACTAGTTTCACACCACCTTGCTGGCTCAGCTTGTAGCTCCAGGCAGAGACAGAGGAAATAGAGTCTGAGAAGGAAAAAAAGTCTGAATTCAGTCAAATTTGAGTTGTTTTTATTAACATTTTGTAAACAAAGCCAGTTCACTAAAAGATGGATGGATGAACAAAGGAAGGGATCAAATAAAGAATGATTATCATTAGCCTCCTATGCATTCCTCACAGTTTATAGAAAACATATCTGTTTTCAAATATATTTAAGATAGGTGCTTTATATATATTTTGCAAAAAAAAAAAAACCAACAAACTAATTGGTTAAATGAAAAATATAAATTCTTTTGAAACAAATTGTTTTATTCCCTGTATTTTTCTACTATTTCTAGGTGCAGCTTTGAAAACATAGTCTTTTTTTCTTCCCTTTGTCTCCCTTGCTGTCTTTTATATCTCTTATTGTCACTTAGCTGAAAATTCACTACATTTAACCCTACAAAGGGAACAGCATGTGTTTAACCTTCACACTTTGAGCAAGTGTATTTCTTATAAACATCCCTATCAGCATAATATTTACAGTAGGGGTAAGCTGATTAAACTATGGATGTAGTCACTGGTGACCCCTTCTTTATGTCACCCAGTGGTCCCCTTAATATCTTCTCCCTGGTTGAGAAATGCTAACATTTCATCCCATGTTTTCAATTTGAATGACTCTTCATTTTTTCAGCAAAATAAAAATTAAGGGCATTTTCATAACACCTTTCTGAGAAGTTGGATGGCATATTTCAAAAATATTCTTTCCATTTATGACACTTTAAATTTTTATTGTTGCAATGATTTAACTTAGGTACATTTTTTTCTCTCAGAAAAGTAGTTGAATTTCAATTCACTTGATGTTGGGTAAATGAACCAAAATGCTTGGTTGGTACAGAACACGAAGTAACAAATTAAATTATTTCATTTTGAAGATGAAGAGATAATTTCTCTGAAATCAACAGAAAAAATAGTACAATTTAGTTGTCCTTTCTTTAGTACTAAAATTCCTCTATTTACATTAAAAAGAAGGATTTGTGTCAATCCAGTTGTGGGAAATAGAAGCCAGCAGAGCTACACAGCCAGCTGAGCAGGGACAGTAATGTTTGAGCTGTGAAAGCAAAGCTCATTTATGTTCTAAGCTTATTTTATTTTTCTTAAATCAACAGTAAGAAGGAAAAGTTGAGATATTAATTACCCGTTTACTGCCAATGTAGCGGAAAATGTAATTTATAGACCACTTGCAAAAAAAGTGCTTGCTTAATTTAAGAACTCAAATTATTCAAATAACATTTTGAATTTGATTATTCGTATAATTGAAATGTTGCTCTCGCCGCCTGAATTGCTTCTCTGAGTTACAACCTGAGCAACAGTTAACTAAGATCACACTCACTGTGGAGACTGTCACAAATGTGAGCAGGAAAGAGAGGGAGACTAAGCCAATGTACAGCACTTACCTGGAGAAATTTATGGGCCAAGCACCAGGATTTAATTGGAATTTGACATTTTCATAGGGTCTCTAGACACAAAGTTGTTGCCCCGCCCTTAATTTTCCCATATGGACTATACCAAATTAATTTGGTCCCACAAATCTGCATCCCTGAAATGAGTTATGTGCAGAAAGCAAATTGTCCATGTCTGAACTGTCTGTACCTTCAATCAGGCATTGACCACTGTGTTGTGACCAAGGTACAGCCACATTTATATTCTGCCTCACCAAGCCAGGAACTTTGGAACTGGTATAGGTGTTGAAACTGAAGTTTTTCCAGCCTTTCTCTAAGAGCCTCCTGAAATCTCAGTATATTGTCACTGAATACATTCTATGGAACATTAGCACTGAAATCAGGGACCTGCACTGCTGAAATTCTGACACGGATAGTATGAAATGTATTTCCCTTCTCTGCAATGCCAACAAAAACAGGGCAGAATCGATACACCCATATGCAGGCTGATATTGACTAAAATCTTCATTTTTCTCAGGAAAGATACCTTTGAACTCGAAGATATCTGCCTGTATCTTTGCAATTTCCCAAATAAGTGTTTCCTATCCCTAGTAAGAGGGAGAAAGAGATTAAATAGGATGAAAGAAAAATGCAACATTTCATACTTGGCACCTAAATCACTCATGGATATAAACCTTTGAAGCACAAAGCACAGGAGGCTTTAGTGAAACTGGAGAAGACGTACTTTGTATTTTAAAAATGGATTAAGATATTTAAACAATCTTGCATCCATACAGAAAGGGTCTCAACTGGCCTAGTGCAAGTTTGATTTCAATGCACCTAGACTTTCTTATCAAGAGTATCTCAGCTTTTCCACGATTTAGAAAACAGATTCAAACAGATCTAACACTAATTTTTAAATTCTCTACAGCAAATGCATGTCAATTACTTTTTACTTAATATATAAAGGGTATTATAATTATTTATTAGTTATCAATTAGATATAATCATTAATATTGATTTACTATTATTGACACAATTTCCATGATATTACCCTCTTCTCTCTACCTGGCTGTTAGTGAAGCCAAGAGAATCTGAAGCAGAAGCTCATGTTAGGAACTACTGGAGAAAAACATTAAGATATTTTTCCCAACAAAGAAATTAGTTCAGAAAATGACAAAATTTCATAACAGAAGATATGTCCACAAAATTTTCTCAATTCCCCTATGTTTAACTTGGGCAAGCAATATGAACCCTTTCAATCCCTCAGAATGACTGAAAACTTTTCTTGCTGAAAAATAGAAATTAAATAACAAAAATTAATATTTAAACCTGAAGTTTATTCAAAAACACTTAGGAAATGTTTATAAGCAAGTAAAAGTGAAGTAACAAAAAGGTGCCTCATATCTTTAGGTATAGGTATTTTTGCTTCTGTTATATATGACTAGAGATTCTCAGGAAAACATTAGTCCATTGTGAAAATTTTTTGGCCCCTGATGTTGTTATTTCAAATCTAATGACATCCTGCTAAATCAAACAAATCAAAACAGACCCCGAACTGTGGGATTTTCAAAGGAAATGTGACGATTCATGTCACATTGAGTTTAAATACCTAACTTCATCAGACTCTAAAAATCCTATCCACAGTCAAAGACTTGGTGTATAACAAGTTGGAAGGATTTTAAATGACAGATGAGCTTTGAGAATTATGGATGAAATTAAGTAGAGGCTTTTTTTTTTTCCCAAATTCTCAATGTCTCCAACAACTATGCTTCGTACTTTGCTGCCGAGAATATGAAACACTTGGACAGCCAATGGCACGATGTTTTCTGTTTTTTTTTTCACACCCTTCTTTCCCAGCTTGTCTTTTCTTGTCTAGTCTTTTCTTTTCTAAACAAGTCTAATTCACTCTTCACATTTCAGCTTCCCCATCCTCCAATCTTTATTATTCTTTCCTTCTAGTCAGCCTGCCTTTCAGCTAAGAAAAAGAGGGGTTAATAAAGCCATGATTAAGCTGTAAAAGGCTGACATTTAGATATCAACTATGAATCAACAGCTGAAGTATTAGTGAAATGATTTTGTAACTTTTTTTTTTTTCTCTAACACGGGCACCCTGTGCTGCAGTTCTTCTCTTATGTTCCACTTTTCCAAGGTGCAAAGGGACAAATCACAAGTTGTGTCACTCCATCCATGGCCCTGCCCCATTGTACGCTTGCCTGCCAAGTCTTGATGATAAAAAATCAGAATCTTTTTGCCCTGAGAAACTAAAGGTGGGGTTATTAAACCCATCAGAGCAGCTTATCTTGGGAGCATTTTAGCCTGGCTCACAGGCAGCCAACGGAGGCGCGAGCCAAACTAGACAGAGAGAGACGGAGGAGAGGAGAGAGGCAGCACAGAGATCCCATTAGCGATTCCCCCGCTGCAGTCTGAGTGGCAGCTGGGAACAAGGCACTAACTGTTTGCCCGTTGCCCATTCTTGTGTTATTGGGTAAAATAAAAGTTCTTTTCTCTGAGAATCTTTGTACAATAAAACAACTCTCAGTCATTCGCGAGTCAGGGGAGAGGAGAAAAGGGCCTCAGTGTAAAGTGCTCCAAACTGGCACATTGTTTCCAGTCATTTTCTCACTATTCACATATAAGGGGAAAGAAGAGGGGGAAAAAAAAAGGGCAGAGGGATGAGAAAGGAGTGGGAGGGAGGAGGGGCGGCTCAGGGTATCTTTTGACAGAAATGTCAGATGAGTGGGGCTGCCGGGGGAGGAGAGGGTGAAGTGTGTGTCTGAGGAGGGCAAGTTTTGCCTGAAAGTCTCCAGATGAACTCCTGGCCACACACTTCCCCCAGCCCTGACTCTTTGCCCATCACCTTTTTCTCTCCTTGCTAAGATGGGATAGAAACCAGCTTCTCTGAGACCTGGAGGTCGGAGTGCTCCAAATGCTGCACTGCAGAGAAAGGACAAGATGGGCACTTCTCTCCCTCCCCTTGCTGCATTTCTCATGGTTTTCCTAATAACAGACACACTTAGCAATTTAATTAGCAGAAACTCTACAGAGCTGAAGGTCTGACTCCTGCACATGACATCTTCTATTTTCAGGGATCAACAGCATAATAAATAGCCACACAAAGGTTTTTAATGAAATCTTTTATTCAAGAGTCTGCATGAACTTGGCTCATATTAGGTGTTTCCACAATAATAATAATTAAAAACCCAAGGAGCCACATGACACTTGTCAAATGCACAAAGTAGGGCACAATAACTCCCTAAACCACAATATCAAAACTCCTCTACCACTTGGATGAACCTGCACCTGGAAGTCCTGACTGCAGGTTCTCTGCTGAGAAGTTACATAGTGAGGTCTGAAATTTGGAGAAAAGTGTTTCCTCCAGCCAAATTCAAGACTCTTTAAATAAATGTGAAGTAACAACACAGGCTTAGGGGCACTAAAACAAAGTTTCTGGTATTTCCTTCATGGCTCCTTTAAAGTAGGAAAGGCATCCTGAACAATTTATGTGTCAATCTAAAAGCTTAAGTTCTCTAAAAGGAGAACTTAAAGGACTGATAAAGAAGTGGTAGGTAAGTGTAGGGCAGGTCAGCATGAGACATGGAAAATCATGGCACAGTATTCATTTAATGGCTAATTTATTCTCATGCCAAGACCTGGATGTAGACCCAATCTGAACACAGAGGCTGCAGGATTTCTTGAACATGCCCACATCAAGCCAGCCCTTGGTCTGTGGGTTTGTACCAGTGGAAGGCTGCACATCCCCAGAACCTTCCACTCAGAAATCCCATATATGATTATACACATGATGGAGACCTCAGTGAATGTCCCATGCCAGAGTGTCACTGTGTAACTAAAGTTACCATGGGATTTTAATTCAGTAGAGGGAGCTGTGGGTGAGACTCATGCAGTTCCAGCCCAGGGAAGATTGATTGTGTTCATTCAGCCCCCACAGCCTGAAAATGCTCCCTATTTATTTTATTCAAGTTCTTGTTACAACACATCCCTGAGTTGCCAAGACTTTTTTTTTTTCCACTAACAAAAGTCCTTTCCTTTTCCCTTGTTCACTTCTGTGTACAATCAATCCCAAGAGCACTCTGGTATTTCACTCTGTTTTTGCCCCCTTAGTGCCAAATCTGTTTCATAATGGTTACATGTATTTTACCAGAGAAAGCTCAATATTTTTGAGAGCTCTTGGAGACTTGGCTGCCACTTGTTTTGCATTTAAACATTATACTGATCTGGAACAGATACATCCCAACCTTTGGGATAGCCAGGACCTATCATCTGAGCAATTCAATCTAGGTTATATCCAATACCCTTGGCAAGCTTTTTTTAAAGTAGACTAGAGTTAAAAACAACATTTACAGTGATTTTGATAATGATTACAATGATTTCATAGCTTTGTGGCTGCCAGTGAAGCCCTACATAATGCTAGAGAGATAGTTTTATCACTTTAACTGTCATCCAGTAAAAATAAAAAATTATTGTCCAAAGACTAAAGAATAAAGTAAGTTCAAGTACTGGAGCAGAAGTTTGTGAGCCAGAACTGATCCAGCAGAAGCTAGAAGTATATTTGCACATAAGCCAGTAAATTATGTATTTGTTCCCCTAGTAAGTCCACTCAGCTAGCAGAGTGTATTGCAAGTCAGGTGCTGTTTCCTTCAAAGCACCTCAGGAGCCCCTGTCTTTCCTACCTGTCCATGGAATTGGAAAGGTTTATTTGAACAGAAGCTGCACACTGTATCAGGCTAGGGCTTTTATAATTTATCTCCCAAATCTCTGCTCAGAAAAAAAAAAGTCTATTTCTCTTCATGGGCTCTAATCTTCTGAAAATAGCTATTTTTCTGATTTCAAAATTGGGCTGAATAAATAACATTGTCATTAATGAGCTTCATAAAGCTGTTGTATGAAGTGAACTAAACCAGAAAATAAAAAATGGCATGGGTGAAACAGTTTATTTGCTCTACTTTTCCACTAGTTTCCATTTTTCCTTTCTCCTTACTTCACATCTATCAAGACTGATAGACAACACAAACACACTAACTTGCTCTGTGGGTTCGAGACAGTGATAACAGTTGTCAACAAAAAATTGCAGAGTAATGGTACATGTAAGGACACCCTGTCAACTGATACTACTTTTTGTCATGTTCAAATTTGGAAAAAATGCTTTGACACTGAATTTCCTTGGTAATGTTCCTGTGCTGCTCCTAACCTCTACATGAGCTAGAAGTGAGCTCTGGAGCAGTGGAAGCAGTGGTGGAGAGAGCGTCATGCTCCAACTCTGCAGCTGGAAGTGGATCTACTTCTCTGTAGATAAGTAAAACAGATCAAGCACATGTCCAGAAAATTTCATAAAGCTGTCTGTGGAGCAGAAACACTCATTGACAGCTCATCCTTATTTAGTGTCTGATGAAAAAGATACTTTTTGATAGTTTACAGTGTATTTGAAATGGCTTTTTCCCATTAGCCCAGTGAACAACCACTTGCTTATGTGAGTTATGAGAAACCTTTATGTTCATAAGCAATGGATTTAAATGTAGTGGATGGACATCCACAGGGACTTATTCAGTCCAATTTTGGGCCACTAAAATTATCACCACTGTCATTACTGGTTGTTGTTGTTGTTGTTGTTGTTGTTGTTGTTGTTGTTATTATTATTATTATTATTATTATTATTATTATTATTATTATTATTATTATTATTATTATTTTATTTTATTATTATTATTATATGCTGCTCTATCATGCTGTCAAAAGGCTTTAAAGCAAGATATATAGCAAATTTGAAAAACACTTTGAAATTAGCATGCAGCTATTAGAAAACTCTGTTGAACCTTATGGTCCTGTTAATGCAATGTTTTGTGGAAAATGTCTTAAAATTGTTGTTCTTGCAAGATATTGTGATGAGGACACAGGAGTTTCAAAACAGTGAAGGCATGGAGAATGAAGAAAAAAAAATGTGGCCATTGGGCTGAGACTGAAAGACTTCCCAGTGTTTAATTTGTACCTGGCTCATACATATTTTCAGCTGTATATCAGCATGACCTTCAGATATTACCTTATTATAATTACTAATTAAGCATTCACTTTGTTATTTGAACCTGTAAAAAACTCTCCTTTTCCTGGGAATTTGGGGTGTAGAGAGAGTGAAATTCACTGGAGGTGTGGAGTCAGTGACTAGAAACTCTTGACTGCTGTCCCTGCTGCTGATTTGGAAACCATTGTTTTATCTTGCTCAGTAATAATCACCCACATCCAGCAAAAATAGTGGCTGTGCCTTTTACTCCCATTATTTTATGCAGCAAGTATATTGCATGGAGGTACAGATGATATACAATTTGTTGTGATTTTTTTCTTTGCTGTCCCGTCTTCCAACTAGTTAAAATTCAAAGGCTGCAAATAAAATATGATGGAAATACCAAATTCATCTTTTCAGTGTGAATTGCAGCAGGCAGAGTTTTCCAAAGGCCTTTGGATTCCAGCACAACTTCATGATTTCAGAGGCTTATAAATGACAGTAGCATTTTAACCTTAAAATGTGTCATGAAAATGAAACTGCAGAGTTTTCTCTGCCATTCTGACTACAGAACATATGCTATATGGAATAACCTTCCAGCTCCAACTTCTTTGCTTTTAACAGCCACAATCAGAGCCATGACTGAGGGAAGAAAATGTATCAGTGCGCCCTTGAGCAGAAAGTTGAGGAGCTTCATTGGAGTTCCCAATGAAAATATATGTCTAAAAGCAGATACAGTATTTTATGCTATAAGTAAATTAATTTTTATTAATGTGATATTCCCATAAAAAGAATATTTATGATTGTGATCAACAAATTGTCAGTGGTTCAACACTGTCTCCTTGTAGGTCTCCAGGAATGTTTTCAAATTAGTTCCATGGCATCTGGATGATTCTCTAAACTCCAATTTTCAAGTGATTTTCATGAATATCACTACAAATGTAAGGATGCTGATGCTCTTTTGTCTAAACTTGACATGTGGACCCAAAAGGACTCATTTAACTGAATGAAATGAGGAATCACTTTGCTGAAAAGCGACTTTTGAAGGATCATCCTTCACCTCCACTTATCCTTAAAGAAAAATAAATGTACACAAACAGAAACAACAATGCAGCTCCCCAAATCTCTGAATAAACTCCTAACTCTCTGTGTACAGTGTTATTTGGCAGAGCTATAGGGCTGCATAATTACCCCAACTCCTGCATCAGGCAGGGAAAGTTGGTGACATGTTGAGTGAAATGCTACATTGTGTTAATAACGGTTTTGAAAGAAATCAGAAAAGTTAATCATGTGTGGACACAGGGTTAAGAAGCAATGTAACAGACTATTAAGTTTAATATAGATATGTGATATAAGCATATGCAGACAGCCATTAGCATAAATTCATGTTACAGAAGAGCAGTGCAGCATTGTGCACGATGGATTTATTGCACATGCCGTGTGCAGGGCGGGCACCAAAACGAGGGAGAAATGGGTCAAGAAATTCATAGGCAGGTCTTGAGTCAGACTGGCAGAACCAGGGCAAATGCAACCAGGCTGCTTTTCATTGGTGATGTTGTCTCAGAGTGACTATCTATCACACAACAGTCAAATCACTCGGCTGCTGTTTTCTATGGGTTTGAACATGAAGACGTCAAAGTCTGGAGTGCACATGAGGTCCTCTGCTTTGCATTCTTACTGTGTGATGAGGACAGCTCTCACAGATCAATTTCTGCTCCCTGGTTTTGTAATGGATATACTGACAAATTCTGCAAAAGCAAAAAAGTCTGATGCTGCTCACCAAGAATAAGACTTTCAGGAGCCTCTTTATATTTGTCCCATTTACCTGATTTCAGGATCCCTCATTCATACTGTATTGATTTTACCCAGTTACCAACAGAGACAAGGGAAGAATCTGTAACAAGTTCTGAGAATTTGCCACCTTTTTCTCTTCATAGAATGTTAAAAATGTTCATTACACAAATCCACTGAAGAATTCCCCGTTTGCTAACTGCCTGTGCTGTTATTTGACATTATCTAAATATATGTGGTTAAAACTGGCTCCTGCTAACTATTCTTTCTTGAAAAAATTTGATTACAGGCACATTTTTTGAAGATGACTAAAACAAAAAAAAAAAAAATCAAAATAATTTACAGCTAAATTGGCCAAAATGAATTGTGTCATATTTGAAGAGACTGCAGGATGAATAGAGGGAACTCCTAAAATTTGTTTATAACAATCAGCATTTTTTCTCCTCCCCTCTGGTTAGTGCAAAGCAGAGTAATTGCGAAGAGGCCACAACTGGACTTTTGACAACATTTATAGCATGTATAAATTGCACTGAACCACTTGTCCTTCATAATCCCAGAAAGAGCTTTTACACACAAGATGTTTCCTGAATTCTATGTTCCTCCTAGCAATAAAAGCCCACAACAAAATAGTGGTAGGGCCTGATTCAATTTAATAGTGGTCTCCTCGCAATACCTACAACTGTTTAATGTTGTGAATCCTTAGAGTTATGCTACTCTTTCATCAAGAAAAGGAAAGGTTACAACCTTCCCCATGTACAATGTTTTTATTGTATTTTGCCTTTGGGAATTGCCAGTCCAGTCTAATCTCTCTCTAATAGTGTGTGAGGGAGAAAGGGTCCCATCAGCTCAAAGAGTCATTGATATTCAGGTGAGATCCAAGCTGTTTTCCAAAGTTTGATCATTCCTTCATCTTCAAGGGCTGTTTGGCATCTTATCACTCATATGTCAAGTCAGGTCTAAAGGTGATTGTGCTTTGTGAATTTCAGTGTGGGCCCTGAATTTCAGATTTTTAGCTGTCCTTAACATGGAGAAATTTGCAACTGGTTTCAACAAATTACTCTGTTCAGACATTTTTCGTTACTCCTGTAACCCCAGTGCCAAAGACTGAACACTTCAAAATTATCAGCAGTGCATCTTTTTGGGACTTCCCCAAGAGGCAAATCTGAGTACAGGAGCCAATTTAGTGCTGAAATGTGAGCTTCCACTATGGAACACAAGTATTTGGCAGGAAGAAAGTGGTTTTCAGGGATGCAAAGTTGTCTGTAATGATTTTATGATGTGTGGACTTTCCTGCATAAAAGGTTATTAGGGATCCTAATGAGCTTTCCTATCATTCCTAAAGATGATAACAACAAAACACTGGGGTACTGAAATCACAGTTATCTCATGGACAACGTTAGCATACAGCAGAAAAAGGCTCCCCGTTTTTGAAGGGAAGGAGAGGAGAAGGAATGGAAGGATGTACATTCTCAACCATTTGTTCTAGACATCTTGAAAAACAAGGAGAAAAGGGGTTGAGAGAAGATGCAACATTCAAACTGGAACCAAATGCAGTATATGCACAGATTGATTTGTATAGTGCAGATACTTTATGGAAAAATTTAATGCTGAATTAAAGCTATGATATTTAGAATATAGCATTTTCTTGCTACTATGCTACTATATCATACTGAACATCTCCATTTCCCTCTACCACACCAATCAATATTTCAGTAAGAAAAGAAGGTAGATGATAAAACAAGGAAGATTTCCAGTGAAGTTCAAATGTAGGTTTCATAGGAAGAAAGCTCCAGCATTGTACCTGCCTTTGAGTGGCTGAAGAACTGAGCTAACTGTTCTGTATTCCCAGCCTGGCTCCTTCCTCTCCACCTTAAATAAAAAGCCCTCCCATCATGCTTATTAACATTCCAGTTCATCAAAGCAATTGTTAAATAAAAAAAAAATCAGAAAAAAAAAGGAAAAGAAAAAAGTTATTTCAGCGCCGACGGAAATTATTCTAACATTACATTTCAATAAAATCCCCCCCTCCCCTGGTCCCTGTGTGTATAAGCAATCAATGGGTTAAGTTTAGATCACTAGCGTATGTTCCATGACCCCAGAATGCTTCATCAAATGTACTCATTACCAACTGAGCAAGTGAATGAGTAGTTGTGAGCCGCAGTTTAAGCGCTGATGGGATTGTGTGTGAGCCCCAACGTGGCCGAGGTATTTAAATTTTGATTTTTGTAATGGGCTTTGACATGTTTCATTTCCTCCGAGGGAGCACTCAAGACCTCTGAAAGTAAATGTTGCTAAAAAGTCATCAAGGCAGAATATTAAAATGCCATCAAATGAAAATTTCACTAATGCAATCCGGCTAGGCCTTCAGGTACCCGAGCGAAAAGGGGAGTGTCAAAGGTCCCGCTTCTTTTAGTGAAACATTATTTGTTCCTCTTCACTGACTGTTTCTCCAAAATAAATTATTTAAAGTCTTATTTCTTTTTTCTCCTGGGCCTTTTAAAGTTCAACTACGCTGAGAGGAAATGTGGGGAGGGCTGCCGGGGGAAGGAGGTGTCATATGTGGAAATTTAACAAATTGCTGTGCATGCATCAGGCGCTGGGAAGATTGGTTTACACTCGCTGGGTGTCTGGAGCCGCGATACGGGCAGGGGACGGGCACTGACACGCTCTGGTACAGGACTTCAAACAAGCACAAGGGCAGAGACCCACACAGGATCACAGCTCAAGGACGGGGTTCAGCCTAGAAGATATGAAGCACATTCCCCAGGAAATAGGAGGGATTGGAGAGCTGGTGAGCTCACCCAGCACCTTCCAGGGTTCCTCTCCTCCCCTGGAGACAAGATGGAGGTTGTAAATTTTTCAGACCCGTTCTCCATTGAAATGGTAAAGCAAGAAGCATTCAGAGAAGAGTAATGAGGTGGTAGGAAAGCAATGTGGTGGTGGGTGTAGGGATCTTTCTTTTCAGCGGAAGACAGAGCAAAGGCAAAAGGGCATTGTGCTCAGGATAAAAGAACTGGAGACTCTGGTTTCACTTCCACTTGTTTTATGCCTGTGTAAATCTGCAACTCTCTGGCCGTTCCTCCCGACTTACAACACTGGGCAAGACTTAAGCCCCTTGTTCCCAGCAATCTGGAGGCAAATCAGAAAAGAGAAATAACAAGACACTATTTAAAGAAGCATCATTCTGCTAAGCTTCATTCAAAGTTTACAAGAAGGATGAAACAGAGGCACCCTGACCTCATGCAGAATCCCTTCCTGTGAGACTCCACCAAGGATATTGGAACAATGAACTCAACCAGTGGAACAGGGAAGAGGAGAACTGCCCCATCAGGCCAAACACTGATTGACCGAGTATAGGCAGGAGGCTTGCTACGGTCAAACTTCATAAAGCTGATTAACACATCTCAGCCTGATACAGACACCACTGGGAAGAGGGCAGGCAGCAACTGTCAGGGGGACAAGCAACTATTAAAAGATAGTTGAAAAACAAGAGTTTCCAAATGATTCGTAACTACCCTTTGTAACCTTCTCAGGGATGTTTTTTTCGAGTGAAGGGAGAGAGTGGGGTTGTTTTTCCCTTCTCTCAGCCATTTGTGTATCGCTCTTGACTTGATGTAAACTCTGTACAATGTAGTTAATAAAAGTAAGTGAAAAGATATCTGAAGCAATCTCCCCTGTGGCTCCCCAAGTCCAGGGGAAAAAAAAAATCCTCTCTGCACACCCACAAAGTAAGCAATCTCATTTCAAAACCCATTCTACCAGTTCCTGACATTGTCTGATTTCGCATTAGCACAACGGATGGAAATGGCATTCAAGCTAATTATCTACAGGAGACTGAGCAAGAGGTTGAGGTGAGCTCCAAAAATTAAATAGGAAAAAGAAAAGAAACTAGAAAAACACAAAAAGCATTCCCCCAAAAGGCCCTGTAAAATCCTTCCAAAAAAATTTCATGACAGAAAACAGAGGGTAAGATTTTTGGGAAATCCCTTGAAAACTAAGCCCAGCCTGAATGCCCAAGGAGAGAACCAGGCTCATTGTCACCAGGGGAGTTTTGGAATTTACAAAGCATACACAAATACTTCCCACTTTTGGTGGGGGGGGGGTTTGAAAACACCTGATTTGTGAGCCATCTGCCAAAGTTGTGGCTCAGATGTGTTTCATCTCAATTGGGATTAGGGTGAGTGATCCAAAAATGTGCGTCTCAATCTAAATGTTGTGGGTCATGTCCCACGACATTGGTACCTTGTCTCTGCTGGTATTCAGTATGCAAATGGGATGCAGCATGAAGTGATCCAACAGCGAGATGTGTTTGGGAGGCAAAAGATAGGACAGCATGTTGGGGAAAGAGAGAGAAGTATTTCAGGATGCAGAAAAATGGAAATGAGAGATTGGGGCAAAGCTGTTACAAGGAATTGAAGGTTGCAGGGCTTGTGATTGGGAGAGCTGCTGGTAGAGCATGGCTGGAAAATTATACAGAGACTGGGGGGAACAACATCATATCCAAGGTGGGACCTCAGGGACAGAAACATAAGGTCAATGGGAATATTTTTCTGAAAAGAGAACAGACCTCAGATTGGGAGAAAAAGGATTATTTCCAAATAATGCTACTTCTTTTTCTACTTGCAAGGGGTTTTGTTTACTTGTTTTCAGAGTTTCAACTAAACTTGAACAACTAGAATTGCATTAAAAGAAATATAGCCCCCCTTAGGCCACCCAAGGTTGGTCAAAACCCAATCTATATTTTCTTTCAGGTCACTCTTAATTTCAATATATTTTGACATTTAAATTGAGAGCTCAAGATCTGATATGCAAAACCAAAGACTGGAAGAATAACAGAAATTACAGAAAAGATAATACTCAATTTCTTCACACTTGGCAGTCATTTTCAGCAATAGTTACAGCTAGACAAATATTTTGGTTGTAAAAGCTTCTTTCAAAATGCCTTTTTGGTTTAAGAGCAAAGAAAAGAAAAAGTCAGACTGACCAAATTGTTTCCTTTGAAGAAGTCTAAGAAAAACTGCAACGTTTTGTTAATTTTCTTTTTCAACTTGAATTGCTCTGTTCTCAGTACACTTTAAATTAATTAAAATTAAGACTTCCCAAGAATTAAATATTTCACTGTGGATTGTTTTTTCCTTCAACTCACTGAGGCATTCAGGACATTAACAAAGGCTCTTTTTCCGCTGGACTTTAAACAGTCTATTTACAAAAATAAAAAAAATCACAAACAAGCTGAAAAATCAATTATTCACACAAATCTAGTATTGACCTTCTCTATAAATTACTCAGCCATCCAGTTCTGCCCACAAATTCATATGTAAGTCACAGTGAAACCAAAGGAAATTGTGAATATGAATCTGACTGTAACTAGACTGTTTAGCAAATCTTACGAGAAAACATATACGCAAAAAATAATCTAGCAAAGAAAACATGAGAACTAGCAAAAGAAGTTACATTTTCATTGCTTTTGAAGGCAATTTTTGAAACTTCTGAAGAGTTCATTGGCAATGAACAAGAAACCCCAAATTCCTTTCTGCTTTACAGATAACTCTTCTTTATGGTTTGTATTTTAAGATTAGATTGAAGGGCTGAGAGCCTCTGCTCTCTGCTGCTTTCTAGTATGATTTTTAAAATGCCCAGAAAACAACAGGGAGACATCTGGAAGCACGATAGGATGAGGAAGCCTCAGAACAGGACAGGTAGCCTGCAGGTGAATTTTAACCTAGCTGATCCAAGCAGACATTTGACCTTTGCTAAAGCCTGGTGGTTCCCATCTTCAGAGTTTCAGTGTCACACCACATTCACTGGGATGATGGCAGAAGAGCCATGAGGGGTGCTCAAACTCCATCCATTCCTATACCCCAAATCTGTGCTTTAAATTCCACACATACTTGGAAGTGCTTTGAATCTGAAACAGTTGGAAACCATTCGGGACTTTAAAGAGAATCTCTGTTTCAAAAGCCATCAAAACTTGTTGTTTTTGTTCTTGTTTTCTATTTGTGAGGTTCTTTCTTCATGGCAAATGGCACAGAAAAGAAGCAAACCCTTCTAGAGACACCATTTTGGAGGGAAGACACTCAGTTGTCAAGGGGAGCATTTGACAAGCTCCTTCTATAGCAGAAAATCCTCTGTCCCTTTTTTATCTCTCTTGGCACAATGAAGGTATGATGCTTACAGAATGCACTGTGTTTACTTAAGTTTCTCTTTCAAAAACTCAATCAATAGTGCAGTCTCACCATCTTGTTCTGTAATTAGCAATTACAGCCTGGCTGCCTTGACACCCAGATATCTTCATGTGTGTTACTCTATTTCCTGCACAGGCAGCTCAAGGCAGGGCAGCAGCATGTCTGCATCAAGGAACAGGGTCAGAAGTTTGTGTTTAAGCCACTGACTCCACACATGAACTTCCCCCACATTTTTTGCCTTTCTTTGACCTTCATGTATCTAACTGGAAAATGACTTTTTGAAGAAAGAAGTACTATTCACTGGAGAAGATTCCTGAACAGCAACAACAAAAGAAGAAGGGTTAAAAGGGCCTTCCAAATTTTCCATTGGGAGTTTTGACCTAAAGCTTGGAATCATGAAATCTTGATTTTTTTTCCCCCCTCCTCTGGTTGGATCTCTGAATTTCATAGCAGAGTCTTACTGCAGTGTTATGTGCCTCCATGAAGTTTGGGAAGCTGCTTCTGACTGACAGCTTCTGAAAGGCCCATAAGAAACACCATGTTGATTGCCTCAAAACAAAAGATTTAGAGTCTTTTCTGATGAGCTTGCCTCCTCCACTTAATATCTGAGATCTGCTGAGGTGGGTTCTGGAAAGAAAATTATTCAGGAAGCACTAACAATGCACTTTAATTATCCTCTGGACCTACTTGCTGCTGAAACACTCCCAGTTTGCTTCTGAGAAAACTATTTTCTGATTAATATTATTTTAAAAGTTAGTGCCTTGTCCAGGAGAAAGATAAAGACAATTAGTTCTGTCTAATAATGAGAAAAATACTCAGCATATTACTGGTACAAATCACATGTTATGGCTAATTCAGGTTTCTCTAGGTAAAGAACCTTATCACATTCATTCTGCAAAAGCATTCTGCTTTCGAAAGCATAAAAACCCCAAAACAAACCCCAAACCTGCAGCTGTTGTAAACCTTCATGTTTGGTAAAAAAGGAAAACCCAGATAAGCACAGAGGTCTGATTACATATACTTGTAGTTTCCAGAGTTCCCTTGAATTTATAATCTTTCAAGGGAGAAAAAAAAAGAAAATATACAGAAGTTTTGGGTATTAGGGAAAGGTGAATAAAGCCACAGTTAAATATATAGCTACTGTGAAAATAATAAAACAACATTTGGAAGAATAAGCAGTTTATCATCTCTTTGTCTGCAAAATTATACAAAGAGAAATTCACAGAAATGCCAAAAAAATAAAAAGCAGTAGTGAAATTCTTTCTTAAAATCAGACATGAAAACTAGGAGGACCCTTTAGCACTGGGGGATGGTGAGTCAGAAGACGAGTTAAAGAGTTTGGCAAAATAATGAACAGCTTAGAGAAGTTAAATCAAGGAATGATTTATCACTCTTCCTATAACCCAAGAACAATGGAGTGCATTTAAATTTGAGAAAGTAAACACTTTCCTTGGTGTTGCTTTTTTACCCAGTGACTTATTACCCTATGAGATTCATTACCACAAAGCCTCTCTGGAGTCCAAAGCAAGATTGAAAAAGCCATTTGACATTTATTTTGATAATGACAAAAACTACTGCTCATTTTGAACATCTTCAGCGCACTTTTTCCAAGGGGTTGGGATAAACCCTCGGGCTCCCTGGCAGAAATCTAAACTCTAATTATTGAGGGTCAGGAAGAAACTTCTTCTCTTGGCAGGTCATCCCAGAGTTGCCCACTAGAGGGTCTCCAGGGTGTTCCTTGAAGGCATCTGGTCTTGGTCATCATTAATAGCAAAGAGAGGCCTTATCCAGGATAATCATTCCCATTTTCCCATGTGTTGGTGTATTCCCATATGCAAACCCTCTGCAAATGTCTGTGTCTCGCAGAACACTCCTTTCACTGGAGAGCTTTCCTGCAGGAAAAAGGGAAGTCTGCTTGTCCCTCTGCCTGGTTTTACCTCCCCAGTCCTCCAGGCTCAGATCAGAACAAAGAGCTGTGGGGGGAGCAAGGGGAAGACATAAACCAGGAGTAACAATCCTGCATCCCTTCGCAGAGATTTTAATGGTATATGTGTGGAAAAGTAATAAATGGGACATAGCCCATTAGGCAAGAACAAATTCTCTTCCCATAATTTTATCTTTGTTTAATTGAATATTTAATTAGTATAAATACGAAACTAATTTTTTTTTTACGTGTTCAGTACATTTAGCAAGGAGTGTTGATCCCGGCCTGCGTCTTGAGAGGCATTTATGCAGACACGGACAGCAGCCATGCCCTTCTTGTCCCCTTCTGTGTGCTAATAGAAGTGAGCGGGTCATTTGGCATTAGCAAAGGAGTAACTTAGCATTTGCACTGAGCTGAATCTTGCCAGACTGTGTGCATATTGGAGCCAGTAGACAGCGGCTCCTTTCACGTTGATGAATGGCTTTTTTCAAGCGTTCTGCTCCCTAGTTATGAGAAGGGTGACCCGGTCAGGAGACGACTTTATGAAGCTATAAAAAATGTATGTCACTTCGGACTCTCTAATGTCACAGGGAAAAAAAAAAAAGGGAGAGAGAGGGAGAGAGAGAGAGAGGGAGGGTAAAAAAAAAAAAATCCTGTGCACAAAAAAATAGCAGGTTAATAAGCCTGTTTTCAATGCTCTAAATAGCTTTCTGTCTACAGCCCCTGTGTATCCCTGTGAGCTGGGGCTGCTGCTTGCTTCAACAAAGCAGCGAGGGTTTTGTGTGTGTTTAAAAAGGTTGATTCTCTTTGCCTTCCTATCACAGTAAATGCTTATCATGATGACAACAAGGCATTGGGAACTCAGGTCGGGTGGCTGTTACGTCGGCTGCTGCGAAAAAGCTATAATGCACTTTAAAAAAAATAAAAATGTAATCCACTCAAGGTGCCTCTGACTTTTAAGTATGCAGAACAGCTCGAGAGAAAGGCACCATAAAAGCAAAGTAGCTTTGAAAGGGCCCTTTCATCTAGTATTTTATAAAGTATTTTCTCTGTGTCACAAGGAATAAAAAGTAAAGGGTTGCCAGGTATGTTTGCCCCCATGCCTTTGGTTAATACTCTGGAGTTTAAAGATACTGCCGTGTAGATTTTAACAGATGACCCTCTGTAGATCCATAATTTAGCATTCATTGAATTTCCCTATTTCTTTTTAGGCTTTGATATGCATATTTCATTGCATTAGATGCTTCCCCCTCCCTCATGTCCCCCTCCACCCACCTCCCAGAGATGTAGCACATTTTATAACTGATGTTAAAATGTTAATTTGCACAAGGTAAGCGGCCCGGAGGATTGAGGGCAGAGGCCTTTTCTGTATTAGGATTTCAATTAGTCACGGGCCAAGTTGGGAACGCCCAAGTTCTGGGTTTGAACACCGCCCTTGCCAAAGCTGAGATGCAAAAGCTCCTGAACTCCTAGACCCAACCACTAGTCTGCTTTCCTGTTTTTCCTGGTGGGATTTCCAGTTCTCACCCCGCCCGCCACTGGAACAACTTGCATCACAGTAGAAAGAGAACTAAGCTGTGAGTCGAGTGCCAGGCTGAGATAAATCATGGACATGTCTTTGTAGAGACTTGGAAACCTCTGTGGTTTTTTGACAAGCAAAAATTGGCCTGGGAGGAACACAAATCAGCAGGATTCAATAACAGCAACATGCAAGTCAGTGCAAATGGGCGGAGGTGACACCGAAATGGAACTTGCACCTTTCTGGGATTCTGTGGGGGCACAAAATGGATGTAGCTTTAATTCATTTAGAAGCCCCTGGAGACTGAACTGAGTCCTAATGAAAGTTCCTACCAAAGTTAATGGACCTGATTCTCTTCTCATTGCAGGGCGTAATTTTAATTAAGTCAATCGAGTTACACTAGCATTAAAGTGGTGGATGTGAGAGGACTAGCAGGTCTTGGGAGAGTTGAGCCTCCTAATGACAGGACTAAAATGGAGCCCTGGAAATTCCAAACACACTTGCACTGAAATAAATTCAACGTAATTACATCAAAACACATCCAGCAAGCAGTGGCCTAAATTCTGAAGGAATGTTCCATGCTCGTCCCTGTGTAATCCCATTCTCTTCCTCTTGGAAGCAAGATTAGGATTTTGCTTTCAGGGATTGGAAAGCAGAAGGAAATACAAATCCAGAGAAAGAAATGCTTTGGTTATGTTTTCATTGTTCTTGACTTTAACCAGTACATACTGAAATCAATAGCAGAGCTCTTGCTGCTTCCTCACTGAAGGAGACAGACCCTAACAATAAAGGAAATGGAAGCAAAACACAATCTCTGCTTCCAAAATCTTTTTATCTATGGAAATGCCTTACAAAGTATGGGATGGAGGGGGAGCTTACACTGACCTCTAGAAAGGTGTAACAGCTTGTGACAGAGCTGGCTGTCACCACCACAGCATCCTGCCTTAAGCCTAGTGGCACTTTTCATGCCATGAAAGAAGGAAAACCATCACCTGGCATTAACTCAGTGGCCCCCTTCTGATCCAGCTGGAAAGCAGGTGACCCCAAATCACCAGTGTCTGAGATGGAGATAGTGCAGCAAATCCCAAGAGAGCTATTTAAAGCCACACTCCTTTTTTTTTTTTTTTTTCTCCCACACTTTCATCCACTGGACATATTTAAGCTTGGTAATGCATAAAATATATATTTTTTCAGGAAAAAAAAATTCCCTCCATTTAAGAATTTATTAACAATTTACATAATTGCTTAAGTAATCTGCATAATTGACAGAAAGTTTAATTTGACCCTAGTTCAAATGCAACACTTATGGTTTTAAATTGAAATGGGTATAATTCATTTATGAGAGTAATTAAGCCATAGTGTCTAACAAATACAATGTATGCTGCCTGAGGCCTTCAAGGCCAGAACATACTATTAGGATGTTTTATTTAAATATGTCAAATCTGTTCATCTCCAAAGCTGCCTGTGTTAAAATATATCAAATGTCTTACTTGACCTTTAAGGTGCCCTACTGAAAACAGGGCATTAAAAAAAATTAAAAATAAAAAAAAAAAAAGGAAATCACAGGCTTTCCTGCATGCCTACGGAAAGGCAGGAGTGGTGGAAGGGAGACCAGAGGAGGAGTGCTCTGACTGAGACTGTGCTGCCTGCCAGAACTATGACATTTAAGAAACTGGTTTTGCCTTCATTAGGTGCAATCCACTGCTGTGGGCAATGCCAGCACCAGGCTATTTCCAGCGTTGTGAGCCACCCAAACAGACCTGAGGTGCTGCAGAAATCCTTATGTTTGCCCTCTGCAGAGACAACCAGGCAATCCCTGGGAATCCCTTGGCTGTGCTGAGTCCATCCAGGTTCTGCTGCTGTGAGCCAGGAGAGTGGAGGCCACCCCCAGATGCCAGAGCTAGACAGTGCTCTCCTCCCAAATTACCCTCCTTGAGGATGGCTGCTCAAGGCTACAGCCATCCTTTGAGGACAAGGTCCACCAGTCCTTCCTCAGTCTGACCAATGCTTTCCTTCAGTTTTATTCCCCTTGGAATTTTGGCTGCCAAGGTCCCAGACTGTTCCTATATTTGGGTATACAGAGTCTGATCAGCTGCAACCGTTTTGTCTTTAGGATTAGCAAATAAAAGGCTGCTTAATATGGTTTCTGAAAAGCAGGTTCTAAATCTGTGGATGTGCAACACGTTTTTTAATCAAGTCTTCTTTAGGGCCGTGGTCAGAAGAGTTGAGATTTGTCTTGAGGAGACCTGCTAGCTGGAAGAATTTTTTTTTTTTTTTTTTTTTTTTTTGTGGAATATGTTATCTCTGCCATGTTGCTATGCTGAGATCCCCTTCTGGGCCTGTGATTTCCCAGGGTTTAGGACTCAGGCTGTGAACCCACACCTGATTTCATCTGATTCTCCATGTTGGACAGCTTGACTGACTCATCCTCCAAATGCAGTTCCAGACTTGCTGGTGTACAGCAAAACCTCAGCTCCTCAGTCTTTTCAACAAGTTGCCAGTTAGGTACTAAAATGCTGATCATTCTTTCCTGAAAGGACATTCACTGTCATCAGGTAGAAAAATTCATGGCTATGTGGTACATGCTATAACTTCTAATCCTTCTGTAGTCAGAAGAAATGGAATATGAAACAAGACTTTGCTTTTTTTCCTCAAGAGGCATGTTCCTAGTGTATTCCAAGGCAGACCTACTCACTTTTCTAATTAAGATATGATGTGATATACATAGGAGGGAGAGATGAGATGCAGGATGAATGTATGCCAAGTAGCAATCTCAATTACCAGCCATGTAGATTAAAACTGTCTGATATCAAGGAATTTATTAAATGCCTTCCATAAGCTACAAGAATATGCAGAAGAGCAGTTTTGCCTACTCTTGTAGTTGTGTCACTAGTTTGATGATGGATGGTTTTTTTATCCTAAGGAACAGCTTCAGAGAATGAGGAGCTTGAAAAAAAGGAGCTTGAAAAAAATTCTGCTTTCATTAAAAAAAAAAAAAAGGAAGAGATGATCAAATCACAACAGTTCAACAAGTCAGCATGAGTCAGCTAAGCTGCAGCAACCATTCCTGGGCATGCCTTTATCTCAAAGGAAAGGCCAATTTACAGGGTAAGGCTCAGCCTGCCATGAAAGAGGGCAAAGTGATGTGTGTAATTCTGCATTTGCCCCAGGCTTAGGAATGCACTTGCAGCAAATCACAGCAGCTCAGCTGGCACATGGTAACTGTTCCCTGGCAGCAGGTAGGAAACATACATTTTAACTTGTTCATATTGATGGATAATTGGAAACACCGTCCCAATTAATCCTAAATAAATATGGCCCATTAATGGAAGCACATGCTGATTGATTGATTTTCTTAATTTAGATTAAAAACTAAATAGCTAGTTATTATTTCTCACCCCAAAAATGCAACCTATGGTTTCAGAATTATTTTCTAGGAAATCAGTATTAGGACAAGGAAGAAGAAATGCCCAGTTAGTTGATGAGCCTAACTGACCATGCATTGCTCCAAATAGTTAGGAGTTTTACAGTCCTGACTGATAGAGCCAAGGAAATGTTTATGAGGATCTCAGAGAACAGAGGCAAGACTCAGATTTTGGAGAAAAAAAATTAACACCTCTTCAAATGTGGTTTGTTATATCATTGGGTTATTTTCAGCTGCATTGGTCCAGTATAAATGGGTTTAGAATGCCAAAGCCAGCATCATGCAAGGGAGAGAGTACATTGTGGTTTTAAGGAAAGGTTACATTTAAATGTCAAAAAGTGAACATGTTTCTGGCATTGTGCTCCAAAGCAGTGAGTGGGATTATTAATTTTGTTTAAAAAAAAGGATTACATTCTTTTGCTAGTGTCCAATCCCACCTGAGAGGAGGTTTTCCTCTTGTCTGGGACCTGTCCAGGTGTGATTTAGAAGGAGAATCTTTGGAATAGGAGAGGAGGGTGATTGTGCTGGGGCTGTTCTGAGGTGATTCCCACCACAACCACAGGCTCAGCCCAGTGAGGCTGCCTGGCATGTCTGCAAGGCAGCCTGACCTCAGCATAAAAACCAGGCCACTGTGCAGATCTCTCCAAACAAGTCTGATTCCAGAACATCTGCCCAGAATCAAGCACCACCAGTGAATTACTGATCATCATTGCTGATCTAATAATAATCTCATAAATAATACATCCCCCTCAGCTCCAGGCAGCCAAGGCTGCACCATGAAATACTACTAACCCTGGAGGCACAGATTCTTCTGGAGGGCCTCAGTTGAGCTTGTACCATCAGTTAAAAGTGAATGGGCTTCACAGCATTTAATTGCCTTATTTGGAGTTTCTAGGGAGGCATCTAGATAGTAGTTGGACATTAGGTAGCACAGAGTGCTTTTATATCTCTACTAGATAGGCCATTTCTATAATAAAAAATATATTACAACTGATTAATAAAATATCACATAAAATTATTATATGGAAAATCAAATATTTCTTGGCTTAAATAAAAAATCCCCAGAAGTAATTTCATATAGTGTGAAAGTTTAACAAAGTTGCTATTTGTAAACCTCTAGTTCTGCTTTAGTAAGAAGAGAAGGGCAGTGATTAAATCAGTCAATTGATCATCATTCAGTCCATTTCTTTCTGAACATCCTTGCCTAATTCAGCAATCCATGTTTACCATTTTGGCCTGCTCCGAAGCACTGTGGGAGCAAATCTGTATGTGGAATTATACTCTGTAGCCCTAGTTTTCCATCCTGATATTCTTCATCACAGAATCATGGAATCATTAAGATTGGAAAAGACCATGCTAAAAGACCATGCATAGATTTTGTTTTTTTGGTTTGTTTTTTTTTTTTTTTTTTTTATAAGAAAAGAACCAGTATAAACTAAAATAAACTAAGCACAGGTTCCAATGTGAACATAGGTTGGACCTTCACCAGCAAATCACCAAGGAGCATTGCAGCTCTCTTAAGGAGTATCCTGGCCAAATCTGCCTTGTTTTCCAAAGCCTGTCAGTTCAAAGAAGGTGGAGATTAGTTTTGAATACTTATCCAGACCAGTCTGACACAACCCTGATATACCTTTAATGTAATAACTCCCTCCTCAGTTGAAATTTCAACAAAGGGCTTCACACCAGAATTAGAATTAGAATTATTGTGTAAGAAGTCATCTTTAACTATTTTTCAAAAGCCAACTACATTTAATGGCGAGGAATATTCTCACCATTAGACTGAGAGGAAGATTCTCCTACCAGAAAGGACTTGCCAAAGTTCCTGGAGTGCTTGGACAATGCTCTCAGGCACGTGGTGTGATTCATGGGGCCAGGAGTTGGACTTTGATGATCCTTCCAGCTCAGGATATCCTATGATTCTACCCCATTTTCCATAGTGAATTACTCCAGAAGAAATGCACTGAAATTGTTAGGGCTTTCAAGGATCAGATGTCACGTGGTAGGAAAGGCAGTGGACAAACTAAAAGGGGAGAGGGGAGGGATGGGCCCTAGGAAAACTGCACTGACTAAAGTAAAATATCAGGAAGAAATCCCACAATCTGAAGTTTTACCCACATACATTATTTTCCCTATTTCATTCCATGTTTTTCTGAAGTTCTTTTCTCAGGTGCATTACTGTGTATTCCCACAAATAATTGTAAGGGCAGCTGACATCATTTAGACATCAAAAAAATCTAATAGGGCATTTAGATGTGCAGGTGACCTTAAATCCACCCACTGAGAGCACAGAAGTGGAAAGAGGGCTTTAAAGTCTGGCCCCTAGTGTTTGAGTGCAGGTGATTCTGTATCATTTCATTTGAAGTGGTTCTAGCTGGGCTTGGAATTTGTGTCCCTGCACCATCAGAATGGCCTGGAGTTTCTTAATTACCAAACAAATGGAGAGTAGCTGCTTGATTTTGACAGCTCCTTTGTGTATCATTCTTCACAGAACATGAATGATTAATGGAATTTTCCCAACACAGTCAAAGTTGTTTACTGATGGAATTAAAGCTGAAATTGGCAGTGCTCTTTAGGGAGGACTTTTTCTATAATGTCACCAGACCTGCCAAGCTCTCCTAAAAAATAGGAACAATTAGTGATGGGTCAGAAGGATTCTGGGTATTAAAAGGTTTGGTTCTCTCCAGTGAAAGAGAAAAGGGGGGAGGATGGGTGAAAAAGAAAAGAGGATAAATGAAAAAAGAAAACAAAACTAAAGCCTGTTATTGATTATTTCCTTCAGGGAGTAATATCCTTGAACCCAAGTCCTATTCTTGAATTAAAAGGGAAAAAAAGTTAAATTTCAATATCTGAAGATGTGAAATACAGAGGAGAAAATGGATAAAGGAAGCCAATGGTCAAATTTTTGTGGTCAAGCACTTCTCATAGGATAAACAAACATGAAAACTACTTGGCCTCAGTGAGTGTAGAGTTCACATCATCAACACAAGGTGACACTTTGTGTGTCGGTGTCAAATGCAGCGAGGCAGTGACTGTCAAGGGGTGGAAGAAGAGCACAACTGCACATCTGGAACAGCTGCATTTAGAACATGGCATTTGTGGCTTTGCTGCCACCTCGAGCCTTGGAAATGCCTGGAGGAGCAGCTGTCAGGTGCAGAAGGCAATGATTTCTGGAGGACATGGAGTATCTTGTGCATTTTCTCTTGTAGGAAAGGTGGCAGGGCTCTAGGATGGCCATGGAAATGTACCAGTGCAGCCTCTGGGAATGGGAATATGCAGGTGAAGAAGACAGATAAGATTCTGGGGTTCTTGAGAGTTTTGAGGGCATGAAAGGAAGCTGACTGGAATGAATCAGGCAGACCTGCTAACTAAATAATTTGGAATTATTCTGAATTTATCCATAATTACTGTTCTTCCCCACGTATTTCCAACATTTGCCTTCTTGTCCCCTTGCATTGCCAGATTCTACAGGCAGAAAAATTTGTGGGAGTAATATCCTCCCATCAGCAGTGGTTCATCTGGGACACACTTACAAAGTTCATAATAAAGGCAAGCCCTACAGAGCGTGCTCAATGTTTAAAGTGTTTTATGAACAACTTCACACCAACCCCAGGAGATAGTTAGATAAGCATGTGATTTATTTTTATTCCCATTTTCCAGATGGAGAAAAAATAGTGAAGTGACCTTCTAAAGGCCGCAGAAGGAGTTGAAACAGAGATGAGATCAAGGAGTTCCTGACTGCCCTGTGTGTGGGGAAAACATCAGATTCTTCTGCATCTCTCTTCTGCATCTATTGCACTGACAAAGACCTTTCACCACATTCACGTGAACATGTCCACAAGATGGATTTTTATGACTGTAGTGGAATCTGGTAGAGGGCCAGGACGTTTTGGTTTTTAGCTATCCCGTATAATATTTGCCTGATGTGCTTCTCTCTCTCTCTTGCCTCTAAGCATTTTTCAATAAATAGGCAAAATTATCCAGGAGCAAGGCTGCAAGGGCCAGCAGGGAGCCAGTGAAGTCACGTCTCCCATCCTTGTATAGTTAGCAGCAAGTATATATAACACAGCCCTGCCCTTCCTCTTCTAATGAAAGTGGCTCACCACCAGGTAGGTGATCAGCTGCCAAAGGAGATTAATCTCCCTTTTTAGCATGTGTTTTGGGGTTGGAAGGGATATCAGTTGCCTTAGTATGTTTTTAACATCATCTAAAGCGTAGCCAAAGGTTATAATCAGACCCTTGGGAGAGCAAAGGTACAATAGATAGCTAAGCGGCTCTAATCCACAGCAGCAAGATTATCTATTGATAACTGCCTCCTCCCCTCTAGCTGTCCCACCGATGCAGTTTGGTTAATAAAAACAAATGAATTCAGCATGCCATGGTCACTAAAGAACATGCATTGGGGGTGTGAGGGCGGGGGAAGGTTAACTGTTCTCTTTTGTTTGCTTTTCTTTTAATGCAAAACCCAACTGGATTGGTGATGTCCAGATATGCACAAGCACCCATGCCAGATATTCACTTGCACAGACAGGAGTAATCCAAGTACAAAAGGGAAGACTGGGGTGGAGGAAGGGGAAGTGGCTGGGGCCAAGTGACGGGAGCCAATTCTTGCTGTGATGTACTCCTGCTGCCTTTGTGATCTTGGGCAAGACTCTTGGATTAAATTTAATAGCTGGGGCTGGATCCAGTGACTGATTTTAATTAGAAAGCAAACAGCCCTTTCACCTTCCGCTACTAAATTTGACCTGAAGTTAGTTATCTATGGTTAATTCTCTACTATTGTGCCCTAAAGTCAGACTTAAGGACCAATGAAAATGTAGCTTCTACTGATCTTTGTAGGATATTTGGCTTGATAATACCAGTCATGATTTCCCCACATATAATTTTCACATATATTTTTCATTTTCTGTGAGAAAGGAACAGCAGCAGCCCCTGTCTTCTATTTCCCCCTGACAAATTTATGAGGAAGGATATAATTTTGGAGGTTTTTAAGAATTACTTTTAAGAAAACAGTAAAACTTAGTGTTGGAAACACTTTCTGAAAAATCTAGAGCTGAGTCTCCTTAAGCCCAGATCGTGGATTGTGAGTGATGTGCCCAAGCCTGGTCACAGTCACCATGGGGCTATTCAGAGTTATTTGCATTACACCATAATAGTGTCAAAAGGAAAGTTCAGCACAGCAGGATGGTACAGATCCAAACCATATATGTACTACAGTGTCCATTGGTTTTGCCATTCCCTCACTGGGAATTTAACTCTGACAGTTAAATGTTTTGGAAAGTGAATGCTTTCCCCATGTTTGAAAAGCATTTGCAGAAGGTAGAAAGTCTTAGAAAATAAAAAAGCAAAAAAAAAAAAAAATATCCCCAAATAAAAAAAATCAACCCCCAGCTTATTTGTTCATCTATCATATTTTCCAGGCAACTGGTCTCTTGAGAAACCTCGAAACAAATAGCCAGAAGTGAGTGGTGGGGAGAGGAAAGATATATATGAATTCTTTCAAGCAAGGCACGTCATGGAGCTACCTAGATTTTCTACTGGAATGTAACTTTCATGTATTTTCCTGATGCTAGCAAGGGTGGGGTGCTGGTTTGACAGTAAATCAGTGTACCTGAAAATACAGGGACACTAGTAGAAGAAAGCAAAATTCCTTTAACGAGTGGTCTGTCCAGCCACTGCAAGGGTTCTTGAAGTTCAAGCACTTTTATAACATTCATTTGATCATGAGACTGCCTGGTCTTGTGCTATTTTAAGCAGTTCAGAGACAGATAAACATCTTCTACAGTAAAAAAAAAAAAAAAAAATTAAAAAATCAATTGATCACATGCCCAGGCAATGCTTACCGTGGTCTGTACTTATTTTGGCTAAAGATGTACAGGGGAGTTTTCAAAACAATGCCCCGGAGGGAATAAATTAGCAAGGCAGTTGAAACAGCAACCACAACACCCTACCTTAATGGAGCCACTTAAAAAAAAAATCCAAATAATTTAATCTCTAACAAAGGAGGGCCTGTCAGGTCAGTAACCCAGATCTGAGGTAGTGGTGTCACGTAACAATACTGCTTGACTTGGTGTTCATTTCCAACACAAAGTTCAGCCTAGCAGCAGCTGTCAAATACCTGTGGTTAATCCCCCCATAGCTGCTTTGGTACAATTTTGGTGGTGTAATACACAGGATCACCCGACCCCAACAAGGCCACCACACTGTTAACACTTTGCCCTTGGGAGGCACTTGAGTGGGTTGGAGCAGTTAGAAAATCCCCCTTGGGTGTTTAGGAGAAGGACCTGCTCAGGCTCCTGACTGCATCTCCACTGTACTTCGTGCCACAGTAGTGCTGAAATGTGTTTCTTTCAAAATCATTAAAGCCTGGCATTTCAGAGCTGGGCTCCAGGGAAAATGTCCCTGGCCCTCTGTGCCTTTCCTCCTCTATTTTGAAACATTGATGCTAAGCTTCAGTGCACCTTCCTGCTGGATTTTCAAACAGCTCAGTGTTTTACAGGCTTCAGGATATTATAAATATTGGTGCTGTTCAAGCTCTTTTCTTGCTTGGTTTGTGCAACATCCTATGTGTAGTAGGATGGAAATTTTTACATTCTGTTGAGCTCCACCTTTTCTTCCTCCATCATCTGTACCTGCACAGGCTTTCTCTTGACTCATACCTGAATAATTCCCCTGGAATCTTTTTGATGAGCTCTTATAAATATCTTGAATTCAGGCTGGGAAATGAACAGAAGACAGGGATGAGAAATGCCCTCTCTCATCATGGCACTGCCCATGTCTTGAGTCTATGCCTCCTTTTGCAGAGAAACTCAGATAAAGCTCAAGGATGTGGCCAACAACCTCTGCATGTCTGGACAATCTCTGCATAGTTCTCCTTATCCAAACAGGCGAGTCAGAGACATTGGAAAAAAAAAGATTTTGGGGTGACTTCTGGTACCTTTCAGTAACTCTTCAAGTCTCACCCTCAGTCTTCATCTGTTTGGATGGCTCCTTGGATTGGGAACCTTAATTAATGGAAATTTTCAGGATTGTGCTTGCCGCAGGGGGACACCCTGTATGGGCAAAGCACCAGAGGGTGAAGTTTTCCTAATTCCATTTCACATAAATTTATCTGGGAATCACTGGCAGCCACTTTTTCAACTATGAGCAGATTTATTTTACACCCCAGGAAAACTAAAATTCTTTCACTTTGGAGATGTGTTTGCTACATAACTCCACTATTCCGGTTCTTTAGTGTTCTCACATCAGACTAATAATAAATAAATTTTAAAAATATTATCATTACTCTTATTATCAATAATAATACTACAAATAATGATATTAATAATAATAATTAGTAAGCAACAACCATTTTAAAAATCCAATTCTTTTCTTTAAGACACAAATCTCTTCCACATGACTGGCTGTAACAGACTCAAGTTCTTTGAAAGTAATGGAATTACATTGCCAGCACAGCTCACTGGTCTCCCTCATTTTGGAAAATTCACCTCTTTTAATATCTCGGCCCTGCTGAAGCTCAGCATCTGTTGCTAAACTGTGGGAACACAGAATTGCAACCCAGCAGTCCCAAATCTAAGCTATGCCCTGAAAGGACCCAATACGGAAATTGGCATCATGGGGCCAAGGATCTGGTCTGGACTGCATGACCTGAGGCTTTCCTTGGAAGTGAAGTGGGAGGTGACATGACTAAGATCAGAAGGAAGTGTTTCCTACAGTTCTGGTGGACAACATCCACCTGCATCCCCATCTCAGAGTTGTAGCAACTCATGAGTTCTCATGGAATGATTTATTGATCAATCAAGCGGACAGGATTGTCCCTGCTTGTTTGGATTTTAAGCACTCACAGAAAGCAGCAAGACCCTGTTAAATCAGTTATTCCACCTTCCTGGATCAGAGTCCGAGTGTTTATATCACAAAGTTTACAACCAGTAGATGTGGATAACACTACATATTCACTGGAAACAATGCATCACCTGTACCTGCTGATAAACATCAATATTTTCACCTCAAAACATCTTAAAATTATCAGCCAGGCTTTAGAAGTACAGTCTCCAGTGCCTCTCACACACACACACACAGAGAGGGGATGATTTCCAGAGCATTTGAATTTTTAACAGGGACACAGCTCTAACACTGATTCCCCAGGCACAGAGGAATGAGAAATTCATTAGCCAGGCTGGGGACATTCCTCCATCACAGTGTGCACGCCCTGGGAAAGGAGTCACATTTAGCACACTACAATTTACCTGCATGATTAACCAGCGACGCTGTTTTTGGATGTCTAATCAGATTATATTGGGTTTATGTACAATTTCCTAAGCAGGCCGACTGATAGATTGATCAAGGGTAGATGGGATCTGACAGCAGAATATTATGGCAGAATTCTTCCAGTGATGGATGAGCCCACCTTGACACAAACTCCAAAGCTTTGCCTCTTAGTAATAAATCTCAGCATGAAGTCATCTGTCTCTGACCTGAAGCTCGAAATCAACGACTCAGGATACTGAAGTTTCATCGTCTTTATGAACATTTAAGTTGGCTCAATGGCATAAATACACACCTCCTGCATTCAATCTCTTTAATAGTGGCAGGCCTTATAATGTTGTTTTTATTTTTATTTTTTTTTCTGTTTTATAAAAGTTAGCGACTCATAACTGATTTTCTCACCAGCCAAGGAGATCGCTGCTAATAGATTACATTCTGCATGATGCTTAATGAGCCATGATTGGGAAAGGAGATGGGAAATGGCACTTTGGATTGATTTAGCAAGGATTCAGTGGAAGCAATGCCACGACTCTGCAAATAGCAGCAGGTTTTACGTGGTGCCATGGAATTATATAACAGGCACCTCAGCTAATACCTTCAAAATGCCTTGCTGGCTTTTTCAAAAGCTAGTTGAGAGAGCCAGCATTTTCAAAAGCTAGTTGAAGTCAGATTCTGAAAAATATGCTTGATTAACCAGAGGGCTTTTGCAAGCAACGTTGTGATTAGCTTTCAGTAGGAAAGGAACAAACAGCAAAAAAGAAATTTTTCCCCAAGCCCACCTGAAAACTCCTCTGTGTGATCTAGAACTCTAAAAGTGGAGCTAACTTCTACATTGCTTGTAAACTGTATTACGCTCAGAATTTTTGGTGGTGCTCACACCATCCAGAGTAATCTCATTTGCCTGGGACTTAATCCAAGGCCACTTATGAGACTGTGGCCCTATTTCTTCATGGGATTTAAGCACCTAATTTTTACCCATTTCATCAAGTTTGGTTTCTTTTTGAGTGTTTGGGTGCTCAGGTTCCCAGATCATGTTTGCATGCACTCTCAGTGTAAAATTGTGAGGGTGTGTAATAGAAGTCCTCCAAGCCCCCTGTGCAGGGTGACATCCTGGGTACCCCAGCAGCTCTCTGAATTAATTCAGTAATGCCTTCAAGTGACCTACTGCAGGCATTCTCACCTGACAGAGTCAAGAAATGGGGTAGCTAATAGACCATTTTGGAGTGTTGTAAGATCACAGCAATTCCATATTTTAAGAGGTTAATATAATACTAATTGGGGCTTGGGTGAAGAGTTCATAAAACAGATGAACCCATATTAGTTTTGAGAATTTGAGCAGCCAGATTCTTAATCCATATTCACTACTGCTTGGGAGTGGTTTTGCTCTTTAACTAAGAAGGAAAAAATATCAGGAGATTTCTGTAATTGTCAGCTTTTTCTGACTAACCTTCTTGACTGCATCTTCTGCGTTCCTGATGGCTGATAACATCCCAAAGTCATGGCCAATGAGAAAAGTCAACTTGTAGAACCAAATTCACCTCCTGACTGACTCTGGCAGACCTAACTGCACTCTGAGATTTTATTCCTGCTAATATCAAAGTCCAGAAACTGACAAAGCTGTATTATTGTCAACCCCTGCAGTGAGGCTGGGAAAGTAGGAATAACAGTTAAGTTAGACCTGTGTGAATAATTCATAGGGAATAATTTATTTGATGAATTGACCTCCTTTTTTTTTTTTCTTTTTTTATCTGTTCATGGCCCTGTCCACAAGCAGCCTCTGATTTTCTCTCGTCTGTTGTTACTCAAATTGAAAATATCTGCTGAATAATTTCTGAGGATAATTCCTGTTCTGCAAATTTGTCCCTGAGCAGTTCGCTGTGAACATTTGCTATTTGAAATCCCAGTGCTAGCTAGACACACAGATCTCCTGGTGTTATTTCTGTTCCTTGCATAAAGGGCACATACATTCAAAACAGTGTATTTTCCACTTTGCCTATTGGTAGTTCTGAGTCCTTTAATGTAGTGTTAAGCTCTGCAAGGTGTGTATTTGATTTTAAGGTCCCATTTTTGACTCATGTGAGACAAATAATATGTAAAATGAGAGGAAACTGCTCTTTCTTTAGGGATTTTCCTATAAACCTGCAGGTGCCACCCAGTCAAATCCTCCAGCTGCTCAATGAGAGGACAAGGAAACCACAAAGAGGAACAAATTCAGGTGTTAAGCACAAATCTTAGGCACTGCTTACATCACCCTCCATGAGATTCCCATAGCAGGAACCATCCTGACCCAGATCCTGTCCCACAAACAGGGGGACAACATGCACAGGGGGTGCAGCACAATCCACAGGACATGTAGAGGACAAGGCAAGCAGCCCTGGCTGTCCTCCACACTTCTAGAGGGACACAAAAGCAACTTTACACCTCCCATCCTGCTTTCCACAGGCTTTGGTGCTGAGCAGCTCCTCAATTCCCTTTGCAGCACGGTCTCTTGTTTACTCACTGCACTCATAAGGCTGCACATCGACTTTCAGAATCAGGAGGGGGAGAAAAAATGGGAGCAAGACAGAGTTAAAAGTTTCAGCCATAAAAGCTTTTGACACATCTTTCTGTCTCTTTCTGTCCAAGTAATCAATCTTCTAAGTTTCCAGGAGCGGCTGAGATTTTTAAAAACAGCTGTAATCTGTGGTCATTGATGGTGGAGTAGATTGTTTGCCAAACTATTACCATAACTGTCAACCAAAATCAGAAAAATAATCTCATTGTGCTGGACAGATGCCTTTCCTGCATTATTGATATAGTCACTCCAGAGTAATAGAGAAATATAAAGCATTGTTCTATTTACAAAAGGAGATTGGCCAAGTCCTTGAGAGTGAGCAGGAGGGACAGGCACTTAAAGGAAGTGAGATATAGTCAACTCAGTAAAAGTTATGTGTCAGGGTCATGTGGCCTCCATAGTCAGCAGAAGAATCTCAGTTTTCAATAGCTTTTCCTCTCCTTTCTCACTTTCAGATTTAGCTCCAGAGCTTAATCTCCGACTAAATGAGCTTTCCAGGGTTTTAATGCAGCACCATGGAATCTACCCAGCTTTTCCCCCTTTCCACCTTCCCTCTGGCTGCCAGCACTACAACCTCAAATACATCTCCGGGACTGCTGCATTTCCAAAATTCACAAAAAACACTGCACGTTCCCCATGCTGCTCTTGGGAGCGAGGATAAATCAGGTCAGCTCTGTGCATTATAATACAATACAAGAGAATTTTGTCTGCTTGCCACCAAGATGTCTCTGAAAGCACTTTGCAAGGCATTGCACTAAATATGAGCGTGGCAGCAAATCTTCAGGCAGATGGAGCAGCCAGCCTGCATTTAGCCATAGCGCCCACAGAGTCTTTTGCTGTTACAAATGTTTGTATATAGAGAGGGGCCCAATTTTGCATTGGAATCTGCTACAGTGAACCCATAACCCCGAGTTCCCCATTTATAGCACAAATGAATAAATATCTATACAGTCAGAGGACTGGAGGTGGGACTGGAGCTTCTATTTTCATTTGAGCACCATGCAGGGGTCAGGCACAGTGAGAGTCCCGTGATCAGCTGAGGACAGGCTCTGGGAGATATGTGGTCTCTTGTCCTTTTTTTCTTTTCTTTTTTTTTTTTTTTAAGTTTTAAAATTGCCTCACATTTCACTGCAGGAAAAAGCTTATTTTCTCATCAGCATTTTGAAAACATTAGAATTTTTTTTTTGGGGGGGGGGGAGCAGGAATTATCTATAGATGTAGTCCTCCATTTAACTTGAAAAGAGAAATTAGCTTTTACAAAATGAGAGCAGTTTTTAGCTTATTCTTGTTCAAAAGCAGATATATGAGCTGCTAGCCTCATTTTGGTAGCAACAAAAGAACTTTTCGGCAGCTTAATGCTTTGAGGCAACACATGGCTTTTTTCTTTCTTTCTTGCAACAAAAACATACAGATGCAATCTTTGTCTCAGTAGAAAAAAGATGGAAATAAAAATAATTTCATCAAATTTGGTGTAATGAGAATTATTGTCATACTATAAAAATAATTTAAATAACAACAACACCAAAATTGCTTTTACCCCAGTTTTACTGAAACGCCTACAAAAGAGCCATTCTAGGGAAGCAAATGGACGCTCTGGTCTGAAGTGTGAAAATCAACAATACATAGAAAAAAAGCAGGGCTAATTGAAGGACTAATTCATGCTGGGTGACCACCAGCCAAACAATAGCTCCGACTCACCATGCTGACTAAAACATTTGGAGCTCTCAAATAAGAAAAAAATTTTGTGAGGAAAATGCCTGACTGTCTTCATGCAGAAGGAGGAACAGTCTGTGGTCAGGGAACGAACGCATGGAATGTCCTTGACACCACGTTTGTCGTGACTCTCTTGCTCTGGAGTTGTTGTACTCTGGTTAGAGAGATGTTCTGAATTCATTAACACGTGTTGTGGACAAGAGGTTTGACCCAACCCCTCACACATCACAGCCCTGACTCCTCTCACTCGCACCCACCTCCAGCACGCCCGAGCACACACCAAGCCCCACAGTGGTTTTAATTGAAAAGCATAAATTTGGCCTGCTAAATCTATTAACGGTTTGTTTTAATTAGGAACCCAGCTGCTTCCTGAGATTCTGCAGTCTGGGTTTCAGAACTTTAACCACACTGAAAATGAGTCTCAAGTGAGCTGCTTCAAGTCTTTCAGCTCAGCGTTTTTGCAGACTTGTTGGAAGGGAGAAGTTGGAAAAGTTTCCACAGTGTGCCCATCACCCCTCCTCTCAGTCCTCAGATGACAGTGACCCAGGGAGGGAGGGTAAAGGTAGACCTCCTTCTATCCAAGTGCTTCTGAAATCCAGATTAAATTTGCCTTTCTTTGTCGAGAGCAGTTAAAACCCACTGCCCATCATAAGTGTAGTTTCCAGAGAGACAAATACGGGACCAAATTAAAACATATTTAAGACCTATGGACCCTAGATAGGGACTTGGTGAAGCCAGGCAAGATGTTTTTTCTTGGAACATTGAACAGATCACACACTAGTGAATTTCTGGGCACTGGGGCACTCACTGCTGCTGGGTTTGCATTGCCAGTACTGCCCAAAGGAGAAGCACTGGCTTTGGGCTGATCCTTTGGTGGACCTGCGACGATTTTCAAATCTTTTTTAAGTCAGTGGTAAAGATACTTTTCCAGCTTCCCCTTTCCTTCCTGGGGTGTGAGCCTGTGCCAAGAGGGAGTCATTTGTGCACTTGTAGGCAAAGATCAAAGGGAAAATGAAGAGAAATTGCTTCTTGTGCATTTACAACTACAGAAGGCATCAGTCTTTCCCTGAAATTACCTGACAGAAACACATTGTGACCAGTGCATGGTCACTAAGCTCCAGGTGTCCTCCCAAGGACCCAGGCAGAGCAGACACAGGTAAAAATTCAGCAAATACCGTTTCATGGTTTACTGTTCATATTTCTACCCTCACTCCTGTACAGGTGGAAGTGACAGTCATGAAGTTCAATGAGATATGTACATAACCCCCTACACCTTCACCATTTTCTCTTGGCTTTTCTGCCTTACTTTATTTTTTTTTCCTTCCTTCATGTGAAATTATCTTTTTACCATGGTTTTGGAATTTTTTTCCATCTAGCTAATGCCAGTTTTAGAGGTGGGTATCCACATAAGTATCCAAGACTCCAGCCCATGAAAATGCTCTAAGAGAAGAAAGAAAAACAGAGTAAAGTGAGGTAAAAATTCATGTCCTCAGGACACCAGAGCTCTGATTTCAACAGTGCTCACCATTCCTCATGGACTAATGTTGGCTTTCTCCTTTTGGATGCCCAGGATGATTTTCTCAATATCTGTGAGTGGAGAGGAATTAGATCTCTAATTGCCTTTTTTCATCCAGCCAAGAGGTGAAAGCTGGCATAGGTTATCTTTCTCTTCAACTTTGATTCAGCCACTGAGAAAAACTTTTCAAATAGCTCAACTCTTGACCACATTAGTTTATTTTATCAATCAAGCTTTGATTCACTGATAATAAACACATCAGTATAATTCTTGGAAGTGTTCACGAATAATAAACAGAAAACTAAGCTCACGCTAAAGCTGGTCAGAAAATGGGATTTTTTCTAAAAAAAAAAAAAGTATTGTTGATAAAGTATAAAAAACCAGACTTGAAATGTTTTCATGTAGGCCATTTAACATTTCTTCTAACTAATGAGAATTCCATCTCCTTCCAACACAAGGGCACCTCTCAAAGTCTGAAGTTCCCCCATATAACAAGTCCATGCAGAGCCAAAGCAGACAGTCAATCCTTGGACTTTGCAGAGCTCCCTTAACCAGATCTACAGACACAAATTTAAAGTTTCTCAGTCCCATTTTTTCAATTTTTCTTGTGTGTTCTGTATTTTTATCTGCTTCTCACATCATAATATTCCATGAAATTCAGGCTGCATTAAAGGTCTCTGGTCTGTACACAGGAAAATGGAAATTTAAACATTAAATGAGGAACCCATCAGTAATTCTCCTCTGCTACCTACTTAACTAATTTTCTTTTTAATTATGCAACCTCATTATATTTAAACCAATCTCATGCTTTGGGGTGAAAGGATATGCTTTTGATTTTCATATAATTCAGTATATATTTTATATAAAACTGAATGTTGCATTTATCTTTAAGGTATGATTTAGTTTTCTCAAGTCCATCCTAAAATTTTCAAATTGCAGATGATTTTTAAATTTTTTCTTCATTTGACATTTCAAATTCTTTGTTGAATGGCAGGAAGAAGTCCAGCAGGGATACTGCTATCTGCTCTTCCTTTCCAGTTGAGTTGGATCTTGGGTTCCAACAGAAGCAAAGCTTTGAGTTACTAGATTGAGAATTAAATTCAAAGCTCACACTGATTTTCTTGTGTAGGGAGGGAAAGGGTTTGTAGAGAGAAAGTTTTCTCAGTGCCACTAATAGGAAGTTTCCTAGGGACTTGGGACTTTCTGAACATCTCCTTTGCATAGAAAAAAATCATAAACCAATATCTGTGGGTGCTTAACTTACAAAAACCTGCTGATTTTAGAATGCTGCAAGGGAGAACCCTCATCCCATTGCTTCCTGTGCAGCTGAGTGATTCCTTCCCACTAACATCTTCCTTATCCCCCCTCTCCCAAGGGGCTGCTCAGTCCCCTTAAGTCTTTTTTGGCTTGTTTACTAAATCTTCAGTCTACTCACTCAAGATTAAGGACACTCAACTTAGGTATGATCCTCCACCGTGTGCTTTGGTTCCAGGGTTGACTCATAAATGGAAGAGTCCTTAAGCCTTAAAAAGCAGATTGAAAACTCAGTAAACAAGCTGAAGAAGAGAAACTTAAGAAGTCCTAGTCTCCCACCACAGAGGCATGAAAAGCACTTTATATAATATATTGTTGCAAAGAGGTTTTTTGTGACTTTGTAATGATTTATAGGTTGCCTTTTGTATTTTTTTATTATTTTTACTCCTCCCACATCCCTTGCTAGTCAAAGATGGGTTTATTGTGTACCCATTTGTCCACGTTTAGCTCAATAATTTTCTCATTTAAATACTGAGAAGCAGTATATAGAATTGCTTGTTTTTCTCAAAAAGAACAAATGCCAAAGAACTTTAAGTAATTTCTTTTTTAAAAATGTGTTTCTGCAACCTAGCAATATAAATGTTCTGGAGGTATATTGGATATAAACTTACATAATCTTGGGTATATTTAAAAGTTTCCATGGAAACCATTTCTTTGTCAAAAGAACAACATTGCTCTGGGCTATTTGTAACCCACACCTAGCACTGTCCAGCTCAGTATGGAGACCAGGAGGTGACTCTGATGTCACTAAAGGAGTGGTCTTGGCTGGTTTGAGATTTTTAGCCAGAGCAGAAGGTGCAAAGTAACATTTCTGCATTATCCATACATGAAAACAGCAACAGTGAGAGAGCAGAGGCAATCTGACCCCTGGAAACCCCCAAATGCAAAGACACCTGCCTTCCCTAGCAGGGGCCCTTCTGGTTGTGTTAAGTGCTTCTGTAAGAGGGAATGAGAGTGCAAGGTCTCAGTTCTCCTCAAGCAAGGATATTTGTTCTGCATGCTGCAGCTTTTCCCTCCAGAATAAGCTGCTCTTCTAATGAGCTCTGTTTTGACAGCAGCATTGCAGCTTGCCAGGAGCTGCTCCCAGTGCAGCATGTCTGTCTGTGCATCTGCAAAGGCGTCTGCAAGGTTGCAGCCCTGATTCTCACACTGTTCCTCGTGCCCTCTTTTGTCCAATTTTTAAGGACAAAACGGGAGGGGGAAGAGGAAAGGGTGAATGAGTCCAGAGTGACCTTCCTCCTGCCTCCGGAAACACTCCAGTTTGCAGGGCCACTGAGGTGGAGCTGGGTTTCTAGCTGTCAGCAGCTGGGAGTCAACAGCAGCCCATCTTATCCACTTCAGAAATGAGCCCTGGCTGATTGGACAAATATTTCCTATTTACCAGCTTCTCCCCCCTCCTGGATAATTCTAGGGTTAATCCAGCACACCACCTCCTCAGCCCAGCCCCGTGATATTGACACTTAAGAAACACAGAGCTGTTTATATTTCATTGGAGAGCTCATACTATCAATTTTCACATTAGTGAGTCCAGCTATTGCTCTCTTCTATCGGGATCTATTGAGTGGTGGCAGTAGAGATATCCGCTGTAGTGAAGGAAAAAAAAATACTTAGCTGTCTGATGAAATGTTTTAAATGCATAGGGTTCACCTTGGGGTTGGCTGCTGCTCAGATTTTATCCATTAATAACACGCAGGGCTGCCACACTACTCTCCAGGGCTGATAGGAAAAATAGTACCACTTACAGATCCCCTGGTTTGCCTCGGGGAGAGTGTACCAAATGCAGCACACATCATACATTTCGGGGCTGAAATTTACTCCACAAGAAGAAGAAAAAAAAACAATAAACACCCCCCCCCCCCACCACCATCCCCAAACATTCTCTGTATTAAAAAACAAAACCCAACCCTATTCCTGAAACACAGACAAAGAAAAGTTGCCATGTAGGCCAGTAGTTGCAGACCTCAAGTGTTTTACTTATGCTATGAAACGCCTCTGGGCAAAACAGGGGCAAGATTTCAGTGTAAATGGCCTTTTTTAGCTTACTGCTCTGCAGGTTGACATTTCACCCAGCAGGGAGAAGAATCTGAATTGTTACAAGGAACCAGGCAGCAAAGAGTAGGCTCTTGGTAAGTCATCATCTTTCCAGCAAGAAAGCCTCATTTATTTATATTTTCTCTTTTTTTTTTTTTTTTTTTTTCCCTACCCCTGAAACAATTCACAGGAAAATGATCATCAGAATAGGAATTGTTAACTGATTAGATTATTGTCAGCATTCGGTACAAGAACATCACCAGGCGCTCAGGGGTAAGTATTATTTTCATCTGCTGATGAGGCTAAGAAAGGATTGTGCACCCAATTCCCTGAGCATTAATGATCTGAAGATATTTGGGTTGGGTTGCATTGTTTTCCCCTCTCTTTCAAAGTGAGCCACGGGGCTCTGCTGCCAGGAAGTGTTATTTAAGAATATGAGCTTCTTTTGTGAAGGGAAGGGCATAATTAGATGTTAAGAACTGATTATTGCATTGTTCTCCACAGAGATTTCCAAAAGGAACAGCACTTGAAGAAAGAAGGGAAAGTATGCATTGTGCTTGGAAAGTGAGAGATATCTGCCTTAAACATTCTCTGTCTCCATATCTGAAAACTTTATAAGAGATGCAACCCAGCTTCCAATTGCACATTGCCTGCCAGGAGCCCACTGACCAAATGTACCTGCTGTGAGACTAGGGCTCCCAGAAAAAAAACAGAAAAATCCCTTGGAACAGAAAACCATAATTTTTTTTTTCTTAAGGGCTTGAAACAAGCTGAACTTGTGCTTACACACTGCTGTTTCCTGCTACTCCAGCCCCAGGGAGCTGACACACCTCATGCTTCCTCCTCTAGGCACTCAGAGGAGCAAGAGGTTTCTATCAGGCAACCCTCAGAGGAGCCTTGGTAAGAAATAAGCCCTCCTGAGCAGATAAGGACTCATCCAACTCACCCAAACTCTCAGGCACTAAATGTAGGACAGACCATGGGCATTTATCCATGGTGAACTCAAAGGGGATCCAGGCTTTGCTGATACCCTCTGCTATACAGAATAGATGGTATCTAGGTGCCACCCCCCCTAAAAGTGTTAAAAATCAAGCAGACTAACCTCATGCATTTCTCTGGAGGCTCCTGGCACAGTCTCTGGAAAATTGGTGAGGGGGAGCAACCAACACAGACCTTTAGCTGCTGCTTGAGCTCCATTTGATTGTCAGCAGTGGGAGCTGGGAGGGGATGCCCACCTGACTTGAGCAGTCACCTAATTACTCTTCTCAAAGTGAGGAAGGGCTGCTTCAGCTCTGCTTAACACCTCCTGAAGCCAGAGAGACATCACCTTCTCCAAGGTGCCTCTTTCTGCTGCTGCTTTTTCCTCCTCAGCCTTCACTATGTATCAGGTGGGATATGGAGCTCCTCTAAAACACACCTTAAAACTCAAGTTCCTACCAGGAAAACCCCAGCAGATCCTCAACCCCTGTTTCCCCTCCACTGCAGGAGTTTCCAGAAGTTCTGATGAGCTGAGAAATGCTGCAGTTCCCAAGGAATTTTCCCTCTCTTTGTAGGAGAAAAAATAGGACTTGGTGCTGCAGCCTACTCACAGTGTCCTCACCATTTTCCAAGGTTGCTTCAGATATTTCATTATTTATGTCTTTAAGGCCCATTTTAAAGCTCATTTAGATAAAATTTTCCAACTACTCTTACCAGAAGTTTGCTCTAAAGCCTCTTGGATGTCATACTAAAAAAAGTTCTAATCCTCAAAATATAATTTCTATGAAACAGAAATGTAAACCATACACTGTACTACCTAAATATTTGCATCTAATCTACATATACAAGCACAGAGGACAGGTGTAAGACCATCTCAGCCTTTCTGACCTCAGATGAAAAGATTCTTCTAGCTCATTCATGCTTTTATTGCCCTTTTCCCTGCGAGTTTTTTGGTGTGTTGTTTTTTTTTTTTTTTTTGGTCTCCATTAGACCGCAGCATTCACCTGGATTAAAAAAAAAAAAATTGAAAAATATCTCCCTACATACAAGAAATAAATCAGTTTCATGTTTTACCATACTTTGTCAAAAATGTGCTTCTTCATGACGAGGCAAGTTCTTGGGACCAAAGCCTGAGCTGAAGTCACCCCAGCTTTTGAGACAGGTGTCACAGTCCTTTTTTCAAATCTGCAATAACAGCCTTTAGCTGTATCACAATTAACACACTCTGTGTGCCAAACTGTAAGGAACTTGCCTGTTCTCTCTGGACCTGCTTGCAGTCTGAGGTGAGAACTAATGAATTGTTGGGGCCACAGGAGGAGGACAAGGACGGGGAAGCAGAGGGGAAGGAATAGGAGTACAAACATCTGCGTGTAGAGGACAAAGCTCTTTGCAGTCTCCCAGGTTATGCAGCCACTTTGTAAGCATTTGGCAGCTGAGCCATCCCTTTCTTTGCCATCACTCTGTTTGCTTAGGAGCAAACCCAAATTCAGTTTGCACTGGAGTTTGTTTGAACACATCCCTTCGCTTCATTGTTGTGATTCGGGATTTGTTTTTTGGGTTTTTTTTTTTTTTTTTCCCTTCTATGCATCTTCATCCTTCATGGTTGATTTGGGTTATGATGTAAACTAAGCCAACATGACACAGCTGCTCTCTCCAATAACTAAGGAGATGCCGGCTGCCACTCACCCCAGCACTTTGGTGCTTCACAGCAGGGCTGGTGGGCTGATGGGGGCTCTCTCTTTTGGCATCTGTCTGTGCCATCCTCGTGGCATTTGCTGAAACAAAACCAGTGATGTTAGCAGCATATGGGCAGCCAGAGCAGGGGTCATTTCCCTTATCTGCCAACAAAGATAAGGACAAGGCCGAGTGGAATGGGGATCTATGGAGGAGAACTGGCAGCACGGTGGCAGAAGAGGAAACCACAGGCAGGAAGGATCCCAGGAGTCACCTCTGCCCATACGTCCCTTTCCCATGACATGTGGAGTCTCTGAGCTTTGCGTGGACTGTTTGGTGCTAAGTTCTGTGAGTTTTGATCAGCTGAGCTGGCTCTGCCAAACCAAACTCATCTGGCTGAGGTGGACACCCCACCTCAGATACAAAGCCTGACTCCAAACCTCTCTGAAAGCTGAGAAAGGTTTTGTTGACAATCAAATTCGTGTAACAGCTAACAGAAAATAAATCACTTCCATCTGCATGCTCTTGGACTAATAAAGGCTTGGTCTGAAACTGGAGGAGCCAAGAACCTGTCAGGGATCCAATCTAATTGTATATCTAACCTGATCAGAAGTAGGAATAATTGGAAAATTCTCAACTAGATTGTTCTTTTTAACTTACCGGGACAAGCCACACACCAACAGCTTGCACAATCTGACTTCTGCAAACAAAAGCAGTCTGGATAATTTTGGAGAAGACACTGAGCATTCAAACTTCCAGGTTAGCTGTCTCTGTTTGCTGCCAGGAAAAAAAAATTAGGCACTTTTTCCTTCAAAGTAGTACCTCTAGGCACAAGGTTACAGCACTGGGCATGTTTTAACATATAGGCTGTGCTGAAACAGAGTACTTGAGGAAGATGCTTAGCAAGAAAAATAGCTCTGAATAGAATGATGTCTGCAGAAACCAGGGATGACAAATCTACTGCAATATGAAAACATATGTATATGGCATTGTGAATTTAAAAGATGCCCCGCATAGCAGGCACAGCTCAGGTATTTATTAAGACTCAGATTCATGAAAAATATCCCCCTTTTTGTTAGCAATTTTTGCCTGCAAAATTTAACTCACTTGTGTGTGCTCTCATAATATGCAAGTATTCTTCAAAATTGCTACCTCTCTTTCTGTGTCTATAGCAATGCTTACCTAAGTCTCCATCCTCTTTCAAAGTATCACTTATAGTATCTGAGAACCTATATATTTTTATAAAACCCTTCATTTTGGGAGTTCACTATTTGTTCAAATTGTCTGGGAATTATAGGCTCAGAGGGTGTTATTTCTATCTGATAATTTTACAAAAATCCTTACATTTAAAAAAATATGTTGGGTTTTTGTGTGATTATTATAAAAAAATATTGTTAAAAATAGAGAAAATGTGATTTTATATCCTGCTCAAGTTTACATAAATATAATCCCCTAAAAAAATATTATCAGACTTTTTAGTATTTTGTCAATTATGTCAGGAATATACATTAAAATGCATGTTTCAATCCATGACCATGTGGCTCTACTTCTTGATTGAGTAAAATGTTTACCAAAAAACCTTGAGTGTTTTAAAAAAATGAGCAGAGTTGTATCTATGTATGAAAAGTAAAAATGTTGTAAATAAGGGAGTTGGCTTTTTTTTTTTCTCTCACAGTTTCAAGCTCCACTTTCTAACTTAAATGCATAAAGATTTTTTTTTTTTTGTCAGCTTCAGTGCAGAGAAACATTAAAATTCATCTCACCCCAAACCTTTGTCGGGAAAAAAAGATGTTAAATATCAGCAAATGGATCTGATAAGCTGCAGACTATTTCTGCTGTCAGAGAATGACTGTAGGACAAAAACACATGTTCAGGATTTGACATCCCTTGGCATCTTGTAAATAGCCTGCATGAATCCACACCTAAAAACTGCCAACACAAGCAAAATTGTGCCCAAGTTTCTTGTAAGTTAAGCAAGCAAAGCAGAGACATGAAACGTGGTTGGATTGAATATAGAAACCTAAAGACCCCCAAAACTGACCTTGAGATCATTTTAGCGAAAGATCTTCTCTGCACTTTTGCAGCGCCAGCCTGATTTTCCCTCTGGAAAGAGCTCTGTGTGTGTGTGGATGGGTGAATGTGCAGGACTGCGTGATAAACACGTTATTAGGCAAAAAAACCAACAACTTTCCACAGAAGAATGATAAGAAAAAAGAACTGCTGAGTAATACAAAATAAAACCTTCCTTTTTCTCTTTTTTTTTCCTTTTTCTTTCTTTTTTTTTTTTTTTTTTTTTTTTAAGGATTCATTCCTTAGAAGAAATGAGCAGTAATCCCTTGGCCTGGTTTTCCTCCATTTCAATTCCACCCCCTCACCAAAAGAAAAACTTTTTTCTGATTTGTGATTCAAAGGACATCTCTTCCCTGTCTGGATGGCAAATTGTTTTCTCCTTTTTCTGTACAAAAACAACAACAACAACAACAAAGAAAAGGTTAAAAAGAAGGAAAGGAGGGATATTTAGAAAGATGAGGAGGAAATCTGTTTCAAGAACCAATTTCTTCTGATACAACACCAGAATTTGTGCCACAGATGCAGGAAGAGATTACTTCCCTTCTTTTCCCCAGTCCCCTTATTTTTCAATCTCTCAATTCTTTTCAGAGATGTTGGTCTTCCTTTCTTGGATTCAGGATTGCCCAATGCCAGCAGGATATGTCAAAGCTTCTGGACTGAATGGAGAAATCTCTTTTTCCTGAAAACCTGGGGATTGTCTCAGCATTTGAGGGATGTTTTATCCAGGGGACTACAACACCATTAGTGGTTTCTGCTGGAAAGGACATCCACAATGTGGTGGGAGATGCCACAGCCATGCTTATCTCTGTCACCTAAATGGGAGCACATTCCAAACCTTCCCTGGGTGAATACAATTTTTGGGTCTTGTCTACAATAAAGATTGACATCTGTGTGGTCCATGCTGGCACTAATTCACGGCCAAAACAGACCATGAGGATGGTCCTACCCTCAGTGTGGCTGGGACCATGGTGCAAACACACATGGGCACTTTTTCCAACCTGAAAAGGAAAATGGGATGGGGTCTGTGGAGCTGAGAAAGGTTAAGGAGCAGTCAAGTGCTGTGTGCCAGGACATGGTAGGGCTGGGATCCGGAAAGATCTCTCCAAAGGACATGGAACAGCTGGCAGCATGCCTCCTCCCCTCCTCTTCCTCTGAAGCACCCCTGGAGTCAGGATGCTGGCCATAATGACTCAGTAGTCTGCTTGGCTGTGGCAGATCTTGTATTTCTGGAGAGAATTAATATAAACACTTTCTTTTGCATTTCCTTATTTTTTTTTTCCCTTACCCATTGTAGTGCCTCTTATTTCACTGTCTGCTGCCTGTCCCCAGCACCAAAGGAAACTGTGATCCCTAATTCCCAGCGCTGCCCAGCCTGCTATAAAACTGCTCGGTGTGAAACGTAATATGAAAAAAAAAAGAAAAAAAATTTTTTCTCTTTTTTTTTTTTTTTTTTTTTTTTTTTCCTCCCCTCCTTTTTGGCAGGCTCTGGAAAAGGCCTGTTTCCTGGCAGGAGAAAAAGCCAGCCTTGGCTTCAAGCAGCCACTGACAATTCCCAGCATATGGTAAGAGAGGGAGCTTCCGCCTACCCCATCAGGTAAGTGCCATCTTCCTCACGGCAGCGATGATCGATGTCACGCCTGGAGAGCGCTGGCTGCTGGGAGAGGAGCCAAGCGGCCAACTGGCCACTACAAGGGAACAGGTCAGGCTGGACAAGGCCTCTGGGTGAGGAAAGCATGCTAGCATAAGCATGCAACCAGGAAACGTGGTGTCCTAGTGCACCGTCATCTGCCTGCACTTTTGGCTCTGCGGCCGAGTTCGAAAGGCTTAATTTTCTTGTGTTCACACTCGGGTTTTAGTGCTTTCCAAAGGTGGGTTGGAGCTTTTTTGTGTATGCTTTTCAGCATTGTTTGGTGTGCTCGTCATATGAAGGGGAAAGGAAAGGGAAGGCAAGGGAAAGGAAAGGGAACGGAAAGGAAAGGAAAGGAAAGGAAAGGGCAAGGAAAGGGGAAGGATGTTGCAGGGGGCAAGGCGACAGTGAAAGGAAAGGAAGGGGGAAGGCAGGAAATGGGGAAAGGACAGGAAGGAAAGGAAAGGCAAGGGAAATGGAACGGAAAGGAACGCAAGGACAGGAAGGGAAGGCAAGGAAAGGAAAGGAAAGGGAAGGACAGGAAGAAAGGCAAGGACAAGCGGAAAGGGGCAAGGAAAGGAACAGGAAAGGCAATGCCCTTAAGGCAGTCACAGGCAGTACGGAATGCACTTCCAGGAACTTGACGGCCTTAGCCTTCCCGTCCATGTACACCATCCGTCACTCCCTTCCTTCCTTCCCTTCCAGTCCCTTCCCTTACCTTCCCTTCCCTTTTTGTTTTTTTTTTAATTTTCTCTTCCAGTGTCAGTTCTTGCTGTTCTCATAACAACCTTTTCCTTGTTGGTTAGAAGAAGACCTGATCCCACATCCTTTCCAGCTCTGCTCATTGACTCCATGTTATTCTGGAGCAGTCCACCACAGTGCCAAGCACCAAGGAAGTTTCCTTAGAATAGACCAAATTTTGCCCTGTTTAGCCCTGGGCAATGATTCAGCCCCACTTTGGCCTCAGGATCTCCTTCTCTGACCCCATCTTGCTCCATGATCTGCCGAATCTCGGGACGGTTTGGAAACATCAGAGCTGCAGAGGGATGGCTGTGCATGGCTGTAGCATGCTTGGGAGGGGGACAAGGCCCTGTGTCATGATCCCACCCTCCCCACAGGGCCCATGGCACAAGGGACGTGGCAAAAAGTGGGCTCCAGGCCCCCTTGATATTTCCATGGGATGGTCTCTGCAAGGCAGGTCTGCTCCCCAGGCTGCCAGTGCGGAGAAGCACCTTCAAAGCCCCACCGAGCCATTAAGACCAGTTCCTCAGCTGTAAATCAAACCAGCTCCATAACACTTTTTTCCCCTCACCTGAGCCCTGACCTGGAGGGACCACATCTTGTGGAGAGAGGGTAATTCATTCTCCATGCTCACTCAATCCATAGACCCTCGGCCAAGGATGCTGATTATTGCTAACCGGGGTGCTGTTTTTTATCGTCCTGGCAGGGCTGAGAGAGCCCTAACTCATTTCACATCGAGCTCGGAATAGCCACTGCCTGGTAGGAAGTTTTGGTGAGGACCAAACTGAGCTGCTCTCCATTTATCCTATGGAAGACTGTGCACTTTGCAGCTCATTCTCCAACACAGAAATAAACTGTCAGTGGCTTCTCTTCTGGCACAGATTGATCTAATACAACTGCCTCAGCGCACACTGCTTGTGCAGACAGTTCCAGTGCACATTACTGTCATTTCTGATGCCCTAAAAGCTGCTGCCTTCTCCCTCCCATGCTCTTAAATGCCTTAAATGCTCTTAGAAAGTGTGGTGACACTTTTACGGGTGATGGGGCAAGGGTCACGAGCTGAAACTTTGCATGCCAAGAGATGCAAACAACAGATTCTCATCTCTAGAAGGGAAGCAGGATCTGATTTCCTTTGTCAGTAGGTTCATTCTTTGTGCCACATAATTATAGATAAACAAAAAGAAACACACAACATGTCTTAAATTAAATTCAGAGTTCTCTGATTGCCACATTAATGGGAGAAAGGTTATCCCAAGCAAGTGCATCTCTGACTGCTGTAGGAAATCAAGCTGTGATGGAAAGTGTAAAGTAGGGGGTTACTTTCTAGAATCTATTGTAAAAATCTGAGCTGAGCCACAGCTTTGCCAGTCAGTGCCTGAGTGCCATCAGTGACCAAAAGTGCTACAGGACACTAAATGAGGAGTAGAGCCATGTCCATAAGTTTATTCACCTAAACTATCAGACAGCAATGGGTGCTGATCAGCAAAACAACTACTGCAACTCATTTTCAGATGTTTGTGTTCATGGTGAACTAATTTTGTGCCCTTGCACTGGAAAGATATGGGTGCTCATGCTGCAGAGGTGTTTTAAAATGTTGACAAAAAGCCAGAATACTAAAGTAAATGCTCCAGGTAGATCACTGCTTCAATCCCAAAATTCTGGTTAAAATGTCTGTTCTAGAAAGGCTACCATACAATATTACAGTTTTATTTTCAGATTTTTAAAGTGGGATTCAATTTTTAGTTATAAGGTCTTTCCTTTTTATATAATTTGTTTGTTTTATTCTATGATACACAAATCAAAATGTTATATAGCATGGCAAGCAGCGTATACTTTGATCCAGAAAAATAGAAAATCTGTTACAATTTTATAGTGTTATAATCATCCTTTTGGTTTTGAAGTAAACTAAATAAGATAAATATTTCCAGAATTACATTTTTAATGTACTGCTAATACTATTGGCACAACATGAAACATTTACCATTAAACTGAAAAATAAAAGGTCAATATTTAAAACAAACAAATTCCATCCCATCATGTTTCTACACAAAATATCCACTTAGCCTAATTAACTGCAGCTCCTGAGCATCAGTGAATGGATTTTCACATTTAACAAGTTCCACAGAGTTCGGCAAGAATGATTATTTCTTTTGAATAGTCATGCTTAAAGAATACTGCTGCCCATCATACGGGATTCATTACTGCTCGGTTTCAAGAGTCTGTCATCCACAGAGGGAGCAGGAATGATTCCATATGACTTAGGTGACAAATCATAAAACATAAAAAATGAATAGCTAACAGCTGTCTGGACTTTTCCTGCTGCAAACAGTTTCCTTCAAGTTGATATTTCCTCATGCTCCTAATTTTCCAAAGAAGACAATCCAGATGTTCCAGCTGTACAGTGCAGGTATCTCCAATGCAACCAGCATCTACAGAGACATCACCAAAGAGCTTCTCTGCTTTTCTCTTCTTCCCCTTGTCTATTCTTTTCTTTCTTCTTTTTTTTTTTTTTCCCATTTTTTTATTTCTCCTCAGCAAGAGTAAAACTTGAGCACGGCCAGGTGTTTTCACTTCAGAGGCTCTAATGGCAACAACAACTCCAGTGCTTTGGAAGCTAACAAATTTGTTGTGTCACAATTGATAATCAACTCTAGTAAAAGAATGTCCAAATCAATTGAGCTTTAGCAAGGGCAAACTGACTGGACACAGCCAGACTCCCAGCAAAAGTAGGCCAAGCTTGATAAATTTGCCCTTATTATAGCTATTGATGTTTAAATTTCTTCAGGGATGTTGTTACATGGGTGCCTAGTGGTGACAGAGGTACGATGACCTCCTTCGATCCTTAATCTACACCTGTTAGTTGGCTCCCTAGTTGCTTGTGAGTATACTCAAGCTTAAAGGTTAACAAAAGAAAAACAGGCCAAGTTTACGCGACTGCAGCAACGGATCAATGCAGAGTAAATAACCTTCTCTGTCTTATTTCCCCAAGCATTATTGATCCGAGTTCTTTGTTCTTTGTCATGTTTCTGTCTTCTAATCCCGGGGGACGCTAAACGATCGGCTCATATTGGACATGTTAACTGGCACATTATGACAGCTACCATTTTGTCACTCAATGTGGTGCTATATATAAAGAACCCCTTGGCTCAGGGGTTTCTGAGCTGCTCTCTCCAAAACGAGCCTCCCATACCTGATTTTTACTTTTGGCTTCCTTTGTCTGCTAGCCCCTGCCCCTTAGGTATTTTATCTAGAGGTCTGCCATAGCACTAACATTTTTTTTTTCTTTTATTATTATTATTAATTGCTCTCCTAAAATTTCCCCATCCTTAAAGATGGACAATAACCCAACAGTTAAAAATAATAGACACTTCTGCAGCGTTCAGTGCACGGCAGGAGTTTCAGGCAGTAGCAAGTGCTGGTATCAATTCTGACCTGTCGGGGCTTGTTGTTTTTTTATTTAGGAGCAGGAGCCCTTTCCTTTCATTATCAAGGTTACATTTTAAGGATATTGTGCTTTCCTAAGTGTTCTCAATGGATTTCTTTGGGATATTACAGATATCACTCTATCCACACTGAGCCCAGCCTCTGTCTTTCGGCTGAGTGGATGCTCCAAGTACCTTAACGGCTCTATAAACTTGCAGATTTGTGGTGGAAGTCTGTGTTCACTGGGAGGCTATTGGATTTCTAACAAAATTAATTGGATTTCCTTCCTTCTGAATGCTCCCTCTACATGCCTATCTCTGAATAAAGACTTGCCAATACTAACTCCCAGAATTATACAGAAGAAAAAAGGGGGGAAAAAAAAGAAAAGACGTGAACTTGGAAGGCATGGCAACCTACTATTGCTTATTTAGCCTTCCTCACTCTTTATCTAGGACACAGAAAAAGCCTATTCTAAAAGAAAAAGCTTTTCCCTCCTCTGCCAAAAAACTCCAAGCAAGTGATCCAATCACTGGAGGAAGTGTTGCATGCCTTTCTGTCACGGCGAGGGAGAGTCCATTGGCTGAATAGTGTCATATGGATTTAGGACTCCAAAATTCATAAGGCATTTCTGGGTCTGTCTGGCACTTAATGGACAGCATGATATAGATAGAGGGAGCAGGACTACATTTTAAACCCAAAAAGAGAAGTGATAGTCAGGAGGTAAATTCCTGCCTGCTTCCCCATGTATAGCATTTCACTGTATTAGCCATCACTAATCACCGTGCAAATATGCTCTGTCCAGTGGACAAAAATAGCATTATGACTTTCCTGCCACACAATCTTATCTTTCTCTAAGTCACAGCTGAGTCAATCTGTGCTTTGAACAGGTATTTTTGCTAATGCAAAGGAAACCAGGGGAAAAAAAGCTGTTGTATATTTCAATTGAATTTCAAGTTCCTTCACGTCTCCATAGCTGATAATTAAACCAACTGACCTGCTTCTGCATCGAAGCCTGCAGGAAATTAGGCAGATAATACTCTTTAGGTAGATAGGCTTTGGGGGATAGTTTATTAGAAGAAAAGGAAAGAGCCTCCAACCAAAAACTGTGAGTTTTGGAGCAGCCTCATCACTTGGCTATGGGGGTCTCCCCCTTTTTTACACTGATAGCAGGGTTTGGAGAAATTTTAGCAGGAACTCTTGAAAGGAAAGCCAATAAAAGACATATGAAGAATTTGTCCCTGCTAGGTTGAGTCATTCATACCTAAACCCCCATCTCAAATATTTAGTAGATTATTCCAATATTAATCTTTTACAGATGGCATGATCCTATTTTTCTTTCTTTTTTCCTGTTTGGTTTTTTTTTTTTTTTTTTTTTTTTTTAATTTCAATTCAAACCACTAAAATATGCTAAAGCCACAACTGGAACCTGGTTCAGCATCTATCTACAGAAACTTATTATTTGATTTGAAATGGTTTTGTTTTCTTTCGACATGCTGGAAATATATCCTTAAAAGACATTTTCATCTCCATAAAACATTTGTGTTTTTTGGACTTGCTGAAAAACTGAAAAATCCAGGGGTCAACCAGATTTAACAGTTAATTTATTCATTATTTGTCTTTCCAGCTGCAATTACTTTGGGGCAAACCCAACATATGCTAATGTTTTTATAGTATGCCTAAAATGTCATAATAAATTCAAATTATTAATAAAAATGACATGTAAAAGTGTGAGATACCTTGTATGTGGGCAATATGTGTTATTCTAGTTAAATATTTTGCTCTGTATTTCCAATCACCATGAGGATCTTTTTCAAATATGAGAAGATTTATGGCATTGTTGTCATTAAAGGGTTGGCTGGCTGCACAAAGGACACACCTACATAGTCCATATATCCACCAAAAATTTAGCATTCACTAGAATAAAGAAATTCTTCTCCTAAGCAAGGTACATAAGTTTTTTTATTTTTAATAAAAGTACATTGGTGCTGTCATGCAAGTGTCAAACAGTATCTCTGTTTTGCATTCCTATAATGCTGTTTAAAGGGTTTGAATTTTTCTATTTATTATGTAGCAAGTTCACCTCTACTGCTCAGTAGGATGTTCTGCAAACTGATCTCACTGTTAGGGTGACATCACTATGTTAAAAATAAGCCATGGTGGCATATCTGTGATAAAAAATAATATTATTATTCAAATAAAATTATATATCAACTGTGCAAAGATTCCAGTGTGTTTGAAGTGTATATTTAAAGGAGACAGCCCAAGCTCTCTGTTGTGAGAGAAAAGGTATATTATACTATAATATTTTTATGTGGCTATGAAATGTGATGAGAAAAAATCCCTCTCAGATGATGTCTTGTTTATTTATTAATCTGGCTTTTTCAGCTGTCAGCAATTGAATCCCCTTGGATATGGAAGGAGTTCAGCTTTCCTGATCTTAAATTCAGTCTCCTTTGAGAGGAAAAATGCAGGTGAGAGACCATCCCAAAATTCAGAATTTCAGATCCTCTGTCCCTTTGGGTGCCAGATCCACTCCTGGGTGTGGGAGCATTCTCTGATGAGCAGGCTAAGACTGGCTTTGGTAAAGATGTTCAGGGGGAGTTTTTGTTTTGATTTCTTGTGTTGTTCTCTCAGTCTGGCCTTTGCCCCTGCAAAGTGCACTCTTATCCTCCAAATAGGGAACAGCAGCCAATTCTGCATTTTCATACAATTTGTGCTTTGATAGGACAGCAGTCACGTTCTCAGAAATCATCAGGGACTAGGACTGAGCAGCCTGTATTCTCTCCTCCAAGGGGCCAAGTCACACTAACTGTGAGAATTCTCACAAAGCTGGTTAGCAGATTGAGGTTAAGTGCTCAACTGACTAAAATCTGGTGGGGGGGAAACAGATATGTTGGTTCCTAAATCATACAAGAAGGTTCAGAATGTTGTCTTTGGGTATTTTTTTAATTTCTTGACAACAGCTGAGAGGATTTTTGGTTTCCTTCAGACTGTGGTTTCCTTCAGGAAGTGCTGAGGAGTTCAGCTGACCTTGCAAAGGTTGATTTCAGTGTTTTCCCCTGGCAAGTGGGTCATGGGGTAAAGGACTAGAGAGACAGATGTGTCAGAAGCTCTTAAACATGTCAGAAAAGATACTTTGCTTCTTCCTGTAGGAGACAACTCTGTTCAGTATTGTATAAGGTACTTCTGATTTTCCTTATGGAATAATGAGACTCTGTCACAGCCCTCAGCTGGGGTAAACTGATGTTAAATCCATCAAATTTCATATACTGAAGCTGACTTGCTCTGGCTGGAAAACTGGTCCAGGGTCAGAGGTCTGTATACTAAAAAAAAAAATTTGTTCTGAAGTGTGTATGCATGTGTAGGCTCATGTACAGCTTGGCAGATTTGAGATCTTGGAGAATTTTTAACATTATTAGTAATATTCCTCCTTTACTCTCTTTTCAAAAAGGACATTTCCATAAAAGAAGCTTTTAGACTGTTCAGCAGATTTACCTCCTGCCCTCTCAGGCACACCCTAACCTCTTCTAATAATACAAATTTTATCTTAGTCCAAAAAGTTATTTTTGTCCTTGATGTGCATTTTGTACTCCTGTCAAGGGCCAGAAAAGAAAGAAATCAGGGGCAGTGTGAGGAAGGGTCAAACTGAGCATGAAAATATTCCTCTGCCTCCATGTAATGTACAAATCAGGATTGTTAGAGCAAACAGCCACCAACGAGCCACATTATTCATAACACTTCACAGTTTTCTCATGGAAGCCGACAAATGTGCATTGCCTGAACATATTTTGTTAATTCGTTGGGTTTTTGCTATGAATACAGCTGAATAATTTCAGAGCATTTTCCTGACAGTAATGAGTGGTGCTTTGTACCTTCTCTGGGATGCACATTACTACTGTTTTGCTCATTTTGTGGATGGGAAATATGAGGCATAAAAAAGAACAGGTCAAGTGCAGGATTTTGGAATTAAAAGGAACCTTGAAAATTTTTAATTACTACCTAATATTCTAGAAAAAAATCTAAAATACCTAATTATTCAGGGTCCTCAGTTATTTGAAACATAATATTTTAGAAAAGAGTTAATACATTTAATTAAAAGATGGCTAAGTATTTATTGAAAGCATGATATTTTCGGGAAGAGTTATTAGATTTGACTAAAACATGGCAAAGTATTTTTGTATTGCTTAGTGAATCTTTAGATGCTAGAAACCTTTGGACCATTTGTTTGATCTTCATATTTAAACATGATTTTAACAGTAACAGTTCACCCATGGCACTAAGAGACATCAGTTGCAGAAAAACACACTAATACGGACCAGAGCTGAATTAAACTGTGTTGATGGAGATAACCAGTTGCATATGTTTTTAGTTAGCAGGAGCCAAATCAGATAACCACCATACAGAAACACTGGGCCTGATGGACATTTTTAAAAATATTTTTTCTGAGGAAAGGCTGGATTGCAGCCTGAATCCTGGTTACGACGTTCGTCCGTTTGTACTCGGCAATCAGGAAAATGAAATTCTGGATAAAGTGAAAAGATGACTGGAGAGGAAGGAAGAGCAAAGTATGTGAAGGGCAAAGACATAAACATTGGTGCTGTTCTCTTCATGTTACTAGACAAGGACCTTCTATTGATTTCTCCGGGCATGCTTGCACTTCCTTCCTTCAGTGACTAATGATACGCCCTTTGGGTTATGATGACACTGCATTTCATAGGCCTGCAGGTCGAATTCCTGATGTATTCTCTGCCTGGCTCTTACTTTAAGTCATTGTCCTGCTCCAGGCCAGGCTCTTCTTAAACGTGAGGCAAATAAGAAAGGGAGATAATTTATGTCGTGCATCGCAGGTTGGAGAATAAACTCAGCACTTCAGGTAGGTTCAAACATAGCTGGATATTGTCTGAAGCCTCATTTCCAGTCCGTGGCATAGCATGGAGTCTGGTGTCTTGAATGTTTTTCTCACAACAGTTTCCAGAACTCTGTTTCCTTCTGCAGGAGCCCCAAAGTGCATATGTGTTAGGCACACATTTCCTCGCCCACCTCTGCGTTGGAACACAGATTTGTTTTAACTTTGATTAACAATCCTCCACAGAAATTTAAAGAAAGAAGTGACTGATTCTTCTCTCACTTTCAGTAAATTAGGAATAATTCCCCTCTCCCTCCCACCCCTAGGCCATGGAGTTAACATAAATAATGTGAAACTGGTGAAGGTGACAGAAGAGTTAGGCTAAAAATGAAGAAACCTACTGCCTTCAACACCGAGAATATGGGGCGCAAATTATATCTCGGCCTATTTAATTGCCAGGCAAAATGTGGGACAAGAACTCTTGGGGGCTCCCAGTCACCAGCAATATGAAGGATTTGATATAAGTAGCCCGTAATAGCTGCTCTGGACAACCTTCTTCTCATGTTCAAGAAGCAAAAACAGCAGGAGGTTTTCAGAAGCGTGAAGAAGTAAGCATCTGACGTTCACTTACTTTTAACAAAAGTTTGTCCTATGGCAACCCTGAGTGCCTTTGAACATATCAACCTATATTCCACCAGCAGACCAGCTTTTGTGCAATGAACTACCCAAGCTCCCCCCAGTAACCACCTGGAAGACCAGTAACACCACCAATGAGATTTAAATTAATGGCATGTAACCTTGAAATGACTGATTTAACATAAAGGTGTTTTTTTTTTTTTTTTTCCACAATATTCAACACTGTTTCTACTGCCTGGAAGAATACTTTTGTGAAGCCAGAGATCCCATCATCTAATGTGCAAAATTTAAGTTGTCAATCAGGATGCCTAAATAGCTCATGTTTGTAACGAAATGTAGCTATCAGGCTTTTTCTTGAGTGCTTCCTGATATAAATGGGAATTACTGATCCAGAGATTGAGTTTACAGCTCTGATTTGAAATTTCCAGTTTCTCAAGAGAATACTCTGACTTGAGGAAAAACTTAGAGGGCATAAAAATACATTCTTAATAGTCAAAAAACCCCACTGATACTGAGAATCCTCCAGACTTTCCCCCACAATTTCCTATTCCTAAAGAATACTTGATACAGAGAACAGTTTAAATAAATGCAGACACACTGTCCCTGTCTCGCCTTCATTTGGTGCTAAATTCTCCAGAGAGGAGAGAACTATTTCTCAGCTGAAGTCTGGGGAACTGCCTTTGGTTCAACATTTTTTTCTTGAGCTGCACAGTATTTATGTGCTCTTCTGCCAGGTGTTGATAGGAGAGGTTGATCCTTAGGGCTTTATCATGTTTAATCATTGCTTTGGTCACTGCTTAGGGTGGTTCATGTTCCTTCTCCTTTTCCCCATCTGCCCAAACACATCAGCCAGGGGAATGTGGGGTAAAAAAGGCTGCAGACCACAAGCTGTGCTCCCCTTGCACACCTTGGCAGTGTGATGAAGCATCAATTTGTCTGGACACCACAAATTTTGGTCTCAGGGCAGATAGACCAACAAAGACGGGGATGGAAAGGGAACAGGGGAACTCTCCAAGCGTTCCTGTGGCTGCTGACTGGGAAGGATGACAGAAACTGGGAAGGCAGAACAATCCCTCATGTCAAATTCCAGTATATTTTTTGAAATCTAAAGAAGTCATGGGGTCAAGCTTAGGCAGGAATCTCACCCTTAACATGTGAGCCCCTCAAAATTACCTGCCCCTGGCCAGTGAAATGAAGACACACAAATCTGAAGGCAATTTCTTACTCTGTTGTTCTTGGAGCTGTTTTTCCTGTTTCATTCCTCTTCCTTTTGCTGCCACCATTAGGAGGTGCTGGCTGGATGCTTTCAGAGCTGTGTTGCAGTGCAGAAACACATTGCACCAGCTGATAGAGAAATACATTCACATACAGGGAATTCCTGAGCCGACTGCTAGTTATAGAAATATTATTCAAGAGCCAAAATTATGTGATCCTTCTTGGAACAAAAAGACCATGAAAATCAGCAAGAATTTTCCTCCATTGAGGATCTGGAAATCTATGCCATCTCTTAATATCCAACAGACTTCTCGAATTTCTGGTGTGTTTTTTTTTTTAAGTGAAACATATGATAGAAATGGAAAGCTTAATCAAGTTTCCTGAGCTTACTAATTACTCATTCTTTGGGTTTATTTTCTTCTGTGCTTTGCCTGACAATTGAACATGGCAGAGACGTAAATCTGAGAGGTTTGTTTTGCTTTCAACTAGCTCTTAAAACACCTATTCTATATACACAGAGAGATTAAAGTAAGAAAGAAAGGATGTCAGCTGTATGATAACAATGAGGAATGGCTGGACAGAGGATTGGACTCCTTAAAATGAGTATGTTTACCATCCCACAATTGATGAATTACCAGGGATTTTAATTGTAAAGCTCTGGCTGCCATTGCCATATTTCACAGACTGGGATCAGCAGCTATTTCATCTACCTGTAATTTTATTTCTTTACCAAGTGCCTGATCATGAGAAACAATAACTGTCAGCAGTGTAAATTCCCACAGGACTTTGAAGATTTACTCTGACTAACTACAGATCCATCCAATATCTCTCAAGATCAGTCTCTACCTGTCCCAGACTGAGATGTAATGTGGCTGTAGACTGTAACTGTTTACAGAAGTGGGAGCCTTCAATAGGTCAGTGTATGAAATCATTCCTATTCCTCCACAGTAGTTTGTAAAGTTTCCAAAGAGCTTTTCAGGCTTTCTGGATGAAAACCACTATATAAATGCAAGATGCCATTATTATTTATTGTTTCAGTTTGACAGAAAGATGGAGGGTTTCATTTTGACTTTATATTTCCACTTCGCCTTTGTTTCATAACTTTCTGACATGCAGAATTTTCCTTTGTAGTCCTCGCAAGCCTCACAACCTCCTTGTTAAGGCAGAGAGGTTGGGAATGCTGCAGCCACAAATAAGAATTAAATTAGAGCAATTTGTAAATATTTTTTTATGTTCTTATAACATACTAGAGACTATACTAAAGGCCCCAATTTTCAGTGTCCTGTATCACGGACTAGCTGGCTCAGGATTTTCCAAAAATGAACAAGAAATTCACTTGTGGTTAGTTCTGAAAGGCCCATACAAGAAGGGTTTTTTTTTTTTTTTACAGCCTTACATTCCTACTAACCTTGGCCCTTAGAAATAACATATTTCTGTGAAAAAGAGTTTCTTTGCTGTATTTAATAGCAGTTAATGTTCTTTTTACAGCTGTATAGAGGGTAAATGATGGGAAATCCAAACAGCAGTAATTACCTGCTCTTAATTGGAATACAACAGAATTTAGCCACAGTTTGCATGTATCTGAAAAGTGAGAAATCCACCTCATTGTTGTCCCTCACACAAATATATTTTGATTTCCTTTAGTTCATTCCATAGTATTTTGTGGTGAGAAACTGTATTATATAATTATGCTACGAATATTATTTCTTCTTAAATGTTTAATTTCATAAGTTCTAATAAAGGAAATGTTATTTGCTTCTACCCTTGAGCAATCCACAGCATTGTTGACCACAGGAAAAAGCTGCTGTTCACTATGGCTATTCTGCTTGAGCCAGCTGGAGTCTCAATCCAGTGTCATTTTAAAGAACCTTTAGAACAGTGGATGAGAGACTCAGCTCTCATCCCATTACCAGCTTTATTTAATCTAAAATGCCTCTGAGAGAGAGAGACTCCCTTATCTCTGAGTTGTGCAAACACCCCGCTGCACACTGATACAAGATCTGTTGTGAACCGTGCTGGAGAGCTGGGGCTGAGTGGAATCCTAAGTATGTGAACCCAGCAGGTAGAACAGGACTGAGCTCTGTGGCTGTGTCCCAGATCCTGGAGGTGTCTCTGCAGAGCACAGAAATGAGAGGAGCATAGATCCAGTTTGATGGATACCATCATTGTGTTACTGACACTAATATCTTTAGCACAGCACAAAAAGAAATTAAAGAAGGCGTGTGCTGTCTAACATATTATGGTGCTCTGCAATCCCCCAAATGCTGAAATACTCATGTAGACATTTTTTGGTGGTGTTGTTTTAGTCATAATTGCTCCAGTGTCAAATGAGATTGTAATGAGAAGTGGAGCTGTTACAGAAAGTTCACTGTTCTGGAACTTCTGTGAGATGGTGTCAAATAACAACTTTTTTTCCCCATGTTTTTCCCACTTTTGCAGCTGCCTCTTCATTCCCTGGTTTGGAGGCTGACTCAGAAAATAAGACATTAAGCTTTACAGCTAGCTGAAAAATAAAGGGTGGAGATGTGAAAAATGTCAGGGACTTGGCATTCTTCTTTTCATTAGCTTTCAAACTTTTACAACATTCCTTAATAGTCTTGTTTAATGCTGGTTGTTCCAGCCACTTTTAGAAGATATTTTGGAAGACATGAGGCCTAGATATGCAAACAAGAAGCCTGATGACTTGAGGCACAGACCAACCAAAAATTAATTCCAGATGTGCCGTATGCATCTGATAAGGCAGAAGCTGGTGTTTCATTAGAGGTTTTTTTGTAACAATCATGCACAGCATATAGGTTGAGATTATCTAAGTTGCAGACTGAGCTTGTATGAACAAAATCGTAGGGATAGGAATATTTTGGACCCATTTTTCATTACATTTGCACAGTGTTTGCACAGGGTGTGGTTGATGTGGGCTGTAAGGCCCCATTCCCTTCAAAACCACACTGAGATGGTTTCAGTTGATGACCATTCATATTTATTATTTTATTTTTAAATCTCCACTCATCCTTGCAGATCCAAACAGGAGTAATTTCAGCTCACAGGAGTTAACTAGTTCTGCTGTCTTCTAGATCTACTCTGTGATCTGCAGAGAGCATTTAATGTTAGAATTGGCCTTTTCTGCTACTGACTTTGATTTTTTTGCTTGACTTCATCCTGAGCAGAACAGGAGCTCCTGAGTTCTTGCACAGAGCAATAAAAAGTCTAACTCTTGCTAACTTTTGAATACTTAAATGAAACACCTGAGTTTGGAGACCTGGCTGTAGGACAGAGGGACAGTGCCAGGGAGAAAACCATCTCTAAAGATCATTGTGGGAATTTAATTTAATATCTGGATGTGTTGTTCTTTCTCTGTCAGCCCAGAGGACCCAGGGCTAGCAGATTCCCATCCACTTCAGCCCACCGCCTCAGGTTACATTAAATGAATCCAGACCTCAGATGAGCTGTCTTAAGAAGAGAAAAAAAAATAAAATCAAAATCAAATCCATACACTAATATATCAGTAAAGCAGCAAAGAAATAAAAGGAGAAAAAAGGGATGAAAGTACCTGTAGGATGAGAAGTGCAGCTCACCGAGTGTTTCCATCCTCCAACTGCTCCCTCTGCTGCCTGCGTGGCAGTGAGAGGGCAGCCAGGAAGAGACGTGGTCTCCGTGTGGCTGCCCAGGTGGGCTCTGCATCCTTCTTCCTCTCTCTGCTCCCAGCATTAGAGATTCCGACAGTTCCTAGATAAAGTTAAAGACTCATGTAGTGATCTTCACACTAATTGGACTGTAATGTATAGCCTCGGTCAAGCAAATCTCTCCCAGCACTCCTCTCCACAGACGGCAATCAAGCCATTTACAGAAGATGCATCGGCTGCTGGGACCCTGGAGTAACCTTAAACTGCACTGGCCTTTTAGCAGAAAACACAATTAATTTTGATACTGAAGGGCAATTAGGACTGGGGTTAAAATAAAAAATCTTCTGAACAGAGAATGTCAAAGAGTGGGAAGGAAACTCTTTCCCTGTGCGCAGTGTGTTGAAGGTCTGTAAGCACAGCAACTGTCAGCTCACAGTAATTCAGGTCACTTTAGAAACCCCCTGTTTCCATAGAAGAAATGTAAATTCAGATTAATAAGCAGCATGCTCAAAACCCACTAAGACTGATTGCCACTTTTTTTCCACTTTTTTTCAGTCTTTGCTGCCAGAGTGAGCACAGCTTCTTCTCGTTCTTGCTGGGGAAACCTGCTTTACATCCCAGAATTTAGTGAAATGACCAAATGCATTTATTTTGTACTGTTTCATTTCCAAAGGAAAATGCTCTCCCAGCTGACACTCTGCAAATCTTGACTCAGAGCAAATCATGTCAGCAAGTCTGTAAACTTCTTTTTAGAAGCACAGAAGGTATTTACAGTAATACATACCTACATGCACCAACATGCCCTGCCATATGTGAAAGGCAGCCAGAATTTTGGCCTCACCTGTGCAAAAGGCTTAAGTCCATGTGATTCTCCATAACTTTACTGTGAAGGTGGTGAGGGCCTGGCACAGTTTTCCCAGAGAGTCTATGAATGCCCCAACCCTGGCAGTGTTCAAGGTCAGGCTGGATGGAGCATTGAGCAACCTGGTCTAGTGGAAAATGTCCCTGCCCACAGCAGGGGGTCAGAACTAAATGATCCTTCAGGCCCTTTCCAACCCAAACCATTCTATGAATCCTTTCTATGAACTCAATAAAATGCTCCAGCTTCATTGGTTGTGGATTTTCTTCTTTTTTTTCCTCCCCAGGATGATCAGCTGAGCGCTCAGCTGAAGTCCTTGAGTGTCACTGGCACAGCTCAAGGACCAGAAAAGCCATCCAAGCACAGAGAGGAAGACAATGTTCAGTGTGCAAATTTTAATTTTTTAAAGGACAAAGGGTAAAAGATGAATGCTCAGAAATCTCATGTGAAATCCCGATCCAACAACATCTAATGGGCAAATGGAATATTTCCATGTATGCACACACAGAGTGTCTGGAAAAGGTGGAGGATGATGAGAAGAAACCTTCACACAATAACAAAAAATGAAGATGCTATTTCCCTTGATGCTGTCAAAACCACTGATTTTCCTTTGTATTTGGAGGTTTTCTTTTCCAGTTACAGAGCCCTCCATTCTGCAGTGAGCTGATTTCACATCTGAGACTCGCTCAGCCATCCCAGAAGTTTGAACGAGGGAAACCACAAACTGATGTTAGATTTACACAGTGGGTAGGTTTTATTTCATTTAAAAACAGCATCCTGGAGGAATCTCTCAGTGGCAAAAATGGCATGAGAAGCACTATCAGTGAATAGAGCAATGGAGTTCACAGGGTTAAATCTATTGTTTTCAGGAATTGATTCAGTCTCTTTTTTGTCAGCTGGTTGAAGTTCCAGGACCCCCTTCCCATGAGCTGCAAGGAAGGGTGAGGAGCCCAGAGTAAACTCATTTGGGCCTTTGAAGTACAAGATGATTCATATTTGTGTGCACCCTCTGTCATGGAATGTGCAGAGCCCACTGCCAGAACCCCTGTCACCCTCAATCTTGTGCCAAAGGGGGGAGGTGGACAAGATAACTTAATAGCTCTTCTTCATTTGGAATTTCTCTGATTATGGGGTAGGTCACCTTGTTCAGTGAGAGAGAGAGAGCATTTAAACTCTCTCTCAAGCTTCAAGGTAAGCAAGTTTCACAAAAGCTGGGCTTAACATTTCTTCTCTTGTTGTCTTGCAGTTTCTTGAGGTGTCTCTTCATGAGGATGAGGCAAGGGCTCCAAGGGGAACAAAAATAACAATAATCCACCGTGTTCCTTCCACTGACATGAAAGTAAAAATTGTCACCAAGTGCCTTGCATGAGGGACAGGTGCTGGTTTAGTGTCTGAAAAGATCTGACTGTGTGTTGTGACCAGATTTTAGAGGGGTTCCCACATCCACAGAGATGAGGGGTGGGAGGGCAGAGCATATCCCATCCAATCCTGCAGAGACTGATCTGCATCAAATCTTGCAATCAAACTACTGGATTGCTGCTTCAGTTCCAGTTGAAGTGAACACTGAAAACTCTGGAAAGGATAAGAAACATGAGGTTTATCTCTTCTTCTTCTTCTTCTTCTTCTTTCTTCTTCTTCTTTCTTCTTCTTCTTCTTCTTCTTCTTTCTCTTCTCTTCTTCTTCTTCTTCTTTCTTCTCTTCTTCTTCTTCTTCTTCTTCTTCTTCTTCTTCTTCTTCTTCTTCTTTGTCTTTTTCTTCATATTGTTGTTGCTGTTGTTGTTGTTGTCTTCCTGGGTATATTATAATTTCCTTTTCTAGAATTCTGTGCAATTTCTAAACATGGAATCACAAATGTTAGTCTGGATGAAAGACAAAACAAACTTCTACATTTGAAAACAGCTAGCATCAGCATCAAGTCTTACAAAGGTATTAACAAATTCTGATGACATGAATGCCCTTGCATTTTTATACCCTGAAGCACGTGAACATCTGAAATATTATTAAAATGTTGTAGGGTTTTTTTGTTTTGCTGTTTGTTTTCACAATCCTTCCCATCATGATCCCTAGGTGTTCTAGTTGCTAGTACAGGCATCCTCATGTGGTTACATGCCAAAATTGACCAAAAAAACTTTGCAAAACATTCCTGGATTTTTGAAGTTCAAACTGAATCAATATAGCTTGAAAAAGAAAAAGATAATTAAAAAATTTTTACATTGGCCTTTTTCACACACACAAACAAAATCACCATGTATTTTTTCACTGCAAAAATTCAGTTGTGATTTTTGCACTAATTTCATTAATAAACAATACATCTATCATGATTTTCATCCAAAGAAGGGAAATCACCTAAAAACTCTATTTAATTAACCTTTACAGCCCCCTTGTGAGCTTGGCATTATTATCTCCATTTCACAAATGGGCACATTGAAACACAATGAGCTTAAGTGACTTCCTTACGAGTAAAACTACATAGCAAGTCAATGGCAGAGCCTGGAATAGATCCCAAATCTCTTGGGCCCCAGTCCTGTGTTTTAAGTGCTACAAACCTGGCCTTATTAAAATGGGTGTTGTTTGAGATCATTATTTTTTGTCTTATTGAGCACAAGGTGCTCACTTCTGGGATAAAACTCTGGAAAGCAACTAGGAAATGCTGTGCAGTTTGAGCATCTAAAAGAGCGTCTAAGAAAGAGAAACAAGCTCTTTCATTTTGTTTAAGGGCTGTACACAAATGTCTCTGGTGGAAAATAAGGAGTCTTTAAGAATGATGTGTGACTTCTAGTGATGGAGCCTGGGTTAGCAAGGGTATTTATTTTTCCCTTCATTAAGAAACAACTTATCATTCCAGTAAAGGAGCTGTTAATGAGTTTGTTCACACTCGCTGAGAAATGACTGCAGGATACTCCTCAGAGAACTTACTCTGAATGCATACATAAACCAGCCAGAGCTCTAGGTACAACCAGCAACCTGCGGAGGGAGAGGAAGTGCTTTTGGATTTCTGCCTTTCTGTCTGTTTGCTTCTTTGTTTGTTTTTCCTCCCCCTCCAGGGCTGTTGCACAGATCCGTGGGGAAACCAGCAGATTTGGAGCAGGCAGGTTGGGCTCTATGTTCCTGGACTGCCACCAGATCTATGCAAGGGGCACGGTGACAGTGTGACACTGCCAGTCAGTGGCATGGGGAGGAAGGCAGGAGGATGTTCTCAGTCTGCAGCTCACCCAGGAAACCAAGATCTGCTGCCCAAATCATCAGGAGAGGGAGATGCCCACAGGTCTCGTTGCACACTGTGCTATGGCTCTTCCTCTGTGGCATGGGCTGGCTGCCCTCAGCAGCTCTGAGCAGCACCCAGCTCACCCTGAGGAGGCCACTCAGGTCCTGTCCCAGCAGCACACATGAGGGTACATCCTCTCCCCAGCAGAGGAGGACAAGGCTGGCACTGATGTTTCTTCTGCCTCTGCTTTCAGCTTGGCCTCAGGCTGCTGGCTTGGAGTCTGTGCACTCCTGTACAGGGCAAATTTTGGGATTCCCCAGTACTGGAAAACATTCTCCTGGCAGAATTTCAGACACCCTTTTGATGTTACAGGTTTCCAGTGTGGGTTAACACATTATCAGACTGCACAATGCTATCAGAGAATTACTGAGCAGACGAGGCAGCCTGCCCGCTTGAGCAGTCCAGAGATGATTGTCAGACTGCTCCTCGTGTCTTCAGACTGTTTCCAACAAAACTGGATGTCTGTGTCTGGGCTATATATATAAGTGTATATATATAATCTCACCATCCACCTATTGTCCTCCTGTTCTTTTTTGTCAGCTGTTTTGAGAAGTATTTCCGACTCGGCATGAATAATTGTTGGGGTTTCTTGTTTGTTTGACAAAATATGGATAACAAATGGCAGCATTTGCTCTTCAGACTCCAGTTCTACCCTGAGAAGACCCACCCTGACCTCCAAAACGAAATCAGTAACTTCACTCTTCTTCATTTCCTCATCCTGTGTCTAAACCCAGGGGAAGTGGGTTGAGACCTTTTGCACATAATCTGACACACGGCACGCAGGGCCGGAAGGCAGAAAATCATTTCAACAAAAGGCCAGAGCTCTGGGTTAGGTAAATTCAGGAAGGAGAGAGATAGGAAACGGCAGTAATGTCGCCAGTAGACCAAGAGGATCCTGGCACCAGCTGGGGTGTGAAATATGAGGTTGTGTCTAACAAGGACTGAATAAAAAAAGTTCAGCTCACTTTGAAACATATGACACCGAAGACATTTACAAAAACAGCTTTGGAGAGGAGGTGGGAAGACATTTATTTTCTTCAGGGAAACTGCCCTCAAAGAAAAGAATCGTGATTGATATCCAAGGCTAGGACAGCAGGGGACTCACCCAGCCACGTGGCATAATCCCAGGATGAGTTTCCCTACCTGAATCTCACCCTTTCAGCCAGTCAAAGGCACTACAGTCACTTGTGTGGCAAATGTGTGTATATTTGTGCAAATGCTTGGCTCACAGCCCTAGGTACACGCAGTGAGGTTTCACTCCTGCTGTCCTTATAGAGATCACTGTTACCTGTTACTGGAAGAACTCAGGTCTACACAGTTTTTGAGTACTTCCAGGAATGGTGAGTCCACCACTTCCCTGGACAGCCTGTTCCAATGCTTGGCTGCTCTTTCAGAGAAGAAAGTTTTCCTAATATCCAGTCTAAACCTCCCCCAATGCACTTTGAGGCTGTTTCCTTTTGTCCTGTCACTTTTTACCTGGGAAAAAAGACTGACCCCCACCTGTCTACAACTTCCTGAACTGGAAATAGCACAACAATATCCTTTACTAACTACTTTGGCAGCTCCTTGACTGAATCAGGAAGTTCAGAGGTAGACTGAAAGGAAGGGGAAAAAAAAGTGCAAAAAAAAAAAGCAGAAAAAAACCCAACACACACACCAAAAAACTGGGACCCAGATAACTTGATAATTTTTTTCCTGAAACTTTAAAACTTGTTTGATATGAACTTGATTTGTTTTGTCAGTAAAGGGTTAAAGTTCTCACTTGCAAACAAGTAGGTGGATGTTCTATTACAGGCAATGACAGTTTTGTTATTAACACCAATGAAAACAGGATCCAGCTCTTCATCACCCATCTACCTCCCAGTAAACCCACATATCCTGAGAGAATAGAAGTTCCTTTTGACTGTTACATGTTTTGCTACACTGTCCTTGGACCCCATCTGTGTCCTCTACCTGAATTAAAATGAACCCTCCTTTCTTTATCCTCCCCCTGACTTCATTCCCACTGACCCTCTATTCAGCTGATCTCATTTAAGACTGAGTGTATTTTATTTCTTTTACGACTTTGTCTTCTGTAAGAAACTCCCAGTCCTTCCAACCTCATGCCACATGTGACATTCTGTCCCCATCAAAAATCAGATCATTCCTTCAAAATAAGAACTGGCACCAGGTCAAAGTCCTGAAGATGAAAGGAAGGGTTAAGTTTACTTTCAATATTGGAGGAGGGTTCGGAAATAAATGTTGAGGTTAAAAAGTCCAGATGGTAATTCAACTGTATCCCTGCTATAAACATGATTTGATTTATGGGAACCACTAATGGTATCTCAGTTTAGATCTGGATGGCTTTGCTTTCTCTCATCTGTAGCTTGAAATTCATCGGATTTTTTTTCACTCCCACCATGAATCTTTCACTACAAAGAGTTACTCCTATCAAGAATTTGGGAGTTCTTTAAAACCCAGCAATTGATAAACGTTAACAATCCTAATCCATGCAAATTGCCGTCTGAAACCTTTATTTATAACACCAAGCGGATGTGCTTATTCAAAGCAGTCTAAAAGAGCTTTGACAAGTTCAGTCCTACAGAACTGTATCTCCTATTGCTGTTTTCTCTCTCCTGTCCTTCGGGGATCAAACTGAATCAGTTTTCACTTTTTTTCTGACGTTGCGATTATTAGGTTTCTCAGTTTTGTCAGAAAAATCCATCAGAAATGTTTATCTCATGGGGCAAATAGCAATGGAACAGCATGTTTATCACTTCGAGGGCCATAATCTACAGGCAGCAATGGCCCCAATCTGGTTTGTTTTAAAACACAGAGGCTGAAAAAGAAAAATGCCCATGTCTGAAATGTGTGATGGAGATGTGCAGAACTGCATTAGCCCTGACACCCATTTCTTTATGTCTCTATATTTCGGCTGTCAGTCATTACATATATGTTGCCTGAAATCCTTACAGTTTACTACTTCCAGCCTTCAAAAAGCAAAACAGTTGGCCTCAACCGTTAACACCTAAGAAAGGTAGCTTTTCATGGTGGACTTTGCAGAAATCTGTGCTCCCAAAGGAGTTGCTCTAAATTGCAGGCTCCTGGAGGAGGTAAAAATCAGGTTTAGGATATGGGATATGAGTGCTTTGAAAACAATCACGGATGGTCTCTGTACAACTACATTCATGTTATGTCTGGGTACCCAGTCTGTGTTTAAGGCACCTAAACTGTAGATAAATATCCATTTTTAAGGCTATCCAAACAAGCAGAATAATAAGTAGATCAATGTTTACAAGACACATTTTTTTCCTTTATGCATGCCATGGAGAAATAACCCAGAGCACAGCAGAGAGTGAAAAATGAAGAGTGTCTTAGGAATACCCCAGCCTCATTTGTTGGGTCAGCGCATAATGAAAGAGTAACCAGGTATTCAGGATCTGAGTTTTACAAGGATTTATAGATGCATTGATTGGTTTTGAATTGCTTGTGTCTCCAAAGACTTGCAATGTGCTTCCACCAAACCACCAGTGTTACTCCTAAACTCCTCAGGCTGAGGCAGTGTGGGAGGGAAAGAGAGCAAATAACCCACATGGCAACTAATTCCCTCTTGTGACATTTAGTGGTACAAAAGAAATGTGGCCACCACAGGCAAGGTGGGGAAGGGAAAGGAGAAGGGGAAGGGGAAGGGGAAGGGAAAGGGAAAGGGAAAGGGAAAGGGAAAGGGAAAGGGAAAGGGAAAGGGAAAGGGAAAGGGAAAGGGAAAGGGAAAGGGAAAGGGAAAGGGAAAGGGAAAGGGAAAGGGAAAGAAAATAAATTAAGATTCCTTCCAACCCAAGCCATTCTATGACTCTGTGAAAATAACTGTAAGAGATCAGGGACAGACATAGACATTTCAGCCAAGTTATTCTTATAGAAACCTCTCCTTAACAGATTGGAAGGAAACCAAGATGTAAACTGGAGTTTTCAGGCAATCCAAGCCTGCTGATTTTCAAGACTTGTAGTCCAAATTTGCGTGGTGGTTCTCTGTAGAAGCCAGCTCTTATCTCCAGCTGTGTGCACTGATTTGCTGTGTGGTATTGAGTAAATCATCCTGTTTCATTGCAGACTTGGTCTGCACACAACCTCCCGCCAAAATAATAAAAGGTGAGAAGTCAAAATCAATTTCATTAAGCTGGAACAAGTCAATATTTGGATGCTCTATACTGGGAATGGGAGTGGTTCAAAGTCAGCACCTGAAGGGTAGTTTTAAATGGACAAAATAAAAGCCATCAAAATAGGAAAATTGATTTTGGGAACTTAAATCAATGTGTGTGCCTGCTACAATTTACACACCTGGCTAAAATACTGCAAGATATATGCTTGCAATCACTAAATATTGGTATTATTACATGAATTTTGCAAAAACCACTGACTATCCACTGAAGGTAAGTGCTGAGATGTCTGGTCTGTGATTAAGTAACAAAAAGGCCCTGGCTGCACTTAAAAACATCCTGGTTTTGCACAGATCCACGAAGCTCTGTGTAGCAATCTTGTCTTAGTGTAGCTGAAAACTGCTCTTCATTGACTTGTTCTGAACTGGAATGAGCCTGCTTTAACATGCCTTAGGACATCCATTGTGCTTTTGTACTGGTGGATCTAAACTGGTATCAAATTAACACTTTCATTTAAATCAGTGCAACTCAATGTGTGATCACCAACAGAACCAATTCAGTGAGTGTTGTCTTTAAATGAGCATTTCAAATCTCTTTGGCTGCAATCTGAAGTGCCTACAGGAGCCATCAGGATCAGCTCTTTCCATACATATCAGCTATATTTTCCATGATACGTGCAGAGTATTTGCAGAAATAAATGGGAAGATGTTTTTCCCATATGTGCATGAACTCTGAACTCCAAGAGTTCAAGTGGGTTCAGTTGTTCTCCTCAAACTGTCATTCTAGTCCTAATTAGTACATGGTGCCGTGAGCAATTTAAATGGAATATATTAATAGAGGAGAATTCAGGGGAGGAAAAAAGAAGCCCTCCCCCATACCCCTGCCTGCAAAAACTCTTAAATAAACAGGGCATTTCTTAAGGGTGCCTCACACCCTTGCCACCTCCCCCTTTCCCTTAACAATAAAGATTGAGGGTGGGAGACGGAGAAGGTCCGGATGCTGTCTGCCGGGGAGGGTTTCCCACAGGAGGAGATAGCTGGAGACTCCCACTGCTTCCAAGGAGTCGTGGGGGATGGGGGGATGCTGAAACTGAGCCATGATGGTTCAGGGAAATGCTGTTTTATTTAAACCCTCAAATGGCTTGACATGCCCCTGGTACTTTCACTGCCTAATTATAAATGAAAGGAAAACGGCAAGAGAATCCCCTCCTGTTGACCATCTCCCTCTTAACAAGGCAGCACATGTCTCAGCCTCTACCTTTTTAGCTCCGTCCTTGCTTTTATCCTTCTGCAATTTAATCCTAACTCAATTATATTATTACAGCGTGTCACTTTGAGTCGCTTTCCCCCTTATTGGCATATGGCTCTTTTCAGTTTCACTGCTAATTCTTTTCCACTGGACTTGTTTAAAACGTACTCATTTTCTGCTTAGACTCTGTGTTATTCACGCATCACATTTCTGCAATGCCTGGCTAACTTCCTCAGGAGGAGAACAGGAGCCGGGGATCTTCACTCTCTGCATATATTTGCTGGAGTTTCCATCCCGGATTGTCAAAACACAAACTAGATGGCAGGAAAGGTGAGCAGCATGCCCCGTCTGTCAGAAATGTGGAGAGGAGGCTGCCCTCCACTGGGTCTATTCCAAAGCCCTGGGCTGGAGTGATGAGGAGAGCTGGTGAATACTGAAAACTGTTTTCTGTCTCTATTGTGTTTTTATTTTTTCATTTTTTTTCTCCTCCCCCTTTTAATTTTCAAATGCATTCCCTGACTCCTTGTGCTTCTTTTGACTTTCCTCCCTGTGTCATCCACAGCACAGGCTCTTCCTAGTAAATGGTCCTGGTTTCCTGGGGAATATTCCAACTGCCCATCCATTCAAGTTGTCTTCAGATTTTGGACTACTTGACTGATAGCTCATTGACAAATGGATCTAGGAAGTCACTACTGGAGGTATTCACAAGTAAAGAAAAAAAAGAGAGATAATTCTGGGGTTCTCCACAAGCAGAGAAGGAGGATAGTTTTGAAAATATACACATTTCCCCCCCTCCTTCAGCTAGTAAGTGGAGATGGTAACTGCTGAGACAACCACAATGCTGCCAAGTCCCAAATGTCACTTTCCTAGAAGAAAAAAAATCCCTTTTAGATTTTCATAGAATCCCAGAACAGCTTGGTTTGGAAGGGACCTTAGAGATCATCTCTTTCAAACTCCCAAACCAGGCCAGGAACACCTTCCACCAGACAGCACACTGTCTTCCTTAAGCTTGTTTACAAATGAAATTGTACTACAATAGAGAGATACTAGAGAATTTAGCTGCTTTTGGTGTAAAATACCCATGTTTCCTTTCCACTTGCATGCATATTCTTATTCAGGATTGCCTTTTACTGACTGAGTTTGTAGGTGGAATAAGCTAACTAAGGGAAAAGCTTGTTGGTAAACATCCAAATAGATGAGCCCAGAGAGGAATTTCCTGTTTGGGAAAAAAATAAAGGAAAAAACTCTAAACAGTCCAAAAAAAAACCCAAAAAAACCAAAATAAAAACAAACCCTTGAGGAAACAAACAAACAAAATTAATGAAAAACAAAAGTCAGGCCTCCTTTTTCTGATATCACACTTACATGAAGGCAGAGAAACACAAGCAAACCAGACAGGATAAAATTCCCTTATTGCAGAGGCAAAGACAAAATTAAAATCAGTTTGTTCAGAGATGACACTCGCAGATAAGAAGAGCAAAACCTTCTGTCTCAAGGTGACCTACAGTTTGCCCAACATCTTTCTTGAGTTCAGCAACTTCACTGAGTCAAGGGACTGCATCCTTGATTTTTCCCACTTCTCCACATGTAGCTCTGGAAATGAGTGACTTGAATTCAAAGGTCAAGATCTGTTTTCACAGGCAAAATACATATCTCTGTGCTGCCTTTTGCAGTTAGATAACTTGCACACTTCAGTGCTGAGATAAGGAGCAGGTAGGCTGTTTACAAATTCAGGTTGTTGTAAGTTGATAGTGGACTGCCTCCTACACCTGATATGAAAGGAGGTATAGAAAATTACTCATGGGGCTGTGGTACTAACAGCCATACAAGCAAAGCAAGGGTATCAGTGGGGTTGATTACAGGTCTTCTCTCAGAGTTAAACCAAATGTAATAATTATGGAAATCCTGTGAGTTGCTGCTTTTCATTCCAAGATGAAATCACGTGAAAGATGCTCACAATTTCTGATAACAGGTTCTTAAGCCTCAGGTAGTCAAACACAAAGACACTGCTCTCTTTATGCTTTAAGTGTTCCTTTCCTTCTGTTAGTACAGTTTAAACTTGGTGGCTACATTGCTGAGCCCTGTAATGGCTCTGAGGTTACAACTAGCAGTTAAAATAACATGGTGTTATTATATCAAAACTCATGTCCACTTTATAGCTGTCCTGAGTGTCCTCTATTTTCAGACTTCATCTGGGATAAGAGGAAGCTAATTCTCCATCCTCTTGCAGGCCATTGGGTCAGGTTGGCCCTTACCATCATATGAATTTCCCTGAGCCCCTCAGTCTACTTGTCTGTCAGGGATAAAATTTAGTCTATTTATTCTAGCTCTTGCAGCTCAGCTTCATATAGAATAACTTCCCTCCACAATACATTGTAGTCCACGTACCATAAAACTTCCTTAGGAGTTACATTTGCTGATTAATTGTTAGAGGCACTAGGGGAAAGAAAGAATCTTGATAGATTTGGGAGGAAAATGTAAATACTCTTCTTTTTGGAAGAAATGCAAATATAGGACAACTGTTATTTCTTGTTTTGTGTATTTGGTGGTTTTTTTTCTTTTTTTTTCTTTTTTTCCCTTTTTTTTTAATAGAGGTGAAAATTATTAATTGACTTCTTACACCAGAGTATCTTTTGTACTGTCCAACACATTTTATGAAGAGCTCTCTTTTAATCAGGTAGTTCTTAATGATTGCTGAGCAAATAAATAGGAAAAAACAACAGCCCTGGAAAGCAATTTATGGAAAGAAAGCATGAAGAGGAGGTGAAACCTAAAAAAAGTTACATCTGAAATGAGTTTTGAAGGAACATATGCTCTCATGCAGCAGATTTTTCAACCTCATAGGAAATATGGTGCTGAAATGAGAATAGGTTGATGAAAGGATGGATTTGTTTTCGATGCAATTTCCTGTACATTTACATGGGAGTATTTCCCCCCTTTCCCCTGTGAAAATCTTTGACTTAATGCTTGCAGAGGTGTGGGAGCCAGGACACCTACATTCCCTTCCTGGTTTGGAAAGGATTCACATCCATCCTGATGACTCTGTTTATCTTCCTGCTCCTCTGATGTTCGTGGTAGGTACAATAATGACCATCTTTGCCTTAACAAGCCTGTGCTATGGCTCATCAGATGAGGATATTGTGCTAAAATCCCTGAATTAATGCTAAGAGTGGTTATTATTTTGCAAGATGGATAGCCCACAAAATGCCACTTTGCTATTTCTAGTGACTGGCACTTGTTTAGCAACACAGAGCACAATTTAGAGGAGGCTTTCCAATTCCTACTGGATGGGATCAATTTGACAGAAGCATCAGTATCAGGAGATCCTCTGCTAGGAAAAGAACTATCGCTCTCCACTGTCTTTGCCATTTACAGGAAGGATTGGTGCCAGCAATTTGACTTTCATCAGCAATAAAACAGAGAAGAAAAAAAAATTAAAAAAGAGTCGCAAATGATTCTATAATGTCCTTGAAATTAAATTAAAAATAGCCATCACTGCCAAAACTCAGAAAAAGGACTCACAGCTTTTTTACAGTGCCTACTACAATGTGGATTTATGATTGCCGGAATACTGCTTACTGTATAACAAGTGTAGTATTAAGTGCCATATTGGACTACCATATGGCTACTAACCTCAGAGGTTGGTAGCAACTATCAGTGTAGAAATTAGTGTGCAGAATGAGCCTGAGGATAAAACCAGTTATCACTCAAGCATGCTATATAATTGGCTGTAGCAAGAAACTAAAAAATGTCTCGGAAACCAGATGGATTTGAAATGTTCCATTATTCATAAACACTTTTTTTTTCCCTTTCTGCAGCAATACTTGTTCCTTTCCCAAATATTCTGTTGTTAAAAAGAATAATTACCATGCAGAAGCAAAAAGTAAGGAGGATAAAAGTCCTTGCTGCTGGGAGGGGGTGGCATGTGTCTCCTGTCTGTGTTTTGGCCCAGGCAGACCCCTGTGCCCACAGTGCCTGGGCTGGGGGCAGCTGCTTTGTGCCAATTTCTGCAGGGACTTTGCTGTTCTCCTCCCGTGGATAGCAGCACTGGCGAGGGTGGTGTGGGTTTGCGTGGTGGTGTTATTAACAGCCCTTCACAGCTGTGGAGACTCATCCTTTCTGCAGTGTTTCCCTCCTTTTTGATCACACAGATGACAACCATTGTAATCTCCCTGACAGGAACTGCCTCCCCGGAGGACACCACGTCCCCCCACGCACAAACGCTCTCTTCCTCTCCCTCCGTTTCATCCCACTCCTCCCACCTCATGCCTTTTCCCACTCCTTCCCCAGCTGGACCCACAGCTGAAGCAGGAAAAGAAAGAAAATAATAATGAAAAGGACGCCTTTTGTGTGTGTGTGTGGACAGGAAAGGGCAATGATCTTTGCGTGTAATATCAAGTAGGGACTGAAAACACAACTTCAATATGCAGGAAAGGGACACGGCATAACCTACCCAAATTCAGATCAGGGCAGGAGACTCTCCATGTGGGATGAAGAGTAGTCCCTCCCTCTCTTGCCCCACAGCCAGCCTCTTGTAAATGTCTTTTCCTCACTGGAATAATAAAAAAGACAATCCAATTCTTATTTGTATGAAATAGAGGACACACGGGGACCTCCTCTTCTCATCGCCCAGTTAGCTTTCAGCATTCCTTTGATTTAATTCTAATAATCCAGCTATGTTTGGAAGGCCAATTCCAGCTGAAGAAGGAATCCAACCCACCATTACCTCTAACAAAGCAGGCTCAGTGTAGTAGAAAAAAAAGCTCTCTTGGTTTGGCCTTTCTCTGAGCTAAGATCAAAGACTGAAAAGAGGTGTGCTTCTGGCATTTGATTTATGGCACACATTGGTTTGTGGTGAAGGGGAAAATCAAATTTTCTTTTTTTGAAGGATCTGAAATTTATTTCTATCCTCAATAAAACCTTAATGTTGGATATTTTCCATGTTTGGGTTTAGGTTGGATTTTGGGGATTTTTGTTATTGTAGTATGGGAAAATACACTCAGGTTCAAGTGAAAGCTATTGAGAAAATGAAATACTGTACTATCTTCTCAGATTTGAAAATTGTATAATCAAAATTATGTTATAAAATGTAAGAGAAAAGTTTAAAAATCAATGACATTTTCAAAGAAGCCACTAACTTCCAAATATTTCATTCTGGAAAGAGCATCATAAAACACTGTTAGACATACTGAAATAAGAACCATTTCCTCTTCCAAAAGCATTCAATTCCAATTACAAAATTACAATTTCCCAAATATTTTTTTCCATTCATTGAGGAAAGAAGGAAGGAAACCATCCCCATGCAGTGATTTGTGTTTCCTGGTCAATGGACCCACAGAGCCCTGGTGTAACTGCTGAGTAAGAGAGAGTTATAAAAGATTTATTCAATTTACCACCTTGATCCACTGTAGGTTGTGTTACTGAGTCAATACTGGTACACGTTTTGGCCTGGTAACATATTGAAAGCTCCACTTGGAAAGGAATTTTGCTGATAAATTTGTGGCAATGTAAAATAGAGTATCTGCAAGGGCTGGCCAGACTTGGAAAGGGGGAAACTTGCTCCAGGAGGGTGATGATTGGAAGTATGGCAGCTGAGTTACCTGCTGCTTGTGCATACATCCTACCTTCAGGTGTGTATGTACATTGATAAAGTACAGTGAACAGCTGAATTTTTTCATAAAACTAATTTCTGGAGGTGCAATACCTCAATCAGAAGCAATGCTATGCTCAGAATCAAAGCATGGATGTCCTCTTTATCTTATACCAGTTTTATTCCCAAGTGAATAATTTATTTTCTCTGCTTCCCTAAACAACCTGAAATGAATACAATTTCCTTATATATTCCACTTGTTCATTGCCAAGGGCCCATTGCCTTTTGTTGTTTAAAACACATTACGATTTATGTTCATTTTTCATTACTAAAATGTTAAGACACAAAGATCAAGATACTGAGACAAAAATTAATTAAAGAGAGATTTGGAGGATGAATGAATGAATGAATGAATGGGTGATAAAAAGTAAGTTCTATGACCTCTGCTGTTACAAAGCTGTGGGATGTCATGGGGCTGTGGAAGTTTGCTTGTGTATCTGTGTAGATCTCTTGTCTGTTCACTGTCATTAAACGTGTTCAGCCAAATAATGCATTAAAAAACCCAAAGACACAACTTGCAATGTTGGGCCCTGCACAACCAAAGCAATATCTATCCATCTATTAAATCTGTAGATAGTGTTTTAGACTGAAGTTATGGTGTTGCACATACAGGACATTTATTTTATGCATTGCCAGCAATACCACTGTAGCGTAAAACACTTATTTTATGGTGTACTGGGTTTGGTGGAAAGTTGCATGAATCTACTAATTCCAGGTCAGCAAGAGAGTTTAAAAGCTTCCATGATCAGCCTATGTCTGACCTGAAATATGCTTTTGTCAAGGCTATCTAGAAAATTTAAAAGAGAAGGAAATGTGTCCAGGAAGCATCAAAAATTTGTGGGCAAAAGGGTGGGTTGGAATGAAGCCCCTCTAACAGGAACAGTCCTGCCAGTTTCAGACATTTCACACAATGGCTTTCAAGAATAAAGATGCCTCTGGCCTTGGTATGGAAGGATCTTGCTTTCAAATTTACCACAAAGAAATAGAATTTCATATTAAGCTATTTATTTTGGTGTTTCTACCTCTTTTAATAATTTTGCTTCTTAGAACCACTGTGATAAGCTATTAGCAGAAATTTTAAAAAGAAGCAGCAGAACTGAGGGCAGAAGATTCTGGTCAATCCATTATTTATAGAATATCAACCACATCATCCATGAAAAAAAACTGGTGTGTTAATTGACTAACAAAACAGAAGAGTAATTTTCCTGTTTGCTTCAGAATGCTGGGAAATTGAATCTAAAATTTAATCTAATTGAAGAACATGATAAAGAAAGTGGAAAATATCAGTAGACAGGGATCTTCATCCCTGGATGTGATGTAGAGTGCCAATAACAGTATTAAATGCCTGAGTCTGGCATCCCAAAATATGAATGTGTTCAGGAGAGAATGAGCCAAGCCAACCTCTGTGGTGCGTGAAGGTGAAGGAGATGCCTAGGAGGTGAGGGTGAACAGATGGGAGAGAGCTTAGAGTTTGAGCAGTAACTCTGTTGTTTAGATTGACTTCTTTCCTGGCTCTCCTGGAGCCCTTGCTCGCACGGAAGCGCCGGCTGGCCTGTCCCCTGAAATGTCATGGCTGCTGGCAAAGCCTGCCCACTCTTCTGTGGATGGGCAGCACACAAAAAGTGCTGGAAAGTGAAGAGCTCTCCAAGCCTGGGCACAGACCATGACCTGGCCACCCCTACATGGAGCAAGGAGAGTAGCTGTGGTCTGTGAATTTCCTCCTGAGCAATGCATTCTTCATGTCCACTCTTCCAATATACACTAAGCTAAGAAATTTGAATTCTCTGTCTATGCCTTCATGGATCCATGGGTTAGAAGGGTCAGCGTGAGGCTTTGGCACTGGATAAATGTGTTGATATCAATTTCTTTTCGAGATAAAAATTTGTGGTTGTTTTTGTCTTTCCTCTTAACAGATACCATAGCACCATGGGATAAAATATCCCATCATTCGGAAAATCATGCATCAAAACCAGGATATTCAAATATTTGCTATAAGACATGACAGATATAAGTGTCTCAAAATTAGTCTTGCATTCTTGTTCTCAAGGAAAGGAAAAATTGAGTCCATTTGCCCTGTGAAGATCAAAGAGTCAGGATTCAAGCACAGATCCCAAGGGCACATCTCAAACCTGCCTCATGGCATGATGATTTTCAGGTGTACATGAGTCCTGATGGATATTTGTGCAATCTGCATTTAAAATCTTGATGTCTGATCAAATCCCATATACTGGTCCATATGCACAAACATTATTCCCTTCTCTTCTCATCCGGGAGTTCACAATCTGTCATGATAGAAGGTTTCTTGTACCTTTGGATGCATGGTCTGACTGTCTTTTTAATAGAATATTCACCAGCTTATAGACCACTTTGGAAAAAAGGAATAAATGTGGATTTATGGCAGAAAGGGGAGGGAAAAAAATGAAGGGAAAAAGAAAGAAAGAAAAAAAAAAAGAAAGAATGGCATTCGGAAAAAAAGGACAACCCTGTCAAAACATGACAGCTGATCCACTGCCTGTTTTATGCTATTCATAGAAAATGCCAAATTCTGCAAATAGTAACCACATGTACATCGGCTTCGCAGACTCAATGTTCTGCTGCAAAATGAGACGTTCTGTATTTTAGTGTGTCATCAAAGGCAGTGAAAATATCACTCCAGCCTCCTAGGCTTAACCCTCTGGTCTCTCAACTGTTAAAAGTTTAATTCGATGGCGGTGGGAGCGAGCAGCAACACATCCAGCTTTGTGAGCGGTGCTAACGGAGCTGCCTAATGTATGCCAGTTGCACATAAAGTCAATTAACAAATCTGTTACCGCGCCATTTTTATTCATAGCCATGAGACCATTAAAGCGACAAGACTGCATCTGACGTTTATGATCTTGTTCGCATTGCCAGGGGAAGGAGGGGTGGGGGTGGAAACAACTTTGTGGCTCTGTAGCATGAGAGAAATAGCACCATTCAGAGACATAAGGGCTCTTGAGCAAACGCCGGAGCTTCTGAAGTCTTTTTCTCATCTCAGTCCCGTCCCTCGCCTGTGTCCCCCCACTTTTTCCCAGTCCCTCCTCCCCTTAGCCCCTTGCTTGTGCCTTTCAGGTTTCATTTCAATGCAGAAAGATTGGCTCTTTAGTTCAAAACTATAAGGTAATTGTCCTTTTTTGTGGCTGGCTGATATTCCCTTTCACTAACATTTAAAAGAGTACTTATGCTGAATTGAATATGGAATGGGAACAGCTCCTGACGCTTTTGTGTGCGATGGGGATGGCTTTGCAAGGCGAGGCTTGGGCTTCAGTTGGCTGTGTCCTTCTCCAGCAATGCTTCCAAGATCTTCTAAGTGACCACGAGCTCTGAATAGAGTGTCCTGTTTAATCATCTCCTCCTCAACAAACAGCCTGTGCAACAGCTACAGTAAATTGCTTTCAGCCTGGAGGAGCCAAATCTTGGGAGCTACACCATTTCTGCCTTGGATTTTCCAAAATTTTCCAAACTGTGCTGGACTGCCTGCTCTTCTTTCATTTTTTTTTTCTGAGTGCCAGGAGTGTGAAGATGAGGAAAAGAAGCTGTCAGTAGAGCACTCTGACACATCAGTGTCCACACTTAGCTAAACTGTTAGAACACTTCCAGTATAATCTACATTCCCTGCTAACAAAAGTAATTTCTACATATGTCTCCTGAGCTTCACTTGGTCCTTTTTCAACAGTGGTAAAGAAGATTTAGAAATGCTAGGGACAAATTATTTGGAGGAAAATACTTGAAGTCATGAAGCGTGTTTCCTTTAAACCCAGACTCATATTGCCAAGAATATAACTAGCTGGAATAAGAGAGTTAATGGCCATTTTAGTGGGTAAGCAGGTAGGTAAATAGTTAAGTAGGGAGACCAACAGGTTTTATGGCTGAGTGAACTGATTATGATACAGAACTGATAAACTCTGAAATTGTTTCTAGTGTGCAGACAGGAAGGTTGGAGGCCAGCTGTCTTGAGAATCTCAGATCACAATATTTGTCTGCTGCAGAGTGCCAAAATTCAGTGGCTGACATCCTGGCTCCATTAAAGTTGCTGGGTAAAACTCCAGCAGATGTTTTACCATTAACTTTAGCTGGATCCATTTCACCAAATAGCTGCAGGGGCTGTGTGAGATGGCAGGATTCTCTCCAAGATTGTAGCAGTGGGAGACATCCTTGTGAATGTTTCACAGCACTGGACCTCCGGAGGAATTTGTCTCTTGGGGATGCTTGTTTGGGAAGAAGCAGGAAAGACTGTTATTGGGGAGGAATACTGCATTTTGGTTTCTGCAAAGCAAAAAAGACTAAAGAAAGCTTGAGGAAAAATCAGTTGCATGTTCAGCTAAGGCAAGGCAGCTGGGATGGCCAAGGTGGCAAAGGCTCGCATTACAAGAAATAACTCTCACGTGCCATCAAAGCCTTCCAGTCAGATCAGAGCTGTGTTTGGTTTGAATCTCATTTTTTAAATTTTTATTCAGAGAACAACACAATCTAAAATCATCAATAAAATTCCTCCAAGTCCACAGGCAAAGGGGTAGCAGCAGGAGGACCATTTATAACAGCTCAATATTAATTTCTTTAGGCGTTTGTATTACAATAGATGTGAAGACACTTCTGCTAAAGACAGAGGGGCTGCCACTCTTCTCACCCACAGAACTTTCACTTGACCCTTTTGAACCACAGCTTCAAAAGTTCTCCTACTTAACAGCAGCTGAGGAAAGGAACAGGTCAAATATTCACAACTATGCTATGGGGTTTTTTTTATTATTTTCTAAGTAAAAAGTAATGAAGGAAAAGCTGAAACACTGACATAGTCTCACTACTCCAGCTTTTACCTTGGAGTGGTATCTTACTCCAAAGGAGACCCATTGAAGCCACTGGACACAGATATGGCTAAAACCTGCTAGCATGAAGGATTATCTCAGTTTGTAAGGGTGGTAAAGTGGATCCTGAGTGTCAGATCTAGCACTTCTTTTGTTGATGGAAGCCTTTCCACTCATGCTGCTTGTCAAGATCATTTCCCAAAGGATAAACATATTATCCTGCAGTCCCAGTGGAAGAACCCAGACTTCAGCTGTCCACTGCTGCTTTCCTCACCCAGAGATCAATAAGGTTGACCTCTCCCACAGGACTTTGGAAACTTAAACAAAGTTCTTACATTGTGGCTACCTGAATCCCACTAAAAAGGCCTTCTGAGGACCTAGACTTTAATATTTGTCAAGCTTTCCATGACTGCCCGACAGAAGATAATAACAAAATTCCAGTGAAAGCCAAGAGAGGCAAGAAAGGAGCTACAACTAAACTTTTTTAACTGCTGATGCCATTAGAAGTGGCAGTAGCTGCAGACAATCTGCTAAGAGCATTTTCCAGGAGCCGTGCATCCCTCTGCACGACTCAGCGCTGCAGCGTAGTTGTCGTGGGGGGAATGGGTGCTCTGGAAATCAGCCTCGAGCATCTGAGGGAGAATAAATCATAGCCCAGCGAGAGCAGGGAGCCTATGCCAACATTCCTGCACAGAGAAATGGGCAGCAGGCGAGATCCTGCAGCTGGTGTACGCTGAGTACAGAACACCAAGGCCTTGAACTTTTTCCCCCTCCTGGGTCTCTTCCTGCGTTCCCCCTCCCTTCTTGCCATCTCTGCCTTGAGCACCCGGGAGAGGCAGCAAAATTTATACTGCTCTGCCCTTAAAATGCTGACTTTCCATGTTTACAGGGATTGTTTACACAGAAAATTAATCAGTTACGGTTTTAAATTTTAATTAAAGAATGCTTTCCACTGTTATTGCAAAACAGACAAAAGCCCATAAAATGTATATTTGACTGCCGCGCTGTGTTGTCTTTGGATCGGCAAGCAGCCTTGAGATCAATCATGCGTGGTATTTTTTGAACTTTTTTTTTTTCCTAAACACAACACTCTTCACACAAGTTGCACTATTTTTTTTCTAAGAAATGCCCTTCAAAATAAAAGCCAGACTGAACAACAATATGGAATTCTTCTTCATGCCTTTCTTTTTAAGACCAAAAATGAAATCCTTAGTCTCAAGCTGACCGTGGGATATTTTAGCCATTAAAAAACCACAAACAGAATCACAGCTTCCATAGTAAAGGCCTCAGACTTGCTTACTTCAAAGTCAATAACAAAACTCCCACAAACTTTGATTCAAGTGTTTATTACATGCTGTTTGTTCCCACAGCTGCAGTTCCTGGTTTGAAAATAAAGTGTGGCAGTTTCTTTCCCCAGATCCCATGGCCATTAGTAGAAGTTCAAGATCACTTCAGGGTTACCCATTCAACCCCTCTTTCCTAAAATGCTTATCCATGATGTGTAGATGTCTTCTGAAGGTTTGTGGAAGAGCATGACTCTAAGAAACTGAACTTAGCCCCAAAATGTTACAGTTATGATGAAAAGCTTTGATTAGGTCTGCTATGCTGTTCCCTCTTGGCAGTACAGTTAGGCATTTTCTATTCCCTTGAACCAAAGTAAGTTCTGATTAATAGATCATCAATGTGACTGCCACTGCCTTAAATAAAAGAGGTTCCTGTTTCTCTTAGCAATATTTTATTGGTCTAAGTTATTTTTTTTTTTCTGACCCTTTTTCCAGTTTATCCAGATACCCATGAAAATCTGAGAATACCCTAGCAAAATGAAGTTTGATTACATCAACATGAATGCTCGGTAGTCCAAACCTCAACAAAGTCAAACAAACAAATGGAAATCACCAAGCTTTGAAAGCCATTTTGCTACCAGGTGGTCATGGTGGGGGCCTCATTGTGTCACACAAGAGATGCCCCATGACACAACGAGAAGAGACTTCCCTAGCTCCATGTGGAAGATGACGTACATATTAGCATGGTATCTAATTTATTTCCAAAGATAAGAACACCCACAGGTCGGGCAGTGACATGAGCATCTGGACCACCAAATGCCAAGCAAAGCTGCAGGATGATTGTTGCACACTGACAGGAAGCACAGGACAAAAAGGAGAGAAAAAGCACTCGATAGGCAGCCCAAAGGAAACAAGAAAACATGTTAAAAGGATAAGTTAAGGTAAATGATCAGTGAGAAGCCTCTCTTTACCATGATGTCTTTGGCAGAAATTACTTTGAGTTTCTACAATGGACACAGTTTTAAGGACATGGAGGAAATAAGAAATTTTTGCCCAGATGTTTTATCTATTGCAACAATAGAGGTGACAAATCATCAAGAAGTTCAGCCGTGTTCTAGCACTGACAAGCAGGCAAACATCTATGAATATTTTATCTGACCTATATCCAAATCATTATAGCAGCTTTGGTCCATGAAACTCCTCTGGAAACATTGCCAGAAAGATAACAAGTCCTGGAATGAAGGTCACAGCAAGAACAGAACTTTGAAGGAAGGTGTTTGGACAAGAATAGAAACATCTGTTAGTAGAGATGCCCTAGAACGGTCACTGCAATGTATAGGGGTATCAGCTTTCAGCCTGCAGCCTCTGAATGACAGATTCATGGAAGTTAACAGCAAAAAAACCTTTGCAGTTCCCTCCTCTGCTAGCCTACATGCCAGAGGTCATAAAATTTCCTTGAATTCTTTCCTTGCTTCGAGTCCAATAGCTGAGGCTAAGTTAGGGTTAACATGGAAGGGGAAAGGGGGAGAGATTATTTTAATCTGAAAACTTCATTTAGTAATAGGCAATGAAAGCTGTAACCGGAGTGAAAGTGATTATTCCACTTTAAATTTTAACTTCCTTGCAAAAGCCTATAGACATATATACTTCCATACCATATACGTGTGTGTATATATATACACACATACACGTATCGTGTTTCTGGTCTAAATTTGTCTATCTTCGCTCTCCAGCCAAAGTAGCAGTATTCAGTACTTGACAAAGTACTTACACCCACTCACTTTTGACTGAGATCAAGTCAATGCTTTATCTTGTCTCCAGCAGCTCCTTCAGAGGCTCTGTCTCAAAAATGTTTTTCAATCCTCTGTTTATTCATGGGCCATTTTCTAATCCACCACCACACCTCATATTTTTTTCAGCACTTTCAGGGTGCATCTATGCTCCTGGTTTTGTTCAGATCAGAAGAATATTTTCAAAGGAAATCTCATGATTGTCCTCACTTATGGTGCTTTGGTTTTTACTGTCAGCTATCTTGGATGCCCCAAATGGAATTATCTTTTTGGATAAAAAACCAGTGCTCCAACCCCAGAGAGCCCCAACTGCTGAGGGGATATTGGGAGCTCTGCATTCATTTTTCACTGCACAGATCCTGTACAGATCCTCTCTGATTGCTGTGAACTAGTTCTTAATGCAGACACAACCTCAGCTGTGGATGCCAAAATCTGGATGTGATATTTCAGGAGTGGCAGCACAAGTGCCAAAGAGAGAGCTATTATAAACATGCTTCTACTCTATACTCCTTAATCTAGAGGTACACAAGTCTTTACAATCATAACCAATGAAGGAGGCAATGTCACATGGGAAGAAAATATGTATATAAACAGCTCCCTGCTACTGAAAATTATAAGGAGTACTGAGTTTGTATGAACAGAGACCTTCTGTTAGGCAGTTTCAAGTGGGAAGAAGATTCCTAAAATGGGAAATACTGTATCATCCCCAATGATTTTTTACTTTTATTCTTTTCAAAATCTTATGCTATTAGGTGGATCCTGGCTTGTTGAAAAGGTAAAATATTTGGTCTTCAGTTGTGTTTTTATAGGCTCCTGCTACTGAAAACTTGCCAATGAATTATTTGACTTCATGTGTAACGAAGTCACCTTTGGGATTCCAGGAGACCTAGGTTAACTTTCCTTGGAAATGTTTATTACTGGACACCTACAGATGTATCTGATCCTCAATTAATACATGAAATATTGTCTGTTTCTTTTCTTAAATGTCTTCTAAGGCATTTCATGGACACATAAAATCTTTGGCTATTATTTTGAGGAGTACCCATGACAGCAATTGAACTCACTCACTAAGTGCATTTTTGTGCTAATTAAATATTCCAAACTTCTATCAAGATTATTGTCACCTATTTAATGGTTCATTGAGTTTATGGGTCATGCAAGTCTCTCTTTTATATTTTCACCAGGATAGTTATAGCAACTATTCTAGTAATGACAAATTAGGGAACATGCAGAGGAGATGAAAGAACCTCAGTGCACTAGGCCTTGTTTTTTTCCCAACTTCTGCCAGTTTTATGATGTTGTAATGGGATTGCCATTGATGGAATTATTCTTCATTTTCCCTGGTGTCAGTGCGTGATAACTAGTCCTGATTAGCTGATACTGAAATATGGTAAACATGGCACTCCATATATGTGAGCATTTTCACCTTTTAACCCCTCTCCAAGAATTTGTAGTAAAGGTCTCATCTTTGGACAGGGATGAGAAGAGTGGAAAAATATTGTCCTTAATTTTACCAGAAAGAGTTTTCATCCTTTGGGCTATTTACCTGCTGGTCATCAGGACAACTCATTCTGACAATTTGCAGTCAGAGAAGAGAGGAAATGTAATCTGCAGGCACAACTATGCAGTGGAATATTTAAGATCAGATGTAAAAAAGTATCATTACTAGGGAAGGGAATGTCTGTTTGGAAAGACTTTTAGAGAAGTCTTGCCTTCACAAGACATCTTTGAACCAAACTGAAAATAATGTACAACTTAAGGACTTTCATAAATTAATTATTTTTGTTTCAGTACCAATAGGGCTCTGCTCTGATAAGTCTATTTGTGAAATGTTCTATAATAAAACTGTTCTTTTTTGCTCTTTCTTCGTGAGAGCAAATGCACCATTGCTGCTAATAGCAATGCAGTTTGATATAATGAATAATAAGTGAAACAGTGTGCTGATATTGTACCTCTCACCTCCAGGTGCAGGATACAGAATTTAGAGAAGAGCCTACATGATTTGGGGTCAAAATCTAATTGACTGACAAGCCCCTGCCTCACTTCAGGGCTAATGAATGTTGTATTGTGACTGTTTTTCTTAAAAAGTAACATTGAACTGCTTTCTATTCATAATAAATTAACACATTTTAGAGACTTCTTAATATTTTTCTCCACAAAGCCATGATTTTTGTCTGAACAGACCTGCAAGCACCTGTTGTAGCCAGTTTTAAAAATGAGGTCTTCTAGCTTTCAGTTAATACCTCATAGAAATAGCAATGTGATTTCAGTGGCACTGATCTGATTTCTTCTAGTGCAAGACATTCACGTTTTCTCTAAGTATCCCATGCATAATTCATGTGGGGGCTCATATTTGATTATTTATAGACCTTTCTATGACACCCCCTCAGTGAATATTTGCACATCTCCAAGATAGCAGCGTGAAATTTTCTCCTGAAGAAAATTTCCAGCTAAAGACTTAACACCACTTCACTTTGCCTTAGGTCTCAAAACAGCTCTAAGTACAACATAAGTGTCATACACATTTCATGTCAGTGCTCTGCACAGGAGGAGAGTTTCCATCCTGAGCTCCCTCATTCCTCAAGAAGAGCCAGTCCCCACACATTTGTGTGTGTGTGTCTGTGTGTGAAGGTGAGTCAGCTCCTCAAAAGTCATGGGGATAGTTTGTGGGAGTCAGGAAGGGAATCCAGGCCTTCCAGTTCTCCAGCTCTTCATGGCCAGAGCTTTCTTTCATCCATGATTAGATATATAAAATCCTTCTGCCCAGTTTTTGGACTCTCCATAGCAAGAGCGTAGAAAGAACTGAAAAGACACTCAGGGATGTGTAACCCTGTGTCAGCCAGGAATAACTAGGCCTGTGTCTTCCAGAAAAATATTTGTGCAGATGTTTCCAAAAAGCTTAGAATCTGTGCAGCAATTAGCTCTAGTGTTTGAAATGTCTTAATGATAATAAACTTCTTTCCCCAACCTAAATCCTCCACAGAGCAATTCAAGCCTATTATTTCTTTTTCTACCTCTAGCAAAAACAAAATAAGCCTTTTATTGCTTGTCTCTCTCCAATTGTTCTTAGGTATTGGAAGACCACATTCAGGCCATATTTAGGTCACTTCTCCTGTAGACTGAACCATCCCAGTCCTTTAAATCCATTCTTGCTCCAAGATCCACTCAAAGGTGATTGTCTCCTCAAAGAGCTCTTCCCCATCAGGTAGGATAAAGAACACAGGCTTGTGGATGGTTGAGTGCTCCTTGGAGCTGCCTTTCCTAGACACTGCTTTTGCATTTCCCTCATCTTATGATCACAGAAGGGAGCAGCAGAAGTCTGTCTGTCTTGCAGCTTCATACAGGATCCATATGTCTGGTGCTCAGCATGCAGTTCTGTCTCTCCATGGAATGTCAGCTCTTCCCTGAGCTCCCTGCCCTGCATGTCTCTTGCTTCCCATCTTCCTGTGAGCCGTTTCCCTCCTGTGAGGTTTTGATGAAAGACTTTAGGAGACAATACGTACGATAAATGTATATATATGTGTGGGATTTTTTAAAGGGAAAGTCATAGCTAACTGATGGAAATGCTCTCAAAAGCCACAATGTAGAGAGTGGTGGTGTGAGCCTGAGTTTTGTTCTCGTTCACAGGGATTTTATTCGCATATTTTACTGTCAGTTTCTTGACATTTTTGTCAGCTTGGATCCGGAGGCCATAGTTGCCGCCAGCAGGTCCTACCACATTTTTATTCTCCATTGTATTTGCAGGGAATAAATAAAAACAGAACAAGAGTGAAAGCAAGAGAGAGACATGGCGAGAAAGAGTCAGAGGTTACTGGAAGAACTGCATTATGCATTTTTTCCCTGCTAAAGAACATCCACCCAACAAAAAAAGGCCAAATGACCACGGAGCATTTTGCACTGAGAAATTTCTTTCCTCAGTTATGCAATGCAGACTTCAGGCAACGTGGTTAATATGTTTACATAAGAAATCGCTCATTCCCCCTGACTCTTTGTCTGTCTTTTCCCTTTTTTTTTTTTTTTTCCTTACTTTTTTCCCCCCTTTTTAAAAAAATTTCTTTCCTGTATGTTTCTGGGCTGCTGTGAGATTTCCCTCACAATACATCTATTGTTTCCCAGTCACATCACCACTGGCTGTAATCAACTCTGATTTCTTTTTTCTTTTTATTTCTTGCTATAACCATGAGATTTACTCATGCAACGAATAAACATAATCTACCCTAAGGTTATAAACAAGTTGACTGTGGAAGTGTTTATTCCTCAAGGTTTTAGATGTTGTGAACAAGAAGGAAGAACAAAGACCTTATTTTCACTTCTGAACTTATAAATGAATGTTTGATTCCCTATGCTTGGTTTCTCTTTCATCAAATGTCTGAACCACAGTGTTTGGAATTGACACCGTTTGTGTCTTTCCTGCATATGAGTCATAAAAAGACAGAATAGCAACACCTCAGGTGTGTCCAATGTAGTCTCAGACAAGTGGAAATTTCAGTCTCTTTGGATGCCCCAGCATCCAGGCTGATTTGATGCCTCTCTTTGCTGATGTTTAGTATAGCTTTAAATCAGTGTCTTCACCATCAGCTTTTGTAAAGCTGGTACAAACTTGTCTCTAGCCTGTTCAGTCTTCTTCTGTGCCATCATTTTACCCCTGTGCACTATCTCTGGCATGAAGGGAAAAATAAAATGAAAAAGGAAACAACCATAGGGATAAGATAATCTTCTATCTCTGAGCTCTTCCAGGATGCAATACAGAGCCAATTAGTTATAAGAACGAACATTCCACCTTTGCCTGACTTTGGATAATGCTCCATGGTCTCAGCCTCAAGTTTCAGACTTCCCAATAGCTGTGTCAACTATTGCAGTAGCTCCTGGCATCCACTTACCCACTAACAATTGCATCAACACCATCCACTTCTTTTCACGTATGCAACTCTAATAGCAGCCACAATGGTGTTCAGTCTCTTATGAAGTAGATCAAATCTTAAAATGGTGGCAGGGAGGTTGAAAGGCTCTTTAGTCATCAAGCTACTCAAGCAGGTGCTTTCTGAAGTAGAAAGAAAAAAGTCAAGTATTAAAAGTCAGTTGTGGAGTAAGTGCTGCATCTCTTACTTCAGACAAAGGGAGTTTTGTAGAGTCCCATCATCTACACAAGTGAATTGGGAATTGGATATTAAAGACGAAAAACAAAGAGATATCTGTCCTGTAGCTTGGGGCACCGATCAAAACACAGCGTGGGAGGGCAGCTGAGAGGTTAACCCTTCCTGTAGCCTTCAAACTGCACTAAAAATGGCCTTTGTATGACAGAGAATAAGCTTTACAAACCCCAAACTCATGGGTCATTGTAGTAGTGAAAAGATACCCATTGAAATGGGAAATGGATCGTGTTTTTGTTTCTTGCATATAAAATTTTTTTCTGAGACTTTCAAATGACCTTCCCATGGATACTGAGCTTTCCATCACTTACCAACATTCAAATGTACAAATGGTTGCCCAAAGGGACTACCACACATGGCAAAATAGATTTCATCCATTAATTCCCTTCTCACTGAAATACTGAGAAAGCAGCCAGATAATGTGGGTGAACATCAGATACATTTGAAAAGGCCTGAAAATTTTGAACTGAAATAGAGTAGATTTAGATTGTATATAAGAGAGAAATTCTTTACTGTGAGGGTGGTGAGGGCCTGGCACAGGCTACCCAGAGAAACTGTGGATGCCCCATCCCTGGAAATGTTCAAGGCCAGGTTGGACAGGGCTTGGAATGATGTAGTGGAGGGTGTCTCTGCACATGGCAGGGCTTGGAACAAGATGGTCTTTAAAGTCCTTTCTAACCCAAACCATTCTATGATTCTGTGATTTAGCCCTTCAATGCATTAACATCAAAATAAAAACCAAGTCTTTAATTTTATGAAATTCAGATAGCTCATTTAATCTAATAACTAGTTGCAGCTTCATATTAGAACAGTAATTAGAACAGACTCTGCAAAATGGCTCCAGGATAGAACTGGGAGAGGACCCTGTACCTTTGCTTTGGCTAAATTTAACTCTAATTCATAGGTCTGGATCCTCTTCAGTTTCCAGCTGAGTGCCACATATTGCACAGTATCAGGCCTTGGCTGACATGGAGGAAAAAAGACATGATAGGCTCAGATAGGCTTAAAAGTCAAGTTAAATATTTCTGAACCAACACAGGTAATTTTTTTAATTTTATTTTTCCTTTGTAAATCTTTCTATGCATATTTTTCCTTCTGTTCAGTTCTTTATTGCTGCTTTCCTACATAGGCCACAGAAAACTGTCTTCAAGGTAATTTCTATATCTTAATTTGTAGCAATGCTTTCGATTTGAAATCTGGTCCTGGATGAAGAAATCACCAGGCTTGCAAATACTAGAAAATTAGCTCAGTATTTCCTTTACCTCTTGTTAAATACAGGTGCAAATCTCCAAACTATGCACTGGGAGACAAATTACATCATGGTAGTGGTCCCAGTGCCCTCACTCTGCCTCCAGGTCCTTGAGAACATAAATGTAGATGCAAGTCCAGGTAAGCACTGCTCTGACAGCCCCCTGGAAGGATCTGTCCGTCGTCACCAATGCACCACCTGTGGCATTCCTGTGGTTTTGGAGTGGCAGAATGCTCAGGGGTCACTCTCAGTGTGTGGTCAGCTGTGGTGGAGATGGGGACAAGAAGGTGCATTGTGCAGCTGGGTGATCTCCCCACTATTTCACGTCTGTGCTGAACAATGTAATAAAAGTTTGCAGATGAAAATACTAAGCTGGCTGGAAGGCAATAATTCATGTTGGGTTTTATGACACTGGCCATTTAAGAGCTGTAGGAGTGTTTGAAGCAGGAACACAGCCCATTTTCTAGTCAGGGTCCAGCTCCAGCTCTACAACAGCACTGTTTTCCATACAGACGAAGATTTTTATTCCCAAGTCTGATAACTTGCCACTGCAGTCTGGGAAGGTTGTGTCTGCCTTTGGAAGCAATGATGTGCAAACCAAGGTGCCCAGAGGAGTGATGTAATGGCATCATATTGTGTGTGATTTCTGCCTACTGCAAAAAAGGGAGAAAAAGTACACACTCACATAAAGTATTTAGTTTATGAAAGGGTGAATTTATAAGCAACTGCATCTGGGATAGAGTAAGATCTATCCTGCACTCAGCTAATAATAATAAGACCCAGAAGTCACAAGTGTGGAGGTCATATAAAGGGGTTTATAAAAACATTTCTTATGCAAGTAAAATGTGGCACAAGGTATTATGTAATTTTATTTGTATAAGTTTGTTTTAATTTCTTTACCAGGTCTTTTGATTAAAGTGATTCCCCTCTAAGATGGGAGCTGTTTAAACATGTAGTTCTTTGGGAAACATAATGATAGGCAAGTGTTCACCTGGCTTTGGTGGTGTGTGTAGGGACAGGCATTTTAGGCTTCACTCAAGCTCCAGCTCTGCAAACAAAGCAGAGTTTGGTGAATCAGCGTGGAGATCACCTTAGAGCCATAAAACCACATTCCTAAATGCACCTGCAGGGCCACAGACCATTACAGGATGTTGAGTAACACTGTTCATATGTTTCTTCCTGATCCAACACTGTGGACTATGTCAGTGAAAAGAGAGTCTGAATTTCTTAAGGGGTAAAAATTCAACCCAAACATGTCCTCACTCTATTGGTGAAACCCAGTAAAACTGACCTTGCAAGAAGTTGAAATTAAAAGGGAAAGGATTTGGTTACTTCTTGAGCAGGGGTATAAAACTTGACGGGAATATTTGGTGCTTTCCTCCTAAAAGCTTGCTTGGGATTTAGGAATCAGGTCATTTCCTATGGTACGAGCTCAAAACCATTCTCTTTATGACTGTTTGCTTTCTAAGAGCTCCAAACACACAAATTTATGTAGTTACAACATATAAAACACTCTATTCAGAGAGATAAGAATCCCATGGTGATGAGCATGTAAGGGATATGCAGAGGGAGACACTGAAAATGTAGGAGTGTGGTTTGTTGTTGGGATTGCAAGAATCTGTAGTGGAATACAAGCAAAATTAATAATTTAAATAATAAAGGGGGAAAAGGCACTTTCCCACAAAAATCAGACACATGCCAGTGGTACTTTCCCAACCTAACTGAGAGGAAAAGCCCTCTTGGCTAATTCATTGCAAAGCTAATGAAAACCAGACAAGGGATTGAAACCAAAAAAGCTTTATGTTACAGGGAAAACAAAGCTTTCCAATGGAAATTATTCATTATAAAGAACTGGTTCACTGAAATTAACAAAAAAATATGTGAGAGAAACACCATACTGAATGTGTTTTTGGTGATAACAATCTTACATTTATATATAGCACATTTCAGCCAGATGGACTCCAAAGTGCCTCACAAGCTTTGATACTTACACAAACGAAATGTAAAGAATCACTTTTATTCCTGTCCATTGAAATGTATCTTTGCTGGATGAATCACTTCAATTGCATAAAAAAATGCATTGTGTCACAAAATAGCTTGTTATATAAGTAGGCAGACAAGTTGACAGAACTTAACTGTCCAGATTTTTCCTTAGCCAGGGCCAGTTTAAAGGGTTAACACCTCATGGGAAAAGAAAAAAGAAAAAAAAATACATGTTATCAGTGCCTAAAGTAGCCAGAGCTGATTTTCTTAAGATGGTGTTGTCCTAAGCAAACATGGAGGGATTGTCTCATTAACTGCCCAGTGGGAAGAGCGCCTGTTCCAGTCATCAATCATAATGCAGCACTTCAGGTTTTCATTAGGGATCTCCAAAACTGCATCGTGTGCAACGTGTGTGTGTAGCCACTGAAGGCATCCTGGCTGCAGTTGCTGTATGTTTAGGGAAAGCCACTCTCTGCTCTTGTCAAACTCCTCTGACAGCCTCGACACCTGAAGCACGGGGCGGTGCGGGGAGAAGCTTTCACACGGTGACCGGGAGCTCCATCTTGCAGATTTGCTTCCCCTCCCATTCCTTTATGAAAATGGATTGTCAGAGCAGCTGGTGAGACAGAAGTGTCTGCCTGTATCTCAGTGTGGCTGGTACTGTGATCCACCACCAGTACATGCTGAACCAGGCTCCAAACGGGGAGGGGGAAGGGGGCAGTTTCATTTGCTGCCAAATCCCTTAAGCAGTTGCTTGTTTTGTCTCTCTGTCTGAGCAGATTTTTCTTTGCTTTTCTTCTTACTCCACCTGCAACATTTCCCCCCCACTCTGTTTTCTCATAAAAGGGGAGGGAGACAGGCAGACTCTTATAGAGCGGTTTTATTTTTATTTATTTATTATTTTGGGTGCAGAAGATGCCTGCCAAGAGGAAGCCTGCAGTTACTGAGCTGCGCAGGAGGGCGGAGAGGTTGGCTGCTCTCGGCGGTTCCTGGCGCTCGCGGGCTGATTGGAAACACCATGCGTGACAGTGCACAAAAAAGACACTCGACAGATCGACAAATTTCACAGCCCCACCTCGGTACCTCCAGAGGAGCAAGGAATGTGCCCCACCGAGGAGCTCCTCGCTCATCAGGCTGCTGCTCCATTTCTAGCAGATGTTTCCCAGCCCATCCAGACACATGTGCTACTCTGTGTGCATGATCTGCCTCGGGAAAGGTCAGGCAGTGCCAGACTGGAGCCACTGAGCCTTCTCCCACCACTGGAGCATCCCCAGGCAAGCAGTGCCATGCTCCCCAACCCAAAGACCTGCAAGGGAACCCCAGCCCAAGACAGAAGTTGCCCCTACTCTCTGCAAGCTCAGTATTAACAAGAGCTGTGAGGACAAATATCTTTCATTTGCTTTCACAAAACAGGACTGGGGCATTGCCGTGTTGATGCAAACACAACCATCAGAGCACACATGGCCAGGACCAAGCCCTCAGTGACTTCAGCTGCCAACATTTATGGCAGAGATAAGGCCTGCCTTGGTGGGCTGTGAGGGGCTAAAGATCTGGTGCTATGTCAAATGGTAAAGCTAATAACCATGGCAATAAAAGAGTAAAGCAGGAGAGAAGAAAAAACACACGAAAGATTTTTCCCTCATTGACATGTAAACAAATTCATTGTTGTTTGTGTTTTCAGTGAAAAGAATGGCTTTCTATTGGAAAACAAACTCAGAAAGATTGAAAACTGCCAAAGCAGTGGAGTTTTCAGCCAGATCTATTATTTTTATATACTCACACACCTGTAGGCATGCACAGAATACAATACATTTTAAAAGAGAATTCCACATGGAGAAGTTATTATTAAATCATTTCCCAGTCAATCATCTTTGTTCCAAACTTGGAGACTTAGTTTATCTGATATTCTGAGTAGCAGATGAAAGCTTTTGGTCTTCCAGTGTTTCCAATGCATCATCCCTAACACTCCTGAAAGAAATCAATAGTGGTAAAAAAAAAAAAGGAAAATAGAGAATTTTCCTGGTATGGAGAGAATTAATAAATTCACTTTGTGAGATAAATGGGATGAAAAGGATAATACAGTGTTTCCAATCCATGAGGGTCTTGTACCAATTTAAATCATACAAAGTAGGAGGCACTGGCACAGAGTACTGATATTAACACTTTAATGGACTTTTGTAGTGTTTTTTGTTCATTTGCTAAGAATTACAGCTGGGAAATGCAACTGACTGGTATGGTCTGAGTTTGCAGGAGGGTAGATGTGGTCATGAAAGTACATTTAGCTTTGTATACTCTAAATGTGCATTGTATGGATGATCATTTTAATTTGAAGGAAGATACCACAAGGCAGATGGGAGATAAACTGGCTTTATGTCTTGGATCTCCATGACTCACAAGCATCTTTCTGGTTAAGTATGTTTTGTTGATTGTGCTGGTGAGAGAATGTGGCTATAAATCGACCACACCAAATTCCATCTGTTTAAAATTAACTTTTGAAATGGGCTTTACCTGAGCAACCAGGTATCTGCTTTCTTTTGATATTCCTACACTGGAGGGTAACTGCTCAATTACATATTAGCTGTCTCTTAGGAACCCTTGCCTAAGCTCCCAAATATGTTTTCTGGTATCCACGGTCTGCATGAATTTTATACATCTCCTTCTCTGGGACTTTATAAGTCAGCCATAAAAGTTTGTGATGGGGTGGAACACAGTGATGTCCACAATCTCAGTCTGGAAAAATGGTTTATATAAAGTGTCATTAAAATGGATTTGGCCATTTTTTATTTTTATTTTTCAGCAGCAGAAAAGTAAAAGGGAGAAAGAAGAGAGAAAACATTTAATCCTGGCTATCTTTTTCTTTTTTTCATTTTTTTTACTTCTATGATCAGTAAAAGGAAAGGGAAAGGTTTGATTTCTTTAACTGTGCATGACTCTAGAAGAGAAGGGGGCTAAGCCCCTTTGGAAAGAGCTGAACTGCTGGTGTATTCGTATTATTAATGGCTTTTGGTAATGATTTTACTGCACAAATTGTTATGAGACTGTTACAATGCAAATGGGATACCAGTGAGATTTTCTATCTGAAGACCCCAACCACAGACCACTGATATCGCTGGAAATTCTCCTGTTTAATAGAATTTGGATCACTCTCTATGCTCATAACAATGAAGACTACTTATTACTTAGTAGCATTCATTTTGTAGGACTAGAGTAGATAGTGATGTTGAAAAAGCCTTTTTTTTTTCCCCCTGTAACACTGTCTCCTCAAGAATTGCTGCCGAACGTCCTTGAAGACATAATAGCTTCATAAACCCAGGTATGATTTTTCACAGGTAGTTCACAGGGCTGTCAGTTCCTGTGCTTTTTAATTCATAGTTTGAGGAGTCTGCCTAAAAGCCCATGCACCAGGATGCATGTGATGACAGGAACCCCCCATAAAAGTCTCCAGACATTTCAGCCGAGGACAAAGGCTTGCAGGGATGACCTGGGGACATGCTGAAGGCTGGGGAAAAAAGAGAAAGGAAAAGCAGCAGGCAAATAAAAAGAATATATTACATTTATTGTGGGCTTTTTGCTGGAGAAAGGAGTACCTGTGAGTAATCCATACTCAAAATCATAGAGGATTTAGGGCAGCCAAATGCTTAGGCTACAGACACTTTGGGCCAGGCTTAGAACAACCCTGCCATCCTGTAAGGGGCATCAGGGAGTTTCCTCAGGGACACTTACACTGCTTGTGCAATTGTCCAGCACTGCAGTCACTGCACTGAGTGAGGTCATTAAAGCTGAATTCTCTCCCAAGGCACATCTGAGACAGCACTTGAAAGTCTCCAGAGCCTGACCTGCTGCAAAAACCTGGAGCAGCTCGCCCATCCCAGAGTCGATCCCTGTAAAATCCCAACAGCTTTGTGAAAGCAGAGGAAGGAAGCAAATGGCTCTGCAGGTCACCAACTCTCTCCATTTTCAACCAGATAAAACAAAGGTGCTTTCACAAATGAAAGGTCCAGTTTGTGCAGGCTCACACCTAAAGGCATGTACAGTTATCCCAGTTTTCCTGGCATGCCACATGTTTGCAGAGGTATGGGATAAGTTGGCAGCAAGTCCCACAGCACGGGGCAGTCACTGCAGTGCTCATGCCTCAAGAGAGCCTGAAAGAGTTAAAGGCAATAATGTGCTCAGGAACCCGGCTTGTTTGCAGCATGGGCTGATATTTTTTTGTCAGCCTTGTGACCTGCAGGCACACACCTGGTCCCAGGGTCAAGTTACAGCCAGGATCCCTGGCCCAGGGTCAGGACCTGGCTGATGATAAGAGAGGGAGGCCCTCCTTTGGCAAAAGCCATCACTTAAAGAAACAAGAGAATATTAAGGAATATTAGATGTCGCTCCATCTTCCTTTAGGGTTCATTTCCCTTCCTTTAATTATCACAAAAGGTAAACACTAAATATTCCAGGGAGTCACGGTCAGGGGAAACTCCATGAACTGCACATTCATTATGGCCTGGCTGTGAAAGCACCAGGAAAAAAAGAGAAGTTGGTGGGCTGCCCTTATTAAACTTCACTTAGCTACTGTTAATTATGAACCTAGATTGAGGCTGAACAGCTCTAGATTGAACATTTCAGCTCTCCCCTACTGCAGCATCATTTAAAAACTGTAAGAAAATGTCAGTGAGAAGAGACCATCTGTTTTCTGAGTGGAAGCCCACAGAAGGGAGAAAGAAAGGAAAAAAGAAGAAACAATGCATGTATAAACCTTCAGCTAATGCTTGTCTTTGGAGGGAATTGGAGAGGATTTAGGAATATTTATGCAAATCATAAATGTTGGCTATAAACTATATATACTTTTAGCAATACTATTTTTCTTATTTCACAGGCAGGTAAAGCAGAGCACACAAAAAATTAAATACCTTAATTGTAATCATCAAACAATCAGATATTGAATACTGATGCTGTTTCTTATGTTCTAACCACTAAACAAAACTGCCAGAGATGTTCCGAAGTGCTTAACAAACTGTGCCCAGGGGGTTATTTTCCTATGACTGAAATGCAGCTGGACTGAAAGGCTGCTGTCACTCTGCACAGACTCAGCTCTGTAAAATGGGGTGTTGCCAAAGGAACTCATGGGGGAAATTTTCGGTACAGTTGGCAAGGTGTGATTACAGGCTCTGGATTGGTGCCAGGATCTAATGCAGACCTAACACCCTCCTTCCTGGAAAAAGTGTGGGCTCTTTAATAGCCCTTGGTTTTATGTTTCACCTGCACATAAGTGAGTGGCACCAATGGGAGATGGAGGCAGATACAGTGCTGTGAGCACCATTAAATCTTCCTCAGAGCTGGAGCATTTCGTAGTGATCAGTATTAGCCATTGACCTGATTTGTCAGCCTATCAAACGGGAACCACGTTCCTGGAATTACCCTTCTCTCTTCATTCCCCGAAAATATTTCATGGCAAAGATCAGTCTGTACCACACTGGTGCAAATGGAGAAATCCACACAGGGCATTGGACTTTGTCTTTAGTTTGTGTGGGGTTGGTTTTTTTTGTTATTTTTTTTTAGTTAGTTTTTTTTTTTTGGTTATTGGGTGTGTCTTGGACAGCTGGGCTTCAGAAAGTTCACCTTCTTAGAAGGCATGAGATGTGATACTATCCAGTTAAAAATGTCCACTTTAGAAAGACAATGTGACTTTAAATCTCTCTTAGCCCTTTGTAATAAATGTTATAGTTTAAGCAAGCAATGTCTTTCCATTAAAACTATAAACTTCACTAGAATAATTAAGACTGATTTAAAGTAAAATTAAATTTGACATGTGGCAGGTGAAGCAGTGCTATTAATTTCGGATGCATATTTGGCAACAATATTGAGGGAAAATGGGGGCATGGGTAAAAAGGGCAGAGCTGTAAGTCCTTTCAGGCTCTTGGTCAAGTTGAGGGTGGAGAATGAAGCATATTTCAACTCTTTGTGGGCTGTCATTTTCCTTAGAAGTAGCAGACAAGAGCTTGTGTCTATTTTTGACTATTATCTACAATTTACTGCATCCAAAGGAAAAGGGGAAGAGTGGAAATGAATATTTCAAAAGTTGTCTCTCCTTTATCCTCTTCATTTTCACCCTCTTTTTATAACTTCAGCATATTTTTTTCTTAATTCTGTAATTTCTAAGCTGCCCACCTTTGAAATTCCTGTGGAAGGAACTTGTCTGGTTCTTGCCATTATTTGAGAGGAGGCATTTTTCTTATTCTTTTTCTGGTTTTGTATGTAGGCAACAATGACAAACCCCTTCTAAACTGTCTGTGGCAACGAGATTGCTAAGGGCCACTCCATGATCCATTCCACCTTCAGGCTGATTTCTGACTTCATATAAAATTCCAGTTGAAACCTAAACCTGAGTAAGACCAGCCTGATCTAGTGCCCAGATCTAGCAGAGACTAGTTTGGGTGTGAGCCTACATTGCATCCTCCACTGAGATTATCAAAAAGGTCTTGTTATTATAGTCATCAACCATCTCATTTCCTGCCAAGGAATATTGGCGTGAACCCTCTCCAGAGTCCATCAGTGCCCTTGATCCTGAGAAATTACTGTTGAGAAATAGAAATAATTATGTTCTCCTCCTCCAACCCAGATGTGGTATCCATATCTTGACAGCTTTTCCTGTCCAAGGTCAGCCAAGGGAGTGAAACACAAGTACCCAGGGAAGGATTTCCTTTTTTGAAATCAATAAATTCTAATTGCCAATCATGCAAATAAATATGCCTTGCTGGAGCAATGCAATAGTCCACCAGGACCGAATGGCATTAATTCATTGAGGAAACTTCATCCTCTGATTGCAGATTGAAGTGAATGAAAATGTCTTTTAGGGGACCCTGCCACCCTGGTTCTGATGACTGAATTCTAATTACAGAGATATTACTTTTACCTTGCTTATTAATGACAAACATATCAACCTATCTACCGGAAAGTGAACTAAAAATCCAATTTGACTAAAGAATTGCAAATGCCTCGTGTAAAAGACTGCACACAAAACAAACCAGATGTTCCAAGCTGCACTGAGAGAGCTTTACAGAGCAGCTGGGAGAATTTTTTTTTTTTTTCATCAGCCATTGGTAAAAGATATACATTGCCAGCAAGCAAACTGCTTCCATTTTTAATACTCATATAATTGGTTTACTCCTGTAACCAATGCAATATTAAGTCAGAAGGGAGGGGTGAAAGAAAACAATGATACTGGTCAAAGTTTAGAAAGGTCATGGGGTTTGTGGATGGAGAGGGGAGTGGAGGAGGATAGAGGTTATTTTTCCCCATAAAGCTTTCTTATTTACTGCAAGGTTGTGAAATTTGGAAAAAAATACTAATAAAATTTATTGCCAGGGGTTGTAAGAAGATCATACCTTGGTTCTATTTTCAGCTCCAAACAGATTATAGGACAATGGAGCATAAATGGAAATTAAAACAGATTTAGAACAGACGTTAGGAAGCACTTTTTCACATCGAGGATAATAAATGTGTGGAATGGCCTATCAGGCAAGGTTGTAAAGGCAAAGACACTGGGATCATTCACGCAACAACTTGGGAAATAGCACACTAAAATGGAATGAGTCTGGATGGTGAGGCGGCCTCTGCTTAGATTTCTGGGATGCTTCAAGACTTCAGGTTCCCTTCCTTTCCTTTCCTTTACTAATGATATTTGAATCTATGATTTGTTGTTTTTTCAGGCAGCTTTGCCAATTGCTTTTCCCATAAGGTGGAAGATCCCTGTTAATTCCCATGTCACCTTGGTCACTTATGATGGGAAGGGAGTGCAAGAGAAGAAAACTCATTTTGGGAAGCCAGTCCTGAGTATTCTTGTGTTAATGTCAAGATATTTCAGGAATCCTTTCATTTAATGAAGAACTTCTGGGGAAGATGCATAATCCCCAAGCACTTACATTGTTTCCAGCACAGCCTTTCTAACATGCACAGGTCTCTACCGTACTCATCCATACCTAAACCACATCAATTTAGGTTAAAAGGATGGAGTGGCTTGCTTGAGTGACTCATTTCAAAGTGTATCCCCACTTTATCTCACTATTCATGCACTCCACAAGGGTCTCAGAGTAAAAGTGTGGATCTAGTGGAAAGCAGAAGAGAAATACTGAGTCACAGATCAATCACTTATTTTTCACCTTCTCATTTTCCCTCCTTGGGTCACCTGCATCTGTAGCTGGCACATTTTCCAACCACACAGTAGCCAACACCAAACTTCAGAGTTCACCTGCCTAAATGCAAGCAAACCCTGCTGCTTCTAAACACAATAATAGTTCTGTTCCTCCAAGATGTCCTTGAATGTTCCTAAAGCTAAGACTCTCTGCCTTTCTCAAAGAGACCCAAGATTTGACCAAGAGTCAACAAAGTTCAAAAGCTTTGAGGTGCTCATCTAAGCCTGCGATGGTGAAGCCTTTGAAGATTGTGTGTGCAGAGAGGTGAATTCAGGAGCTTAAAAACTGACCAATTCCTATCCAAATTACCTAATTTCTTGTCATTTTCCAGAAATGAGTGAGCACATCACTTGCTTTGTTCTGCAGTGCTCTCTGTCTGGGCAATAAATGGAACTTCTTAAACAAAATTACAGCTCATAAACACAAACACTGCAGGCCTCCATTTCCTGCACAAACCTGCTGAGCCTTTGGGGCTAGGCTGAAGATGTGGGAAGCCAAGGTAAGGGGGCACTAAAAACTTTGGACAGTTCACCAAATCTAACCATGACTGAGAGTAGGATCTGGTTTGAAAAACCTCACCTTGAATGCTGTGACAGGTCAGCATAGATGCCATCTCTGTGGGAATACCAGTGTTCTCCAGCAGCATTACAACAACAGCTGGTCTCAACTTCCTTGGGCAGTGTTCTTAAGCAGAATTAAGATATTTCTGCAGGGAAGCACCCAGAGAGTGAGGACTCACAAGACAGCACAAGTAAGTTACCAGACATGAAGTGGCAACCCAGAATGTCGCAGCCTGGGACACTCATATCCATTATTGTCTGCATGCACTCTAATAGTGTATCCTAGCCAAGGATTTCCACATGCTTTGAAACATAAATTATCTTGACAAAGCTTCTCTGAAGGAGATAAAACTTACAGGAGAAGAAGGTCAGAGCCAGAGAGACTGAGGGATTTGCTCAGGGTCACAGGACTGGTGAGTCAGTTGGTTGTGGAGCAATTATAGAAATCCTCCTCTGCAGCCTGTGCACTAAACACCCTCATCACACATAAGGTATGAAAAAAAAAATGCATTACTTCCCCATTGCATGCACTGCACTGTAATCCTATGTGTGATATTATTTTATTTGTTTAGGATAGGATATCACATGAATCTGACTGAAGAAATCACACCTCTGTAGAAGAACTTGAAAAAATATATTTTGGCAGCTTCTCTATTCAAATCAGCAAGGACACCACAAGAAATACATAAAGGTATGAGCTTTCAGTGATGAAGGTAATCAAAGGGTCTCTGCCCATGGCACAGGGGTTGAAATTAGAAGATCTTTAAGGTTCCTTCCAACCCAAATCAGCCTACAATTCTATGAAAGATCTATAAGATAAAAACAGGGAGAAAAGGGTCTAATTATAACTCAGCTGTCCTGGATGTATGGGACTACAAAACTTTATTCAAAGGCACAGAGTGTGTTTATTGGGGATTTATGACAACATTGGAGTCGGGAACAATTGTATTGATCACACCAGAACCAGAAAAATTGTATTGTTGTATTGATGACAGTTTTAAGAGATGGAGGCTGGCTTACCTAATACCTGTATCTTGCTGGGAAAAGCTGTCTCTGATAAATCAAATCTTAGTGTACATGCCTTTTGCCAGCTTGATCAATAAAGTATTTACATGCACCAGTAAAACGCAAGGTTTTTTAGTCTCAAAATAATAACTTGTTTTAGGACTGTGATTCCAGAAAGTGGCAAATCACTGTATCCTGTGTCACTATTATGTTGCAAGAGGTTACCTGAAGGGTAATCCCAGCAGACAATTCCTTTTAAGTTTCTTATTTTAGGCAATGTGCAGAACTGTAACCAGCCAACCTCCACCCATCTCCAACAGCCATCCTGCAATATCCACAGGATTCCAGGGACTCACCAGCATGGCAGAAGTGCCCATGCCAAACTCTCTTGATCTGAGGGGCCATGAGCAGCATTCAAACCACCCAGCTACTGGACAGAGACTGATCAAAATGCACAGTCAGTTGTCAGGGATGGTGATGACCCTTGTGCTGAAGGGAAATTTGGCCTGAGTGGGCATAACAAAGTGGGGTGCTTGGGGCTGGTTACAAACCTGACTCCTTATGCCATGGCAGCTACAGCACAAAATGTCCTTTTTTTTTAAGAAACGAGGCCTAAAATAATCCCACATGTGTTTCTTGTTTTCAACCCCCACCCCTTAAAGCCAGATTTATTTATTTTTTCAATAAAGCCATCCCCTGGGTTTAATAGTAGCTATTCTAGAGTCTGAAGTTAGATTAATCACATCCCACTAGCAGCATTTTAGCTGAATGCAAGGGAGGCCTTTTTTGCAGAGCATCTCCTGAGCTGAGCCCAGCTCCCCCTGTGTCATTAGAGTGGGGCTGGTGCCCCGTGTTTACGGCAGAGGAATGCCGATGAGGGGCTGGAAGTCCTCATTGTCAGCCTGCCACTGACTCTCTGTGTGACTTTGGAATTAAACACAATTTCCCCATGGCTCGCTGTGTCCCTTTTTGTCAAAGCTGAGCCACGCTGACAGAGGGTGATGTGTGGGGGAGGTTTGCACTACCACTGCAATTTCATGTGCTATCCGTATCCTGTGGACAAATAAATACATTCACTTCTAAGGACAGTCAGTCCACGCCATCCATCATCACTATAGACACATAGAGGGGAAAAATGATTGTGAAATATGCCCAGAATTTGAGCCGGTTTTGATACCAGTGGATGAGATGCCATTTTTTGGTATAAAAGAGCTGAATTAAAGGCTTGAAACTGTGTATAATAATTATGAGAGTAACAAACAGGGTTTCTCTTTCAAGACCATTTACACATTTACTATGTTATCATTTCTAATTCATATTAATCAGAGGGTTCGTGAACTCGTAACTGAGAGCCATTTGCAGCATAAATAACTTTATCTGGCTACAAAAAATACACATATTTAGTATGAAACAATAGGGTTAAATATAAGCAATATGTTTAGGTAATTAACCTGCTGTTTCCACAGATTAATTTAGTCTATACAGGTGGCAAATCAGCACCTATCACTGTGGCATGAAAACGCTGTTCAGAATTTAGGAGGCCAAAGAAGGAAATGAAGCTCTATAAATTGTGTTTCTTTCTCTGCCTGGTAGGTAGTTATTAAAAAGGAATAACCTCTGGATAATTGCACTGCAATAGCATGGTAACTACAGCGTATTTACAGTCAATCTCTAATAACAGATAACTCACATAGTTTTTCCTCCCAGTGATCTGCCAAGTGGAAGCAAACCCAATTTGAATCCTGCTTTTGCAGCTCGGTGCAGTCTCTTTGCCCCGTTATTACTCTGCTGCTAACAGCGGCCTCGGACTGTCAATATCTTCCCTGCCACGGTTTACACTAGTAGTTGTTATTATATCAGACCATGAAAATTGATGGTGATAACACACTCTCTAGGAAGGCTCTATACATGTCAGTTATTCAAAATATGTCTCGTTAAATAAATATTTACAAGACTTTCGTTATTTAGCTTATAAACTGTTTGGACTGAGGCAGCTTTGGAGCAGTTGAAGAGCGTTCCAAAGAGTTACTGCAGATTAATCCATGTAAACCACACCAGTGTGCTAAAAATTGCTATGGTGGTTTCTAACTGCCAAGTCTATATCCTTCCAGTCTAAGAAATACAGGACGTATTTTCCTTTGTAATAAAATCTCTCGATAAAAGCAATAAAAAAATACTAGTCCAGAACATGTGATTATCCTGGGGGGGTGAAGGGGAATCATACCCATGGGATGACAGGGAAGTTGGCTTATTCTTGCAGCTGGGAGAATGGATAAGGGTTTGGATTATCTGAACTGCAGAAATAGGGAGAACCTTAAAATGGAAAGAGGGAAGAGGAAAGCCATTCAGTTAATAGTTTAGTAATAATAGCTATTCTGTTCATAGCATAGTAATAATTCCTCAATAATCAACCATTCCCAAAGCAGGCTTAATTTTGTCCTGGAGAAAGTCAAAGGACACAACAAAGCAAAAGTAGGCAGGAAAAAAGGCAGCCAGTCCTGTTTCTGAGCTTCAGATGTCTCTGCCTTTCCAAGACCCCCAGATCAGTGCTGTACAAGGATTTTGAAATAAACAAACCAATGAGGATACATCAGGCAATAATGATGAGGATCTGGGCAGGCAGGTTTTCACTCCTAAAGATTTCTGCTCAGCAAGCCAAGGTTCCTGGCATAAAACCCAGAGAGCAGGAATGTTTTCTGTGCTTGCAGGGTCGGGCTTGTGAGTGTGTGTGTGAGAGAGTCTCTAGGTTTCACACTGTGCCTCAAGCAGAGTCATCCAAGAAACGACACTGCTTTCTGCCGTGCTGGACGGCTTTGGGATGCTGGTTTTCCACGAGAGGGAGCAACTCACCAGCACAAAAACCCCCTTTTCCCAGACCAACCACCAAATTCACTTGGAGCTCTCAATTTACTCAGCTGACGGCAACCTTGATTTTTATCAGTTCTACTAGATTTGAGAATCATATACCATTACTGATTTTTCATGCCTAGAGTCACACTGGCTGCGTGTGTATTTATGCATATCAGGGGAGAGTTAAAATGGACATCACTCATTTAGAGAAGTGATCCTTTCACTGAAAGGGAAACATTCATGTTTCCAGCTTTGCAACATCTGTTGGGCTAATTATTAGGATGCAAAAATGATGGATTTACCAAAGCAATCAACTGAAGGCTTATTCTGTTGGTGCTGAGTGAGGGGGCCTCAGCCCATGGGGGAATTGAAGCCAGGAGGGAGGTAATTCTAGATTTGCCTGAAGTGTGCTACCCATGGAAGGTACTGGCTGCTATTCAAGCTATTCAAGCCTGCAGCCCCTTTTCCTCCCTAACAGGAGACACGGGAAGCAAAAACAGCTGTCAAAAGGGGTTCAATGTTATTGATAAGCCCTTTGTGTCAACTGAAGCCCCTCCACTGGTGAGTCCAAACAAAACAGCTCAAAATCTGCGTATCAGTGGAAAAACATGTTGGGCTGCATGTGGAATAAAGCAACAAGAAGAAAGTGAGAGTGTAACAGTCACAGTTGATTTTTACAAACGACTGTGCAATCCACTAAGGAAATCCCCAGAGGGACTTGAAGTTGTAGTCCTGATCCCTTCCCCTGCCCATGCCCCCCCTTCCCTTTTCCAGCAGCCACTGCAGCTCCTCTCCTGTTTACAGCCCTGCCAGAGCTGCCTTTTCCAGCGTTTCCCCTGTTGTTTCTGTCCTGGCATCAGGAAAGATATTTTGCTCTCTTCTTTCAGACAGTTGCACTTTGAGCCTGCATGCTGAACTGCTGGAGAATGGAGAGCAGTTTCTTCCCCACTGCCCATTTCCCATTAACAGGGTGCCGAATACAGATGCAGTAAGATTTGGTTCCAAGTTTTGATTCTTGTAAAGAGTTTCATTCCCCTTCTTGGCCTGATGGGCTCAGGCTTGGGAGTCACAGCTAAGCCCTGTTTTGGATTTCAGAAACCTGGCTTGCTTTTGTACCTATCTGCTTCATATTTCATCAGGGAGATTATTACTTTGGTCCTCCTGTTGCTTTCTGTTGTCCTGCCTCCAAGGCAGGAAAGGGTTGAAGTGACACAGTGACAAACAAAAGTTGACCACATTTGTGATGCTGGATTTTTTGTTATAGGGAAAAATGGACCAGTGAGCTTGGGACTTTTTGAAAGGGACATATCCAGCCCAGCACAGATGGATTTGGTGCAGGCTTCTACAAATCAAGTCTTTCTCCTCATAATGACTGGAAGCTGTGCTGATTTGGAAAAAGTAACTTTCCTCTGCAAGTAATATACATTTTCGTATAATCTCAACCTGACCAATCTATAGTCAATGCAAATGTAAAATACGTATAAGAAAGTGTATTGGAACATTTGCTTCCTATGGAAAGAAGAATAGCTCTGTTGTCTCCCAAGAAAAACTGGAAATGTGAAACTCTTGGTCCTATTTGCACATGACATTTTCTCAAACTGTTGCTTTCAGGGAAGCAGTGTTGTGATGTTTAAACCGATAGCCAAACTACGTGCTAATTTGAAATTTATTTTACATCCTTTGGACTTAATAGCTACCTTTCAGCATCTGTAATTCCAGGCTGGAAAGTCCTAACAGGCATCTGGGGACAATCCCAGCCCCGTGTGCGTGTCTGTGCATTAGGGGTCACGAGGCATGTCCAATACATTAAGACCATGACGGTTACAGCCCAGCTATGTAGGCTTGACTCCAGTTCAAGCTACAACAACAGCAGTTCTGGAAGTCTGGAGTTTAATCACTGGTGTGTCAGCCAGGATGGCAGATGTCACCTTGCCAGCAGTGGAAATCATGTGTCCCTTTATTCTGTCGCTTATTTTTATCCTTCCTTCAGCATTGCAGTATATGGCAGCAGAGTGCATTTGCAGTGCAAATTCTGGTCTGTGGTGAGCAGACTGATGTGATCCAAACGCATTTGACACCTTTTATACTGCGCAGTGTCAAGTCCCAATGAGATTTGTCACATGCAAAGTAATTTATGAATCGTCCTTTTTGCTTTATGTAGCAAGAACCATTCATAGAGTCATGTTATGCTGTGAGCTTAACTGGGTTCCCTCAGCAGAGAATCAGGACCTAAAATAAGTGCTGGAAATGTCTGGCCTTCAGCTTGTGTTGATAAAAAAATGGCTCAACCAGGAATTGATTCTGAGAGTAGAAATCCCCCTTCAAAACCAGAGACCTCCAAAGAAGGGCAGAAGAAGAAACTGTGCATGGAGTTGAAACTGCTCTTGCCTGATTCACCATCATTCACACCAAAGACTGCTACAAGATACCATCACAGGGAACTATATTTGGCTCCCATGTCAGTGAAGTCATCCTGCTGATTTTAGGGAGAAAAGAGTGGAAAGCTGAGGGGAATATATTTTTAAAAGATATGCAGTGTCAAAAAAACCACCAATACATTCTGTAAATATAAGGAGTCAACTGCTGAAATATTTGCAACAACCACAGCTTGGTTTTCCTCACCAGGAAGATGTACAGCCCCCTGTCAGCAACAAAACAAGTTTCAGGGCAAGCTCTAAAGTCTTCAAGACCTTGTCACTTGCCCTTGGAGACCAGCGAGTGCAGTTTGCCCCTTTCACACACAGTGCAAACCTGTGGCAGGTTCACAGTCACAGAGGAGGTCAATACTAGAGCTGACATGGACCATTCCCAAAGTATTTAAGTCCTTTAGGTCTTACAAGAGCCTCCTGTCATAGCTCCTTGATCAAGTGTCCAAACTCTCAAATTAAATTTTCTACATTAAAGGGCCCAGCACTTCTATTCATCATAGGTGAAGCTGATTCTGTATCCCTTCAAAAGCAGCCACAACAGCTATTCCAACAAGAAGGAAAAAATTGGCTCTGCTTTATCTTAAGAAATATGAAGGTCATCTGGGAAAAGCCTGAGTTTGCCCTCAGGAAGAAGCCACCTTCACAAATCCGGCCAGACACATGTGAGATGCTGATGGAAGGAGAGAATTTATTTTGCTTTTTCTCACTCCAATTTCTACCTACTCCAAGCTCTACCACTGCCCTGCTCCCAGCCCAAGTTTGCAGCCAATAGCAGTTAATGCTGAAATGGCTGCATAGATTAGGCTGATGATTCACCTCAGGAAAAGGCACAGCCCTAAAAATGTCTAAAAGTAACGAATGAGATGATAACCTGTTTTCACAGGTGGACTAGCCCCATTTTTGTAGTGTTTCCAACTACCACTATCTGACACAAGACGCTGGACACATGATCTTACTGGTAGAGCTCTTCCTAGACTATCAAGAATTCTGTGGAGAAGAAGTGGCCTTGTTGATGCTCTAAAACAAAATTTTTGAAAATTCACCTAGGAAAAAAACAAATGCAATGGGAGATATTCTGGGCTAGTTGTGGTGCCAAGTAAATAAAACATTTTGGATTTTGGGTTTGTTTTTTTTTATTTTTCTCACTTTCTCTCCAGTGAAATGTAACACATGCTTTAGCTCTATATTGTGCACTGGGTGAAAGTGCTCTATCAGAGCTTTCTGAATTTGGAAATAAATGTGCTTAAATCAATAATGATAATAATAACTCAAATTCACTGTTATTCAATAATGTTATCTATCTCAGAGAGAATAGGGCCCTGCATTCCTGGGTAAGCACAAAGGAAGGCCTGGTTGTGTGCATGCAGCTATGGGTACCTGACACTATCACAGAAATATAAGAACAAGCTCATTCCGAAGTTTACTCTAAGTTAAATCTGCACATTTGTGATGTGTGATGTGCATGTGCACATGCCTAGTCAGGAAAAGCTGATCTGTAATGCTTAATTAGAAAAAAATAAAAGCAAAGCATGACCTTGAGTGTATGGAAATCAGATGTTTCTAATGTTTGGGGATGTTCCTAGTTATAGAAAAGGAAAAAAAAAAAAAAAAGACTAACAGAGCATGCTAACAGCTGACATTACCTAAAGGTTGAAATTATTAAACCGACAAAGGAATGGGTAGTTAACGCAAAGGTCAGAATAATGTATTTAATGTAATTAATCTCCCCGTGTCTTGATAGAGCCAGGGCAGGGGCCCTAAATCAATGTTGTGTTTGAGGTGTGATGTAACACAAAGGTACAAAAAGTTAAGGATGGAATGTCAGCCTTAACTTTAAACATCCTTTTATTTGTTGGACTGTATAACATAGCACGAACTTTACTTAAACATTGTATTTGGTGTGTTACATGAAACCGCGGTGTGTGAAAGGAGGCAACAGAGTTGCATTCAATCAGCCACACAAAGACGACTTTCTTGCAGTCTTTGAAAGGGCTTTGGGACGAGCTTTGTTAAATACAACTAGCAAGGATTCAAGATTGGCCCACCTGTATCAGTTAATTCCCCACGCCCAGACCCCTCCACTGCCAGCCTGCTTCGATTTCGGGTACAAATTGCTTTCCTCAATTGTGGTTTAAAACCTGTATGAATCTCTCAGCCTGTGGAAGCCATTTGTGGCAATAATTTTCAATAAAGTTCCCTTTTCCAGCAGCCTAGGAGGAAGGAAAGGACAGGTCCCAGCAGCCCTTTTCGCAGCCTCATTTGCATATTGGGTTAGGCTACTTAATAGTCTCATTAGCACCATCTGTTGGGAACCCGCTAATAATGCACTGCACCAGGTAACTGGAGACGTGAAAAATCACAGGGACACACCAGTGACTGGTTCCCAGGCCAGTCATGGCCCAGAGAGCACTGCTCTGACTGCCCAGTGGCCTTGCAGCTCCACGACCAGCTGCATCTCAGAGCCCTTTACTAATTCTGCACTCACCAAGGCACACGAAGCTGCCACAGGACTTTGATTCAACAAATTCATGGCAGGCAGAAAACTGCTCAGTTCCTTGCAGGATCTGCTCAGCACCTCATAGCATGTTTTTTGGATGAACAGTCCTAGACCAGGAAGGCGTTAAAGGAAACCCCATGGCATGCAGCAGCTTCCCAAAGCTGGTGTTTCCCCACACCAGACATGTGGGTCTCCTCTGAAGCTGCTGCCTCACACACACACAGGTGTTAGAACCTGGTTTAGCAAACTGGAAGGGTAAAAAAGCTGGTTTCTTTGGTTTGTTTTTTTTTTTTTTTTTTTTTTTTTTTATTTCAGTGAGTAAAACCAAGCACCTCTTACAATAACAGCAAAAATACAAGCTGGGACACCTCTGAAAAGGTTGACATTGCCAAATTATTATTGGAGTCCAAATTGAATGTCACTGCTTGGTTTGTTTTTACAGTTGGCCAACCCCAGGATTGCCATTTAAATACCAAAGGCAAGGCTGGTGCCTCAGCCTGATGTAAGTGAGGCTTTACCTCCTGACAGCCAAGGCTGCAGGAATGCCCTGGGCACAGCAGACTCACGGTGTCTGTGGAGATCACCAGGGTGGTTTTGCTCCTCAGCCTTCCACTTCCAGCTCTCTCTAAACCCTACACCATGTCCAATTCCATATCCTGCAGTATTAAGTTACATGGGACAATCACTGAAAATATTTCACATTCATTCTTTCAATACAGGTGGTTATGCTATTAAATGTAAATTAATACAAATTAATATGAAGCAGATGAATTCCCTCCTTTCACTCTGGATTCTTTCCTTTCTAGCCAGCCCTGCTCTCTCCCCTCAAAACTCCTGGACTCCTATTATTTTTAGATATTGTGCTATTAGGCAAATTTGCAATCCAAAACCTACCTCTGGAGTATTTATTTTTCTGGATCAGTTTCATTTTCCACTAAATGATATGCCAGCCTTATTCCTGCTTGTATGACTGGCCTGAGCTAAGGTGTGTCAGGAGTAGAAGCCTGAACTTCTGCTTCCAATGCTGGATTTAAGTCACACATATTATTGCCTACTTTTTTTCTTTTATTTTTTGTCTTTTTTCTTTTGGCAAAATGTTTAGTGGTTTCTAAATTAATCTGAGCATGATGTTCAGTTCCAGGGCCCATTGTTGACTTCTTTCCCAGCCTCTCTTTTTCTGGAATTCTCCTTTTTAGGCGAGAACAGCTGTGCTCTTATATCTCTGCAATGTGGCCGTGTTACAAAGGTGAATACTTGTGCATTTGTTCCATCACTTTCTGTTTAATTCAAAACTAATTGCTGATACATTTTTTTGGAGGGCTTCTGGGGCTTAGAAATTATGGGATGAGGTTAGCACAGTAGTTCTGTTTTGTTCACAAAAGAATGTAGAAAGGATTTGTTTAAAAAGTTATCTGAATTACTCACAGAAGGTTCAGTACAGGCTATTTAAGGCCTCCATCCTTTAATAGGATTCATTTGCATTATGGAAAAGCACTAAACTGTTCTAATCTAAATTGATGCCCCTCTCTTCATATCAGTGTGCAAAACCACAAAAAGATATTCCCTTCCATGCAGCTTTTTTGGGATAAATGTGTGGCAGAGGTAGAAGAGGCTGAGACACAGAGGGGTGAAACAGCTGGGGCAGAAAGCTAATGGAAGTTGTGCTGCTGTCTGGTTTGTGGTGCTGTCCCTGGATTAGCTGGGATCAGAGGAGAATGCTCTGTGCATGGTGGCACCTTTGTGGTGATTTCTGGGAGAAAGAAAAAAGGCACCACAATCCTTCTCCTGCCCTGCAAGTGATGAGGTCTTTCTTGGAAAAAGCTGTCTTGGTTGTCCAAAGCCAGCAAGCCAATCTGGAGGTACCCAGGGTTATGGCCAGAGCTCCATGGCCCACAGCTGTCATTTTTTGTATTCAAAGAAACATGAAGCAAAATAGATTTGCATGAGGAACATATGTGTGTGTGAATTACAGGTCCTTTCACTGGGTGGAAAACCTGAAAATTACAGGCAAATTCCATTCTGGCTCAGAGAAACGTTATTCAGATAAACCTGAATCATTGATCAGAAGCATTTTAGGAAGGGAAAGGTGAAAGGAGAGTAGATGGAAAAGGACTTGGATAAACTTTCTCAACTTTTCCCCCTCATCTGTCTCCCCACACATACATATGCATGGCCTGTTTTCCCATAAGCATGGGAAAAATGGACAGAGATTTAAATATGCCAACTCTGGATATACAAAACTACTTTAACAATCTTAATTCCCTCTTTCCCATTTTTTTCTCAGCCAAAATAATTTATGAAATATGCCCTGAACTTGCTTCTAGCATTAGGGTCCCTGGACCTTAATTAGCCATGCACCTATTACCCACTGAAAACTCCTTGCCCCACTTGATGTACACTGGAAAATTCCAAGCCTACTTCCACAGAAGAGGAAGGATTCTGAGATTAATTTTTGTTCTCTTCATGGAACGAAACATATTTTTTTTACATTTAGTGTGCTTTACTGCTTAATAACATATTTATAAGAGCTCCCCTACCTGTCTCTTTCTGGAATTATAAAACACACATACCCACCTGCAGTCTGCAATACCAGTATTTACAAGCTTATATAGGGATTGCAATATTTTCCCTACAAGTTTGTTCTGTATTTTTCATTTCCAGCTGTTAATGGCTCATAGAAAGTAGAAGATCTAGAGGTAAAGGTGTGACTTAACCACCTACTATAAAACTCTGAAAGTCTCCACTGTACTTTAATGTAAAGGAAATTCACCTTTCCCCAGTCGTTATCGTTTATTATATCTGCATATTATGTATCTGCATATATCTGCACATTCTGTCTGGTGGATCTGTTCAGGTGACAAAACAGAGTTAGTGGCATTGTTAGAAACTGCTGGAATCAAATGCTGCTTGTTACCTATCAATGTAATACAGCCCCACTGCAAAATTTGAATTTGAACAATATGTTTTCTGCCCTTTTCTTTTTTTCTTAGCTTTAGGAAAATGTCCATTTAAACTAATTATTTAATATTAAATGAACAAAGACTGACAAAAAGGATAGTGGAGAGTGAAGAAAAGGCAGATATCTCCCCAGAAATGAAAGTTGATAGAATGGATTTTTCCCCTGGAAAATTTTAAAATTTTATTCAATGATAAAATGACCAACTCATTAGCAAAATACAGGGTAAGGATCAATCTATTCTGTCAATATGAGATGGACCAGCAGTTTATTTCTGATTTCTACCATACCTAAGTTCATGAACTTCAGCCAAGAAATTTCATTGAATTTTCTGTTGAAATATAAAAAAAAAGTGTAAAGTAGCCTTAAAAACTTCCCATGATGGCATTGTCAGAGGAAGCTCTCAAGCAAACTGGGTTGGTCCTACATGATGCAGCAGCCATTCCTTTCCCTGCAATGTTTGTTGGGCAGGAACAGGCTCTGTCACATCCCAGCTCTGACCAGCAGCTCTGACCAGTGCTCTGGTGCTGCTGAGTCCATCCATGAGAGACTCCAACAATCTCCATTTCACTCTAATGTGGAATGGGAGCTCCTCTTTTCATCACAAATGTAACTGCATGAAAGGAAGATTATCTCCAATATTGCTGTGTTTGGGAAATATTGCCCTGAATAAAATGAGGATGAGTTAGTCCAGCATTATGAAAGAAAACCTGACTGAACTGTGTAATTTAAGGACATAAAATTTTCAGGAGAACCATTGCTAGACATTTAAACAAAACATTTAAACACTTCAACTTAAGCATATTCTTCATATTCCTAGAATGAATATGTTCCTTGAACGTTAGAGGAATCTCATTACAAGAAGTTTCTCATTAAAAAAAAAAAACCTCCTAATTCCCATTACACATTTAAGTCTCTATGTGTGTTTTAATGGGGATGTGTATATATATATATATATATATGTATGTGTATGTATATATATATATAGAGAGAGAGAGAGAGAGAGTGAAGTATAAGGACAAATACCAGCTGATAAAATAGTGATTGCAAGACAGAATGAACCTGTTCTACAGCAGATTAAAAAAAAAATCAAAGAATGTGCTCTCATTTTTGCAGGTGTACATCCCTGGGAGCTCAGCTGGCTTCCAGGAGAGCAGAGCCCCCAATTCTCTTGGTATTTTATGTGTTCTACTTTCACTGGTCCTTCATAATTCGTATTAGAACAGGTCATTATCATCCCCTTCTAATGCTTCAATGTTTTGATGTGTTTCCTGTGATTTATGGTGTCGGGGTTTTTTCTTCTCTCTTATGTCTCAATAGTTTCTAGTTTAGTAGGTGGCATTTTTGCTGCCCTTTTAGGATGATCACATTTCTGCATTAATTACTAATAAATTTTCCTGTTTTCTTCATCATATTTTCAACCTTTATTTCTCATGTTAGGGGACAGGATGTAGCAGACTTCACAATTTTTTTTTCTTTACACATGTATAATATAATATTTACATATTATTTAGTCCAGCTAAATCTCCAACAGAATTCTGACCTTCAAAATGCAGTCATAGATTTCTTCCAGGTCATGGCAACATCATTTGGGGTTTTTTTCAGATCCATGACTTTCTTTAGCAGATGTAGAAAAACTGTTTCTGCTCATCACATTTTTTCCTATTATTTTTTTCCCTTTTAATACTGGAATTTCTTAGAAGCTGGATTGAATCTGTACTAAGTTTTTTGGAGTTTTTTTTTTAATATGCTTTTGGACATTAAAATCAATGTATTGCACCTTTTTTCATCCACTTAAAAAGTCCAGTGCTTGCTGATAGCCTCAGGTCTATAAAAATGGAATGTCCTTTCTGATAAGGTTAATTAACAGCTCTGCTTGAGTGGTTTAATTGAGTATAAATTTCCTATTATTCTTACACAGTTCCAAAGGCTTCAATTTCTTTTTCTTTTTCTTTTTCATTTTTCTGGGGGGAGCATTGTCTTATATTTTTGTCTTTTCTTTTTCTTTTTGTCCTTTCCAATTCATTTGAAATCTGACTTAAGTAATAGGGCAACGGCTCAAACTCCCTCCAGCGTGGATCCCACAGAACAGTTTCCCACTGATACCCTAAAGGATAAATCCACATTTTCAGTTTGAACTCCCAAAAAATAAATGCAGCTGTTCCCTGATCAAAAAATATACAATTTGGCTCATTGCAATGGTACCACATTTGAACTAATACTGGATCTACAGACCTTATTCTCGTTCTTATTGTTGACCATCATGGTCATAATGACATTTATGTGAAAGGAGCTAGGTGAGTCCACACCTAGTAGGTTCAAATGTCAGTTTGACTCCTTCAGACTCTCATGAAACTCAGCAGTTTGGCTTCTGATGGCTCAAAACACTGGCTGATGGCATAACAGTGGGATTTCATTCCTATTTTAAAAATAATCACAGAAACAGAATGGTTTGGGTTGGAAGGGAGCTCACCTGGCTCCAATTCCTCTGCCATGGGCAGGGAGAACTTCCACTGGAGCAAGGAAACATAAATACTATTAAAAATAATGATAAATGGACAGTAGGAATGATATGTTCCTCCTTTCCCCTCTAAAATCACAATCAAATCCTGCAGAAATAGAAAGGTAAATCAGTAGCTCACTCAGGTTTGCTTCAAGCCAATCACAAGCTGGGCCAAAGCTGACCTTGGGGATGACCATCACCATTTCAGAGGGACATGATCTGGGACAGAAGGATCACACTGCTCCTGCAGGGCTGCTTCTTCGAACCAACTTCAACATCCACTGTCCAAGGAGACAGAAATGACAATCCATGCAGTCTGGGAAAAACCCCCAATATGCCTATTCATGCAGCCAAGGATTTTAAGCCCATGTACTTGATTGCTGTTATCTCAACTTCCACTGATCCCTTTGAGCTCAGATGACCTTGGCAGGGTTACAAGGAAGCAAATGGCAGCTCAAAAAATTAACTTTCAGGTTAACAGTTTTAATTCTGAGCCATCCTTTTTCTTTACCCCTTTTCCCACAAAGCAGTAGAAGCAAGCTCTAGTCTAAGGCAGGATCAGACACAGTCACTCCCCTAAAGCTGTTTTCTCCATGCATGTACCAGACTAAAGAAAAATGCACCCAACTGATACAGAAGCAGCATTTTTCTTCAGGGTTTCTTGGTGCAAGTATCAGGTACAAGAATGAAGCTGAAACAGTTTTCACATGTCACCCGACTCAGAGATGAAAGCGCATCCTTATCAATATGCACAGTTTGGGTGTATTTTATTTTTCATGATGTGGCAGTGTAAACAAAAAACCCACAAACATGCACCAGTAATGTCAATTGGAACATTTGTATTCACTGATTTTCATAACTGACTTCCTTTCAGGAGGCATTTGTATTAATATATGTTTGATGTTTAGCAAATCTTCCTCTCTGTTCTTCTGATGAAATATTAAATCTGGGTTCTTTTGAAGATATTTAGCTGCAGCCTAGTGTCTGGCATTCTTTGCAAGCATTTCCAGCCCTAAGCATAACATATAGATGATATCTGTTCTGCAGTTGCTCCAGGAAAAGAGGTAGAAAGCTCCCTTCTACTCCAGGAGAGCAGGACCTGTCTCTTACAGGGAAATGTATTCAGCATAAACTCTCTTCTGCATCTCTCAGTTCTTCTCAAAAGATTTGAGTTCTATTCTGCGAATCCACAGAGGCATTTAACCCATGAGGGAATAGTTGCACTGCAAACACTGCAATTCCTTGCCTGGGTTGCATGTATAACACAAAGATTTTTATTTAAGTTTCCATTTGATCCTGAAGATACACCAGTTTGCACTAGGAACAGGGCTAATACAGTTTTGTTAAATTCAACTACCTTATTTCATGTCACACAATTGGAGAGTCCAATCCTATGGAAAGAACCAGCATATAAAGTTGGAAAGAGTTCTGCCACTGCCATGAACCATGGGAACTATAAGAAAAGAAACAAAACAAAACCAAAAAAATAGAAGCGCTGAAAAAAAATTGAGTTGGTCCATAGAATCAGCCCTGAAGACCTGGCATTGACCCTGATGTGGAGTAAAATCCACTGAGCAGAATGGCAGAAGATCAGCCAGGAAAGAATAATCATGACTTGTGTCGGCAGCAAATTTCATTGGGCATGACATTCTGGCAAAGGCTTGAGTGGATTTAGATCATGCCTCTTACCCAAACTTTCCAAATTGGTAACCACAGGGATTTAGTTTATTTCCTTGTTGTTTTGCATTGCTGACAATTTGCACTTCATTTTCTGAAGAAACCTATAGCTTGACCAGAGTCCCATCTTTAGCTTATTATAGAAGGAGGGCTGTGTAACTCAAAAGAGAAAATGAAGTTGAAAAGACAGACCAGAGAGGCTGCCCTGCACACACAAACATTTCCCACTCCTGAACAGCAGCTCTCAATCCTGGTGGCCTGGCTTCAGCTATGTCAAATATTAAACCACACCTGTTAGTTTATTGACTGGAGATTTGTCTCCTTAGCATCTTTCTCCCCCCCCCCCTTTTTTTTTTTTTTTTAATTGTTGTTACTCTGCTTTGCCTGAAAGCTGCAGCATCTCACTGTTTATTATTCCCACTTCAGTCAAACCCTGTCCAAAATTAACACGTTGCGTTCTGCAGCTGCTTTCCAGATCCAGTTATGCCAAAATGCAAGGAAATGTAAAATAAACACATGGAAGCTCTTTCAATTAGCACAGAATTTGATCCTGCAAAAGAAATTAAGCAGATAGGCAGTTTTACCCTGATGAGTAAGCCCAACTGAACATTTATGAAGTTAATCATCTGTTTAAAGTGAGTGCAGGATCAGGTCCGAGGCGAAAATGAAAAAGCTGCAGTAACAAGTGTATTTATGTTCTGTATTCCTTCTGGACTTTTAGTAAGATCAAAGAGCTCTCTGAAAGGCAGAAAAGCAAATAGGTTGCAGATGAACGAAAAAAACAAAGTTTCTAAGCAATTACTGATTTAAAACATCATTTTTCTTTAAAACTGCTAGTTCGTGGCTGGCACAAACAAATAACTGCATAAAACTCAACTTTCCCTCCTAATTCCTCAAAATTTGTAATAAAAATGAATCAGTAATTGAAAGTCAATGGGAGTTAGGCACCTTTTGTGCCTTTGAAAATCTCCCCCAAAGCCTTTTCATCTATGCCTTGCTGTTCTCTGCCTGGTTTTTATGAGGGTTTATTAAGAAGTAGCCATTTGAGACTCCAAACACAAAGCAAAAAAAGAAAAAAAAAAAAAAAAAAAGGAAAAGAAAAGGCAAAAGTCAATAAAACCAGAAAACTAGTTGGTCTGATCAGTGTCAAGTTACATTGTTTTCAACTTGAATTAACTGTAGCCATCAATAAAACTATAGAAATGGGGAAGTTGATGTTATAAATTAATGATTATTTGCCATGAGCTTTAACAGGGCTGTGTGTGCCACATTTTATTGTGATGGTTTATTCTTATGTGGTACAACAGTAATTGGGTCTTAAACATGATAAAGCATCCTAAAGGCTGCATTGGAAGCAGAGCTGTCTGCAGCAGGTTTTTAACTCTAGTTAAATAAGGTTAATCAAAGCTAATGAATCTGTTTTATCCATTGCCACAAGTATATAAAAAAAAATGCATTGCCAGGTGAAGGAGCTAAAATATGAATTGTTCAACTGCAAACATACATTTTCAGTATGGTAATTCTGCCAGGCCCTTGTTATATGTTGGATATCTTAATAGTTTATTGTGCTTCTACATTTGCCACTGGAAGAGGAGGGGAGAGGGCAGACACTTGCAGAGAAACAGGGAGAACTTTCTTGCAGCCTTTATTGGCAGAATTGAAGATTGCTGCCATCCCACCCTGTCAGGAAGATGAGGCAGAAAAGTCTGGCCCGTAGTGATGCTCAGTCTCTGCCAGGAGGGGAGGAATTTTCCTGGGTGCCCTCCATGCCCTCTTTGCCATGGTGCAAATGCTGCTGCTTGAACTTTGGAGCCCATAGGAGAAGAGACACAGCCCTGTCCCAGCCCTTGTTTCTCCAGAGATTCCTTTGCAGGAATAGATCAGGAGAGAAGCTCTGAGCACAGACACTCAGAGCCTGGTCTGGCACTGGGGCATCGAGTGGTGGAAGCAAGAAGCATTTACCCTGCCTCTGGAATCCTGCAATCTCTGCAACTGCAATCCATGCTTTTTTTGGCTTTCCACTTTTTTTTTCCTCCTTTGGATGAATTTTCACCTCAGACTGGGACAAATGGTCAGAGTTGTTCAGCAAGGTCAGGCGTGCTGGGTGTCTAGTGAAGGCTAATGAAAAGTAAACATACCAGACCAAAGCCAATTTAAAAAAAAAGGTAGATTCCTCCATTCTCATTGCCCCAGACCAGTATCTTCCCAGTTTAAGGATCTGTGTGTGGGGGAGAAGTTAGAAAAAGGCGGCTGATATAAAGGGAGGCAGAGCCTGCTGGAAACACTGAGGGAGGGGAGGCCCAAGGACTAATTGCAGCCTTGATGAGGGAGAGGTCCAGCACAGGTTTTGGCACAGCACCCCTCTGACCAGCCCCCCTCACTCTGACCAGCTACAGCACCTCATCTCCCCCATGCTTGATTTCAAGGGAGAGAAAAAAAAAAGAGGGACGAAAAAAACCAAAACAAAACCAAAACTAGTTGCAAAATTCAGGGCCTGTTAGGCTTCAGCTAATTAGAAAAAATGGGTTTCTTCCCCCACCCCGTCCTGCTCCCCCTCTTCCCTTTCTTTCTTCAGCACCTTTTCTTTCAAACATTTAGTCTCAGGAGGGGGAATCCAGCCTCTTGGCTGGGCTGTTTTCAAAACACGCCTTTGAATGCTTCTCCCTAATTCACCTCTTTTGTTTTTCCGCTTTTGTGTTTGCCAGTTTGACCATATAACGTTATACATCTGGTGTATAGCTTGTTGGGGGCTTTCTTTCTCCCAGGGATCCTATGCATTCCCTATAGGACCCTCCTGGGCTTCCATTGGAGCTATCGTGTAACATAAAGGGGGCTAAAGCAGGGCCAAGGGGATGAAAGCGGGGAGGAGGGGAGCCAGGGGGGCACGGCCAGTGAAGAGCGCGCCCGACACACACGCACACACACAAAATGAAATAGGGTGGGGGCCGGGGCTGGGGTGGGGAGGGGAATTAAAAAAAAAAAAAAAAAAAAAAAAAAAAAAAGAGCTGAAAAGAATTCTTTTGCTCTTTCCTTTTCTTCTGGCGCTGTTTCGGCCGGACCCTGCGTCAGGCAGGCACTGGCCCTCTGTGGGAAAGTGAGGCGGCCACAGAATAGATAACTCATTTGAATTCCAGCGACATATTCGTAAATAAAGCAAAAGTGGCGAAGGGGAGAGGGGCTGGAGCCGGGGGGATGGAGGGAGGGAGGGATGGGGAGCCGGAGGCTGTGGCTGGAGAGATGCAAAGCTGCTCCAGCATCCGTGGCTAGGACCTCTCTCCCATCGTCTCTCGTCCCCCGAGCCCGAGATCTGCAGTCCCAGCTCAAGCCTGGCCTTTCCCCATCCCATCTCTTTCTGCTGAGAAAAAAGGGTTGGCTGAGCAAGTTGGATTCTTGCTGGTTTTGGCGGCATCCTCTATCGCAGCCGCTGCAGCTGCTTGTGTTTATTGTTGTGGCTGATGCTCCTCAAGGAGATGGTCATGGTGGGGTGCAGGAGCATGTCCAGCCACCCTCCCCACTGCACCAGCCTGTCCCCTCCCGGGCAGGGATGGCAGAAGGGGGACATGGCACTCCTCCAGGGTCCCCTGATCGTCCCCTCAGGAGCTCACTGCTATCCCTGTGCCCATTTTAGAGATGGGGAAACTGAGGATTGAGTGAGGTAAACAGCTCAGCCACAGTCCCACCCCAGAGATGCTGTGTCAAGCTCCAAGTGACAAGTAGGGCTTCCTCCCAGCAAGCTATCTCTTCTTAAAAAAAAAAAAAAAAAGAAAGGAAAAGGAAAAGAGAAAATAAAAACTTTTGGGACAAAAGAACTTAAAATCTGGGGTGCAGCTCAGCTTTCCTCTGTGCCCTCTTTAAACACTTGCCTTTGATCCTGGTGGAAATTGGGGTATTTTGTGCTTCATATGAAGTGTATGCAGTCCTAACACACTTTTACTTTTTATTTATTATATATATATCAGATGGTCGCGATTTATAGGGCATTTTAGAATTCAATTGCATACATAATTGCCTATAATAAATTTATAGGCAGCTGGACAGGTGCAACCAGTCATACTGTAAACAATAATTGTATATATAAATATATACATGCACACTTGTAAATATGCATGTGTGCACATACATACATATATAAAGGTAAATTATGGACCAAGCATGTTTTTCTCATCTTATGCACAATGGATATTGTGACTTGTGCAAGAAGTTTCAGGTGGCATTTATTTTCCTGTGCATTAAGCAGGCATACACAGGACAGAAGCATATGTTCACATCCACACTGAGATTCCTCAAAAAAATTCCTAATTAGGTAATCTAAAATAAAAGTTCTAGATATGCAATTAAACCAAAAATTTTTTTGGCCCAGTTTCTTTTTTTTTTCCCTCTTCTTTTAAAATAATTTTAGACAACGAAAATGTCACCATGACATAAAGCATCTGTAAACTGCACAGAGACTGCATAGGTTACAGAAATTACAGTGGGGACAGCTTTCTGCCAAAATGAAGTCTGCTTCTGTCACATCACTGTGTGAAACCACAACACTCCAAAATGGAAATTAGCAGAGATTTACAGAGATTCCCCTAAGCCAGCATCATTGATGTTCGTAAGGGTAGGATTTGGCCCCGAGTGAAAAATCTGATTTATTGAGTCATTGTGACTGAGCAACTTGCAAGCAACTGAAAAAACATTTCCCTTTAGGGACCACGAACCTGGGCCTCCTTTCTCCTTCCACCTCTGCATTAACTACAGTTTCAAAGACCTTTTTCCCTTCCCTAAAATTTTGTGAGAATGCCAGGCTAAATACAGCCCATGCAAGCAAGCCCCTGGCAGCCTCAGGAGAGGGCTCCCATCCCGCCTGCCTGGGCAGGGGCAGCAGCTCCCCTCTGGGGGCACAGGGCTCCCCTTGGCAGGAGATCCACAACCTCCACCTCCTCCAAACATTTGCAGCTCTTGGGAGCAGCAGCAGCCGCAGGTGAGAACATGGTGGCTGCTTAGAAAAATAGCACTCTGCCAATTGAACAACACCCTTTAAAATTTCGGCTATTAACAAGTCTTTACAGAAACAGGAACTGCCAGTAACAAACTTGATTTCTAATGTCCCCTAGGTAATAATAACTCTCTAATTTGACTGTGTCCCAACTGGCCTTGTGCTGCAGTTATTGCTTGAAGGGGTTGGAAGGGATTTTTTTTTTTGTGCTGTTGCCTTTTATTTTTCTTATTAGTATTTTTCTTTTTTTCTTCTTCTTTCTTCTTTTTTTTTTTTTTTTCTTTTTGTAAGTTGTGTTTTGTTTTCCAGCAAAGCAATCTCTTTTAAAAACCAAACTGAAGGGAAGGTGGGGAGGGAAGGAATGGAGGGCAGCAGGGAGGGGGGACACACATGTGGAAATTTAATGTGAGAGCTGCTCCTCAGAATGAAGATGTTGGGTTTGGCATGAAGATTGCAATCAGCTGGTTGCTTTGACACTGCTCGAGCCTTTCAGTGACTAAGACAAGCCTGAAGGATTAGGATGTCAAGCCTGTCCTGTCATCTTCAGGGAGCGGGGGAATGGAAGGAGTTGCCTTTTTTGGTTACATCTTCACAAGGCCCAGAGGACAGAAACCTTGCTGGTTAATTAAGGCCAACCTCAGCCTGTCACTGATCAACAAAGTCCTGCTTTTTGAGACAAGCCGTGCAGCGGGGCTCCACGCCTAATCGCCGTGCGCGCGGAGGAATTTCTCTCCAGAGCCTTTTTCCTGCCCAGTGGATGGCTGCACGCTTTGGGAAAGTCAGTGGCCTCCTCCCAGGCAGCTGTCAGGCAAAGCAAAAGGACCTGGAATCAGCTGACTTAAGCAAACCATATTTAGCAGGCTAAAGGTAACACCAGGGGTGCGTTTCTCCGGCGTCGTTGGAGCTGACGGGAAATATTGATGCTTTTCAAGCAACAGGTCTGCTGGTGAAAAGATGTGGCTTTTGTGGGTGTCTTTGCTCCTCTGATTATGTTGTGCTCCCAAGTGCCAGGTAAAGCCTAATCAGACACTGGCAACAGGATCCCTGTGCTTTGGTTGTGTTTTGGAGATGCTCTAATGCGTCAGGAGTTTGAAAATTAAGAGCTGCCATAGTACCTGATGTAAATAATGTTGCCTAGGCTTTGGGAAAGTCAGAGGCCTCCTCCCAGGCAGCTGTTAGGCAAAGCAAAAGGCTTATTTGTATGAAAAAAAATAAAAATAAAGCCAGTCACTCTTGCTGCAAACTGACTATAAGGAAATCCAAGAGTAGAGCCTGCAGCCCTTGCTCACAGACAACCAATGTCCATGTGATGTGTCCACACTGAATCATTTTCATTTCCCAAATGAATGACCTTTGTCAGGAGGATATAACACAATTTCCCAGAGAATAGGCTCATATGCAAAAAAACTTTTCCTTAGTGGGAATGCAAATACTGGGACAAGAGTGAACTTTGCATAAACAATGAGAGCAAAACTTTGCTGGTCTGAACAGCCAGGAAAAAGAAGGCAGTGGTAGAAAATGAGATTCACTGGAGTAATTTGTATGAATATTCAGTGAGTCTTCCCAGATACAGATTTCTTCCAGCTTCCTTCATAGTAAACTTAATATCTAAATAATACAGTGCTGCCAATTCCTAAAATAGCTCCTGGAGTCCCAGCTCCTGGAATCATGTGATTATGTGGGAAATTAGCTACCATTTATTAAAAAATGTTTTAAAAATCTCTAAATCTTACAAATCCGTGGAAAAGATGGGAAGACGGTTTCCAAGGGTTCAAAATGCAAAATGTAGATTAAAAGAAATTCAGTGCCTCCAGCCTCATAAAAATAATGTAATATTCAAAACTTTACTACTCAAGTGTTACAACACAGCTCGGAAGGTGGCATCATACAACATATGGAAACTTTTCCATCTTATTTATTCTAAGGCTTTAACTTGACAGCAGAAAGGCCACTGTAATGTGTCTCACCTTTGATTGTACTGGAGAAAAAAATAACCCTACAGAAAACCCCTTTTCACCCTTCCTATTTCTTCTTACCATTATACAGTGTGCCCAAAGTAATCCCTAGAAACAATCAAAAATGGAAGTGGTATTTTTTTTGCAAACCTTCCTGTTGGCGTTACAACAAACATACTTTTTCTTCAATTTCTGTTGCCCTTATTTCTATATTCTAGATCTCACTGTGTCACAAAAAAAAGAAAGCAAAATATGTAGCCTTACAATAAATGAGGTGAGCTACAGAAGCCTCCTGCTCGGGGAGGGAAATCGCTTCCAGTTAAACAAAGAAATTTAGGGTCTTCTGCTTTTCATGAAAATACCATACATATGGCCTTTGAAATTTGTCACTGAAGAGTGTTTAGCTCTACAGGAAAATTCAGCACTTTATAGCATTTCAGCTGCAAGACTCATGCTTTTTTTTTTCTCTCTCGCTCTCCTTTTTTTTGGCCTGCAGCCCAATGTGAATGTATGATCACTAGCACAATAGTTAAACATCTGAGTCGTTTTGAAGTGCCTTCAACATTGCAGTGATGTGATAGGTTTTTTTTTCTTTTCCTTGAACTAGGCAATTTATGGAAGAAAATCCAGTCTCCCCCCTAGTGGTGGCAAGGAAAATCCAGCAGGAGCTGCCTGATCGATCCCTAAAAAGCTGCTGTACTGTAAGTGTAGTGCCTGGAGGTTCCTGTTTCTGCTGCCATTCCTGGTCATTGCAAAGGGTTGGAAGATTTGTAGTACCTTTTTTAAAATGCGTGAATAAGTTATTTCAATAAATTTCTCAGGAAGACATACGTAAAAAAAAAAATTAAAGAACCAAATAAAAAAACCCCACTCTGTGAATAAATGAGATAAGATAGCCTATAAACTAAGAGAACAAAATATCAGTAAAAGGGAAAAAGGCTCAAGCACCACACACAGACCAGGTTGGGATGAGACCCTCAGCCCCCACACAGCAAATGGTTTCTGACTGTAGATATTCACGTGTGGATTTTCAGATGGTGAAGGGTTCAGGGGTGCAAGGAGCCATCCTGCATATCAGTCTAATCCATGCATTTTTCTGCTGCAAATGGATGATGGGCAGTGTGTTTCCTTGGGACTGCATCACCTCTGGAATGAGACAAAGATCAGATGCATTTCAGGCAGTAAATGACAGAACCACCCTGAAAACACAAACCACCCAGGAGCTGAAAGCAAACCTTTGGCAGAATGAGTCAGGCAAAGGGCTTTCCTGAAGGCACCTGGCTTTTGGGTGGGTGTCTTGACCCCTGGCAACTCCCTTACCTCAGCTCTCATCTCTCCTTCCCCATTTGCTCATTAAAAACCTCTAAAAGCCACATGATCCTTCCCAGCCCAGAACAGGAAAACGCTGGAATTGCTAACATTTTCATGGGCTGAGAAAGATATTTCCCATTGAACTCCACCCAGATGTGCAGCCCTTTGCTCGCAGGGGCTGACTAAGGTTTAGTGAAGCCACCAGGAAGAATCCCAGGGGCAGTAAAGGGCTTTGCCCTCCCCAAAATGTGGCACCATTTTTGTTTATCATTGGCTGCATCCTTTTGCAATTATCTTTGTGAGAGGCGTAACCTATACCCCAGGGGGCAGGGCGGAAGAGCCAGTCATTCCTCAAGCAGCAGGACCTAATGAAGCCTTGCCTCAGGGACATTCCTCTGCCCTGATTCTCTGGTGTCTATAGAGGTTGTGCTCTCAACCATCTCCTCCATTAGCAGGGCTTCTTTCCTCTGCCTGGTGGTTTATCCTATCCATGGTTGTGGCAAAGGACTAGCTCAGAGGCCACCACTACCCTCTGCCAGATACAACTGAAGGCAGACAGATGTTTCAGAAATGATTGGAAAGGTTTAAAATAGAAGAAAAAAAATGAAAACACCACAAATATTATGGCCATAAAGATGCTTTTTCCTAGGAAGTGAGGCTCAGGAAAGCAGAAGAAAGATTTTCATCTGTGGTCTGAATTTTTAATTCTGTTGCTGTTGTTCTAGCTTTTCAGCACCTAGAAAAAGCTGGTGGAAGGATGTGCATATGTACCAAACCCTGTGGTCTTCAGCTGCTGGGTGAAATGTCCCTGTCCCTTTTCATTGGGAAAAAAGGATCACATCTTTCTGTCCTCGGTGAGCCAAACCTGAGTGGGCAAAGCTGCCCCTGACTGTCCTCATGCTGCAGGAGATGGAGCAGATGAACAAGAGCCTCCTTCAGCTCTTAGGATACCACCAAACTTTCCTGCTTTGTGAAGTTCAGTCCTGCTGCTACCAGCTGGACTGTGCTACCGTGCTGTTTCTCTGTCCAGATTGAAAACATGCTTGCAGGAAAGGCTGCAGTAAACACAGGGCCATATGCAGAGTGTCAGCTCGTTCCTCTGTCATTGTGGTTCTGATATTTGGAGACAACTGGGGCCGAGTGGAGCCCTACAAAATCCACCTGCCTCAGAGCCATCAGATGTGAGGAGAAATGTGAAGTGCTCCTTCTGCTCAGCCTTGATACCCAGTATTTGCATTTGATAATGCAGTATATGCGTTTGTCTAAGTCCTGCTGGTGTGGCATGGAAGACTTGATGGAGTCATTTTTCCTCAGGAATTTCTGCCTGGATTCAAGGTTCACTGGGTGCCATCAACACTCCACAAACTTTCAGCTTCCCTCATCTGTTTATATACATAAAAAACCTATTCATACATATCTATACACACACACACATATTACAGTCCAGATCCAAAGGTAGGCCAGCAATAAATACAACTATATTTTTAAAAAAACATATTTTATATGCGTATGTATAAATATATATACACACATATACATATATATACTTCAGATCAAAAAGGTATGAGCTAGTAATAAATACTGCTATATTTTTTCAAAGAAGGTATATTAAATTGATTTGATTACAATAGAGCTGACACATACTGTGCAAAAAAAACAAGCACTGGGAAAATTCATTTACTGGCTATTATAAATGAATTTCCCCGCCTGTTGTTCTTTTTGTGCAGTATGTGTCAGCTCTATGGTAATCAAATCAATTTAAAATATCATCTTTAAAAAACATAGCGTACATAAGACTTATGTTCTCCATAAGACAAGAGAAATACCCCAGCCTTAATCAGAGTTCTTCCTTCTTTGTCCAATTGTCTTTCAACTGCTCTGTCTCACAAAACTACCTGGCTTGTTTCAAGGCTGGGATGGACTTTTGTAATGCTGGCATTAGAGCCAAAGGGGAGGTGTGGATGTTTTCACCCATATTTCATTCCAGAGGTGTTTTCTCCCATAGGTGCTTCAGTGTGACATTATATTTGCCACCTCACAGAGCTCAGTACAGGGGATGGAGCTAAATGACACCAAAAATGACACCACAGCCTGACAGGCAGCAGCCTGGAGAGCAGTGGATCCCTACAAAGCCTTGATCCGTGTTCCCTGCT